>NC_084799.1:11630000-12281666 GCF_963169125.1 Humulus lupulus | reverse complement strand
GGCTTTAGTGGCCATTTTTGAATTTTCGTAGAATTCTGAAATAGAAACCACCCTCAACAACTTTGACTCATTCCTGAACATTTTTGAACGATTTATGGGAATTTTTTGAAAAGATAATTCAAATTTATTCAATTTTTAATCATTTATTTATTCATTTTAAAAGGAGTTAGTTTCACTCTATAAATAGGACCCTTAACTCAACCATTTTATTCATCATTCAAGCACAGTTCAGTGCCTCCAAGCTACTAAGTTTGTTCTAGAGATAAACACTAGTGTTTGGGTTAAAGCTTTCAAATCTAAAGCTTTTCTAAACACTTGGGAAGTAAGCTTTTGTGTGATTTTAGTGTTTGATGTATAGATTGAAGCTCTAAGCTATCTAAGGTGTCGTTAAATCTTTAGGTTTAGTTCATTTCTATTCTTCTTATTCTTTCATTTTCTTCAAATCCTAACTCGTTATAATGAATTTTGGTTAGGTGTTAAATTTCTTTGAGACATAAAGTTTTCGGTAAGTTCTTATCTCGACGGTTTAGATCTTCTCTTCATCTTATTTTCTTTAGGAAACTTATGGTTTCTTAATGTTTCGTTTTAGGAGTTTCAATCCCGCTCTTGTCTCCATTATTCTATTTTTTGGTAAGGAAAATTAGGTAGTTTAGTAATATGACCTAGTTTATGTAGTTTATGATCTAGTTTATGTTTGTATGACCTAAAATTTCAGGTACAATAAAGGGGTAAGTGTGTCTGGACCTAAGGTGTCCAATGATGTATGACGGACTTATGTCTGGTAGGCTCGGTTGCCAAAACTTTATGACGGACCTAAGTAATGTTCGGTGTATGACAAACTTATGTCTGGGGCTTAATTGCCACCCATGTATAAACATTTATCTTTTTATTATATCTGACTTGTTATTATGACCTATGACCTATATTTATGATTATGACTTATGGTTTATGACCTGTGATTTATGATCTATGACTTATGATTTATGGCTATGGATTAGATTATGATTTATGATATGATTTAGGTTATAATATTTCCTAGGGTTTATTGTTGTATGATTAGTATAGATAAGTATTGTAATGACTTGGTGAAATTTATGATATGATTATATGACTAACTCTTGTTTGTATTTTCCTTACTGGGCTTAGAAGCTCACTCCTTATGATGTTGTTGTGCAGAAAATTGATGATAGAAAGGTCGGTGGCGAGTGGGACCTAGCAGCTTCATGATGTACTTGTGGGGACCATATAGTCGAGGAAGATCAAGCGAGCTTATTTATTTATTTTTAATAAAGAATGTGTTCTTTTAAAGTTTTATTTAAATGTTGCTCATTTTTATGTTAAAGTCAATTATTTTATTTTTGTAAAACCATGGATCCATGTAATTATTTTCAAGTTTTTATTCAATTAAAGAGCAATATTTATGAATTATGATCCAACGCTGTGTTCTCGGTAATCTATGAGAAATTAGGGCGTTACAGGTGGTATCAGAGCCCACGGCTATATTGTTCCTGAATGTACCCACGAAATACACACGATAGCTACAAATGACCTTCACGTTACCAAGTAAGTATACACATTGTTTTTGAAATATATTTGTATTGTCTTTCTTGTGTTATTTTCATAAATTAGCCCAATGGACTCAAGTGTGTTTAGGATGGTTAAAGATATAAGAAGAATACTAGACCCTGAGTATGATAATGGATCCGATGTGGAGGATTAGACATATATAAGAACACTTCGTTAAATTTTTTGATGTTTTAGAAAATTTTCAATTGTTTATAATTTTTTTTTATAAAACATGTTATTTTTTTTATTATTTAATTGTTTTGTAAGTGCTAAGAATTTCTGGATTCAATTGAAAGTGTAAAGTTTAAATTCTTCTCTTATGGTTAGCCCATTTGTGAAGGCTCATTTGCTTTGCATTATTAGATTGGTTCTAATTAAAATGAATAACAATTAATAAAGCAAGGGTTTAAATTCCTGTCTTTTGGGTCCAAGTGGAAGTTAGGGGGCCTTAGTAGTGAGTACGATATACTGAACCCAACCCTCGTCCATTGAAGATTTAATTGTTAAAGCCCATTTACCCGAGTTGGATTTAATTGTAATAGGGTAGTTTTGATAGATAGATGGACCTAATAGATGATAACTCTACAAAATAGAGTTATTTTACCACTTTTTATGCGCTAATTGTTGCTTAATTCTTGAGTTTTTAAGTAATTTATTAAGTTTTTAAGTAATTTTGAATTTATTGGGTTTATTTTGACTTTCTATACGTTTGTGTGTTTTTATAGTAATTTTGTTGTAAAATGTTATAGTTTAATTATTTAAAATTAATATTGTTAAGTTATGAGTAAAAAGATACAATTTTGAGCTTAAATGTTTAAGTAAATTAAGTTTTAATTAATATTTTCATGAAATTTTTGTTGTATATTTTATTATTGAAAATATTTAGTTTTAATTTAATTTATGTTTATTTTTTGTAGATAATTTGTTGCATGTTTTTGCTCTTGAAAAAGCAAGCAAAATGAGAGAAAAGTGGTATTTTTGGGAGAAAAGCTAAAGAATTGGGCATTTTCCTTCAGCCAAGCGCAAGCCAAGCCCATCAGCTCACCAGCCCCCTGGGCCCGCGTCAGGCCCAGGCCCGCCTCCTGAAGAAGCCCCCTTGCTCCCAGCCACACGCCACCTGTCCACTTTTCTTCAGCACTCCACATGACTGCCTAAGTCACTCATGCCCAGCCGAAGTCCACGCCTGCCATCACAATTCCAACCGTGCCTTCAGCAATCAAACCACTTACCACTCCTGGCCTCCTGCTCACTCCATCAGCAAGACCAAGCTTCAACAGCCGCCTGTTGCACTCAAGACCAAGCCATTTGGGCCAATTGCTCCAGGCCCATTTTTCTTCCAGCAGCTCCACGCACAAACGAAGCCACCTAAAACAGCCTGCCACTAGCTGCTTTATTTCCTTATTGAGCCCAACATCAAAAGCAAAATGTACCATTGTCCCATTTGTCAAAAATGCCACTTTTTACCCTACTTTCTACACATTTTACCCCTAAACATAATTATTACACCCTATAATTTACCCCTATTTACCATATTATAATTAATTAAATTAATTTAATCAATTTAATTAATTTAAATTGATTATTTTAATTCCCATTTTTTGGCTATAAATAAGGGAGTTTGGGGACCATTTTAGAGAGGGAGGTTACTATACCAAAAACTCTACACATTTCAAAATCTCTCTATTCTCTTCATCTTCTTCTTCTTCTTTTTATTTTTTTTTTCTATGTATTTTTAGAGGAAAAATTTGGGGGTTTCTCCTCCAAATTTTCCTATTTATGTTTGTAATTTTTAGTTTGTATTTGCTATTCTAGTTATGAGTTTCTAATCTTTTTAAGATTATTAAGGTGATGATGAAACAATTTGTACCTAGATATTATTTATTTTGTATGTTGATTTCCCATTTTGTGCAACAAAGTTTATGAAATTTTCTTCTTCAAATATCTTCTTTCATCTTAAATATAATGTATTTTGGATTGTTAGCACATATTTAAACTTTGTTCTTTATTAGTGGAAATACATAATATTCTTTGTGTAAGATGTGTCATTAAATTGTACACATCCATGCTTAGAACAAAAATATTATGTTTTGCCTTATAAATAATGTTTATTGATTTATTTGTTATTTCATTAGATTGATTTACACTAAATGCTTTGAAATTATAATTTTGAAAAGTGAAGAAAAATCTTATCTTTTTAGAAATAATTTGTGCTTAAAATTATAAATCTATTTAGAAAATGATAGTTTGATTTATTTTAACTATCACTAAAACTTGGGAATCAATGTACTTATAAATATTATTGAACTTATATTTTGTGGATTCTAATCCTTAATAATCTTATTTTACTATCTTGACTTCTACTTTTAATTTATGTTATATATATTGTCTTTAATTTCTTTATTATTATCTTTTATTTTATTTTTATTATACAAGAATCCCATCAATATTTGGAACTAGGTTAGAATTTATTAATTTTGATTTAAAATAGTTTTCTTTTCGATTTTAGACAACTCCTTTGGGTTCGACCTCGTGCTTACACAAACACTATTCTATAAATACGATTCGTGCGCTTGCAAGTATAAATTTTTAAAACATACCCGTTTTGGGTCCATCAATAGACAACAGTACAATAGACTAAGTTGTAACCTCTATTTATTTTGTTTGTCTTAGTTTTTCAACATTTTCTCTTTTGGGGAAACAGAAAAGACACATGGAGCAGGAACCAAGAAGATCTGAAAGACTAAATGGTCAGGGAAGAGGCCGAGGCAGGGGAAGAGACCAAGGAAGAGGAGTAGCCGCCGCCCCCATATATGAAGAAATTCCAGCAGCCCTAGGAATGCCAGAAGCACCCAATGTAGTGGAAGCAGCTGCTGCTACTCGAGAAAACCTGGAAAGAGAAAATGCCCGTCTTAGGGCAGAGCTAAGGAGAAGGGAAAAAGAGTTCTAAATAAACTCAGGGCAACAACATTAAGTGGCGCAGCAAGTCATTCCTTTAGCACAATTACTACAGTTGGCAGAACCTCGCTACGAGGCAGTGTATGAACGCTTTAGAAAGAAGCAACTGCCAAGCTTTGACGGCAGATCTAACCCAATAGAAGCAGAAGAATGGCTTCGATCAGTGGAGTCCATTATAGAACACATGCGATGGGGAAACGAAGATCGAGTCTCTTGCGCTTCAAGCTTGCTAAAGAAAGATGCTCACATCTAGTGGGATATAGTGAAGCAGACTCGAGATGTGAACATTATGACATGGGATGAGTTTATCCAAGTGTTCAACAAGAAGTATTATAGTCCTGCGATTCTAGCCGCAAGGGTGGACAGGTTCATTAAGCTTACTCAAGGGAATTCGACTGTGACAGAGTATGCCGAGAAGTTTTATAGGCTGGCTAAGTTCACGGCGGACATGGTACCCACTGAGACGCTAAGAATTCAAATATTCATGAAAGGACTGAAACCTATGATAGCCCGTGATGTAAAGTTGATTCGGGGAATAACCACTTATGCCGAAACATTAGAGGTAGCCTTGGAAGTTGAGCAGGCTAAAGAAAGGATCTGGAAGGAAGGCGCGGCCAGAAGGGACGCCAAAAAGAATAACAATGATCAGAACGACCACAAATGAAAACATGACGGTGGTCAAAATCAAAAGGCCGACAAGAATAATAAGACTACATCAGAAAGTAATGGGAATAAGAAGCCCTATGTGGAATATCCCCAGTGCCCTATCTGCAAGAGGAAGCATTCAGGAGAATGTCGATATAAAATGAAAGGTTGTTTCAATTGTGGAGAAGAAGGACACATTAAAAAGGATTGCCCAAAGATGAAAGACCAAAAGAAAGACGACAAACTTGTGCCAGCCAGAGTTTTTACTCTTACTAGAGATGAAGCAGAAACTAGTAATATAGTGGTAACATGTCAGATCACTATCTCTAGTAAACTATGCAATGTTTTATTCGATTTGGGAGCTACGCATTCCTTTGTCTCTATGAATATGATTGATAACTTAGATAAACTATCGAACTTTTTAGAGATAAGTTTGTCACGGAGTTACCCTTGGGGGAAAGAATGCTATCTAGTAGAGGAGTGCGTAGTGTTGTAGTTAGAATCAGAGCAAAAGAATTACTAATAAATTTGATCGAGTTAGACATTAAGGATTATGATGTAATTTTAGGCATGGACTGGTTAGCAAAATATGGGGCAACGATAGACTGTAAGGGTAAGACAACAAAATATGGAAATTCTGAGGGGCAGATGAATAACTCAACCCCTATGTGAAACTCCCAGCCTCTGTATAACCACCACTAGGCCTCATTATCTACCTTGGATAAAAACCTACTGATTGAATCTGCAGTCAATAACTAGACCAATTAAACATGATGAGCATATCAAGAGCTTTCCCCACAGGAACAATCTTACTACACTACATTCACAAACCACTGTAGTGCTAAGAACATGCCCATGGCATTCATACATCAATCATAATCCATACTCTTCCACATTCACACCATGCCTCCAACTCCAGCATGAAAATATCACAATTATATATATTCATGGAGCAGGTAATCATACAGCCAAGAGACTGGCTCTAACAAAATCTCATGCTCCCTAATACAATGTGCAGGTAAAGCATTTACATTCTATTTAAGCAGTTAAACACATAACTACATAAATAGTTACCATTCCCTGAGTGAAGCTATCTTTGATGACGAGTGTGCATGCCCAGCTTGTCTTCAGGAACCCTTAACCTTGGCTCGTTTTGATACCAAGTTGTAACGCCTTAAACTCCAGGGACCGTTACGGTGTGCATTTTGAACAGTGCTAAACTCGCTAACCGAGTTATTTGGCCATAATTATGTATCTAAGTATGATTAACGATTTAGGGTTAACATTTTTGGTTAAGATATAACGTTTCACTAAAATGTTTATTGTATACATTGAGATCCCAAAAATATAATTTAAAGGTTAATTACAAGAAAATATTTACAACCAACCGATCTAAGCGGAAAAATAGGGTTTAACCCTAGTTACTCTTCAAAACCCTCGGTCGTGATGGTCGACCAGCCGCATATGTACACATCGTCACCTAAGCTCTCCAACTCAAGGATGGTACAACTTTCTTTTGCCTTTACCTGCACCACATAGCACTCGTGAGCAGAATCCCAGCAAGAAAACTCAATATGCTCGTGAACAGTATTAACATGTCATCAGATCATAATGTGCATGCCTAGCAATAAAAGCCTTAATCATGAATGCCAATAAGTTCAAATAATGACAGGGGATTCATGATGAGGAATCCTGCCCTCCTGAATGGATGACTATCAAGTCAATCCTAATCAGATGAGTGATTTAACACTTTGAGGTTCCATTAACCATAATGAGTGATGGACGAGCAAGTCACTATGGGGCTCAGCACCCATAGCCATGTGACGACGCAGTCACTTGGGCCTTCTGGCCCTGGCTCTAATCAGATGAGTGACTGATGGGTAGTCACTACGGGCTCAACACCCATAGCCATATGACGAAGCAGTCACCTAGGCTCTCTGGCCCTAGCTCTAAGTGACCAACCATAGGCTAGACAAGCACTTTTAGTTTTCATCGAACTTGAGGTCGGTCTGGCATTAATGCTCATTGTGAGTCATTCAATGCAGATGTCGATTAGATATAATCTTTGTCGGCTTGAGTTAAACACGCTAAGACCGTTCTTGACTTATTAGTCAATACAATATGACTAGTGTTCAGTACTACTGCCGAACTTGACAATTGAGTCACAGCCTCACAGTTAATACTGATACCATTGCCAATTCTGACTATTTAGTCAGTGCCACGCACAAGTAAGCAATGCTACCAGGCATATATCATATGTCAAATATCCAAATGTAAGGCATTCAACATGCTTACTTAAAAATTGCTAGCATAATTAGGATCATGCACAAACACAGAGACTCAAGCTCTGATCAATATCATATTCAACATTTGGCATGCCCTAATCACATGTTTCTCGTGCATCACATGCATCACATACTGGGTGCAGTTTTCTTACCTATGGTTCAAGCGAGAAATAACAATTAAACGACCCTTGAGAACAATCGATCATTTGATCCCTTAGTGGTCACTTAGTCATTACCAATTATAACTTCCATTAATGAAAATCAACAATTAAAAGGGTCTTTACTTAAACCTCACTCCCGGGACCCCGAATTGTACCCAAATGGTGAGAAGATTCGATCCTGAGCCTTAGGAATTGAAACCCCGAGCCAAAAACCCTTAAAAATTCCCAAAACATGCATAAAAGAAAATAGGGTAGCGCTACAGCGCTGCCCCCCTAGCGCCCCAGCGCTACAACCAAGGGAAATTTGCCCTGGCTAGGTGCTGTAGCGCTCCCCTTGGGTGCTATAGTGCTAGGACCAGGCAGATCACCCTGGTTTTTCCCCTCCTTCGAATCCTCCATTTCCAACCTGAAACTCAAGCTCCCAAACACCATTTAAATCCCCAATTGAACCCAAATACCATCTACACATGACCTAGGCATCATAACCTAAGTAACCTTAGCCAAAAACTCCCATTGAAACTCAAATTTCAAACCAAATCCCAACTGAAACTCAAATAGAAAAACAGAGCAAGAACTAAGGTTTTAATGGCCAGAAACTCACCTCAATCTCAACTTAGGACCCTCTTCAATGGTGGAACACAACCCTAGATTAGCAAAGCTTGGTTCCTCAAAAGAAGCTCAAAAATTCAAAGAGAAAATGTGGAGAAATGGTGCACGGGAGAGGAGGAACCTTTGCTCGGTTTTTGGTTAACTTCCACAACCATCTAATGACTAATATATATCCTTTAGGGTGAAAAGTCTAAAATACCCTTAGGTCACTTCAAATCCCCTTAAGGCCACCAAAGGCAAAATCGTCATTTCCCGCCTATTTTGTTAATCATACGTAACACCCTCCAATTCTCGTTATTCTCAATATTTTCAAATGCTAATAAATCATATCCCATTACCCTTTAATTCCCGACAATGTTCTAATCACCAAATTACCCCAAGACTCACCCCGAGCCCTGAAACTAACCCCGTTATGACCAGACCAATAACTTGCATTCAAAGATCGTCCCATGTCAAATGGCTCAAAAAAATCCACATATAATGTGGTACTATTCATAATTCATCAACATGCGTGAAAATACACAATTACGCCCTCAACGGGCCAAATTACCAAAATGCCCTTATAATTAAAAATGGACCCATATGCTTGCATTTATCATCATATTATAATATAATTAACATAAATATGCCTATAATCATTTAATGGCATAATAAATCAATTATGACCCTCTCCTAATCATGGTCCTAAACCTTATTAGGGATTTTGGGGCATTACATTAAGTACAGAGCTTCCAAAGGTGTTTTAGGCAGAGGTTGTTAACACAGCAGTCCATCTGATCAACAGATGTCCATCTACAACATTGGAATTTAAAACTCCTGAGGAGGTTTAGTCAGGACATCTTGCAAAGTATGACAATCTGAAAGTGTTTGGGTGTGTGTGCTATACTCATGTGAAGCAAGATAACTTGAGCAAATGGTTGTGAAGTGTATCTTTCTTGGCTATCCTGAAGGGGTGAAAAGATATAGGCTATGGTGTATGGAATCTGGTTACCGAAAATGCATCATTAGCAGGGATGTGACTTTCAAAGAGGTGGAAGTTGGTTACCTCCAAGAGAGTAGAACTAGAAATTCTGACAAAGAAGTTTCAGAAACTCAAAGAATTCAGGTTGAGGTGGAGAATCCCAGAGTTAGCAACGGTAACAGATCATAGGGAGACTCTACTTGGTTGGAAGGTAACACAGCAGATCAAACTAAAGGAAGTCAAGATGCAACAGACTTACAAAATTACATGTTATCTCGAGACAGAGTTAGAAGGGAAGTCAAACCCCCACAAAAGTTTGGTTATGTTGACGTTATTGCCTATGCTTTCAATGTAGCTTATGAAGTTATAAACAGGAACCAATTATCTATAAAGAAGCTTTGAATGGGAAGGATAATTAATTCTAAATGAATCGAAGAAATGAGGTCTTTGCATGAAAATGAAACTTGGGAACTGGTTGATAACACTGAGAAGGCTAGAACAGTAGGTTGTAAGTGGGTATTCAAAAAGAAAGAAGGTATATCTGGCATTGAACAACCTAGATTCAAAGCACGACTTGTTTCAAAAGGCTTCTTGCAAAAAGAAGGAATAGGCTATACCGAGATATTTTTACTCGTTGTGAAACATAGGTCAATTCGAATTGTTCTAGCTCGAGTTGCTCACCATAATTTAGAGTTAGCACAATTATATGTAAGGAATGCATTCTTGCATGGAAGCTTAGATGAAAATATTCTAATGAAACAACCAGATGGCTTTGAAGAAGAAGGAAAAGAAAGCAAAGTGTGTTTGCTAAAGAATTCTTTGTATGGGCTCAAGAAATCTCCAAGACAATAGAACAAGAGATTTGATGAATTTATTGTCAAAACTTGTTTCAAAGGGACCAAATATGATACATGACTGTATCTGAAACAGGTTAGTAAAGGTGACATAGTGTATTCACTTCTATACGTGGATGACATACTTATAGTAGGTAAACATATGCATGAGTTTGACTAATTAAAGCTCAAGTTGAAAGGTGAATTTGACATGAAGGATCTTGGACCAGCAAGTAAGATATTGAGGATGGAAATTAAAAGAGACAGGAGAAACAAGGTGTTGTAATTAACTTGGGAAGGGTACCTAAAGAAGGTTCTTGACATGTTTGGAATGAGAGACTAAAAATCTGTGATAACACCACTAGCTCAACATTTTAGGCTCGATATGTCTTGTTGCACCCAAATTTTGAGAATGAGCAAATGAGCCTCAAAATGTAGGCTCGCAAAGCGTAAGCTTGAAAATAATAAACAGTGGCTGAAATTGTTAGTGACACGATTCCTGATCTGTTGTTATTAGCGATCGAGCACGAGTTGAAAGTTTCGAGCTTAAGTTTCAAGCTCGAAAGAAAGAATCTTCTCCGAAGCATGTGGGTATTATTCAAGCCTTAGTTGCAGGCTCGAAGGCATTTGTCTCCGAAGGTTGAGTTTGATGAAACCATTAGGTTAGGAGGAGGCTGACTGGAATAACAAGCTCGAAATCTTGTTCGTTCTCGAAAGCGCGTCCACCTTGCATTCGAGATCATAAACGCGTTTTTTACGTGGCAGCTGTTAGGAAATCCCTATTACTTAGGGATATATAGTTATCAAATATTAAATCCCAATTATCATGGGATATTATGTAATTAATGTATTTATTTACATTAATTTTAAATTTGAATAATTGATTGTAACTTCCCTGAATCAGTGGAAGATATTCTCATAACCAGGTTTATAAATAGTCTGAGATTTTTAATTTGTATTCACGCACAAATTGGTATTGAGAATACTCTGTCAAATTGCTCTGAGAAAGCATTGAGAGAATATTAAGATCAATAATATTGACTCGTAAAAGTTTTGCTGTTCTTTTCTTCTTTTCTGAGATATTGTTTAGTGCTCTTCAAATTCAAGTTGATGAAAAATGGCGTCAACATGTCTCAAAAATCACAAAGTGATGAGGAAAGAAGAAGCATGGCTGATATAGTGTATGCAAGTGTAGTAGATTCATTGATGTACGCAATGGTCTGTTCTAGACCAGATCTAGCCTATTGACTGAGCATGGTAAGAAAATTTATGGTAGAACTTGGTAAGGAACATTGGATGGCTCTAAAGTTGATCTTAATGTATATAAAGGGTTCAATAACAAAAGGCTTAGTTTTTGGTGGAGAAAAGCAAGTCTGGAGTGATTTGAACACAATAAAAGGATATGTTGACATTGATTTTTCTCATTGTCTTGACACCCAAAGATCCATTACAAGATATGTGTTCATAGTGTATGGTACAACTGTAAGTTGGAAAGCTACATTGTAGAAGGTGGTAGCTTTGTCTACAATTGAAGTTGAATACACAACTATTACTAAAGCCGTGAAGGAAGCTTTGTGGATGAAGGGGATGATTGAAGAATTGGAGATCAAATGAGGAGCTATGATAATATATTGTAATAGCCAAAGTGATATTCAGTTGTCAAAGAATTCAGTCCATCATGAAAAAATAAAGCATATTGATATAAAGCTGCACTTTATCAGGGAAGTCATTCAAGAAGGGACTGTATTGATTGAGAAAATACATACAAAGTACAACCCTGCTGATACAATCACAAACCATTGCCAAGCAATTAGTTTGAACATTGCTTGGATATTATTGGTTTAAAATGCAGCTAAGCCTCTCAGGGCCGAAGGGAGTAAACTATGGCAAAGTTATAATTAGGTGGAGAATTTGTTGAGAATGATTAAAACCTTTTGCCAAGTGTCATTATGTGAAGCTTAAAGGAATAAAGAGAAATGTGTTGCCCCCCGAGGAATTTTTGTAATGCCCCGAAATCCCTAATGCGGTTTAAAGGCTGGATTAGTAGGCCGGGAGGGCCATAACTGTTTAATTATGCCATTAAATGAATATATGCATGTTTATGTGAATTATATTATAATATGATGTAATATGCATGCATGTGGGTCCACATTTGACTATTATGATATTTTGGTAATTTGGCCTGTTGATGGCATATTTTGGTAATTTGGACTATTATGATATTTGTGAATTTAGGTGCATATTGTGATTTATGAATGATATTCCATTATTATGGAGATATATTTGAGCTATTCGGCATGAGACGGTCTTATATTATGGATTAGCGGTTTTGTCATAACGGGGGTCTTTTATTGGGATAGTGAGTTATGAGAATGTTATTTGATGATAAATTGGGAGTTATTGAGATCATGATGAAATTCTGGAAGTTTTGACTATAGTGTCCCGGGGGTGTTTTTGGGACCCCGAGCACTAGGTTTTATTTGAGGTTACTTAAGCTTGAAGTAGCTTGTCAGATAGAACGTACGTTAGAAAACCTCTCATTCTTCCCGTTAGTTCATTTTTATCGTTCGAAGCATTCTTGAAGAAATCTCGAGTTCTAGGAGTCGGAATCAAGCGAGGATCGAGGCATAGTGATCCTAGGAAAGATTAGAAGCTTCTTGACCAAAGGATTTGATGAGAAACAACCTAATAAAAGGTAATCTAAGTTTAAAGTTTTGAGTTTTTTAGAGTTTCTAAGCTTAGAATTGGCTTTTGTGAATCGTTGAGTTTTTGGTTCGTTTGAGCCTTGGGATTTGATGGTTGTAGATCATTGGGAAGCTTGGGAACTTTGATTTGATGATTTGGAAGTGTTTAGGCATGTTTTTGGGAGGTTTGGGATGAAGGAGAATGTGTTTGGGGATGGCTCTGGGTTGGGGGCTGCGACCCTGTTCTTGGGCGCCGCGGCCCTAGCTCGAAGAAGCAAGTGGAGCGATTTTGCCTTTGCTGGGCTCCGCGGCCCTTGCTCCTGGAGTGGCTAGGGGCTACGGCCCAAGGTGTTAGGGCCGCAGCCCTTGGACTGGTTTGAGCCCGTTTGAGTGTTTTGGCCCGGGAACTTGGTTTTAGACCTTGGGATCGATCCTACTACCCGGATTAGTGTGGATTGATGTCCCGGAGGCTAGATCTTGGTTTGGGAACCTTTGTTAATAATTTTATTGATGGTTTCCCATATTTGGCTATAACTAGGTGACCGCTAAATGACTAAAATTCATATTGTTCTTAAGGGTCGTTCTTTTGTGCATTCTAACTCGAATTAGAGGTAAGAAAACTGCACCCTGTGTATGTGACATGCATGATTGTTATTGAGGCATGTTGATTGATAAACGTGGACATGGATTGCATATTAAATGCTAGTGAATGTTGTTTACTTGTATATGGCACTGACTAGTCAGGGACACTGACCTAAGAGTTAGATACAGTATAAGCGTCCTGAATGCATGGTCGAATGAAGATTAGATCTAATCGATATCAGTGTTGAATGACTCTAAGGCATTAATGCTGGACCGACCCTAAGGTCGATGAAACTTATAAGCGCTTTGCTAGTATAAGACTAGTTACTCAGAGTCAGGGCCAAAGGCCTAGGTGACCGCTTGCCACATGGCTAGGGAACGATGTTCCATAGTTATGACTCTAGAGTCATGAGGAAGGTTATGTTGGTGACTAGTCATCATGCACCTATCCTGTTTAAGCTAGTGAAACGTTCACTTATCTGTTAAGCCTCGGTGACCCTATCGTCACAAGGCTAACGAAAGCTATACCCAACTTAGTGACTTTTGCGACCGTCACTCATCTGTTTTCGACTGAAAGACCTGAATGATTATTATGATCATTGTTGATATTATATCATATTGTCTTGTGTTTTCTTGCTGGGCCTTGGCTCATGGGTGCTATGTGGTGCAGGTAAAGGGAAAGAAAAGCTCACGCAGCCTTGAGTGGAGAGCTTAGGTGGTGATGTGTACATATGCGGCTACTTGACCACCACGGCCAATGAGTTCTCAGAGGAACTAGGGGTTTACCCTATTTTTGCCGCTTAGGTCGGCGGGTTTGTAAATTTGATTCAGTAATGACCATTTTGAGTTGTAAATAACTTGTAAAAGATTTTATGGGCCCATGAACAGTTTTATGTATTTAATAAAATATATCCTTTCCTTTTTATTGGTTTCTTCCACCTTAGCCTATTAATAACACTTAGATGCATGTTTTTAACCAAAGGACTTGGGTAGCGAGTCAAATTTCCGGTTCACCGTAACTGTTCTAGGTAACCAGGGCGTTACAATTTTACTCTTGTGAACTGTGAAGTATTAAAACTTAAGAGTATTTTGGTTATATTGAAAAAAAGTTTGACCAAACTTGGGCTCAGGTTATTAATTTGTTCCATTTTGTAAAAGGTAGGGTCCAAATTGTCATTTAACAAAACACATGGTCTGATCAGTAACTTTAGCAAAACACAGGGTCCAAAATGATATTTATCTTTTTAAATAATTATTATTTTATACTAATTTTCAAAATCTAAGAAAAATAAGCACAAAATTATTAATATTTAAAAATTCAGTAAAATTATAATTTTAAGTAATTAAAAATCTGAACAAAAAAAAGATTTTTTTTAAAAGTAATTAACTGATTAAAGTGATTTTGTTGACTGCTTTTTTCGTCATCTACCAAAATAAATAGAAAAACTTAAGAAAGAAGAAGATTAACACCAGGTTTTATGTGGTCCAGACTATTAATTAGCCCTAGTACACTAGTCATTTTTATTAAAAATAAAGAACTTGAAAAGCTCAAGCTCTCTTAGAATTCAGGCAACGTTTTTGCTCACTCTGAAAGTTGAGATCCTTTTACAAGTAATATCCTAGCCCTATTTATAGGCGGCTAAGGGGATTAAACTCATTAATTGGAGTTGATTACAATTATTCTTCTCAAAATGAGGTTAGTTATTACATAAATGCATATTTTCTATATTTAATAGGTTGGTGAGCCCTATTAGATCGCAGGCAGGCTCAATACGAGGATGTTAAGCCCATTGCTTTAATGGAAAATCACCTATGACACTGTCAGTGTGGTAGCTGCACGTTCTCCCATGTCAGGCGGTGTCGTGAGACATCTTTTATGCTACTTGTATGGAATCGACAACACGATCTCTGTGGCCACTGGGTGTCAGACAACTGTCTGTGGTCTAGAGCGTCTCTCTAGCTGACTCCTGGCAATTATTAGAGCGTCTCTCTAGCTGACTCCTAGCAATTATTATCCTCCTCCAGAAGAAGTTTTCTAACACTTTGATGAGTTGGTCACGGCTCGAGGGGCTTTTAGAAAGCCACTTTCCGACTAGATTCTCGGGAGGTAATAACCGTCGATGACGTCATGATGAACTCAAAATTTTTACACTGTGTTTTTTTTAAATCGCAATAAAATAGGGTGCGGGTATTAAATATGATATTTTAGACTCATTCAAACATTTTCTTTGCGATTTTTCTTTAAGTTTGAAAAAAAAACGCAGAGAAAGTCTATATTTGTAGTAGTGGACATACTTCTCCCGTAGTGATAATGATGACGAGAACTGGACTCGAGCTTCCAAGGAGCACTAAACTGCATCGTAATTTATGCCACTTGTTTGATGTTGAAAACACAGACAACACATTTAAATATCGTTAATTTTTTTAAGTTTGATTTTAATTTTTAAATAATTAATATATATTTTTGTGTAGCAATGAATAATTTTTTTGTAAAAGGAAAATGATCTACTTATACAAGTTTTTCGTCTACCCGACCGTGTACATTTAATCTATAAGCAACTTTATTAGGCGAACGACGAATATAGATTACAAGTTCTTCATAAAATATCTTCTAATAAACATCATAATTCATTAACATGCAAAATATATCTGTTAGAGAAATAAAAAACTATTGGAAAACAATCAATTTCAACACATGTAAGAGAAGACTAAGGAGAAGAGAAATCCAAAGCCACCATTAAATTTAGATGAATTTGTATTAAATAAATCATGTTGTTAAAATATTAATATTTTTGTCATATTGAAAGTAGATTTGACTAAAATTCTTTTAAAGAGATATTTTTATTCTAGTTTAATTTTAGTTAAATTAGATAATACTGAAACAAACAACAGAATAATAAAATGGCATAATCTTAATTATTATTTATGAAGCATTCAATATTTTATAATTCAACAAAAACATATATATATAAAAAAAATTAATTGTTTCATAAACCGAAATTCTATGAAGCGTTTAATTGTGTTGAAATGCTTCTTTTGGAAATGGACGTGGTCAAATAATAATAATTTTTAGTCATCTGAATTTTGGATGTTATATCATATTATTTGCTCATACTATTTTTCTATATAGGAGGCTGCGGGTGACGTGTGCGAATAATAATGTGCACGGACAAAGAAGCATTCAAAATTTGAAACAAATCATTTACATTATGCATGCATAGTAAAATGAATTTATTATAATAATGCATGATTAATTATTCAAATTTAATAAAAACCCACTTAATATTATTGGTAAAAACTAATTATAGTAATTGAGTACTTGTTGGAATGTTCTCAGATCATATTCACATTACACTACATATATAGTAAAAAAGATCATATATAACATCCACCTATAACCACAAACACACTACTCTTACTCTTAGTAGATCAGTCTCTTCCAATAACCCCACACAACCATATATTATAGAAACTTTTGACCAAAGTCATGTGTGAAAATACTCTTTTGAAAGTTGAAGACTTTTCAAATACTTCTGGAACTTGTTAGATTTGAATCTCTAGTATTATGCATATTTGGTTGAATAACTTTTTGGTGATGACACGACTGCTATAAAATCCATCATTATGCCATTTCACTACTTATAATATATAGTATTTGTGATAATTATATATAGATATATTGACTACCTTTTGAATAACATAAGCACTTAAAATATATATATATATAAATTATAAATACATATATCACATGCTGCTTATGTGGTATTTTTGTATTATTTTGGTCAAAAGTTAATAGTAGATTGAAGCAAATTAGAGAAAAACATAATAATTAATTAATTGATTACTTTATAGCTTTAAAAAAAATGATAAGCGGACTTTATTTTGTATTAATAATTAATAGAACTATATAGTATTCTCTTGATGAGGATCAATGAATCAACAGTATAAGAATTTTGTTTTAGGAAGTTATACAGTATATAAATAAATAAATTAGGTGATTTTAAAAAAAAAAAAAATTCCCCGGGCTAATGCCAAATTAGATTTTGTTAAATAAGAGAAACTTAATAAAGGTATGCAGTGGAATCAAAGTGACTGAAATTGTGAGTGAAATGAATTTAATGAATACTAGTTTGGTCACTGTCTAATTATTTTTACTATGTGTGCAAATTGCAATAAAAAAACTTTATATATATATATAATATACAAATTATTAATTGTTCTTTTGTAAATCTATGCTTATGGGATATAAGAATGGAAGATTCACAAAAACTCTAACGTCATCAATCTTGGCTGCATGCAAATTTTAAGTACTTTTATAATATTGGTTTTTTCTTCTTTATATATATATTTATATAAATGTATACTTGTCCTATATATTGTGGTGTGAATTCATTGGACAAATACATTGTATCACATGCCCTTATTATTTTGGTGCACATATATAATAACGCTTTGCCAAATTTTTGATATAAAGTGCCATGTAGAGGCTGTTAAATTGGGTCAAATATAACCCCAGCTAATGATGATATATGAATATGTATATATATATAAATTTGTTTATATTGATATTTTTCTTTTATAAAAGTTCTTCAATTTGATCTCACCACGTGTGATATGACCATAGCACATTGGATATATATACTTCTCATAAAGATGTTCTATGAAGAATATATAACACATAATATAATGAGCACACGAGGGCTATTAATCGAGTACTAAATCAACTTTACATTAAATCAAGATAAAATAAAATTAGAAAATTGAGTCAAATTAAAATTTGGAAAATTTTCATGTAGTACTTATTATCATCATCACTAAACCCTTTAAATTGATTAATTAATTAATTAGTTAGTGGGTCATCCTTCTTTCTTTTGAATGAAATGTTTTCTAAGCTAACTGATGGCGTAATTTAAAGAGAAGAACATCCAAAATATAATGCCTTTATTAATTAACGAAGGGTTAGGCAAAAGCATATATAAATGTGTTCACACTTTTTTGAACATTATTATAATTATTATTATATTACTTTGGATTAAACCTAAAGTTAATTATTACACCAAATACCCATAATAGCTAGCTAGGCTAGGCTAGGCTAGGAACCTTTTTTTTTTTTTTGCAAATTTACAAAATTTTCCTCACAAGTCACAAGATATATACATTGTAAGCACCTGTTTTTTTTTATTCTTTTTGAGGTTCATTGAAATAATGTTGAACACGAGGGAAATGAACCCAAATTCATTTACCTTCATTGATATATATCACAATGAATTTGCATATAAATATTTATATATATAAAAAAATATATATACCAAAAAAATATTTATTAATAAATAATTTTTTTAAAAAAAAAACTCATGTTGATGTTTGAAAGAGATTGAACGTACTTGTATTAGAATTGACATTGATATATACAGGTTCATGCATATTCCAGACGAAGTTTAATTAGTGGGAGTCGGCCTTCCTATATTTAAGAATATATTATCTTGTTCTTTTTTCTATAAATTTAAAGAAATCTCCCATTTTTTTGGGATTTTTCTTGGTGGTAAATTGAGGAGCCAATAAATAAAATGAACAATAATAATGATCATCAAATTAATATTTTGTGAGTTTTTGTGACCACTACATTTTGGCTAGGAAATGTACATGAACATAATTGTCATCCTAGTGACATGGGCAAGATGATCAGCCATTATGTATATATCAAAGTAATTAATGTTATTATATATGATGATTATTATTAATAATAAAATAGATAAAGACATGAATTTGACCTTTCACTTTTCCCTTGAGAGAAGGGAAGGGAAAGTTGTATAAGTTAGCTAGTAATTAATTAAGAGAAGAAATTGTGTAACAATATTCTTTAATTCGAAATTAAATGTATATATAATATAATATGATCAAGCTAGCTACATATAATTGCATTATAAGTCTTAACTCTATTCATTATTTATTTCACGATCATTATCTCATTTTATTAATTTCGTGATTATAGTAAATGTTCATTGAAAATAAATTAAGGATTTAATTATAAGAGACAAAATTTGATTTTGGGGTATATATGCGCCTGTGGAGAAAGGCAATATGTTGTTCCACTACATTATTCGAATGGATGTAATATACATATATAGAAATATTTATATAAATTATAATTATATAACAAGTGTGCAAGTTGGTGATAAAAGTATTATTCATATATGATGCAAGTTGACTAAGATACTTGGAATCGAGTCTGTCTTGAAACCAAGCACCATATAAAGCTCTACCATTACTGTCCACATCACTCCACACTAGTGAACCAGCACTCTTTATATATTATACATAAATAATAATAATAATAATAATAATAATAAGTTATTATTATCTTTCTTATATTATTTTCACTTTTTAATTATTAGCTCATGTGCACCCTTGAGAACTCAACTACTATACATTAAGGCTAATAAATATCTCTTCGATATAAAAAAAATTGTGTAGATAGATAATTTTTTTAACTTTTAATTGATTTTTTTTTGTTAATTTTAATTGAATATTATAAATATATAATAGAATATATTTTTAAAAATAGATATTTATTAATTATATTAATATAAATTTAAAAATATTATAAAATATCATTATTATAATAATATTTGATACAAAATTAGATATTTAATAATTATATTATATAAATTCAAATATTATAAAATATCATTATTATAATTATATAAATACATAATTTTAATTTTTATTATTTATTATTTATATTTATAAAAAAAAACATATAACTACACAATAAATTATAATAACATTTATCTTCTATAAAGAATAAATAATTTGTTTCTCTAATAATAAATGTGTTACTTGAATAATATTACAAATGTTTTATATATTAAATATAGTGTAGCTTTTGAAAAAATTATAAATAACGTTTAGGTTTAATATTTATTTTAATATGTATATGTTATTCTTTTATATATTTATAATATTGTTTATTTATTTAAAATTTATATCACAATCATAAAACTTAATAAATAATATTTCATAAACTTTTTAAATAATACCTAGTATATATATATATATATTTGCTAAAACTTATTTCTAAAATTTAATGGAATAATGATAAAAAGAGATAAATCATTCAAATAGATTACAGGTGTAAAGATAATAAATCAGATTTTCAAATTAAAATTCTCCTTTTTTATAAAAGAAAATATTTTCCTTTCTGAGATTTTTTTTTTTAAATTGAGTTGCTTTTTTTTTTGACAAAAAAGCTTAATTATACCCGAGAATTACAATTGTTTTGTATCATTTTGTATTTTTGCTAAATATTTCACTCTCTCTCTCTTTTGACATAAATACAACAAAAAAAAGCAATTTGGATTTACAAAAGCACGTAACCAATAAGAACTTGCAATAATTAAAATAAAGGTGTTCAAATGAACTTTTCAAGTAAAATTAAACAAATATTACATATATTATATAAAAATGCAGTCCAAAAACTCCAAGTTGTCTCACTTAGCATATGGTCAAAAATATGATAAAATGTTTGATAGATAATCCAATATTGTAAATAAAATTGGTCAAAACTTTCGTCAGAATCTAGCAGACGCAATCATACAAAATGGTCAACATAGCAAATGTTTCTAGACCAAAGAAGTTACTGTTTTTTTATTTTGACACATACCAGAATGAGTCAGATATACAGTTCATTAATAGATTTTGTAAAATATATAAAAGTGGACACAATAATTATAAAAAGTAAGAAAAAGTGAATGAGTTGGCTTTAGCTTTATAAACGCACCCAGATTTCTTAAATTAATTTGTTTTCTTTCTTAGAAATAAAAGTTAGGCTAGATACGAGAGCAAGAGTCTAGTTCGGATTAAGTGATTTTTTCTTAATTAGATTACAGAGTTTAAAAATGTATAGGGAAATTTGTTTCCAGGAGCTTTAATTTAAGCCCTATTAGTAGGGTTCTCAGTGTTCTTGATTCGTGAATAATTTTCGATGCGATTTTTTTTTATGATCGTGTATATTGTAACTATTTAGAGCATTCTGTAAATTTTTAAAAAATTTCGAATAGTTTACAGTATCGAAAACTAAGTTCAAACATGTTATTGCACTCGTGACTAGTTTTCGGTACTGTTGTTGCGCGTTGAAATCACTATGTTTGAACCTAGTTTTCGGTACTGTAAACTATTAGGAATTTTCTGAAAATTTGTAGGATGCTCTAAATAGCTACAGTATACACAGTCATAAAAAAAATCGCGCTGAAAACTGTTCACGGGTCGAGAAACACTGAGAGTTCTACCGGTAGGGCTTAAAGTAAAGCTCTTATAGAAGAATAGTCCAATATATATATATATATATATCTTTTATATAATAAGTGTGTATATAACGGAAATTCTTAGTTTTAATGGTTTTTTTATTTTTTTAATGTTAACTTTAATGAAATATTTTTATATTTAACAGAATATTTTTATATTTAACAGTATTTTATAGACACTTAAAATTAAATTAAATAAAATAAATAATTAAAAAAATTAAAATAGAATATTTTTGAGATATTTTACAATGATAATTATTTAAAAATAATAAATAATTAAACATATTAAAATAGAATATTTTTCATATATTTTACGATGATAATTATTTTTAAATAATAAATAATTAAACAAATTAAAATATGATATTTTTGAGATATTTTAGAATGATATTTATTTAAAAATAATAAAATCATACGTTTTATAACTTAAATACAATTTAATTAAACTTAAACTCACTTATTAGAATAATATTATATTAAACATATAATATAATCTACTGTGAATTAACAACAAATTGTTTTTTTTTTTTATAAACTAGCAAGAAACTTAAATTTAAAATCCACGAATAATATTTAATATTACATTAAATATATAATATATAATCTCTTCTTGTCACTCCTAAATTCAAAAACTAGAGCAAACAAAAACTTAAACAAAAATAAATAAATTATTTAATTAAAATAAAATATTTATTTCAATATTTATATGATATTAATATAAATTTAATAAAAATAATTAATAAATTCTATAAATAAAATCAAACAAACGTGCATATTGCATGTTTATACCTAGTCTATATATATATATATAAAAGTATCCCATTAATTAAAAAAATTAATTTTTAAAATTATTTTCAACTTTTTTTTTTAATATTTTATTTTGATATTCTTAATTTTTTTTAATTTCAATAATTTTATTTTATCTTGTTTTTATAATTTTTATTAAATAATGTATAATTTCTTTAGAAAAAAACTCTTACTTTGTGACAAGTTTTTATATATTTTTATTTTTGAATCGTACTATAAATATCCCAATTGAAACTTTTAAACCATCCATATGTTCAATTTATATTGGCTCTTCAAATTTTTATAAATAAATAAAAAATCATTATAAAAGAACAAAGCTTTTTTTTTTTTTTGGTAGATAATCCAAAAAAAGAATCCATCAGATCAAAATTAGGTTTGTCCTCGGGTTAGATAACAGTGTTCAGAATTTAAATAAGAATTCAAATAATAGCTTCAGAGTTTTTGTCCAACTTTATAATTAAGTTAATATTTGTAATATTAATGATAAAAAAGTTAATTTTGATAACATAAAATTATTAAATAATAAATTGTTTTATTATCTTTATTGGGTCCAATGTATTAGCTTACAAATTTCATCAAATACACAATATATAATTTTTTTTTCCAAATATAATGAAAGTTTTTTTTTTAAAATATACATATAAGCATTTGATTCTTTTGTCGTATCTAAAATAAAGCTTGATTCCATTTCTTCCTTTTCTATATTACATGAACCTTAGAATTTTTTTTCTCATGTCATGGCAAATCGTTTTAATGTTATTATTACTAGAAATATACATATTTTTCGATAAAATATTATTTGGTATAGACGTAACATTTGTTTTCTTTTTCTATATGCACATGATAATTATTTTTTGTTAAATGTTTACATACCCACGTTAATTAATATTTAATATATCCTCTAAAAAATAATAAAATATAAAACTATTCCCAACTTAATAAAATACATCTATCAATTAAATAATAAATTATTATTTATATATCTAAATAAATAACTATCTCCAATTTAAAATAATATGTTAGTTCTAATTATATTAAATAGTGGAAATTTATGAAATACTAAAGTTTAATATACACTACTACAAAAAAGACATTTTTAAAACTCGCGGTGCACGAGTCTTCTATTTGAGAGCTTAAAAAACTGGGGCATTTTAGAACTCGCAATGCGAGTCTTAAAAGAATGTTTTTAGGACTCGCATTGCGAGTCCTAAAAAGTTGTATTTTTTATTTTTAAAAAATTAATTGATGGGATTTGAATCCGGCGACGGGGCTCAGGCGACGGCGGCGGTGCCACCATTCAAAGGTGGTGGTTCAGAAAATAAACTATTGGGTTTTAAAGCCCAAGAAGCAAGGAGTATGGTGGTGGTGGTGGTTCAACTCGTGGTGGCTCGAGGTGGCCGGAATATGCTCGGAAGGTTTGGGAGAAACTCATGAACGACCGAACTTCGAGTGCCCCGTTGAGGGCACTAGGCCGCGCGTGAGGTGTCCATCTTTGGGGGTCGGGGGTTTCGGGGGACGGCGCTTCCAATGGTGTGGCGCGTGGCGGTGGCCGGAGACGGGACGGCGACCGTTCGACCCTGGCAGTGACGACGCAAGGTGAGAGAGGGAGAGAGAGAAGGAATTTCAAGAGAAAGAGAGAGGGAATCGAGGAGAGAGAGAGAGAGAGAGAGAGAGAGAGAGAGAGAAAAAAGGGTTGAGCGAATTTTTGTTGTTGTTTTTTTTAATAAATAATAATAAAACTTTTGTTAAAAAAAATTGGAGGGAATTTGAAATTTTTTAAAATTCAAACTTTTAGAATACACATAAGGTTTTAGGACTCGCTGCGAGTCCTAAAAACAATCTTTTAAGACTCGATGCGAGTCCTAAAAAGTCCAGGAGGTGTTTATTTAAAAAAAAACTCAAACTTTTAGAACACACATAGTTTTTAGGACTCGCTCCGCGATTCCTAAAACAAATTTTTTATGGACTCGCAACGTGAGTCCTAAAAGGTCCAGGAGGCTTTTTTAGGACTTGCATTTAGGTGAGTGCCCTAAAAAAGTGTCCTAAAAGGGTGTTTTTGTAGTAGTGATATTATTTAGGGTACCGTTTTGGACCCTGTGTTGTGCAATAGTTACCGATCGGACCCTTTGTTTTGTTAAATGATAATTCAAACCATGTGTTTTACAACATGAGACAAAATAATATCCTAAGTCTGATTTTGGTAAAAAGAAATTTAAATATGACTAAAATGCCTTTAGATTTTTTTTCTTTTTTAATGAATTATTTATTTATTTATTAACTAAACAAAATCAATAAAATTAAAAAATAATATAAATACCATATTTTTATTTATTCTTCTTCAAACAAAGAGTAAAATTTAAACCTTAAACTAACCTATCTACTTCATCATCTTCTTCAAGCTCATTCTTTCAAACAGTCCCCACAAAAAAAAAAAAATAGATTGAACAAAAAAAAATGAAAATAACCATCATCATCAAACAAAGAACAACCATAAACCACCTTTGTTCTACCAGATTCCCATTCGCAAATGAAGTATCGAGGAGCCTTGGATCTCACAGTGCCAACATCACTCAATGAAGTAATCTCATCCTGCGCGGTGTTGGTTTTGGGGTTGTCGTTGCTCGAGAAGAAAAGATGGATGTCAACATGGTTGGAAACTAAGTCTTCGACGCGACATAGCTGTAACTTCGCACCAGATCTCAAACCCAGATCTTAAATACCACCCAATTAAAGACCTCAATATCCTGCACCCAGTCGAAGACCTCAACATCTCACACCCAGCCGCATGACCCCAATCCCACACCTTGCCGCAATCCTCCGCTAATTAACCACCCAGATCGACGCACCCACGACTGCACCTAGTCGCATAGAGGTAGGGAGATGACTGATGTAACACCCTACTAATCAGGGATCGTTATGACGCATGTTTAAATTAGTGTTGGACTCGCTAAACGAGTCATTTGGACTAAAATATGTGATTAAGTGACTAATGGTTCAGGTATTAAAAATCTTGGTCATAGGAACAAATATTTTCATTAAAACTTTAGTCTTTACATGGGATCCCAAAATAAAAGTTTAAAAATTGTTTACAACTCAGGGATTACAAAATAAGCCGACCTAAGCGGCAAAACATGGCCCAACTCTAGTTCCCATTGCAATATCTCGGTCGTGGCGATCGAGCGAACTGCATATGTACATACTGTCTCTAACACTCTCCAACTCATGGCTGGCCAAGCTTCTCTTTACCCTTACCTGCACCACATAACACCCGCGAGCCAAGGCTTAGCAAGAAAACATATCTAACAGATCCAGATAATCAACAGAATATAACAACGTGCTTAACAGTAATAACTGAAACCAAGCAGACACATTGTACAAGTAAGCGACCACAGGGTCACACAAGTGCGTATCGCACATCTATTTATTCAAGTGGAATTTGAGCCAGTCAAGTGTATAATACACTCACAGGGTACCCTAGCCATAACGGCCTGCGTTCTGCACGCATTGTGCCGACCACGGTTTATAAGCCGAGCTTTCCAATAAGGAACAATCACACATATAATATATTCATCATACAAATAAATACAATGCTCCAACATGTTTAAATAGATATTCACCAACATGATTATTTATAATCATGTTCATTAACAGGGGCCCAAGCCCTAATCATATTTACATTTCACAGTCAAGCCAAGTCCTAATCATATTTACTATTAACAACTAGGCCAAGCCCTAATCACGTATCTCACGTATCAGGTGCAGTTTTCTTACCTCAAACCTCATGTGAATAATGAAACGACCTCGAGCGCTATCCCTGACCCAAGCTTGGCGGAAACCCTAGTCACAACACAAGTATATGTCCATCAGGAATTATCCCCAGAACCTGAGTTCCAAACTGAACTCTAACTCTCAAAATTGTTGTTCCCAGTTAACGAGGCGTTAAATATGTCCCCCAGGCCCCCAAGAGGGCTCCCAAAATCAGATTCTCGAGCCCCCGGGCCTAGCCTTAAGAACTCAGGAAATTGGCATTTCGGGGCCCCTGGTGCGGTTGCGCCTGCTCTTGGCGTGATCACGCCCTCAGAAAGTTTGGGGTTTCCAGGACATTGGCGCAGTCGCACCCCTAAAATCGACACTCAAATTAAAGTTCAATTTCGCCCTTTCTGGGACACTAGCGGAGTCGCACTAGGTCGCCAGAAACCAAAAATCAGCCTAGAACACAAGTGTTCTTCCCCAAATTCTCAAAACCTGCGATTCCTACAAATTCAGACCCAGAATTCGACCAATACCAGTGATCCTAGCAGGTTTTTAACCACAAAAAAAAAAATCATCACTAGGCCTAGGCAACAAAACCCACTACTCAATCCATCACAAACACTCATAGAAGCTCAAACTAGAAATCAAACTCAAAAGAAATTCAATAACACCAAAATCAGGGGTCTTACCTCTTAATTTCGAATTCCTTGGGGATGAAGATGACCCTTGTTACTTCTAAACCCAATCCAAAGTGCTACTCCACAAGAAGTACCTTCAATCTTCACCAAAAATCCAAAGCTTGGCCTAACTTGGAGTTCTTTGTGTGCTTCTTCCGAAAACTCAGTAGCGAAGGCTTGAACGTGTGTGTGCCTAAGTGTCGAGTTGCTACCCCATGTGGTCAAATGACCACAATGCCCCTTGCCCCATTTAACCTCAAAGGTTACCCCTAAGGGCAAAATTGTTATTTGGCATAATTGCTGCTAATCTCAAATTATCCCACCTAATCCCAAATAGTATATCAATCCAAATATTCATAAATTAATTCCCGTTACTTTATAATTTATGGAAATTTACCAAAATACCCTTAAGCTCACCCTGAGCCAAGTATTTTACCCCGTTGTGACTTTTCTGCTAACTTTCTCACTAGGATCGCCTCATGCTGGGTAACTCAAATATATCCACATAATAATATGGTCACAATTATAAATCACACATATTTACAATTATACCCTCAGCGGTTCAAAATTACCAAAATAGCCTTCTAATAAGAAATGAGCCACATGCATATTTAATATACTTAAACATGCAAGAATAATAATATCATAATAAACCTCACATAATTCACATAATAATCTACTCATATCACTTTAGCACATAATTAACTCAATTATTGCCTCCCGACTCCCTAATAGGGGCACTAAGTCATATTAGGAAAATTGAGGCGTTACAACTGAGGTAGAGGGGAAATGGAGAGTAACATATCGAGAGTGAGATTGTGAGAGTGAGTTGGAGATCAAGAAAAAGACTCTACAGCGACGGCAAAATTCGTCGCTGTAGGTCCGTATGTGTAGTAATGTAACTCCCACTTCTTTCTACAAATGCATTATAACAATTATGAAAAATAAGAGAAGATGTTTTTATTCACACTTTTGAGTGCATTACAATGTTAATTGAATGCTAGAGCTATTAAGTAAAGTGGAAGAATAACGAATGAATACGCAACTATAATATTCATGGGCATTTCATTAGTATAATACCCATAGAATGATGCTAAATACAAGCAAACAATCACTAAAGTTATGAACAATAAAGAGAAATTCATGATTTGATGATGAATTTTATCTAGAAGGATAAGAGATGAAGAAGTTGTGCAAGTAAATGGTTGAAGGAACAAGTATTTATAGGACAAAAACTAGCTGTTATGACCGTTGGTAAATAATGATCCGACCGTTGGAAACAATAACCTGACCGTTGGGGATATAGTTGTATTCTATTGTGGGATTTTAACAATTCTAAGTTGTTGAAGTAACTAACACATGAGAATAATTAATTTATGGATGTTAGAGAAACTTTTTTAGAAAAGTTTGTAAGTCAAAAATGCTGGACTAAGTAATATAAGAAGATTGAGAAATTTTCATTTTTTTACTATTCACCAGGTACTATTCATAGTGGGTCCCACAGTAGGGTCCACATGGGTCCCACAACGGGGTCCACCCCATGGTTCCCACATGATGATGTAGTAGTGATACAATGATGACTTTATCAAACCACCATGCTTAATATTTTTAATATTTTATTATTCCACTATGCTTGATATTTTAAATATTTTATTAGCATAGTATCCCAAGTTTTTCCTATAAATAGTCCTTCCAAAACTCGTCTTGAATCACAAAACCTCATTTTCTTTCTCTTACTCTACCCAAAAATCTTCTTAACACCCTTCTAAAGTTCTAAACCTCGAAGATCTAGGCGAAGTTCTGTCCATAATGCTAGCCTACGAAAACCTTTTAGGTAAGATCTTTCCCGAGCCTTTCATTTCAGTTATTTAGTTATTATATATATACAGATTATTTTACTATGCTGTTATAATGCCAAAATTTATATATAGATTATTTTACTATGCTGTTATAATACCAAAATTTATATATAGATTATTTTACTATGCCGTTATAATGCCAAAATTTATATATAGATTATTTTACTATGTCGTTATAATGCCAAAATTTATATATAGATTATTTTACTATGCCGTTAAAATGCCAAAATTTATATATAGATTATTTTACCATGTCATCATAACTTACAAAGCCAAAATTGAAATATAAACTATTTTTTTATGTATCTTTATAATACTAAACTTATATAGGCTATGGTCACACTTTGGACTATTATGGACTTTTATTATATGACCTTATTCCCTATTATTATGGACTGATACTATGACCTGGACATTTCCGTATGACCATGACCATGACCACGACTTTTAGACCGGGATCTTACCATGGATAATTATAGTATGACCATACGCCTGGACATAAAAAAACAATAAAATAAGAAAAATAGAATAACAACAATTATAAAAAAAAATTATATCATGTAGATTTTATGTAAGTTAATAGTTTGTGTTTTTATCAGGAAGCTAACAATTTTGGTTGTTTTATCAAGACGCAAGGTAAGTAGAATCCTCATCTACAATACAAGTCTTTTATGTGTCTTATGTGCATTTATATGCTTTATATGTTATTCTGCCATGTTGTTATGCATAAGTTATTTTTAAGAATGTTATATTTCTTATGCATAAGCACGCTTAATGTTCACAAACAAGTTATTTAAAGCATTAAAGTAGAAGTGCTGCTTGGCAGACCTACGTCCCAAAAATGTAAGGAGGGAGATGTACTTCCCTATATAATGAATTTTTATGAGGGAGAAATTCCCTATTATCATGTTTATGTTCAGGTGGGAATGTGATTCCCTATGTAATGTCGGCAGCAGCATCCTCTAGGGCCCAAAAGAAAGGAAAGTGAAAGAAAGAAAATACATAACATGTTGCACGTTTATTTTAATGCATATGAGGTAGCTATTCTGCTCACTGAGCCTTAGCTCATCAGATAATGTTTTGTATTGTAGGTAAGATGCCCCAAATATAAATTGTTGATGAGTATACGTGGAGCCAATATGACTGTACATATGGGGCTGACCTGAAGGGAGTGGAGTTCTGCTATGCTATTTTATAAATAAACAAGAAACTTGATTTTATATATATATTTCATAAAAAGTATTTTGTGAACTTTATAATTTACATAAAGCTTTAAAAGTATTTCATAAACGTTGTAATTTACATAAAGCTTTTAAATTTATCGGTTGGACACATCTCTAATTCTACGTTAAGGTGTAGTAACACCACGAAAAATTATTTATAAAAGTATTAAGATTTGTATGCAAGATAACGTTTTTATTTAGTTTGTGGGTATTGTATGGTTTGAAGTTATGAACATTAGTTTATGTATTGTTTAATAAAGTTTTGTAAATTCAGAATTTCAGTATTGTCGTATTCATGTTAAAATTTGTTTTTACACTATATATGTATGTTAAGAAAGGAGATTGTTACAGAGTGGTATCAGAGCGAATCGGTTTTGAAGACAATCCCATATGTACAAGCATCATGCTAAGCATGGTACTCATCATGTAAGTCCTTATAAATATATATATATATATATATTGGCATTAAACTTAATCCCTTAGCAAAGTTATATCTAGCGCTACTTGACGTGTAAATAAGTGATATGGTCATTTATTTTCAAGAAAGTTTTATTCATGGTAATCATCCCAACTCATGACCTTTTAGAATTGAAGAATGGAAGGGCATGCAGCTGGAGAGCCTACTGCAGAGCAAACTACTCCAAATGTTGCTGAGCTAATGCGGAAATTTCAAGAAGAAAGGGAGAAAAACCAATGGTTAGAAGATTTACTAGAAAAATTCCTAAGGCAACAAAGAAATGAAGGACGATCATGAGGTAATGAAGAATCACCACAAGATAGCGCAGACCACCCACCAACAAATGGAGCACAGCAACACGCACCACCTCCGACTCCTCCAATAGAAGTCAGAAATGCAACATCCAATTACTCTCCGGAGACCTTTATGAAATTCCACCCCCCAGAATTCTATGGAAGCATTGATTCGAAAGTAACAGAGAATTGGATTCGCACGATGGAAAGACTTTTTGTTCTAGCTCGAGTCCCACAAGTAGACAAAGTGCGGCCAGCAATATACTTGTTGAGGGAGGATGCTAGCTATTGGTGGGATACTATGGCGGTCATCCATGGAGTAGACACAATGACTTGGGAACAATTTCGAAACTTATTGGAAGAGAGATACCTTACAACTTCCTTGAAAGATGAAAAAGCAAGAGAATTCACTTACATAAGGCAGAAAAAGATGCTGATGGAGGAGTTTGTTCGAAAATTTAATGAACTTTCAAGATATGCACCCCACATGGTCTGTACGGATGAATTAAAAATCAAGCATTTAAAAAATGATATTCATCCTGACATTCGTAAAGACCTCGAAGTAGCAGACTTGGAGGGAGCTTCTTTTTCCAAAGTAGCTGACAAAGCCTTGAAGATCGAAAGGGCGATATTGATGCAAGAACGGGAGAAAGAAGCTGAATTCAGAAGACAGGGCGCAAGGAACTTCCGAAATCGGCAAAATAACCATTTCATGAAAGGTGGTCCAAGTAAAAAAAAATAGTGACAAGAAGCGACCTAACCAGTGGAGTTTCAACAACAACAACAAGAGAGGAAATGAGCAATCCCAAGAAAAGCCAGGATTTCCGCAATGCCCAAAATGTAACAAATATCATCCTGGTGAATGTCGGGTTGGGACTAACACTTGTTACATATGTGGAAACCCGGGGCACTTTGCAAGGGAATGTTCCAACCGTAACGAACAGTATAAAGGAGGAGAAGAAAAGAAAACAAATGGCAGAGTCTTTGCCTTGACTCGGGAAGAAGCGGAAGCAAGTCCATCCACAGTAATCTCAGGTCAGCTCATTTTCAATAACATCCCTGCATCAGTATTAGTTGATTCTGGAGCTACACATTCATTTGCATCAGTGCATTTTTTTGGTAGACTGAATGGATTACCTCTTAAGATGGATACAATTTTTAGTATAGCACTGCCCTCCGGGGAAGTGTTATACTCAACTCATTGGTATAAGACTATACCAATTACAATCAATGACAGGGAACTATATGTTAACCTGATCATTATCAACATGAAGGACTATGACGTCATTTTAGGAATGGATTTCCTAACAACGTATAACGCTAGAATCGACTGTAGTAAGAAAGAAGTCATTTTTGCACCGGTAGGAGAAGACGAAGTTCATTTTCAAGGGAAAGTGAAACGAACCCCTTCACCAATGATTTATGCAACAAAGGCAAGGAAATTATTAGCAAACGGATGCACCAGATATCTGGCAACGATTTGTGACGTCTCGAAAGAGAAGCTTGCGAGACCTGAAGACGTTCAAATTGTACGCGAATTTATGGAAGTATTTCCAAAAGATCTTCCTGGAATTCCTCCCGATCGTGAAATTGAGTTTGAGATCGAGTTGTTACCTGGTACAACTCCGATTTCAAAGGCCCCTTACCGCATGGCACCTGCTGAACTAAAGGAACTAAAGACTCAACTGGAGGAACTTTTGGAAAATAAGTTTATAAGACCCAGTCATTCACCGTGGGGAGCGCCAGTACTATTCGTGAAGAAGAAGGATGGCACAATGAGAATGTGCATTGATTATAGGGAGCTCAACAAAGTGACAATTAAAAATAAGTACCCGCTACCCAGGATTGATGATTTGTTCGACCAACTACAAGGAGCGGCAGTATTTTCAAAGATAGACCTTTGTTCGGGATACCACCAACTCAAGATGAAGGAACAAGATATTCCCAAAACGGCATTTCGAACTCGTTATGGACATTACGAATTCCTGGTGATGTCATTTGGACTAACTAATGCTCCTGCAGCTTTCATGGACCTCATGAATAAAGTATTTAAGGATTTCTTGGATAAATTTGTCGTTGTTTTTATCGATGATATCCTTATATACTCAAAGTCAGAAAAAGAACATGAGGAACATCTAAGATGTACGCTAGAAACTCTCAAAAAGGAACAACTGTATGCCAAATTCAAGAAGTGTGAATTTTGGCTCGATAAAATTAACTTTTTAGGACATGTTGTGTCAAAAAGTGGGATTTTGGTGGATCCAGCTAAGGTAGAAGCAGTAAAAGGATGGTCCCAGCCAAGGAATGCAACTGAAGTAAGAAGTTTTCTGGGCTTAGCTGGATATTATCGACGATTCATAGAAGGGTTTTCCAAAATTGCAACCCCACTTACGGCGCTCACTAGAATGAATAGTCGATTCATATGGACGGAAGCTTGTGAGGAGAGCTTTATGGAATTAAAGAATCGACTAACTAATGCTCCAATCCTCACCATCCCGAATAGTACAGACGAGTTTGAAATTTTCAGTGACGCTTCAAAGATGGGATTAGGAGCGGTGTTGATGTAAGAAGGGAGAGTAGTAGCTTACGCCTCCAGACAATTAAACGATTACGAGAAAAACTATCCCACACATGATTTGGAGTTAGCTGCAGTAGTTTTTGCCTTGAAAATTTGGAGACATTATCTCTACGGAGTAAGATGTAAAATTTTTACTGATCACAAAAGTCTGAAGTACTTCTTTACCCAGAAGGAGCTTAATATGAGACAAAGAAGGTGGTTAGAATTAGTCAAAGACTATGAATGTGAAATTTTATACCACCTTGGTAAAGCTAACAAAGTAGCAGATGCATTAAGTAGAAAGACGACGACAAGCTTGATGTTCCTTCAAGCCTTGTCTAAACTGCTACAACAGGAAGTAGTAAGATTGGGCATGGAAGTAGTAGTCGGAGGATTTTCCAATCTGACGTTGGAGTCGAATTTGCTGGAGGAAATAAAAGAAGGTCAAGAATCAGATCCTCACCTAACCGAGGTCAAAGCAGAAGTCAAAGAAGAAAAAGTGAAGAATTTTAATGTTTCTGACTCAGGAATATTAAAATTTAATGGAAGAGTTTGCGTACCGGCAAGAGAGGACATTAAGAATAAGATTATGAATGAAGCTCATAACACTCCATACACGGTACACCCAGGCTCAAGAAAGATGTACAGAAGTTTGAAGGAACACTTTTGGTAGCCTGGCATGAAGAAAGATGTAGCCCAATATGTAGCTCGATGCCTTACTTGCCAAAGGATTAAGGCAGAACATCAATGACCTGGAGGAGAACTTCAACCTTTGGAAATACCAGAATGGAAATGGGAGCAGATTGCAATGGACTTTGTTATTGGACTTCCACGAACAAGCAAAGGATATGATTTGATATGGGTCATCATCGATCGATTAACGAAGTCTGCTCATTTCCTTCCGGTAAAGGTGACGTACACAGGGGACCAGTTAGCATAAGCTTATGTGCAAGAGATAGTACGATTGCATGGAATTCCAATTTCCATAGTGTCAGATAAAGACTCAAATTTTACTTCAAAGTTCTGGCAAAGCTTGCACAAGGCTATAGGGACAAGATTGAAATTTAGTACAACTTTCCACCCACAAATAGATGGTCAAACAGAAAGGACTATACAGACTCTTGAAGATATGCTAAGAGCGTGTGTCCTGGATTTTGAAGGATCGTGGAGTAAATATTTACCGCTGATTGAATTTTCCTATAACAACAGTTATCAAGAAACCATAGTGATGGCACCCTATGAAGCATTATATGGGCGGAAATGTCGATCTCATATCCATTGGCATGAGTTCAGTGAAAGAAAGTACATAGAGCAACAAACTGGACCAGATATTGTGACGTCGACAACGGAAGTCGTTCGAAAAATTCAACAGAGGATAGCAGCAGCCCAAAGTTGACAAAAGTGCTATGCTGACAAACGAAGAAGACCATTAGAGTTCCAAGTCAGAGAAAAAGTATTTCTACGGATAACACCAATGAAAGGTGTTTTGAGATTTGGACAAAAAGGAAAGTTGAATCCAAGGTTCATTGGACCTTTTGAAATATTAGACCGAATTGGAAAAGTGGCCTATAAATTAGTACTACCACCTGAGTTGTCGGATGTGCATGATGTCTTCCATGTGTCTATGTTGAAGAAATATATTCCTAATTCCAGTCACGTGTTGCAACATGAAGTTATCCAGGTGGACAAAGACCTTACCTATGAGGAAAAACCTATCCAAATCTTGGATCGAAATAATAAGGTCTTAAGAATTAAAGAAATACCTTTGGTCAAGGTATTGTGGAGAAGCCAGACAATAGAAGAGGCTACGTGGGAGCGTGAAGATGAGATGAACGCTAAATATCCTGATTTACTCTAGATTTTCGTGGACGAAAATTTGGAAGGAGGGTAGATTGTAACTCCCACTTCTTTCTACAAATGCATTATAACAATTATGAAAAATAAGAGAAGATGTTTTTATTCATACTTTTGAGTGCATTACAATGTTAATCGAATGCTAGAGCTATTAAGTAAAGTGGAAGAATAACTAATGAATACACAACTATAATATTCATGGGCATTTCATTAGTATAATACCCATAGAATGATGCTAAATGCAAGCAAACAATCACTAAAGTTATGAACAATAAAGAGAAATTCATGATTTGATGATGAATTTTATCTAGAAGGTTAAGAGATGAAGAAGTTGTGCAAGTAAATGGTTGAAGGAACAAGTATTTATAGGACAAAAACTAGCTGTTATGACCGTTGGTGAATAGTGATCCGACCGTTGGAAACAATAACCTGACTGTTGGGGATATAGTTGTATTCTATTGTGGGATTTTAACAATTCTAAGTTGTTGAAGTAACTAACACATGGGAATAATAAATTTATGGATGTTAGAGAAACTTTTTCAGAAAATTTTGTAAGTCAAAAATGCTGGACTAAGTAATATAAGAAGATTGAGAAATTTTCATTTTTTTACTTTTCATAGTGGGTCCCACAGTAGGGTCCACATGGGTTCCACAACAGGGTCCACCCCATGGTTCCCACATGATGATGCAGTAGTGATACAATGATGACTTTAGCAAACCACCATGCTTAATATTTTTAATATTTTTAATATTTTATTATTCCACTATGCTTGATATTTTAAATATTTTATTAACATAGTATCCCAAGTTTTTCCTATAAATATCCCTTCCAAAACTCATCTTGAATCACAAAACCTCATTTTCTTTCTCTTACTCTACCCAAAAACCTTTTTAACACCCTTCTAAAGTTCTAAACCTCGAAGATCTAGGCGAAGTTCTGTCCGTAACGCTAGCCTTCGAAAACCTTTTAGGTAAGCTCTTTCCCGAGCCTTTCATTTCAGTTATTTAGTTACTATATATATACAAATTATTTTACTATGCTGTTATAATGCAAAAATTTATATATAGATTATTTTACTATGCCGTTATAATGCCAAAATTTATATATAGATTATTTTACTATGCCATTATAATGCCAAAATTTATATATAGATTATTTTACTATGTCGTTAAAATGCCAAAATTTATATATAGATTATTTTACCATGTCATCATAACTTACAATGCCAAAATTGAAATATAAACTATTTTTTTATGTATCTTTATAATACTAAACTTATATAGGCTATGGTCACACTTTGGACTATTATGGACTTTTATTATATGACCTTATTCCCTATTATTATGGACTGGTACTATGACTTGGACATTTCCGTATGACCATGACCATGACCACGACCACGACTTTTAGACTGGGATCTTACCATGGACAATTATAGTATGACCATACGCCTGGACATAAAAAAACAATAAAATAAGAAAAATAGAATAACAACAATTATAAACAAAAATTACATCATGTAGATTTTATGTAAGTTAATAGTTTGTGTTTTTATCAGGAATCTAACAATTTCAGCTGTTTTATTAAGACGCAAGGTAAGTAGAATCCTCATCTACAATACAAGTCTTTTATGTGTCTTATGTGCATTTATATACTTTATATGTTATTCTGCCATGTTTTTATGCATAAGTTATTTCTAAGAATGTTATATTTCTTATGCATAAGCACGCTTAATGTTCACAAACAAGTTATTGAAAGCGTTAAAGTAGAGGAGCTGCTTGGGATACCTACGTCCCAAAAATGTAAGGAGGGAGATGTACTTCCCTATATAATGAATGTTTATGTGGGAGAAATTCCATATTATCATGTTTATGTTCAGGTGGGAATGTGATTCCCTATGTAATGTCGGCAGCAGCATCCTCTAGGGCCCAAAAGAAAGGAAAGTGAAAGAAAGAAAATACATAACATGTTGCACGTTTATTTTAATGCATATGAGGTAGCTATTCTGCTTACTGAGCCTTAGCTCATCAGATATGTTTTGTATTGTAGGTAAGATGCCCCAAATATAAATCGTTGATGAGTATACGTGGAGCCAACATGACTGTACATATGGGGCTGACATGAAGGGAGTGGAGTTCTGATATGCTATTTTATAAATAAACAAGAAATTTGATTTTATATTTATATTTCATAAAAAGTATTTTGTGAACTTTATAATTTACATAAAGCTTTAAAAGTATTTCATAAACGTTGTAATTTATATAAAGCTTTTAAATTTATCGGTTGGAAAAATCTCTAATTCTACGTTAAGGTGTAGTAACGCCACGAAAATTTATTTATAAAAGTATTAAGATTTGTATGCAAGATAAAATTTTTATTTAGTTTGTGGGTATTGTATGGTTTGAAGTTATGAACATTAGTTTATAAATTGTTCAATAAAGTTTTTGTAAATTCAGAATTTCAGTATTGTCGTATTCAGATTAAAATTTGTTTTTACACTATATATGTATGTTAAGAAAGGAGGTCGTTACAAGTAACCTATATCAATGAAAAAAATCAGTCGTCGTAGCAGTGTTTTACTACAGCGATGACATGTCGGTCGCAATAAGGAATCTTTTTTTTCGGTTGGATTGGGATATTGCGAGGACATGTTGTCGCTGTTGGTGGTTGCAAAATTTGAATTTAAAAAACTCCTACAACGACCACATGTTGTCGTTGTAGGTCCGTCAACCGCCCCATCTACAGCGACAATATGTCGTCGCCGTAATATCACGAAAACTCATATTTTCGTGTTCAGCGAGCACCCTACGGCGACGACATGTCGTCGCTATAGGTAAAAAAATTAATTAATTATATTGATTAAAATATTAAATATTAATTAAATAAATAAATGAAACCAACTTATTTAATTAAATAATAAAACCAATTTAACAATATCCATAGTCTCCAAAATGTAAATGTTATCCCCATTTCCTGGAAGGGCTTTGGGCTTTCGCCCTGGCCCACGGTCAGAGGTCCGGCTTGGCGTATGGGCCTGGCCCATAGTCCCTTGGTTTGAATATCGCCCAAGGGAATTGGTACTGACCAGGGACCCTAGACTGGGCCCGTCTGGAGTGGTCCGGGACGTACCTCCGGGTTCGTCTTCATCTTGAACGGTCCCGGCGATGTCCAGAGTGCTCGCACCGTCGCGGCCTACGCGTCCCTATCCCGGAGCCTGGTATGGTCCGGGCCCGAGGTAAACGGAGCGGGCCAACGGTAAACGGACTTGGATCACCTCCTCCCCAGTTGAAGGGCCAGGCGTCCAGAATCCTGAAACCGCCTCATTTCGCGTGGGTATTGTCCCCCACTTTTCGCCTACAGAAAAGGTCGCCTCGGGATTGCCCACTGGAGTGTCAGGACTGCGCAGCCAAGTACCCTGACCGGTCTTGTCTCCTGAATCGGCCTCGTGACTCGAAGTGGTCAGAGCCAAAGCGCCGTTCTGTCGGGCGAAGGCTTGTGCCTCAGGTCAACCAGTTGGGCCTTAGCTGGTTTAAATTTCGTGTATTGTATACCTTTATGTATTGGGCCTCCACTAGAAAGGCCCCTTGTACCCATTTCTCTGAGGGGCCCGGGTCGGATCCGGCCCAGACCCGGTGTTCCCCTTGGCTTATAAATATAAGCTGTCGAATAACGCACAAAAAGAGGAAGAAAAAATGGAGAAACTCTGTTCAGATAGAGTCAGAAAACTCCATTGTAAAAACTTCTTATAGCTCTAATATATAGACTCGTGGACTAAGGCTAGTTAACGCCCCAACCACGTAAAAACCTCGTGTCGATCTTCTACTTTCATTATTATTATCAGTAAATATTGTTCATTAATATAGTTGCCGAAAATCTCGGTTAACAGTAAAAAACAAAACATAAGTAGTATTGTCTCAAAAAAAAAAAACACAAAATATTAATAATTTCAAAATAATAATATAATAAAACTAAATGTCATCAAAATTAATTCCAAAGTCATTATCGTTGGGCTGTTGCGGTGGCTGTGGTTGTTGCTGTTGTGGTGGTTGTGGCTGCTGTGGTTGTTGTGGTTGAAAGCTTGCCATCATGGACTGTATCATATTCATGTCCAAGTTGACAGGCTGAAATTGTGGAGCTTGGATGTTTGGATTTATTGCTTGCAAAAATTGTTGCATTTGCTGGAAGTTGTTGTTCTGGGTTATAAAGGCTTGACTGAAGTGTTGAATCATGGACTAGAAAGCCTCAGGTGGTACTGTTGGAGGGCCAACTGTGGTGGACGGAAACGATGATGCCTCTGATTGTGAAGATGATCTAGTGGCGCTTGAGGCAAAGGTACTAGTGCCTTTCAACTTGCGTCCAATACCTCGGTTGTGGCCACGACGTTGACCAAGTACCTTTGAGACGACTTGTGTCTCATTGGCAGTGGCACTTCCTGCTGAAGATTCAGAAGGAGATTGGGATTGGGATTGTGTCTGGACTTCTTACTGCAGGGCATCCTGCAATTTAGAAACAAGACAATTTATACATAATATAATTGAAAAATATACATATGTACAAAACTTAGAAAGTTACTTACATGTGCATTATTAGCATCCGTGTTCACCCATCCACGTGTCGGATGATTGTGCATGTCATGGAACGTATCGATAATGTTGGGCAGTTCCTTAGTCTAAAGATTCATGTTTGGAAAACAAAATTTAACAAAATCTCAGTTAAATATTGAAATTATTATTAAGATAACTTAAAATATTTCAAATTATCTACATATTTTTATTTACCTTCTTAAATCGAGCAGAAGCATAAGAAGTCGATCCATGGAGACTTAGATACTTCTGTTTTGCTCTGTTGGCAGCATTTGCATTTGAGCATGCCATGAACTGTGGAGTGGTGAAAAGGTCAACCAACTTCTACTAGCTCTCGTTGTCCATGTCCTCCGGTGGATTCTTGCTGGCTGTCTCGATATCATCATACCCTCCATGTTCATCGAAGTGTCTTTTCTTGTGAACTTTTCTATCCTTGTAGCGATCCTGAAACTCTTGCTCAATCCCAATCTCTATCAGTAACCACTCAGGGAGAGCTCGAGGAAGAATGAAAAATTCATTTAAAAAATGGTGAGATTTTTTAAATTATAAAAAAATATTACATATGAATAAGTTGATAAATTTATCTCAAGCTTTTGCATCAGTCTTATCTTGTGCTCATCCGGTACACTCTGCGACAAGTCATAATATAACGGGACATGGTGACCAATAAGGTTACCAATAAGCCTCATGAACAATGTCCCAAAATCACCAAATGCTTTGTAGGTTCCCTCCTTCATATCAAATTGTAGAGCCAATAGACCTTTATTGTCGTTAGGGAGCTGCTACAAATTTTTGGATCGAGACCGACCTCTTCTTTTTGCAGGAGTCGCTGCATATGTTAATTAAACAATACAATTAAATTGAATAAAATAATAACAATTTGTTATTTATTGATAAAAGATAGAGTAATTATAGTATATTACCTGTCTCACACGAAGTAGGAACTCGCGTGGGATCTAGAGGAGAAGGAACCGCTCCATCACCGCCATGAGAACGAGCAATAGTAGCAGACATATCTTTGCAGTTTAAATAATTATTAACTTAAAATCAGTTATAGTTGGAGGTTAATCACATAACTTAAATAATTTCGGTAATGCATTTGAAACTATTGAAAAACAAACATTGTTGAGAAAAATCATATATTAATTGAAACGTCTTGAAATTAAAACATATACATTAAACATACAAATATGAATATGCTTAAGAAAATATTAATTCTCATCAATGTCGATTCCTACATCATAATCTGTACATTCTAAATCATCTTCACTAATTTCTTCATCATCATCGTCATTGATGAAATCATCATCCACATCCGGAACAGATCGAGATGTTTCCACAATTATGCTGGTGTGATCAGGTCGATCCAAATGCATAATCTCCAACTCTCCTAATTCCACAGTGAGTAAAAAATTTGATGAAGTGCTATCATGCACGACATCAACCTCGTTATCATCATCATCAATACTTGGATCATCCCAGATCTTTCAATGATTGACTTCTTCTACTACCTTCCAATTTTTGTTTCTTGAAGGATATTCCAAGTAGAGAACTTGTTTTGCTTGAGTGGCAAGAATAAACTGATCGTTCTTGTGCCATTCAGAATTAATCATGATACTAGTTATATTATTCTCAATCACATTTTGACCCTTGCTTGCATTGGTGTTGAACCATTTGCATCGAAATAATACTAATGAGTAACCATGGGAATAACATAACTGTACAATCTCCTCAAGTTGCCCATAGAAAGTGAAACCATCGGTTCCTGGCACTGAAACTCCACTATTTTGGGTGGTACGTCTTTCGTCGCGACTATGGACCAAAAACTTCACACTGCTAACAATGCAAGTCGTGTAGGAGTATGCATTCTGATTGGACCCGTTTGCGAAAGCAAATAATTCATCAGTACACTCAGTTGACTATACTTGTCGCAAAAGACCCACCTATAGAGTATGACACAAAAAAAGAAAACACAATGAGATGAGTATTAATCGATATGAATTTCGTAAGAATTCTACAGTTTCGATAATTTACCTTTAATTTAAATCAGTTAGGGAAATCTTTTTGAATATTTATGTTTGAATTTTGTCGAAGGAATTCACTGTATGGCACAAGCATTAAGGTAAGATAACTGTTTGCTATGAATTAAATTTAATGAATTAATGTATGTGTTGAGCTACTTACTCCATATATGGTTGAATTTCAGGGCAATTGTTGAGTACAAACCACTCCGCTCCTTTTCGATGAAGATAGTCAAGGGATATGATTTTCTTTTTGCTAATTGGATGACATTGTGGTTCAAAAACTGACAACTGTCTTTTAGGAATAACAATATCTGCATTTCCTTCTGGGCGATTAAACTTAATCTGTACGCCCTGAAGATATTGCGAACAAAAATTCAAAGCATCATCTGCAACATAACCCTCCGCTATAGAACCTTCAGCGTGCGCCATATTCCTGACATAATTTTTCAACTTCTTCATATATCACTCAAACAGATACATCCACCTCATGTAAATTGGTCCTCCGAGGATAGCTTCTTGCGGTAAATGAAGAATTAAATGAATCATTATGTCAAAAAGACTGGAGGAAAAATTAACTCCAACTTGCACAAAATTTGTATCACTTGATCTTCTGCATTCTCCATTTCCTTAACAACCAATGTACGAGCACAAATTTTCTTAAAGAAATTGCAAAGCTTAATGATTGTCTTCGAAATAGGCTTGTACAAGTAGCCTCGAACTCCTACCGGCAACAGACGTTGCATAAAAATGTGACAAAAATGGGATTTCAACCCAACAATGTTGCCATCGTTGTCAGTTACTTTCTTAGAGAAATTTGAACCGAAGACATTAGGAAGTCTAACTCCTTTTACGAAATGACAAAAAAACCATCTATCATCCGGTGTGAAAGAGTACATAGGATGTGGTTTGGTCAACTTCGTACCGTCTTCCTTGGGATGCAACTTTTCTCGGATACCCCAATTCTTCAAGTCTACTCTGTGTTGGTGTTGTCTTTAGATTTCTCATTTATAAGAAAAGTACCGAGTAAATTGTCGCAAACATTTTTCTCTACATGCATCACATCTAAATTGTGCTTCATTTCAAGTTCAGACCAGTAATCATGCTTAAAGAAAATACTCTTTTTACTCCAATTAAGCTCTTTTGGATTTCTCTTTCTTTTTACTCAGCAAACGATCTGGAACATGCCCTAATTGTTCGAGTATGTCTTGACTACTAAATATTCTTAGAGAACGTCCTTTTTCATAATTCTCATAAAACAAGCGACTCTTCCTCCACTTATTCGTAGAAGATAAGAATCTTCTATGACCAACATAAGCCGTCTTCCCATTTACCCGACATGAATGAGTGTCTTCGTTGCATGAAGGACATGTCATATATTCTTGGCCACTCCAACCAGACAAACTACTACGGGCCGGAAAATCATTGATAGTCCATAATAGTGTTGCACACATTCTGAATTCACTGTTCGTTGCAGCGTCTCTGGTTTGAACTCCTTCAATTCGTCTACCACAGGCCTAAAAAAGACATCCATGTCCTTCCCAGGTGATTTCAGACCAGGAATCAATAAGGTCAGCATGAATGATGACTCTTTCATGCACAACCAAGGAGGCATATTGTACATGTAGAATATTACCGGCCACATGCTGTAAGATAGACTTATGTTACCAAATGGATTAAAACCATCAACAGACAAACCTAATCGAACATTTCTAGGTTCTTTAAAAAATCAAGATATCTATAATCAAATTATTTCCAAGCACCCCCATCAACAGGATGGTGCATCACACCATCTTCTTTCGACCATCCCGTACTATGCTAGGTCATATCATTTGATGTATGCCTTGAACCATAAAGACGCTTCAGCCTAGGAGTCAACGTGAAGTACCGCAACACTTTATGGGTGACATTTTTCCCCTTTGTTCTTTGTCAACCCATCGGCTCTCACCACATACAGGACACCTCTGTTTTTGGGAATTCTCCTTCTAGAACAAACAACAGTCGTACTTGCAAGCATGAATTGATTGATAACCTTACCCTAACTTCCTCATTTTTTTCTTAGACTCATAGAATGAAGCTAGAATCTTATTCTCCTTCGGGAATGCAAATTTCATAAACTTCAAAAGTTCATCAAATGAACTATTTGTCCATTTATTCATAACATTAATGTGCATCATCTTCGACAAGAAGTTCAAGGAAGACAACCAGGGTATAACTCAGCTTCGACCTCTTGAAATAGGTCATCAAATTGATTCTCCGCACTATTTCCACCACCATATGAAATTCCTTCATTTACGCCTTCTTCGTTAGTGTCTTGTTCACCAACCACATCATTGATGATGTCAATCATCTCATCAGTCACTGGAGCCCCATCGTCCACTATACTGGAGGCATATCAACTTCACTGTGGTAGGTCCACTTCACGTATCGCTGCAGAAACCCATATATGTGTATGTGAGCCTCCACCACATCCAGTTTCTGATTCAGCATATTGACACACTGAACGCATGGGCATATGACTTCTCTCGAAGCATTCAATGATTCTTGGCCATTTGTATAAATGTTTGAAGACCATACCAAAACTCATCAGAGTTACGTCGTCTATTAGTTATCCAACTCTTGTCAATCGTCATAACTGATTCAAGTGGAAAATAAATTATCACAATGTGATAATCATAAAAGACTACCTTTATTTGCTAATAATTTTTTTTTATCACCAAAACACTAATTTTTTCAAGTAAATTGTGAAATCTTATGAATAAATTATTAAATTTTATGAATATATATTATCAAATTTTATGAATATATATTATTGTTAGTTATGAATGTATTATAAAGTTTCGTTATATAATCAAATATTTAATTATAATTATTATTATGTTATTTAATAATTATCAAATTCTTAATATAATTTTCACTTTTTTTTTTTTTTACAACAACAATAAAGTTTTATTATTTTAAAATTATTATTTTAATCTTAAATTAATTTAAGAGTAAAGTTAACTTAATTACCTATTTCACCTACATATATTTTCAAAATTTATGAATATATTATAAAAGTAATAAAATAAACAAATATTTAATTACAAATTTATTAATTTACCATTAAAGATTATTATTTTAATTTACACTTTATAATTTTTTAATTAATTTAAAATTTAATCACACTAAAACTATTTTGTAATGTTTAGTTTTTATAATTTTACAAAAATTTCAGCAGCATAACAACTGTAATCTAACCTATCCCAAAATTTAAAATCTGCATATCAAATAAAAAATCAGTCCCAGACTCCCAGACCATACATAAAATTGCATTAAATCATTTAAATTCTCATATCAACAACAAAAAACATATTATAAATAAATAATACAAATTCTTAACATGATTTATCAATAAATTGTCAACATTTATTTATAAACTATAATCTTAAATAACATTAAACATCTAACATGAATTTATCTAACCTAACATGCAATTAAAAAAAATTATATCATCTAACCTAACATTGTTTTATAACATACATTCATATTTTCTTAAAACATAAATTAATAAATATATAAATATAAAATTTTCATCTTAAAAAAATACAAATATAATCAAATTAACAAACAAATATACTTCTAATAATCATTTACGTCTTTAAAATGAATCTAAAAAAATTAACACCATCTAAAATAACTAATCAGACACCTATAAAATATGTATTAAACATACATCAATCACCAAAAAAAAAAAATACAATTAAAAACAATACCCAAGAGAGGATCTCTACAATCTGAGCATTACCCAAGGGCGGATTCCTCTGTTATCTGATAAAAAAAGAACAAAACAAACATAAAAAATTCAAAAACTTATTTTTACCAAAAACTAAATAACCACAAAAATATACACACATATACTAACAAAAAACATATTTTAAACCATAAAATACAAAGAAATAGGATTAGATTACCAAAACAAGGCTAAAATGGCAGCAAAAGGCTTGGATGGACGAAGAATTCTTTGGTTTTTCCAGAAAATTTTGCAGAAAATGAAGAAGGCTCGGGCTGGGGGGTTATATCGACTAACTCTACAGCGACGATATGTCGTCAATATAGGTAATGACCAGTCGTTGCTGATATCAAACACACTGTTTTACTCAAACGGTAAGACCCTACAGCAACGACATGTCGTTGTTGTAGGATAGTGAATAGTACACGAATCCTCTCGTGTGCTACGCGTCTACTCTACAGCGACGACATGTCGTCGCTATAGGCAGTGAAAATTTGACATAAATTTTTTGGCAGTTCACTTTCCCACGTTTTTTTTACCCTATCGCGACAACATGTCGTCGCTATAGAGTTTAAAAATAATTGACCAGTGTATTAGATTGGACTCTATAGTCATCGTTATAGGGAGTGAAAAATAGGAAACAAACTCTTGGCGGTTAATGTAATGTCCCAAATTTCCTAAAAATGTTTAAGACCTTGATTAGGAGGCCGGGAGGGCCATAATTGATTTAATATGCTATTAAATGATAATATGCATATTTAGGTGTATTAAATATGCATGTGAACCCATTTTCTGAGTAATTGGGTGATTTTTATATTTTGGTCATTTAGGGCATATGTGTGATATGTGTGTGGTGCTTTATTATTATTTGGTTATGACAGGGTTACCCAGCACGAGACGATCCTAAGAGGTAAGCTAGTAGGAAAGTCACAACGAGATTTATTCTTGACTCGGAGTGAGTCAAGGGGTATTTAGAGCATTGTCGGGTTATTGGGTAATGGGAATAAATATTTGGTGATAAATTGGGAGTTAGTAAGATCAGGGGGAAAATTTGGAGATTTTGACTATTTTGCCCCGGGAGTGTTTTCGGGACCCCGAGCGTTAGGATTTGTTTGAGGCTACTTAAGCTTGAAGTAACCTTTAAAGGAATAAAAAGAACGTTCTCTCTCCCTCGAAGTTCCATTTTCATCTCTCGATCGCATTTTCGAAGGTAACTTGAGTTCTAGGACTCGGATTCAAGCGAGGATCGAGGCATAGTGATCCTAGGGAAGATTAGAAGCTTATTAGCCAGAGTATTTAGTTGGAAACAACTCAATCGGAGGTAATTCAAGTGTTAGGTTTTAAGTTTTTTAAAGTTTTTAAGCTTGAATTGGACTTTGTGTTTTGATGAGTTTTTGTTAGATTTGAGGCTTGGGTTTTGTTGGTTTTGGATGATGGGGATGTTTGGGAACTTTGATTTTTGAGTTTGGAGATGTTTGGGTATGTTTTTGGGAGGTTTTAAAAGGTTAAAGTCGGAGAAAAATGGCTGGTGCGAGGTTGGGCCGCGACCCTGTTCTTGGGCGCCGCGACCCTGTTCTTGGGCGCCGCGGCCCAAGCTCGATGAAGCAGGTGGAGTGCTTTGGGAGCTCTGGGGGCCGCGGAACTAGGTGTAGGGCGCCGCGGTGCTTGCCCCTGGTTTTTTTGTTTTGGATGGGGGCCGCGGCTTAGTGAGTTGGGGCCGCAGCGCTTGAGGGTATTTATGGGCGAAATGATGTTTTAAGCTTGGGAACTCAAATCTTAGGCCTCAGGATCATTCCTACTACCTGGATTGGTGGGGTTTGATGTATCGGAGGCTAAGTTTTTGTTCTGGGATTGGTTTTAGAACTTGAACTCATTGGATCACCATTTGTGGTTGTGATTAGGTTATCACTAAAGGCATGGAGTAAGGATCGTGCTTGTGGCTTGTTTATTGGTAACCTGTGCTTGGACCAAAGGTAAGAAAACTGCACCCTGTATATATATGACATGCATGGTTATTCTCTATGCATGTTGGATGTTTAAATGTGACATGCATGGTTATTGTTGAGGCATGTCAGGTGATTAAATGTGATGCATGTGTTGCACGAGAAACATTTGATTTGGGCATGCTATGAATATTGAATATGAGATTGTTCAGAGCTTGAGCCTTTGTGTTTATGCATGATCCTAATTATGCTAGCAATTGTTAAGTAAGCATGTTGAATGCCCTGTATTCGGATATTTGACATATGATATATGTTTGGTAGCATTGCTTACTTGTGTATGGCACTGATTAGTCAGGGACGGCACTGGTCGCGTATTACTGACCTGAGAGTCAGAAACGACATAAGCGTCCTGAACGCAGGGCCGATAAAAGATTAGATCTAATCGATATCAGCGTTGAATGACTCTGGGAGCATTGATGCTGGACCGACCCTAAGGTCGATGAAAATTATAAGCACTTGACTAGTCTAGGCTAGTTACTCAGAGCCAGGGCCAAAGGCCTAGGTGACTGCTTGTCACATGGCTAGGGAGCAGAATCCCATGGTTGTAACTCTATGATCACGAGGAAGGTTATGTCGGTGACTAGTTCATTGAGCACCTATCTTGTTTAAGCTAGTGAAAGGATCACTTATTTATAAAAGCCCCAGTGACCCTATCGTTACATGGCTAATGGGAACGGAACCCACCTTAGTGACGATTACAACTGTCACTCTTCTATTTGGAGCTAAAAGCCCAGGATGATTATTATTATCATCGGTTGATATTGTATATTCATCATTACGTGAACTCATTTACCTGCTTGAATATTGCTATATTTGCTAGGCGTGTGCCTTATGATTTGATGACATATTATGACTGTTCATGAGCATATTGAGTTTTCTTGCTGGGCTTCGGCTCACGAGTGCTATGTGGTGCAGGTAAAGGCAAAAGAAAAGTGGACCATCCTTGAGTTTGAGAGCTTAGGTGACGATGTGTACATATGCAGCTGCTCGACCGCCATGGCTGAGGTTTGAAGAGAAACTAGGGTTAAACCTTATTTTGTCGCTTAGATCGGCTGGTTGTAAATATTTTCTTGTAATAGACCTTTAAATTATATTTTTGGGATCCCAATGTATACAGTAAACGTTCTAATGAAACGTTATATCTTAACCAAAGTTTTTAATCCCTAAATCGCTTATCATACATAGTTACATGATTTTGGCCAAATGTCTCGATTAGCGAGTTTAGCACTGTTTACAAGGCACACCGTAATAGTCCCTGGAGTTTAGGGCGTTACAGTTAAGTTCATCCCTGTCCTATAATGACGACATATCGTCATTCTAGAATAACACATTTCCCTCATCTTTTTCACGATGACTCTACAGTGACGACAAGTCGTCGCTATATAGGGTGCGGTGCAAATAGGCAACCAACTCTAGGCAGTTGAGTTCCCTCTCCATCCTACGGTGACGACATATCGTCGCTATAGCCAAACATATTTCCCTATTTTTTTGACGAAGACCCTACAAATTCCTGATACCCTACAGCAACGACGACACTTGGAATTTGGAGGACCTAGTCGTGTGTTGTTGACGACCCTACAGCGACGGCATGCTTATTTTTTTTAATAAATTAAGAGAAAATATTTTTTCGTGGATTTCGACTACATACATCGACGACTTTGGAGTCATCGCAATAGATGTCGTCACTGTAGAGTCTTTTTCTTGTAGTCTAGAGAGATTTTCATTTGATTTCTGGTTTTAGCATGAAGAAGAAGAAGATGACGATGATGATGACGGCGTCGATGATGATGATGATGATGATGATGATGATGATGATGATGATGATGATGATGATGATGATGATGATGATGATGGAGGCTCTTTGAAGAAGAAGAAGAAGAAGAAGATGATGATGGAGGGTGATAGATTGGAACTAGTGTTCAGGTTGATTAAATTTTGATTTCTTTAGTTTTATTTGTTTATTTTAAATTATGTTTAGTGAATATTAAGGTTGATAGATTAGGATTAAGATTTTTTTTTGTAAGGAATATATTTATGTTAATTTTTTATTATTTAAATAGTTTTAATTTTTTTTATTTAAAAATAATATAATATAATTTTTATTTTAAAAAATATTTTTAATTAATTTAGTCATTAATAAAATCTAAGGGCATTATGGTCATATTAAAATAAAGTTTGACCAAAATTGGGCTCATGGTATTATTTTGTTCAATTTTGTAAAATACAGAGTCCAAATTATAATTTAACAAAATAGAGGGTTTGATCGGTAACTTTTGCACAACACAGGATCCAAAATAATATTGTGTAGTTCTTCGGTGCACCCCAAAAAGGGGCAAACCGGTGCACCCCTCTCTAATTATTGGCTCTGGAAGTTTATGTAACGACCCAAATTCACTAATTAGGCTTAAAGGCCTTGATTAGTGTGCTTGGAGGGCATAATTGGAATTATGTGTGATTTTAATGATTAAGATGCATGATTATGATTTAAGCATGTTATATGACTATGTGTATTATGTTATGTGATAATTATGCTATATGATTTGTACCACGTGGGTGTGGTGATATCAATGTGATGCACGTATCGAGACGGTCCTAGGAAGCTAGATAATGGTAAGTGGTGATTTGGTAACCTGTGTAACTGTTAGTAACCATAGAGAGTAACAGGTTTTGTTGGAGAAGTGGTAGAATTGTAATGTAAGTAAAAGGACAAGTGTGCCCTTGAGGTTTAGCTAGAAAGGGATATTAGTGGAGGGATAAGGTGGTCTTTTGGCAGTGGATAGATGAGCTTCAGCTGAGAGGAAAAGTTAGTCACGTATAACACTTTGGAAAATTGGTTTATGCTGAAAATTGGAGGAAAATCTAGAAGGAAAGAGAAGAAGAGGGAAGCTGAAGTTGGGAGACCTAAGAAGAGAGTTTTAATGGTTCAAGGCAACTAAGTTGAGCATAAGTCAAGATTACTCAGAGGTAAGGATTTGTCTATAAATTGTTTAAGTTTCAAGTCTGATTTTTAGGGGATAAGCATGAATTGAGACAAGTTAGTGGCTGGTTTTGCATGAATTCAAAGTTGGAATAATCAAAAGAGAAGGTGATTTGAAGTTAGAGTTGAGGAGAATTCAAGCTGAGTTCTTGACCGAGGTAAGAGTGTATCATGTTTAAATTTTCGTAACTACTATGGTTTAAGAATCTAAAGGTTTGGTTTCCACTTTTCTCAAGTTTTGGTTTAAGTGTTTGAGTCTGAAATTTAAGTATGAATTATGTGAGTGGTTGTGTAATTGAGCTATATTATGATGTTTATAGGTTATTGTATGGTCTATTTGGGGTTTTAAATTGGTTTTGGAGCTTAGGTATGAGTTTGGGGTGATTTGGGTTTGGGAAAAACGCAGGGGAAAACCCAAGTTTCTGGGCTCGCGAAGGAGCGCCGCGACGCTGTTCTTGCGCGCCGCGGCGCGAGGCTGTTTCTGGGCAGAGCAAGCTCTCTGACTTGCTGGGCGCCGCGGCTCTGACTTGCTGGGCACCGCGGCCCTATAGGGCAACGCTGCGGCGCTAGGTCAATTTCAGAGCATGGGATTTTGTAATTTTGAGCCTTTGCTCCGGGGGTTCGGGGGATGTCTTCGGTGCATTGTTTTAGGGATTTGGCGGATTCCGAGAGTGTGGGATTGGTTCCGGGAAGTAGTTTTGGATTGGTTAGTGACAAAGGATGTTTCATTTGTGTTGTGACTAGGTCTTTGGAGAGGCTCGGGGTAGAGGACCGTGCTCGCGGCTTCGTAGCATCAGAAACTAGTAAATTGAAAGGTAAGAAAACTGCACCCGGTTGTATGATTGTGATGGGACTAAGTGCTCCCGAGAGTTGTATCGTGTCAATGTTGGTATTACGCCATGGGACATGTAAAAGCGGTCTAAGAGTGCCGTACATGATTTTAGCGCACAGGGCGCGGATTGGCCACTGGTAGCCAAAAACAATGGGATAACGGAGGGAGCAGCCTGAGGGCGCTAGCCCTAGTTATCATTTGTGAACTGTTAATGATATGAATTGATATGCCTAATATGTGGAATACTTGGCTTTATGATTGATGATATGGTTGGGATTATGTAATGCAATGTGAGATATTGACTTGTTTGCCAATTACTTATGCTCCGTTGTTGTTGTGTTTTCTTGTTGGGCCCTGGCTCACGGGTGCTACGTGGTGCAGGTAAAGGCAAGGACAAGCTGGACCAAACCTGAGGTGGAGAGCTCCAAGGTGGAATGTACATAGCCAGCGGTTCGACCGCCATGGTCGAGGAGTGGACCAGGACAGAGATTACCTAACTGCTCGTTTTGCCTTAGTATGACCGATTGTTGTACATAAACCTTGTGTCTTTTGTAAACGGTCTTTGAACTCAATATTTTTGGGATCCCATGTAACAGATGATGCTTATTAATGAAAATGTGGCTTTTGAGACCAAAACGTTTTTTTAACCCTAGTTCCTTTATAGTTTCAATAACACGATTTTACTTAAATGACTTGATTAGCAAGTCTGACACTTTATAAACACACACAGTGTAACGGTCTTGGTTATCCAGGGCGTTACAGTATATTTTTGGCGCAATTTTTTTTATGGTCATGTATATTGTAGTTATTTAGAGCTTCTTGCAAATTTTCAGAAAATTTTGAATAATTTATAATATAAAAAACAATGTTCAAATAAGCTAATTTCCACTCGCATAAAAAATAATCATACGTGCAACAAACTATTTGAAACTTATTTTTCGGTACTGTAAATTATTCAGAATTTTCTAAAAATTTAGAGGATACTCTAGATAAATACAATATATTTAACCATAAAAAAATTTTGTACCAAAAATACTTTCTGAGAAAAAAACTGAAAAGGGCGTGCACCGGTGTGAGTCTTTTTAGAGATTCACATTTTCCCAATAATATTTACCCTGTTATATACGAAATGTAATATAATATAACTTGGTAGTAAACTGATACCACACATGTTTTAACGTGAAAAGAACAATAATAATTCTCACAATATTCCCCCATGCCACAACTTGTATAAATATAAAAATAAATATTAAGAAAAATACATTAAATAAATATAAACGTTACGTGGCGTGAATAACATCTATGAAGATTATCAAGACCCGTACCCTCTAATTAAGTTGAATTTTTTACCAAACAATTTTGTGGTGATTATTAGTTATTGACGTGATAATCTTAATAATAAAAAGATAATTTTAATTATTTAATTATTTGTTTACAAAATAATTTTACTGTTTGCGCCGCCACAAACAGCTCTTCAATTATAGAAAGCCATTTCTCAGGGTTTAATTTGTCCAACTACAAATCCTATTCCTACGCATGCATGAGTACGAATGACTACGAAATATATATTTTTTATTTAAAAATTAATAATTATTTTCGAATTGAATGGCCATATATAATCACCTCTCAACTGGCTGATAATTAAATTTTGTATGGTTTGTTATAGACAGATATAAAAAATAATAAATATCACATCAAAATTATTGGTTTTGCAACGAAATACAAAATAATGTAATAGGACTATTTAATTTATATATTTATTGAAACGACAAATAATTGGTCCTTAACGAGACTCATATGAATAACTTTTATTTTATTTTTATCAAAATAAAGATAAAAATAAATTATATAAATTTCCCTTTTTCTATTCCATTCTAATCGTAATACATTATACATCCCTTCTTCTAGCCTCTCCATCTAATTCTCTCCCACCAAATGGGTCCATAGAGAGACGGCCGAGACGGTGACGTTTTGTGCAAAGACCAAACACAACAGTAGTGTTAGTAAGAAGTAAGTAGTGAACACCAAGTGGATTATATTTTATTATTATTATTATTTAGCTCTATTATAGGTTTTTTAATTTTTATTTTTACGTCATCATGATGATGTCATCAGTTTGAATTTCTTGGAGACCTGGGACCTGGCCGCCTATAACCACGATCGACTTTCTCTTTTTTGACTCACGTGCCAACAATATATGAGTTTGGTCCCCTAGGCCCATAAAAACCCATTAAGGACCCAATTTGTTTCTAGCTCAAATTCACAAAATTATTGCATATTTCAATATATCTGTTTTTATTTAAAAAAAAATAATGTGGGGTCAATCTCTCTGTAGCTAGTAGCCTAGTACTACTCTCTCTATATATATGTACTGTAATATCTCCAAGAGTTTTAAGTTATTATCTCATATGACCAAAAACACAACCACTCAACCAATATATCTACACAAAATATTTGCATAAAAACAAACACATATTCATATACATATACATATACATATACATATATATATTTATGGATCCATATTATTCAACCTCGTTCGTCCCATATCCGAATTCAGATTCTGATTATTCGAGCTTCAACTACTCATCAACCCATCTGGAGTCCATGTCGTGGGATAGCTTGTTGATGATGAACAACAACAATCTGGAAAACGACAACCAAGTTCCTCTTCCTTTCAACGAAAACGACACACAAGAAATGCTTCTCTACGGCGTTTTGGCCGAGTCCAACATATCGAGTAATACCACCACCACCACCACTACCAGTTCTACCTCCATTAACAAGCTCGATCACGAAGAGGTCAATTCAAAATCCGAGGAAGTAGAAGTAGTATATCACGATCACGACCACGATCATGAAGATCAGATGGCGATGGCGATGATGATGACGAAAGAAGATATCTCTTACCGAGGAGTGAGGAAGCGGCCGTGGGGAAAATACGCGGCGGAGATAAGAGACTCGACGAGAAACGGCGTGAGAGTCTGGCTGGGAACCTTCGACACGGCGGAGGCGGCCGCCATGGCTTACGACCAAGCTGCATTCGCAATGCGGGGTTCGCTGGCGGTTCTCAATTTTCCGGCGGAGCAGGTGTGCCAATCCCTTAGGGATATGAAGTACAGACTCGAAGAGGGTTGTTCTCCGGTGTTGGCTCTGAAAAAGAGGCATTCTATGAAGAGAAAAACCTCGAAGAAGACTAAGCTGAAACAAACCCAGATTATTACTAACAACAACAATAATAATCATAATAACAGTGTCGTTTACAGCGAAACGACGTCGTTTGATAATGTGGTGGTGTTGGAGGATTTAGGAGCTGAATACTTGGAAGAGCTTCTTAGTATATCTGAATCCAGTACCGGTAGTTATGAAGGTGTATGTCCATGGTAAAATCACATGAGACGGCACACATGTGATAATTTTTTTTGGTAGTCATAATTAAACTCTATATTTATGAGCTAATTATAAGATTATTAGCTATAATTATATAAGTAATTAGTCATCATATCTTGGATATAAGAGGTCAATATATACATGACCCAGTTTCTTCTTTGGATTGTAATGAATTAACTTTTTTTTTTTTTTTTGTAAATCTTTGTATTGATCAGAAAGAATATAATGGAGATGATTTTAACTTTTTCATTTGATGAATTTGTTTATGTATTTAAAATTAAGGTGGGACACACACACATTTTTGGTTTCAGCAACAAATAATCGACAATCTGCTTTTTGAAATTTTTTTATGTCTAATAATTAATATAACTAATTATAAAGTCAATCACATTAATGATTCTCGATGAGATAAGAGTTGTGAAAATGGACCCTATATTGAATGAGACCGTTGGGACAGTTAATGGTCCGTTTTGGTGTATATTGTACGCTACAGGATTAGCTATGGGATTATCGATTTTTCAACGAACCGACAATTTGATCAAACTATAATAATATATTATCAAACCTAAATCCTTTGTTTCTTTGTTATTATTATTGTTTTTAGAAAAACATTCAATAATTTGATTTGATTTCTTGTTTTTTTATAATCGAATCCCTACTTTTTACAAAATTTAGACCATTTCGTTTAATTAAAATTATTATTTAAACAGTGTTAATTCAATTATTCCTTGTATCTTTAAAATTATAATGAACTAATATATTGGTTCAATCTTTTTATATATAGAGAGGATGTTGATTATTCTTTACTCGAAATTTCGATAGTATTATTATTTTATCTCAATTTTTTTTTTAGTAAAAATTAATAAATTAAGTGATTTTTTTGTGTGGGGGGATTAGCTATAGATTTAATTACTTACTTACTTAATGTTTGACACTAATGAAACTTATAAAATTACTTAGAATATTGTGATGATATACACATCTATTATATTATTTATATATGGTAATAAATAGAGATCTCAATTACACACTAATTAAATGGCTGATTAATATTTAGGTCTTAGATTGAATTTGTTTAACTTTATTAAGAACTTTCTGAAATGATTGGATCAGAGTAGTTGATTAAAGACCACATATGATATATGTATATTTATTTATACATTCAATAATTAATATAATCGATAAGAAGAGATAACATAAACTAATATACCTCCCACCATCTCCGCTCTCTCCCTCTCTCTCTCTCTCTCTCTCTCTCTCTCTCTCTCTATTTATAAATATTATATGTTGTGTATATTAATATGATTTATATATATGGTGCTTATAATATTACATTTTCAGGTACTTTTGTCATTTTACCAATTAATAATTCTATAAACTTACATATATACTGAGATTTTGTGTATATTTTTAAATAGTTAATCTATTGAAGCTGCTTTGTCACTATATATATTAATTATAGTAAAATTGTAATGACTTATATATATATATAATATTTTCAAATAAATTGGGTTTGTCTTTTCTTTCCTTTGTGACTTCTCAAACTTTGGACTTTTAATATAATTAATATATATCACTGTTAGTATTATTTTTCTTCATTATATATTATCACATTATTATTATTATTATTATTAGGGATAAAAGGAAGGAACTGGTTTTGGAAATACAAAAAAAGAGACTCCATTTTCAAGTCATCCTATATTGACCTACCCTATCAAGATCAAGACTTTAAATTATTTTGTGCGTTTTGCAAACAAAATATTAAATATTATTATTATAATAATATATAATAATTATTATTGTACTGAATAGTAAAGGAACATGGCATGGAGACAGGAAAACAAATAGCAATAGAATATTCGATAGATGAATTCTTTCCATATATATATATATTATAAAAGCTGTCGACATGGCTAGCTCATTGATCAAGTGGGCATAAATAATATATTTCAGAAAATAATAAGAATCACTCATTTAATTATCAGATACAAAAATATATTTTGTCTTCTTGTTTATATTATTAAGGATGTGGTCCATTATGCCAATCGCACGAATATTTCTAAGCTAAATATACTTTTGCAGTTAAATTTTGCTTTTAACTTTATCCTAATCCTATAGTAATAATTTTTCAAAAGAAAATAAATAAATAATAAAATATTATATATATACTAGATACAAATAACGTATAATGTGTACGTTTGTTTAATTTTATTTATAGAATTTATAAATTATTTTTATATTAATGTCATATAAATTATAAATAAATATTTTATTTTAATTAAATAATTTATTTATTTTTGTTTAAGTTTATATTTGTTCTAGTTTATATATTATATATTTAATGTAATATTAAATATTATTAATGCATTTTAAATTTAAGTTTCTTGTTTTTTTTAAAAGAATTTTTTGCTAATTGACAATATATTATATTATAGGTTTAATATGATATTATTCTAATAAGTGAGTTTAAGTTTAATTAAATTTTATTTAAGTTATAAAACATATAATTTTATTATTTTTAAATAATTATCATTGTAAAATATCTCAAAAATATCATATTTAAATTTTTTTAATTATTTATTATTTTAAAATAATTATCATTGCAAAATATCTCAAAAATATCTAATTTTAATTTGTTTACTTATTTATTATTTTTAAATAATTATCATTGTAAAATATCTCAAAAATATCATATTTTATTTTTTTAATTATTTATTTTATTTTATTTAAGTTTAAGTGTTTACAAACTACCGTTAAATATAAGAATATTCTCTTAAATATAAGAATATTCCGTTAAAGTTAACATTAAAAAAATAAAAAACTGTTAAAACTAATAATTTTCGTTATCTACACACTTATTATATAGAAGAGATATACACTAGGTAGAAGCATCGTGCATCAACATTTGCTTAGTTTTAAAGTTATAAACATTATCTATAATTTTAATAAAAGCTCATTCACTGTTTTTAAAAAATATATATAATATAATGAATTATAGTTCTATAATATATATAAATATTTATATCAATAGTCTCTACATATATGACATCTAAACACAACGTTGACATATATCTATTTACATTACTACATGACATATATATAAAATACAATAATATATATAAAAAGAAATTAATAATAGAAATAAAATAAGAATATAAAAAGTCATAATGTAAACAGTAGTATATATGCATCAACTATTTTTAGTTTCTACTATATCTCACAATGTCCTTTGGTGAATTTGATGAAAAAAAATAATGTAATGATCCAAATTTCCTAATAAGGCTTAGGACCTTGATTAGGAGGTCGGGAGGGCCATAATTGATTTATTATGTTATTAAATGATTATATGCATGTGTTAGTTATATTAAATATGCATGTAAACACATTTCTAATTAATTAGGTGATTTTCATATTTTGGTCATTTCGAGCATATTTGACATATATGTGACATGTGTGTAGTGCTTCATTATTATTTGGTTATGCTAGGGTCACCCAACACAAGACGATCCTAGGAGGTAAGCTAGTGGGAAAGTCACAACGTGATTTATACTTGACTCGGAGTGAGCCAAGGGGTATTTAGCACAATACCATGTTATTGGGTAATGGGAATAAATACTTGAGGATAAATTGGGAGTTAGTAAGATCAGGGGGAAATTCTTGGAGTTTTGACTATTTTACCCTTAGGGGCGTTTTCGAGACCCCGAGCATTAGGATTTGATTGAGGCTACTTAAGCTTGAAGTAACCTGTTAAGAAATAAAAAGAACGTTCTCTCTTCCTCAAAGTTCCATTTCGACACTCGATCGCATTTTCAAAGAAAACTTGAGTTCTAAGACTTGGATTCAAGAGAGGATTGAGGCATAGCGATTCTAGGGAAGATTAGAAGCTTATTAGTTGGAGGATTTAGCGAGAAACGACATAATCGAAGGTAATTCAAGTTTTAAATTCTAAGTTTTTAAAGTTTTTAAGTTTGGATTGAATTTTGTGTTTTGATGAGTTTTTGGATGAATTGTAGCTTGAGTTCTATTGATTTTGGGAGATTAGGATGTTTGGGAACTTTAATTTTGAGATTTGGATAGGTTAGGGTCGAATTTGGAGCTCTGAAGCTCGAAGAACTAGAAGAACACGAAGTTGAGAACCTATAATTCTGGGTTGGGCGTTGTAGTGCTAAGGTAGTAGCGCTATAGCGCTAAGTGCCCTGTTTGGAGGAGTTTGGGTCTGCTTGTAGCGTTGTAGTGCCCAAAGGTAGCACTGTAGCGCTACATAGCCTTCATAATATGGTTTTTTTCATACTGTTTAGGGTTTTGACCCGAGGGCTCATGGGATGATTCCACCACCTTGTTTGGTGGAATTGGAGGTCCCGAGAGCGCGGGATTGGTCCCGGGATTGAGTTTTGGAACTTAAACTCATTGAAACACCATTTATGGTTGTGACTAGGTTATCGCTAGGGGCTTGGAATCAGGATCGTGTTTGTGGCTCGTTTATTGGTAACCTGTGTTTGGACCAAAGGTAAGAAAACTACACCCAGTATGTGATGCATGTGATGCACGAGAAACATGTTATTAGGGCATAACATGAATATTGAATATGAGATTGATCAGAGCTTAAGTCTCTGTATTTGTGCATGATCATAATTATGCTAGTGATTGTTAAGTAAGCATATTGAATGCCCTACATTTGGATAGTTGACATATGATATATACCTGATTGCATTGTTTACTTATGTATGGCACTGACCCATGAGTCAGAAATCGGCACAAGCCGTATGGTATTGGCTTAAGAGTCAAGAACGGCACTAATGTGTTCAACACAAGCCGAAATGATTAGATCTAATCAACTTAAGCATTGAATGACTCATCATGATCATTAATGCTTGACCGACCTCATGTTCGATGAAAACTAAAAGCGCTTGTCTAGCCTAATGGCTAGTCACTTAGAGTCAGGGCCAGAAGGCCCAGGTAACTGCATCGTCACGTGGCTAAGGGTCCGGAGCCCATGTTAGTGACTCATTCATCAATCACTCGTCTGATTAGGGCTATACACCCCAACATGGTTATCAGAACCTCAAAGTGTTAAATCACTCATCTGATTAGGGCTATAAGCCCCAACATGATTATCAGAATCTCAAAGTGTTATATCACTCATCTGATTTGTACGCCCTAAATATCCAAGGGTTATTAGCGAGCTGGGTAAGGGCCTAATCCTCTCAGCCACGTGGAAGCTCCTATCCAGAGCTACTGTTACAAATCTCAACCTCTTTAGCTCGAGGTAACCAAAGGTTTATTGCGATTATTAAGGCATCGGGTCAGCAGAGTGGACACCATGGGCTAAGACTACATCAAGCTCGGGGTACGAGCTTAAGTTGGCACCTCTGACCTTTTAGAAAGTCGCACACGCAATGTAAACATGCATATATCAGACATCACGTGTTCGACCCATCCCTGAATTCTCGGGCACACAGCATAAACGTGCGTGTTCAGGCACCCACGACTAGGTTGGGCCGTGCGGCCCATTATCCCCCTTACCTATTGATTAGACTACACTTCATTGTAAGGTTTTAGGAATTAATCATAAATGTCACAGAAGTGACATGATGGGTAAGAAGGTCACGGGATGACCTCCTTTGCCAACACCCAGGTGCCCTCTCCCTATAAATATGGAGACCCTGGGAGTTGCAAGGGGTTGGCTTCTAATTTGTAAAGAAACACCCGGTAAAGAATATCAGAGAGATATCTATAATATTAACTGGTGGACAAGAAGGATTTTAACATTTGAACCACCTAAAAAAAATATTCGAGTTATAATTTTCCTTCGAGATCATTCATTTATTACGATTCATTATTTAGCACTAATCCCTCTCCTTATTCTTATAATTATCTGTTGTCGAAGAACCGCGTCAACAGTTTGGTGCTTTCATTAAGAGCTTTTAGATTGGTGCTATCGCAAATACCTAACCATGGTAGTTACTCGCTCAAGACATGGTAACGAGGCGGACCAACGTGATGGGCAGGAGACCCATCATGCCGCCACGACTGATGATCAGAACCCTGAGGTTCAGCAGCGGCCGGGCAAGCAGCCAATAGGCCAAGATGACACTGGAAGTTCGGCTCCCCGGCCGCCCAATCCGAACCCGGATTTCTACACGGCGGTGGAAATGGAAAATGTACAGTTGAGGAGTCAACTGGCGAAAGTAAACCAGCAGATTCAAGAGGTGTTGGCCCGACTACCCCCTCTTACAACCGACGCTAACGTCGGAAAGAGGCACAGTGAGACTCATAAGTCCCTCTGGGGTAATCGGTCCAGGCCCAGTCGGTCGGTCAGACCCCCAACATCAAATTCTACTCCCACATCGCACCACTGGGAAACCACATTTAAGGAACTCCCTAGGGCCGAGTAACAGTTCAGCCGGTCAGTCTGGACCTCAACTCCTAACTCACTTCCACCCTTGAGCACACCCAGGAGGGCTCGAGGGAGCTCGCGAAGAAGATTCGAAGAGGGCTCGCGATGACAGCCCGCCCCGGCGAGTCATCCTGCGCCCCGCTCAGACCGCCGAGCATAGGACGCGGAGGATGGTAGAGCGAAGCGGCCGCGACCTAACTTGATCCGCCCTGACGGGACTAGGATCGCATCCCCGGTCAGATATCCTCCCTCACCAATAAGATACTCGTCTCCTCCTCGGCCAGTCCGAGACATTCCGGCTCACGGGAATAGCAGGAGAAATCCTCCTTCCGCCGGACCTTCCGCAGGAGAAACAACGTGCATCAACATTTGCTTAGTTTTAAAGTTATAAACATTATCTATAATTTTAATAAAAGCTCGTTTACTATTTATTAAATATATCTATATAATATAATGAATTATAGTTCTATAGCATATATAAATATTTATATCAATAATCTCTACATATATGACATCTAAACACAACATTGACAAATATCTATTTACATGACTACATGACATATATATAAAGGAATTAATAATAGAAATAAAATAAGAATATAAAAAGTCATAATGTAGACAGTAGTATACATGCATCAACTATTTTTAGTTTCTAATATATCTCACAATGTCCTTTGGTGAATTTGATGAAGAAAAATAATGTAATTACCCAAATTTCCTAATAAGGCTTAGGGCCTTGATTAGGAGGCCGGAAGGGCCATAATAGATTTATTATGTTATTAAATGATTATATGCATGTCTAGGTATATTAAATATGCATGTGAACTCATTTCTGATTAATTGGGTGATTTCATAATTTGGCAATTTCAGGCATATTTGACATATATGTGGCATGTGTGTGGTGCTTCATTATTATTTGGTTATGCTAGGGTCACCCAACACAAGACGATCCTAGGAGGTAAGCTAGTGGGAAAGTCACAACGTGATTTATACTTGACTCGGAGTGAGCCAAGGGGTATTTAGCACATTACCAGGTTATTGGGTAATGAGAATAAATATTTGAGGATAAATTGGGAGTTAGTAAGATCAGGGGGAAATTCTTGAAGTTTTGACTATTTTACCCCTGGGAGCATTTTCGGGACCCCGAGCATTAGGATTCGCTTGAGGCTACTTAAGCTTGAAGTAACCTGTTAAGAAATAAAAAGAACATTCAGAACATTCTCTCTTCCTCAAAGTTCCATTTCACAGGTGGACCATGCTTTCAAGACTTGTACGGTTGTGGAAGATGTGTACAAGCTTGGTCTATGTCTGTTTGTTGAGGGGGTTCTGAATGCCATTGAGGGCAAGTTGCACATTTGGCAAGATATTCTAAAAATTGTTGAGAATGTATAGTACTTCTTCAGCTATCCATGGGGGAAGTACTCTTATAGGAGGCTATTGCATTCTTGTAAGAAGGACATGGTGAAGCAAAATGCCAACTATGATGCCAAGAAGGATGCCAAGGTGCCGCAAGAGTCCAAGTACAGTATGTATGGTTATGCCCCGGCCTTACAGTACTGGGCATATGAGGCTATCCAACAGCTTGCGGTGGAGCTTGTTGTGAGCTCGGGAAACATGTTCCCGAGGATGCTTAGTTGGTCGCATCGGAGGAACAAGGATTTCACCAAGTCCATCATCGCACCGATATTATTGAAGAAGAATGTAAGTTATGTTTTTTTTTTTTTATCTATATGCTTATCTTTTATCATTATTTAAGTTAACCAAATGTTTTATGTTGTTTGCAGTTAATTGTTCTTCCGATGTTGAAGCCTCGGCCAACAGAAAAAGACTATTACTTGTCTTTGATTGAGAGAGATCTTCCCCTTTATCCTGGGCTTGGCCAGGATCCCTCGGAGACTGATGAGGAGGAGGGTGCGACTTTTGAGAAAATCGTAGAGATAGTTTCTCAGGCAGCTGAGGCAGCCAAGATATTTGTTGATGCTGCCCCGAGGGAGGAGGTTGCAGGTCCCATCCCTCCTATTGCCCCAGCCTCAACCTTTGCCCCAACATCAGCCCCAGCCTCAGCGTCAGCCCCAACACCAAACCCAACACCAGCCTCAGCCTCAGCCTCAGCCCCTGTGCTCGCCGACTTGATTGAGCAGTTGGACAGAGTCGAGGGTCGACAGGAGACCCTCTTGAAGAACCAGTCAGTGATCTTGGATGTAGTCAGTCAGATCCTGACATTTATTAAGGAGAAACCGAGGGGCTCCAATGAAGATTCAGACTCAGAGTCATTGGATATTCCGTTAGACTATGTTGATGATCCAACGACGCCTCCTACCATCATTGTGACACCCGAAGCTGAGACTCCGGGAGTCGTTATTGTCAACCTTGAGGATGTTGTCGGGGTTCAGTTTCAGAGGACTAGACGCCGAAGACGCAAGCCAGATTGGTTTGAGGACTATACCGATCCCACGAGGGAAAGACCTCGCACTGATGCAGCTGCACCAACAGAGGAGGCTACACAAGAGGCTACACATGTGCTGGACCCTCTCAAGAAGCCAAATCCCAAACAGTATAGGACAATGTGCAAGTGGCTACTTGGAGACATGCCCAACAAGACCCCGCGGGATGTAAAGACTGGGAGTCACGGTCCAGCGTGGTTTCTGACGTTGAAGACACCCCAGTCGTGGCTCAATGATGGGGTAAGCCATTAATACCTAATTATGGACTGTTTTCAATTTTACATGTTTTGTTTTTACTGACTCGATATGAGCTCGATGATAGCTCGATATGAGTTTGATAAGAGTTTGATAGGAGTTTACAGGTTCGATGGAGCTCGATGGTAGTTCGATAGGGATGTTAAAATAAGGTTGTTCTTTATTATTTCAAATTGGCTCGATGTGAGCTCGATATAAGTTCGATAGAGATGTTAAAATAGGGTTGTTCTTTACTGTTTCATATTGGCTCGATGTGAGCTCGATAGGAGTTCGATAGGGATGTTAAAATAGGTTTGTTCTTTACTGTTTCAGACTGGCTCGATGTGAGCTCGATGGAGTTTGATAGGAGTTCGATAGGGATGTAGGGTTGGTCTTTACTGTTTCATATTGGCTCGATGTGAGCTCAATGGAGCTCGATAGGGATGTTAAAATAGGTTTGTTCTTCAGACTGGCTCGATGTGAGCTCGATGGAGCTCGATAGGAGTTCGATAGGGATGTAGGGTTGGTCTTTACTATTTCATATTGTCTCGATGTGAGATCGATGGAGCTCGATAGGGATGTTAAAATAGGTTTGTTCTTTACTGTTTCAGACTGGCTCGATGGAGCTCGATAGGAGTTCGAAAGGGATGTAGGGTTGGTCTTTAGTGTTTCATATTGGCTCGATGTGAGCTCGATGGAGCTCAATAGGGATGTTAAAATAGGTTTGTTCTTTACTGTTTCAGACTGGCTCGATGTGAGCTCGATGGAGCTCGATAGGGATGTAGGATTGGTATTTACTGTTTCATATTGGCTCGATGTGAGCTCGATGGAGCTCGATATGAGTTCGATAGGGATGTTAAAATAGGGTTGTTATTTACTGTTTAAGCATGGCTCGATATGAGCTTGATAGTATTTTGATATGAACTCGATGGAGCTTGACAGCAGCAATTTATGATGGTCTTTGCTAATTTTTTTATTGTACTCTCTTTGCAGCATATTGATGCGGCAGAACACATGCTTCATATGCGTCGCAAGTATTTTCCCAATATATATCGACAGAATGCAGTTGTGATGGACAATTATTTCTCACAAGTGATACCTGCCCGATATGATCAGTACAAGAAAACAACCAACAAAACAAAGTATTCTTGGGATGCTGACATTATGTCCATGTTGACCGGCATCGAGCAGTAGTTTCTGGCATCTTGGGGAGGAGTTGAGGATGTATATTGGTGCCAGAACTATGGACAACAACATTGGTTTGCCATTGAGGCTTCCATTTCTAGTTGGACTTTGATTGTTTACGATTCGGACAACTCAGTGATTAGTGACGCAAAGCTTGAGGATATTATGAGTCCATGGTGCTTTATGCAGATTAAATTGTTTACTGATAACTTGATGCTGAAGATTCCATCAGCTGGAAAGAGGCCGCATCAGTTCACATGGCGTCGCAAACAGAAACATGAGCTCCCTCAGTCAAAGAGAAGGTAACAAACATCATATTCATACTAATTTTGTTTCTAACTAAATTTATAGTAATGTGCACTTAATATTTACTTTTTTTTACAGTGGGGATTGTGGTGTGTATGCTATCAAGTATATTGAGCATCTAATGGTCGGTCTTCCATTGGAAACTATCTGCGATGAAAATATGGAGGTGTTCAGGAACAAGTGGACCACAGACTTGTGGTATCAAAATTTATTACCTTGATGATTGTATATATACAGGGTCTTTACATGTACAGTTTGTTGTTCACATTTTTTTTATAACTTTCATGGGCTGGACCACAGACTTGTGGTATCAAAATTTGTTACCTTGATGATTGTATATATACATGGTCTTTACATGTACAGTTTCTTGTTCACATTTTTTTATAACTTTCATGGGCTGTTATTGAGCTAATATCAAGCTATATCGAATTGTTATTCAATATATGAGAAATTTGTTACCTTCATGATAATCTTGTATACGGGGTCTTTACATGTACAGTTTCGAACTGTTATCATTTTTTTATAACTTCCATGGGCTGTTATCGAGCTAATATCAAGCAATATAATTTTCATATCGAACCATTAACATAACTTTTAAGAAAAATCAAATAAAAAGAGTTTATTAATACAACAATTTCAAATGGGAAAAAAGAGTTTAAAGCCTAGCTTTGCATGTAGCCCTGTTGTGGCCAAGACCACCACACATGCTACACTTGCACTCTTTGCGAATGATTTCTCCATTCGATGGAGTGCGGTTTGTCTTCCTTCTTCCCACCTTATTCTTCTTTGGTCGACCAACTGGTTCTTTTTCAACGGGAACCCCAACTTGCATTTTCTCTATGTTCTCGGGAACTTCCCAATCATCCTTGTTGCCAGTTGGGTAAATTGTTTCTTTGTAAGACTCCCTCCACATCTCAGTAGTGTAATATGGTGAACACAATGAGTAAATGTTGACACTGCGCAACATGGCCGCAGCCACACCATGAACACAAGGGTAACCCATTATTTGAAACTAACCACAAGAGCATGATTTGGTCATCAAATTCACCTCACCATCACCTTCTGGGTCTACCACATGAAATTCAAACTGTCCAAGAGGATGGACTTTCAAGTACCTTGCATCATCCGCAATGCCTGAGACATCTTTCTCATATATTGTTGCTAATTTGGATGTGCACTTCTCTACCTCCTCACGACGCGCGGCAAACCATGACTGAATTGTGAAACGAATGAATTCCACAAAAGTAGTGACTGGGAAGGTTCTTGCGTCTCTGGTTTTGTTGTTGAAACTTTCAGCGTAGTTGCTTGTCATTACATTGTATCGATTCCCAGGAAAGTATGCACGAGTCCACTTATCGAAGCCAATACCCTCGAGATATTGAGCTATGGCAGGATCCATTTGCTTTATATTATTGAAGAACCTGTGAAATTTTGACTTCCGAAATGCATATGCCGCATTCCACATCTCCTTGTGACAGTGATCGGTCTTGAACTTAGCGATTACATTCATACTTATGTGATGGTAGCATGTGCCGTGGTAGGCATCAGGGAAGACCAACTCAAGAGCATGAATAATGTTAGCATGCCTGTCTGATACAAAAGACAGATTATCAACAACTCCAATGGCTTCCTTCAATTTCATCATGAAATACTTCCAAGAAGCATGATTCTCACTGTCAACAATCGCGAATGCAATTGGATAAATGTGGTTATTCGCATCCAATGCGACAACACACAACATGTGGCCACCGTACCTTGAATTCAAGAAAGTGTCGTCCACACATATAAGAGGACGACATGATGTAAATCCCCTTCTACAAACTCCGAGTGAGAAGAAACAGTAAAGAAAGCGACCGTCATCTGTGACAAAATCAGTAATTGTACTTGGATTCTTTTGCTGCAGCATGTACGGGTAAGAAGGTAACTTGGAGTACGATTCTTCAGGTGTCCCCCTGACATAACCGAGTGCCTTATCTCTGCATCTCCAAGCCTTCATATAACTCATATCGATCCCAAAATTATTCTTCATATCCTCCTTTATGCTGTTTGGTGGATAGCTAGTGCCATCAGTAGCATATTTGTTCTTGATAAGGTGCCCAATGACAGAAGGTGCTGCTTGACGGTGGTCTTTTTGTCGCAATTCTAGTGAGCAAGTATGTACACTATTATAAACAGTGATCTCAAACATCTCCGACCGCGCTACTTTTTTCCCTCTTATTCTCCAACCACAATCAGGATCCTTGCAGGTGATATACAACACATCAGTACCAGACTTCTTTACCATAAACTCAAAATTATTCTTCATTGCAAAGAGAGCCGCTTTGGTTTTCAATTCCATCTTGTTCTCAAATGTCTTCCCAAGATGTAATTCCCCCAACACTACACCGGATGAGGGTGATTCAGAACGACTACAAGCTATGATATCTTCTTTTGTAAACATGGGAGCACTCCATTTTCTGTGATCTTCTGTTGAATTTATTGAAATGTTCCCTGTATAGTTATATTTTGTTCCACCAGGACGACTAGAGTTGGTGCCAGGTGTTCGACGTCCTTGACTTGGTGGGTTCGTCCGTGCAATATGACGTATTGGTTGTTCTTGTGCTTCTTCTACTTGCAAATGTTCAGCTAATAGATCATCATCCACTGAATTGTCTCCTAAGTCCTCATTGTGTTAAGCTACCGGATCGTCATTCACATAGGGGTTGTACTCATACTGATTGTCCCTCAGGTCAGCAATAGGAAATCCTAAAGTAATGGCTGCTCCCTCAGGTCCGGGAGTGGAATATGGGTCTGCAATGACAATCTTTTTAACAGGAGTGACACACAAGGCCAACCTTTCTTTAGACGTTACTTCTAAGAATGCACGGACACCAAGATCACTTTCAACATGAACTGGTGTAAATGGTTGGTCGCCACAAGTGTAAGGAACCTCCAATTTCAACTCATAAATCTGTTTATCAACTTTAAGTTCCTTGTGCAATATGTCAAGAAGTTGCAAGTACGTTACAGTATCCTCCATCGGTATCACCATGCATTGAGGGTCCTTGAAAATCCACTTATTCCCTTGTAATTCCCAAACACCATTGTAGGATACAAAAACGTAGACAATAGAGCCTGTGTTGGAAAAAAAACATTAAAATTGTCAGGAAAACTATCATTTTTTCAGAAATACATTAAAAAGGAACATTATCGAGCTAACATCGAGCTTTATCGAGTTAGCATCGAGCTCTTATCGAGTTAGCATCGAGCTACAATTTCTCAAAACCGAACATAAAACCTAACCAAACCCTCCATCGAACCCTATCGAGCTCATATCGAGCACATATCGAGAAACCTAAACCTATCGAGCTCAAATATTGTAGGGTCCAATCGAACCCTTATCGAGTTTCCATCGAGCACAATCGAGCACTAATACCCAACCCTATCGAGCTATAATCGAGCTCTTACAAGACCTTCTTCTACATACCATCGAGCTCACATCGAACCGTTATCGAGCTACTATCGAGCAAAAAAGTTGCAGAAAACCCAGAAAAACACAGATCGCGGAATCTCTAAAAAAATCCCGAAAAATACACCAATATAGGCTCAGATCTGTTCAAAATAGCCAAAAAAATGTAAACAAATTATACCCAATACATAAAATATAAAATCTTATTACCCATGGTTTTTCTCCTCCAAAAACTCTCAAAATAGATGTTGCCTTTGATATTAACGACTTCACAGAGACAATGGAGATGGCTAACAATGATTTTGACAAGAAAATTATACAAAATTGTAGGTTTTATGGATGATTTCGTGAGAATGAGAGAGAGAGAGGGAGGAGAGTGGAAGAGAAGGTTTTGTGATTTTTGATATAATGGGAGGGGTATTTTGGGTATGGGAGGAATGTTTAGCATTAAATTGAAAACATTATTAGTGTTGGGATTTTTTGGTAATATTAGGCATTATTAGACATAAATAATGAAATTTCCCTTTGGTTATGCTAGGGTTACCCAGCACAAGACGATCCTAGGAGGTAAGCTAGTGGGAAAGTCACAACGTGATTTATACTTGATTCGGAGTGAGCCAAGGGGTATATAACACATTACCAGGTTATTGGGTAATGCGAATAAATATTTGAGGATAAATTGCGAGTTAGTAAGATCAGGGAGAAATTCTTGGAGTTTTGACTATTTTACCCCTGGGGGCGTTTTCAGGACCTCGAGCATTTGCTTGAGGCTACTTAAGCTTGAAGTAACCTATTAAGAAATAAAAAGAATGTTCAGAATGTTCTTCTTCCTCAAAGTTCCATTTCGACACCCGATCGCATTTTCGAAGAAAGCTTGAGTTCTAAGACTCGGATTCAAGAGAGGATCGAGACATAGCGATTCTAGGGAAGATTAGAAGCTTATTAGCCGGAGGATTTAGCGAGAAACGACATAATCGGAGGTAATTCAAGTTTTAAATTCTAAGTTTTTAAAGTTTTTAAGCTTGGATTGGATTTTGTGTTTTGATGAGTTTTTGGATGAATTGTAGCTTGAGTTTCATTGATTTTGGGAGATTAGGATGTTTGGGAACTTGAGATTTGGATAGGTTGGGGTCGGATTTGGAGCTCTGAAGCTCGAAGAACTAGAAGAACACGAAGTTGAGAAACCAGAATTTTGGGTTGGGCGCTGTAGCGCTAAGGTAGTACCGCTACAGCGCTAAGTGCCCTGTTTGGAGGAGTTTGGGTCTGCTTGTAGTGCTGTAGCGCTACACATCCTTCAGAATATGGTTTTTTTTTTATACTTTTTAAGGTTTTGACCCGAGGGCTCAATGGATGATTCCACCACCTTGTTTGGTGGAATTGGAGGTCTCGAGAGCGCGGGATTGGTCCCGGGAATTGGTTTTGGAACTTGAACTCATTGAAACACCATTTATGGTTGTGACTAGGTTATTGCTAGGGGCTTTGAATCAGGATCGTGCTTGTGGCTCGTTTATTGGTAACCTGTGCTTGGACCAAAGGTAAGAAAACTACACCCAGTATGTGATGCACGTGATGCACGAGAAACATGTGATTAGGGCATAACATAAATATTGAATATGAGATTGATCAGAGCTTGAGTCTCTGTATTTGTGCATGATCATAATTATGCTAGTGATTGTTAAGTAAGCATGTTGAATGCCCTACATTTGGATATTTGACATATGATATATACCTGGTTGCATTGTTTACTTGTGTATGGCACTGGTCCATGAGTCAGAAATCGGCACAAGCCTTATGGTATTGGCTTAAGAGTCAAGAACGGCACTGATGTGTTCAACACAAGCTGAAATGATTATATCTAATCAACATAAGCATTGAATGACTCATCATGAGCATTAATGCTTGACCGACTTCAAGTTCGATGAAAATTAAAAGAGCTTGTCTAGCCTAATGGCTAGTTACCTAGAGCCAGGGCCAGCAGGCCCAGGTAATTGCATCGTCACGTGGCTAAGGGTGTGGAGCCCATGTTAGTGACTCATTCATCAGTCACTCGTTTGATTAGGGCTATACGCCCCAGCATGGTCATTAGAACCTCAAAGTGTTAAATCACTCATCTGATTAGGGCTATACGCCCCATCATGGTTATCAGAACCTTAAAGTGTTAAATCACTCATCTGATTAGGGCTATAAGCCCCAACATGATTATCAGAATCTCAAAGTGTTACATCACTCATTTGATTAGGGCTACAAGCCCCAGCATGGTTGTCAGAACCTCAAAGTGTTAGCCACTCATCTGATTAGGATTGACTTGATAGTCATCCATTCAGGAGGGCAGGATCCCCCATCATTATCTGAACTTATTTGCATGCATGAATAAGGTTATTATTACTAGGCATGCACATAATGATTTAGTAACATGTTCTTACTGTTCATGAGCATATTGAGTTTTCTTGCTGAGCTTCGGGTCACGGGTGCTATGTGGTGCAGGTATAGGCAAAAGATAGCTGGACCATCCTTGAGTTGGATAGCTTAGGTGACGATGTGTACATATGCGGCTGCTCGACCGCCACGGCTGATGGTTTAAAGAGGAACTAGGGTTAAACCCTATTTTGCTGCTTAGGTCGGCTGATTATAAATATTTTGTTATAATTAACCTTTAAATTATATTTATGGGATCTCAATGTATACAGTAAACGTTGTATCTTAACCAAAATTTTTAACCCTAAACCGTTAATCATACTTAGTTATACGATTATGGTCAAATGACTCGATTAGCGAGTTTAACACTGTTTAAAATGCACACCGTAACGGTCCCTGGGTAGTAGAGCATTACAAATAGCTCCAACCACTTGATAAAAAATAAATTATCACACTAATTCATAAGATAAAAAATGATATGTATGCCTTTATTATTCTTAAATAAATATGATTTAATTATTTAAATTATCATAAAATATCTTTAAAATATTATATTTTAATTAATTAATTTTTTTAAAGTTTATGTTTATTCTAGTTTTTGAATTTGACAGTAACAACAAAAAGATTATATATTATATATTTAATATAATATTAAGTTAAAATTTAATTAAATTTTATTTAAGTTATAAAATATATGATTTTATTATTTCTAAATAATTATCATGATAAAATATCACAAAAATATCCTATTTTAATTTGTTTAAGTATTTATTTATTTAATTTTATTTAAGTTTAAGTCATATTTATAATAGAAAAAAATTAAAATAAAAAATTTCTGTTATCTATCCACATTTTATACAGAAGAGATATGCAGACATATGTTATTAGAGTCCGACAACACATTGATTTAGTTTAATGTATGATCGAATAAATTATGTATAGAAGAGATATGCAGAGAGATGTTATTAGAGTCCGACAACACATTGATTTAGTTTAATGTATGATCGAATAAATTATGTAAGAATTTTGGATTGGGATTCTATCAAATTTATACTAGCAGGTCTAAAAGCAACGCCCTCGGCCATATCCTTTTTATGTAACTTTCTTTCTTTCTTTCTTTTTTTTTTAAAAAAAGATACATATAATAAAAATGACGTTAATTGCTGAAAAGAATCTTTAAAATAATTAAAAAAAATATCTTCATATATTCTTGCTAAACAAAAATGTACGTCCTATAAGAATATATATTATAATACGAAAGACAACACTTTAAGTGGGTGAGCATTGAAAACTCAACCACGTCCAAAAATACTTGGTGGAAAATTAACTTATGATGTATACATTATATTCAAGAATATATCAATGAATAATTCATTTGTTCTTTACAATAATCCTCGACCCGATACAACCCACCAAAGAAAATACTTTAGTGACTGCATAACTTCAATGTAAGTTTAATCATGATCTCCACACTACTAGAAAAATGTCTATTGGCATAAGTCAACAAAATTTACTAATGTTGTGTATTTGAGTAGTTGAGAGTTAATACAAAAAAATGATTAACGACGTCACCAACAAGATTGATGCCATTTATTCTACCATCTGCGTCAGTTGAAAACGGACACAAACTTAATTATTTGAGTCATTTTGGCATTGACGCAAACTTTCTAATTTGTGACAGTTCTAAATTGACACATAAAGTCTTAATTATTTAATTTTGTAAAAAAAATATTCCTTTTAGCGTCAATCTCGACTTTTAGCAAAAAGAAAACATAAGGTATAGAAAGATAGATGAGGTGTCTTCATAAAATATTGGGATCCCAATGAAATATATCAAATAACTAAATACCAAATATAACATATATCAAAATTTTATTAACAAATAAAAATAGAAGTGTATAAAAACATAAACCTACTTAGCCCAGCATTGATATACGTATTTTTCTCTTCATCACCCTAGCTGCCTAGGGTTTTCTTCAGATCTATTTCTTTTCTCTCTTGACCAGGGGCAATCATCGATTTTGGCCATGTGACTGGTATTTCCTTGGCCGGGAGGGGAGTTTTCTAATGTTACAGGGGTAGAGCCTTTTCATCTCTGGCAGGATGGATGTTTGTTTGACGATTTTCGTCAGTTCCGACACCTTCGAAAACACTAATTTTGGTCAGAAGGGTGGGTTTCTGGGTTGCCTATGGGATGGGTTCTGGTGTGGTGGAGGTGGGGCTGGCTATGTGTTGGATCTGGGCTTTGGGGTCTGGTGTTGGGATTTTGCGGAGGACTGTGGTTGTGGGTTGGATATGGGTTTTGGGGTCCAGTGTTGGGATTTTGCAGAGGACTGGTGATTTGAGGTTCTACTGGTGGTTTTGGGATCTCTTTTTCAGGCCAATAGTCATCAGTGATTTCGATTTAGACTAATGAGGATTCATTCGTTGTGGTGTCCCTGTAGGATCTTAATATCTTTTGTCTAGATGCATGCTTCCTATTTTCCTGTTCAAAATATAAAATAGAAAATACCAAAACATGCTAACATATGAATCATCATGTAAATACTCTAAACATAGAATAAATTTAATTTAATATTATTTATTTATATTGACACCAGTTTGTCAATATAATAAATTTGCTCAAAAGAATCTCTTTTATTCACAAATTCTCAATACATGTAAATATCATTAAATTGAGCTAGTCAATTTGATATTTCTAATTGATAATTAAATCAATTGTTTGAGACTATTAAACTTGATTTGATGACAGACGACATAGGGACTATGGATCCATGAATACAAGCTTCAATAAATTCCCGTGAGTTTATTTATTAACTAAATTATGTCACAATTTATTAATTCTTCATGACTCAACTATAGATTCAGAATTGAACTCTTGAATTCATATAACGATATTACTCGCATAAAGTCGATATCCATTGTTATAATTATTACCATCAATCAATCCTCCATCGATGACTTACTAATGAGCTGGGTGTAAATTTACCGTTTTACCCCACATTAGTATTTTATCTTTAACTCCCACTAAGTCCCTTATACATGATAAATCTGTGAACTTAATCACATATATGAGCGCTCAATCATTTAGCCATTTGGACTAAGCTATTAAGGAAGTCATCTTATCACTTCTCATATAGAAGCTATAGATTTCATATCTATGATACATATTCTCATTCAATTATACTAATGAACCTCCAAGATGTAAGTATGGGCTATGTTGTAGGGTGAACTTTTAACGAACAAATCAATAGATTCACATGATATAATTAATAGAAATATTATCATTCAAAATTTAGATCGACTTAAACTATGATCAACGCTATGATTCCTGATTAGATTCGATAATAACGATACTTATTTATCTATCAATAACTAGTGTTGGTTCTAGTCCAATGTAAAAAAATACATTCGATCTTATTTACTTAGCTAATGTCATGGACAAAACATCACACCTAGTGTATAAGTAGATCATATCGTAGTTTAACAAAACAGTGAAAATCCAATGCACTGTTTTAATCCTATAGGACTAATTCTTTTAAACATATAATTACATTTATAATTGTTTACCGAGATTTTCGGAAACTATATTAATAAAAATTAAGCGAGATTAATGATAAGGGATTTAGAAGATATACACAAGATTTTTACGTGGTTGGGGCATTAAAGAGCCTTAGTCCACGAGACAGTTGTATTAGAGCTTGGAAAGTCTATAACAATGGAGGTTTTCTCTTGTTTTTAGCAGAGTAGCTGTATGCAAGCCAAAAAGAGATCCCTTCTTCAGTGCTCTGTCACCTGTATTTATAGGCTCACAGGAGCACTGGGCTTGGGCCGGGCTGACCCGGGCCCAACAAAGATATGAATACCACTGGCTTCTCTATCGGAAGCCCGATACAAAGGATAAAAATATAAAAGACAAACAATGATCAGAGCCCACTGGGGCAGCCCAAGACCTATCTATCACCCGACAAAATGGAGCTTTTGGTCTGGGCATTCCGAGTTACGAGGTAGATTCAGGGGACAAGATCAGTCAGGGAAGTGGTGGCACAGGTCTGAACTAGCGACGTGCAATCTCGAGGTGGCCTTTTCCGTAGGTGAAACGTGGGGACAACTCCCATGCGTCATGGGGCGGAGTCTGGTTCACGGATGCTTTATCCTGCCAACCCTGAACACTTGACCCAGGTTCGTTTACCTCTGTCCCTCTTCGTTTACCGTAAGCCCGGATCATCTACATAGAGCCCAGATCGTTTACAAGGCTTCAGGACCGTTTGCATACATCACAACCGTAACCCCAAACAGCTGTACGTCTCCCGGATGATCGTCCCGGACCATTCTTCCTGGACACCGTCCGGGTCTGGACTCACACTTGGGCTGTCAATGTCGGTCATTCCCTGCCAAACGGGCCTGGGCTGGGCCCAACCCCAATTTCCCAGTTAGTGGGCCTGGACCACCGTCCTAGGCCCAAGGCAGGAAATAGGAATAACATTTACCCCCCAAGCCTTCACCTGGGTCTGCGAGGTGGAGGCTTGCCTTGCTCCCGGATACTCCACGGTTATCTTCCCAGTTCCTGCTTAGAATCGTGGGTCCGTGGAAAGGGGCAGTGCGCACTGGGAGCACGCGGAGCCTGGATAATTTACCAATGTCCGGGTCCGTTTACCGAAGTCCCGTTTCGTGATGAGGGACACACGTGTCACCCAGCGATTGCTGCAACGATGGAACTTGACCTAGAAAGGCCACCTAACCACCTCAAGGGTTGCTAGGCCTAGGCTAGAGCGTCAGCACGGATTCCGAAGCGTCCCATCCGCATAGGGGTCCTTCATTAGTGCTTCTGTGTTGAGGTGGAACGTAGGATGGGGCAACCTTTGAAATTCCCCTCTCTTGGGATGTTGGATTGAAATGGAAAGGATCCATCCCTCGAGTGGACTCATTAATGCCCCTGCACGATCTTGGATCGTCCGATGGGGGATTTTCTATCCGCTGGATCAGAGACTAGGATTTGGGTCTCTATAAATACTCCTCAGGCATTCATTTGAAACTTTTACACTCTCGAGCCATTCTAAGAACTGAGGATTTGTTTATGTCCGATCTTGCCGACGACATCTTCCACCGTCTGCTTATTTTGTGCCGTCGCCTTTTTCCAACAGTTCCAGCATCTGCACCATTGCCTGAGCGCACGTCCTCGGCCTGTCCTGTCGACGAGCTGCTAAACCGCCTTCGCCAGTTCAAGACTGAGATTCTGCCTTCCTTATCGCCGAACAACCACCATCTTTCACGGCCAACCATTCACAGTAAGTCCTTCTGTCCTCTGCCTTAATAGATATATGAACGTAGGTTCTGTCCTTTTGCTCATATGTTTAGGCTCCTAGAACTTGTTTATGCTTAGGACTAGTGCAGAGAAGGCTTCCTGGTCTGGGTCGCTCTGGGTCTGGATGCTTCCCGGACAGGCGGTGGAACCTATTTAATAGCCCATTTTTCGTTCCCGATCTGGGTCTCGTGGTTCTCTGGTGAATCCGGACCTGATCCGGAGGGGACTCCAAGCAGTCCGTAGGAGGCCCCCCGTACCTTAACTGACTTTCTTGGGTTTCAGTATTGACTGCTTGGTTTCTTTTCTTTGCTCCTAGATCACCAGCCATGACGTTGGGTGTCACCCTTCATTCGGTGGAAGAAGTCAACAGGGCCCCCGTCCTCCTTCTCGGGTCCCGGACCCCTAAAGGCAACAGATGGTAGATGGACACGGTACCGAATCTGTTCCGGAACTACCGGATGATGTGCATCCTGGAGAGACGCCTGGGCATAGAGTCCACTCCCAGACTCTTCCACAACCACCTGGCCAGGATAGAGGAGCGGGCGCACACCTCCGTGAACGGGTTCGGGGCCTGGAGGGCAGGCCACATCAGTGCGGGAGCCACACTCCCGCTTCATGATTACTTCGTGCAGTTCCTAAAATATGTGGGGATCACACCCTTCCAGCTTCTGCCCCAAGCCTATCGATTGCTTGCGGGATGGCGCGTCTTCTGCGTTGCGAAGAAGATCGCGGAGCCGATCCCCGCGGAAATCTTGTACTTCTACAAGATGGAACCGCAGGCCAGCGCCAAGGACAAGACCCTGGACGACTTCTACAGGCTGAAGCCGCGGGGCAACTACCCCGCTCCTACAAGCGCCTGGAAGCATCCCCCGGACGTCCGACATTACTGGTTCATGACGTCCGGATTCCTCGTGGAGAACCCCACGATGTTGCTGGACTTCTAGCGAGTGGGTAAGTGCTTCCCCGACCCTTACTTGGTCGGTTTCTCTTTTTGTTTTCCTTTTTTATTTCTCACTATAGTACCTTGGGTGGCAGGACCTTTTGCCCAGACTCCGCTCACCCAGTTCATCTTGGATCAGAAGAGGTTTTACTCCGGGCTGAGCGCAGAAGACCTGGACGTAGAAGGCTACGTCAATACCGATAACCCCCGACTGGTCGGACTGCTCGCGGCCAACCAGACTATCGACGTCCCGAGCCTTCGGGGAATACAGTGCGAGAAGAATCCCACCATAAGGGAGCAACTGGCCCTGGAGCACATCGGGGAAGTAGAGGCTGCAGCACGCGCTGACGCATCCAAGTGGAAGAGGGACTTGGCCCAGTCGGAGGTGGCCGCTTCTGAGGAGCTGGAAGCCCTCTTTGAGGAGGCACTGCCGAACACGGGTACCCCCGGGGCTAGCGTATCAGGGCGAGGTAACTCACCTTTGATCTTAACTTATGCTCCCCAAGTTGTGGACTTAGCTAGGGATAGGCTAACACTTCGAGGCCCCGCGTTCGGGGCTGACGGTGAGACGAGACCTTCGTCTCCCATTCCCGTAGGCTCGGAAGTTCTCATGTTTTTGTCTGGGTTCCTTCAATACGAGAATTTCCTGAACCTGGACGACATGGGGGATCGAGTCTACTTTTTCGCGTTAGATGAGTTGAGTCACGCCGGGGGCTTAGATAAGGGTTCGTCCTCGGTCACTCTTCATTTTGACTTATATTTTCCTGTTAAATCGTACTAACTCCTTTTCGTTTGCGTTTGTTGCAGGAGACTCCAACATGTTTGATCCCATGGATGAGATGAGACAGCTTCTCGAAGTCCGGGCTGCGAGGGCGGCCAGGGTAGCGGCAAAAAAGGCTGCCAAGAAAACACCCAAGGCGTCGGGCCCGGACCTCACCCGCAACAAGGAGACGCCTGGGGCAGAACCACGACTCGGTGAGGTCGCAGTTGCCGCGGATCCTGTTACGGCCGTGGACCCAGCCACCATCCCCGGCCTCGCTCAGCCCCTGGTAATCGATCTGGAGCCGGAACCTGCGGTAAGCCAGAGTTCCGGGAAAAGGGATTTGGATTTGGGCGCGGCGGAGGCCAAAACCGGGAACAAGAGACCCCGGACGAGGCGGGCTGGCTCGACCGGAGAGTCATTTGGGGAAAGTTTCCTCGCCGCGAAGGAGATTTCGGCAACACTGGCCCTTCCCATTCATTCGGCCCTACCTGAGGAAGGGGAAGCCGTCTTGCGGGAGAGCACTTCAGGCTCATTTTCTGGACCTGGGAGAATGGCCAGGAAGGGAGGGACGAGACGTACAAGGCCCTGACGATTCGTCGTCAGGTTGAGTTCGCTGAGCGCCCGGCGGCCTTCAGTGTCCCACAGCCGATCGTGGATCGGCCAGCCGCCGAGACGGGCTTTCGCCCTAAGCTGGGGCAGGACACGACCCCATTTGCGGCGGACTTGCTAGACCAGGTGGGGAACACCATGTCCAACCTTCGACTCAAATGGTATGCCACCATCACCAACCCGGACATGCTGTTCATCTCCCAGGCTCTCCGCCATCAGGCCACCGCTGTAAATTTGCTTCGTGTCTTTTTTTTCCCTTTTTTTTTTTGTTCAGTAAGGATTCTTCTAACTTTTCTTTGTTCGAGGATGCTCTACTGTCCCATCGTAATGCTGACCTGGTGGCCGAGGCTGCCATGAAGATGGAGACGCTCCAGTTGGAGCAGGAGGCGGCCGTGAACCAAAGGGAGGCCGCCAAGGAGGCCCTGGCCAGGGAGACGGAACAAGCTCGGGAGTCCTTGAATAAGACGGTTGCTCAGGCCGACACAGACCGCACGGAGTTTGACCGAGTCAAGGCTAGGCTTGAAGAGGCCATGTCCCGGAAAGAAACCGAGGCTAATGAGAAGGTAGCCCTTCTGGAGGGGAGCTTCTCAGAGAAAAGGCCGCACAGGAGGCGGATGCGACTCAGTCTGTCTGGGACCGGGAGAGGGTCCAAAGCTTGGAGGCCCGGGTCAATGAGATGGACGGCTCTCTTCGCGAGGAGAAGGCGGCGCATGACGAGACCCGCCGCGAAAAGGAGCGGGCGGACGACATGCTACGCGTCACCTTCGAGGAGGCCATCTACATGGCCTCAATGTCTCGCTTTTGCACCGTTAATGGCCATGTGCACATTCCATTCATAGACTTTTCTTGAGAATGACTCCCAATTCTCATGAGGGGTGGAACCACCCCTAGGTCTATATAGGTAGAACTCTTACAATATTTTGTTACCCTAAAATACTTGTCTTTTCAAGACTGAGTTCTATTAAAAAACCTTTTGGTTTTAACCCTCATTTTGGTAACACATTAGTACTCATATCTCAGATGGAACAAAATTTGAGTACTACTACTATTCACTTGATTGACTTGTTATTACCTATTGAGCCTAATACTAGTTTGGTGACTAGTATTAAGATAGGTTACCATCAACCATGAATCTCTTTAAGGAGTCTAAGTCCCACCCCTTGAGATGTAGAAATGATTCCATTTGAATCATTTCTTTTCTCATGTATGCATACTTAGACAATCTCATTATTTTATTCAAACTTTGTTGCTAGCCATAGTTTGTTTAAAATAGTTACCCATTTAAAATAGTGATTTTGACCATAGTCAACACCCCCACTGTCTTATAGTTTTATATCCAAGATAAACATTTGAATATTAATTCTAGAAACCTATTTGTTTCTAGAATTCTCCTTTATGTTTTAAATTGATTCCTTCTTGAATCAAAATATTACAAACAATAACATTAGACACCAAGCATGTCTAGATTTGTTCATTCTATACACATATAGCCAATGTGATTTAGAATGTGAAATTCCAAATCACCTATTTGATAGGATGACCAAATTAATCAATTGATTAACAACAAAATAAATTGATTAACATTGGAGCATCACCCCCATATTTCTCACATAATGATAATAAAATATCACTTTAAAATAGAAATCTCTTCATTTCTATTAAGTCATTTATCCTCCAAGATAAATCTATGTTTCTCAAAGTTCATCATGAGTCCTCTATGCCACATGATAAACTCTCAAGATAAAACCTCAATGTTTATCTTGATTTATTTACTTGCTAAAGTAAGAAACACTTAATTGAAAGTAACTTTTACTTGGTTGCTTTCTTTTATATATTTCACAAAATAAAATGTGAACACAAATGTAATGTGAGAATTTCTCAAACAAATAATAAAAAATTTTCATTTTTTAGTTGTCTAAATTATCTCAAAATCACTTAAACAACTTTTGTGTATTTCTTAAGAGTCTCTTTGAGATTCTTTTGAAGACATCAATTTGACATCCATTGATTTTCTCATCAAAATCAAAATGAAGATGTCAATTTTTAAACACTTTAAATCAAAGAAAATAAACCCTCATTGATTTATTTAAACACTTTGATTTCTTATGTTTTTGTTTTAAATTAGTTCCTCATTGAGATTAATTTAAACATATCACCATCTTTAACCAAAATGAATAAAGTTCTCTTTTATCCACCATTGGTGTAAAGATTCAAAATTGCTTCTCCAATTTTGAAGTGTCTCCTCATTGAATATTTAAGAATTATTGTCACTAAATAATTCTCAAATATATTTCATTTGACCACACTCTAGACTATAAGTCTATTGAGTCAACATGTCATCCCATAATTTTTGAATCCACCTTGATCCATTTTTCTTGCAATGGCAAGACACAACCATTAAAAGATGTAACCCCTTTAGGTTCATCTTTTCTTATCTCATAAAATGAGATGGTCAACACTTAAATGAGAAATTTAATTTCTCAAATAATTCTCTTTATTTACCAAATAAATGGTAACTCATCACATTTCAATAATATATGATAAACATATTTATATTATTATCACCTTAATAATCATATTATATGGCACACCATAATAATCATGACAATTCTCATGTATATATCAAAATATTTATATATTAACATAATTATGTCTCAAAGAAATTTCACACAATTTGTCAACATATATCCATCATATTAGCATGCATTGTTAATCTCATAACAATATTGTAAATATATCACAAATATCATACAATAATTCACATATCCACATATTGATATATTCTATTGATTCACAAAATCAATATATAGGCATGTCATATGAAACTCATAAACTGTCATCTCAATAATTTATCATTATCTCATAATAAGACAATTCTATAACATGCTTATCATATTACCCAATAATCTACTAGATTATTTAGTTTTTTTCCAAAACGTTCCAATTTATTCCCACTTGATTTTGTAACTTCCATACACAATATGGGAGTTAAAATCACATCTTTATCAGCCATTTCTCATATGGCTTTATGAAATCCAATCTCAAATGTGTAACATATAATATACACATTATTGGGTAATATTTGAGAGTTACAAATTTGTAACTGATTTTGTAACTCCAAAATATGTCATATTTAGGCACACACATGTGTCCAATTTTGTGACTCTCAATAATATGTTACAAGGTGTGACGAATCACATTTGTGTGACAAATCACATTTTGTCACATTATTTAATCTAATATTATATTATATGAAACATTACTATATCTAATATAACAATTTCTCCATCTTTTCTCTTTGGATTTTTGAGCTTCATTTGAGGAGTCAAGCTAGGGAAGTAAGTCTTAAGGGATTAGGGTTGTGTTCCACCATTGAAGAGAGTTCCATACTGAGCTTGAGGTAAGTTTCTAGCCATTAAAACTTTGGTTTTTGCCCTGTTTCCCTTTTGGTTTTCAGATGGATTTTTAAGGTTGATAATGAAAATTGATGGGAGTTTTTGGCTAGGGTTGCTTGGGTTATGATGCCTGGGACTTGTGTATAGGGTATTTGGGTTCATTTGGGAGTTTGAATGATGTTTGGGAGCATGTTTTTAAGGTTGGAAATGGAAGAATCAAAGGAGGGAAAAACCAGGGTTGATCAGCTTAGTCCTAGCGCTGCAACGCCCAAGGGAGGGCGCTACAGCTCTAGCCAGGGCCATTCAACCCTGCTTGTAGCGCTGGGCGCTAGGGGGCGGAGCTGTAGCGCTACCTTGCTTTTCCAAATTCCTATTTTGGGCACTTTTGAGGGTTTTTGGCTCGGGGTTTCAATTCTTAAGGCTCGGGATCGAATCTACTCACCGTTTGGGTACAATTCGAGGTCCTGGGAGTAAGGTTTAGGTCAAGAACCTTTTATTGCTCATTTTTATTAATGGAGGTTATATTTGGTTATGACTAGGTGACTGCTAAGGAATCAAAGGGTCGATTGTTCTCAAGGGTCGCCCTTTTAACTTGTTTCTCGCTCGAACCAAAGGTAAGAAAACTGCACCCCATATGTGACATGGATGGTTATTCATGAGGCATGTTGAGTGATGTATATGTTGTTATATTATTTTATAATATAATGCAATATTATATTATATTATAATATAATGTTTTAGATTAAATAAATGTGACAAAGAGTGTCACATATTGTAACATATAATAGAGAGTTACAATATTTAGATATATGAGATATAACCAAATATGTAACATATTTGTAACTTCCAAATATTACCCTTTATTGTATAAATTTGGTGTTACACAATATTGTGATGAATTTCATAAAGCCATATGTGAAATGGTTGTTAGAGATATGATTTTAACCCTAATAATGTGTTTTGGGGGTTACAAAATCAATTAGGAGGGTTTAGAACCATTTGGAAAAACAGCACTGTTTACCCAAAAATGGCTGCTGAAGACGTGGCAAGGATTTCTCACAGGTGGATGATGCGTGGCAGAGTCAAAATAAGGAGGTGCTGTTCGATGATCGACCAGCTACACATTGCTTCGCTATACCTCACAATTAGATACGACCAGTCTGGTCGTATGATTCGGTTTATTTCCTTAAAATATTGTAATCTTATAATAATTACGTTGATTATTTTATTCTTTATTACCTTGATACATGGATATTAAGGAAAGTTAAGGCCCATTGGCCCATGTAACCCCCCTTAAGTCTATAAATATGCATGAAAGAGCTCAAGGAAGGGACCTTTGGACTTTTAAATCTTTTCTCTGAATACTGAGAGAAAGAACATACAGTGTGATTATCCATCGTCTTATTGTAATTCTCCCAAGGTTTGTGAAACTCAAGAACCCTAGTTCTTTGATCACAACATTGGAATTCAATATTAATAATAGCACTAAGTGGACGTAGGTCATTACCATCAATTGGGGACGAGCCACTATAAATTGTATGCATCTGTTCTTTACCATTTGATTATATTCTTGAATATTATCTCATTTCTTGTCGTATTCTTGACTCCATGTCATTGGCCAAATTGAGGGTCAACAAGCACAAATTGGTGTACTGAAATTGGGCTGTGGCCGCAGCCACTGAATGATGGTGGTTGCGGCCTAGGGGATAGAGAGTAGTGGCCGCGGCCATTGATGGCCCTGGCCACGACCATAGGTGCATTTCATGCCAATTTTTCAGTTTTTTCCAAATATGTTGAATGGTTCCAAAAACCCAAATAACTCCAGAATCTCATTTTTAATTCCATAATAATCCAATTAATCATTGGTAACAGCCATGGGGGTTGGTGGAATTTGAAATTCAAAGGGTGTCTCTAAATTCTATAAATAGGAGCCTATAACTCACTTGAAAGACACAACATTTCTATTCATTAGAGCACTTGGTTAGAAACACCTTGAGGCTTGATAATTCCAGAAAGTATTTCCAATATCTGAGAGAGATCCCTTAGTGCTTGAGTTAGGGGGAAATACGCTTTTGGACAAAGGTTTTAAACCTTGTTCAAGTTGGTGATCCCTAACACTCTTCACATAGGTTGTGTAAGTGAGAGTTTACTTTTTTTTTGTTTTTACTTTTTACACTATTGTTTTTCTTCTTATTCTCTTGTTCTATTTACTTGTAACCTTTGTTTATAGTTGTAATCTTCTTTTCTTTTGTTTCAAACACCTTTACTTTACTTGTAACATTGTGCTTAGAGTATTATATTTCACTATTCTCTTCTTCTTCTTTTTCCTTTTTCTTTGTTTATTTGTATTTTCAGTTATAGAGTTGTAACCTTATTTAATCAATCATTGTTTATTTGTAATATTATTGCATAGAGTTGTATTTTCTTACCATTTCCATTAAGGCAAATACTATTTTTCCTAACATTCAAAAGCTTACCCTTGTTTGTTTCAATCTAAGGTGAGACCATCAAGATAATGAATCAAGGCCTAGTGAGGTTGGATAGGTTTGATGGGTCCAATTTCACTAGATGGCAAGACAAGGTGAGGTTTCTTTTGACCACTCTCAAAATCACCTACATTCTAGAATCCACTCTAGAACCTCTCCCAACGCCATCCAACAAAGACACTCCCGAGGAGGTGGAGAAAAGAAGGAAGAGGGAGGAGGACAATCTCCTTTGTAGGGGTCATATCCTCAACGCCATTTTCGATAGGCTCTATGACCTCTACACCAAGACCAAATCAGCCAAGGAGATATGGGATGCACTTAAGACAAAGTTCAAGGCGGAAGAGGAAGGTACCAAAAAGTTTTGATATCTCAATACTTTGATTTCAAATTTTTTGGTGATAAACCTATTCTTCCTAAGATACATGAATTGCAAATAATTATTAACAAATTGAAAGTGATAATAAAGTCTTCATTTGATAAGATGGACCTCAAATTCTACGAAGGCGTACTTCCTTTCTCACATAGAGATCTGAATACTGATCAGCTGTATTACTCATCATTACTGATAGAAGTGGGCTCACTTTAAATACTGGTCCATAATGACCCAATCCAAATCATGCTGGCCCACTATCCTGGGCAGCCCCACCGTGAAACCCATCGTGATGTTTTCTTACTTCCACTATGGAATACTCAAAGGCTACAACAACCTTACTGGTTTCTGATACTCTGTCTTGACCTGCTAACAGGTTAAGAACTTTGCCACATATTTTGTTACGTCCCTCTCCATCCCAGGCCACCAATATAAAGCTTTCAAACTCTGGTACATTTTCCATGATGTGTGGATGAAGAGAATAAGAGGGTAGTATGAGATTCATCCAGAATCTCCCATTTAATCCCAGTGTCCATCAGATTCCAAATCTGATCCCTATACCACTATAAACCCATACCTGACACTGTAAAATCCTTAGCTAATCCAGCTAAGACTTTCTCCTCAATTCTCCCATCTGTGGTTCACTTAACTATTTTGCTTTAATCCTTTCTACAAGAGTAACTCAAACATAATGTTGGCCACCTGGCCCACCAGTAACTCTACTCTAGTTCTGACCATATCCTTCAAATAACATGATGCATAGGCAATCACTTTTTCCTATAATTGAGCTGTCATAACAACCTACAACTGGTTCTGATATGTAAGAAGACTCAGAACTCCTCCACAAAGTACATGTAATATCATGCCCATCCAAGGAAACTCCTGCCCCTAAGGCATTCCTTGACCTTGGAAATTCTCCAACCGAGAATACACCACAATACCATCGATCAAGACGATCACAAATCCAATTCAGATAATCTTGAATACTTTGTTCATCTAATCCACCAGAACATAACTTAGCACTCCCAGTGCCCATATCTGATAAAAAACAAAATCTTCTTTCTATCCTTCTCCCTGATCTTTAGCTGATAATAATCAGATCGAAGATCAACCTTGGATAATACCATCTTACTCAATAACTGAGTCTTTTAGTTCTTACAACTTTGCTGAAGCCGTTCAATACAGTGCCCTAGACATGATTCCTTCTCTGGCACCAATCCAATCACCATTTATCTCTTTGCGTGAATGTAATCCTGACAAATCCCTTGGAGACACATCCAGAAATTCACAGACTAATCCAGTCTGTCCTGATCCCATTGGCACAACCTAAGTGGTATTCACCACACTAGCTAAGAGTTCTATGCATCCTGCTGCAATAAATCACTAGCTCTAAATACAAATGTCATAAGTATACAAAATCCATGCACAGTGCCAACTACCACTAGGGTTTTCCACTCTCAAACCCAAGAGTTACTATCCTTTCCTTACAATCTAGCATTGCCCCACACTTGGTTAACCAATCCATATCCAGGATCATACTGAAGTCAGTCATAACCAACTTTATCAAAACAACTGATGAGCCATTTCCACCATAATCTAACTCATCGCAACATAACCATGCAATCGGTATAACAAGTCTATGCCTCTTTAGATGAAACAAACAAAGAACAACATGGGACCAAAACTAGTCAGCACAATACAAAAATCAGAACTAGAAAACTGACCTGCCACCACTAAGGAACCAGCCTCAGCCTCAGTCTCTGACTCTGACTGCATCGGAGCGAATGTTCGAGCTGGAGTCGAGCTGTCCACCCCCTTTTTCTCATCTATCCCATGCCTTAGGCAATCCCTTATGAAATGCCCAACTATTCCACATAAGAAACATGCCTTTGCTCGACATTCTCCTAGATGCCGCCTCTTGCACCAAGCGCATTTTGGATAAGTCCTCCAGTTCTTATTCTTGCTCAAACCAATAAATGGAGGTGTCAGTATCTGAGCTCTGTGCCCTTCGACACTCTTCTTCTCAATCTGATTTCCTGTGCTCTCAACAACAAGAGCCTTCCCTACCACTTGAGCATAGGTAGAAATTTCATGCACTGGGGCGACTTTAACGCCCTGAGCTATTCTGGAATTCAATCCCTGGATAAACCTTTCCGTTCGAGCTACATCTGTGGGTACCATATCAAAAGCAAACTTGGCCAACCCATAAAATATGTTAACAGACTCAGTTACTATTGCATTGCCTTGAACCAGGTCTATAAACTCATTCATCTTAGCAGTCTGGGCTACATCACAATAATATCTTTCATTGATCAATTGCCTAAATTCTTTCCAGTCCATCACAACTGTATCTCATGTCTGGGATATAACTTCCCACCATGTCCGGGCATCATCCTGCAATACATATGTAGCACAAATCACTTTATCGTGACCCACCAGCCCCATACTGTCGAGAATGGAACTGATCATGCCCATCTATTGCTCAACTCTAAATGGATATAGGCCTCCCTCAAAGACTGGAGGCTAATACTCATGGAATCTTCCACAGAGAAATTCCCATCTGTTCTCAACCCTAGGCTGAGCCAAAACTGGTGCCACTCCCGACATAACAAAGGAATAGGTGTTCCCCGACAGGTTCCGCTGTTGCTTCAAACACCTGATCTCTTCCTCTTGCCTCTACAATCTTAATTGCATATCTGTAAACACCTGCTGGAAATTCTGAGGGGCAGGTGAAGAACTCAAACACTGGCTGTAAACCCCAGCCCCGGAATAACCACTGCCAGGTCTCAATATCTACCTTGGATGCATACTTGTTGATTAAATTTGCAGTCAATAACTTGACCCATTAAACATGATGAGCATATCAAGAGCTTTCCCCATGGGAACAATCATACCACACAAAATTCACAAACCACTACAGTGCTAAAAACATGCCCATAGCATTTTTTTCATCAATTCATAACCCCTGCTCTTCCAACGTACACACCATGCCTTCAACTCCAGTATGCAATTATCACATTCATATATATATATATATATTCACGGAGCATGTAATCATATAATCATATTAATAGTCAAGAGCCAAGCTTTATGAAAATCTCATGCTCCCTAATACAATGTGTAGGTAAAGCATTTACATTCTATTTAAGCAGTTAAGCACATAACTACAGAAATAGTTACCATACCCTGAGTGAAGCTATCTTTAGTGACGAGTGTACATGCCCAGCTTGTCTTTAGGTACTCTTAACCTTGGCTTGCTCTAATACCAAGTTGTAACACCCTACTACCCAGGGACCGTTACAGTGTGCATTTTAAACAGGGCTAAACTCGCCAATCGAGTCATTTGGCCATAATCGTGTAACTGAGTATGATTAGCGATTTATGATTAATTTTTTTGGTTAAGATGCAAAATTTCACTAAAACGTTTACTATATACATTGGGATTCTAAAAATATAATTTAAAGGTTAATTACAACAAAATATTTACAACCAGCCGACCTAAGCGCCAAAATAGGGTTTAACCCTAGTTCCTCTTTAAACCCTCGGTTGTGGCGGTCGAGCAGCCGCATATGCACACATCGTCACCTAAGCTCTCGAACTCATGGATGGTCCAGCTTTCTTTTGCCTTTACCTTCACCACATAGCACCCGTGAGCCGAAGCTCGGCAAGAAAACTCAATATGCTCATGAACAAGTAATAACATGTTACTAAGTCATAATAGGCATGCCTAGCAGTAATAACCCTACTCATGAGCAGGTACAAATAAATGTCTGTGGAGTCCTACGCTTTGAGTAGATGACTAATAATTCTCTCGCTCTAAGGTAGATGACTAATAAGTCTCTCTAAATAGTTGACTAATAAGTCATTCTCTAAATAGATGACTGATAAGTCTATCTCTGTATAGATGACTAATAAGTCTATCTCAGTATGGATGACTGATAAGTTTTTCTCGGTTAGATGACTGATAAGTATATCTCGGTTAGATGATTGATAAGTCTATCTCTGTATAGATGACTAATAAGTCTATCTCTGTATAGATGACTGATAAGTTTATCTCTGTATGGATGACTGATAAGTCTATCATGGTTAGATGACTGATAAGTCTATCTCGGTTAGATGACTAATAAGTCTATCTCTTTGGTAGATGACTGATAAGTCTCTCTATATAGATAACTAATAAGTCTATCCTTATGTAGATGACTAATAAGTCTATCTCTGTGTAGATAACTAATAAATCTATCCTTATGTGGATGACTAATAAGTCTATCTCTGTGTAGATAACTAATAAGTCTATCCTTATGTGGATGACTGATAAGTCTATCTTTGTGTAGATAACCAATAAGTCTATCCTTATGTAGATGACTAATAAGTCTATCTCTGTGCAGATGACTGATAAATCTATCTCTGAGGTCCCATACCCTCCTGGCCATGTGACGTGTAGGTCACCTTAGCCTTTTGGCTCTGGCTTTAAATAACTAGCCTTTAAACTAGACAAGCGCTTTTAATTTTCATCGAACTTAAGGTCGGTCAGGCATTTCATGCTTATGACGATAATGCTTATGTCGATTAGATATAATCTTTTCGACTTGCGTTAAACACGCTAATACTATTCTTGACTCATAAGCCAATACCATACGACTAGTGCTCAGTACTACTACCGAACTTGACTAATGAGTCACAGCTTCACAGTCAATACTGATACCATTGCTGATTCTTGAATCATAGGTCAGTGCCATTCACAGATATGCAAGATTGCTAAGCATTTAATATGTAATCAATATTCACATGTATAACACTCACCATGCCTCATTAATGACCATGCATGTCATATACTGGGTGCAGTTTTCTTACCTCTGGTTCGAGTGAGAAATAATAAATGAACGACTCTTGAGAACGATCGATCCTTTGATCCCTCAGTGGTCACCTCAAGCTCAGAATTACACCCTCTTCAATGGTAGAACATAACCCTAGACCCTCAAGGCTTGGTTCCCTAGCTTGAATCCTCAATTGGAACTTCAAAAATTCAAAGAAAGAAGATGGAGAAGTGATGATCGGGAGGAAGAAGAAAGAGATTCTGTTTTGGTTTCTGTTTTCTACAGCCTTCTTAAGTTGATATAATCCCTTGGTCAAATGACCATATTGCCCCTAGGTTAAGTAAAGTCCTTTAAAGTCTAGCAAGGGTAAAATCGTCATTTCCCGCCTATCTCGTTAATTATAATTATCGCCTTCCAATTCCCGTTATTCCCAATATTCTCAAATGCTAATAAATCATAACCGATTACCCTTTAATTCCCGGCAATGTACAAATCCTCAAATTGCCCCGAGACTCACCCCGAGCTCTGAAATTAACCCCATTATGACCAAATCGCTAACTTTCATTCAAAGATCGTCTCATTCCGAATAGCTCGAACAAATCCACATTATAATGTGGCCTTATTCATAATTCACCAACATGCATGAAAATATACAAACCTGCCCTCAACGGGCAAAATTACCAAAATGCCCTTATAATGAAAAGTAGACCCATATGCATGCATTTATTATCATATAATAATATAATTCACATAATCATGCATATAATCATTTAATGACATAATAAATCAATCATGGTCCTCCCGACCTCCTAATCAAGGTCCTTAGCCTGATTAGGAAATTTGGGTCATTACAACTCTGCAACAACATAATAGGCAATCACTAAGAGTGCTCTTAGTGTGGTCGTCCAAAGATCATTAAAAACCGTTCTAGATTGAGCATTGTCTTAGTTTCATGCTTTTCCATGTTAAACACAAAATTGTTTATGTATTATTCATAACTTAATTATTCTATCTAAGTAATTATTCTAATTAATTAGAGAATATTTTATGCATCTTAAAGTATTAATTTTTAACTAAACTGTATGTTAGAAATTTTATGAATCTAATTTATTTAGCACTTATATATAAATTAACGTTAAAAATATTTATGTGATACTTAGCCATAATATATAATTTTATTTAATTAAAGATGTTGTGGCTACTCTATAATTAAATAAAATTATTCGAATCCATTAGACACATTTTATTTATGCTTAAAATTTTCTGAAATTTTGTGAGTATATTTTAGCAAAAATTAATTATAATTAAATACATATTATATTAATTTTTATGCATTTAATTATACTCATAAAATGTAATAAATTACATAACATGAATAACATTATGTCAATAGTATTTAATCATAAAAGTACAAATATAATATATATATATATCATGCATTTAAACCCTAAAATCATACATATAATATCTCAAAAGTTATTGTACTAATAATAAATATTGCATGAATTAAAACATAAATAAACATACAAAATTATTACAATCTACTACATTTATATGTATGATAAAGATAAATGTAATGATTCCATAAAGGGTAGGTAACCATTTGGTACCCTGTGTTTTTGCAAAGTATCATTTTGGTACCCTCTGTTTTCAATAATGCTCATATGGTACCCTGTATTTTAAAATTGTACATATTTGGTACCCTAATCTCAGATTTAATTAATAAAATTTTACCAATTTAATCAAATTGCTGTCAATTATGTAAGTTCCAAATTTAAATTTAATTATTTAATTACATATAACTGATGACAGTTTGATCATATTGACCAAAATTTTATCTATCAAATCTGAGTCTAGGGTATCAAATATGTATAATTTTAAAATACAGAGTACCATATGAGCATTATTGAAAACAGAGGGTACCAAAATGATACTTTGCAAAAACATAGGGTACCAAATGAATAAATTCCCTTCCATCAATAATTAAATGGCAGAATTAATATAAAAAATAATACTTAATAAGACAATAAATTAATTTGGTAAATTAATAAATAATTATACTAAAGCTTAATTGTAAAACATTAAATGTAATTACATACCCAAATCAGTATAATTATCACTATTGCTTATTCAATAAATAAATCATGCAATAAATATACCAAATCAAAGTTTTTTGTACATTTTATTTAATTTCCAAATAACTTATAAATTACCAAAATTATATGCATAATTAAAAATTAAAGTCATTGCCTAAATTAATGTAGAAATCAAGAAAAAATATAAATTCCAAAAATATTTTAAAATCCATTAATTTTTCAGATTTTTATTAATTATTTTTAAATTCCTGGCTTGCGTATGACTCGTCGAATGACGGGTCATTTTTGCGCTTTAGGGGAGTAAAAGACATGTCATTTGTGTTGTCTTTTCCAACGAACCGGGTCACTTTGACCTGATTTTTCTACAAATGGGTCACGCGACCCAAATGGAATCTCGATCGGAGAATGCCATTTTTAACGACGAAATCTTGATTTTTCAGCCCAGATCAAATAAAAAAGCATGCATAAAGAGATTCATAGCATTGATTTTCTTAAAAAACAACTAAAAACTGAACTTTAATCACAAAAAGAATTTTCGGCCATAAACGGATCCAATTGCAAGACCCTGTTGGAAAACATCATTTTTCACGTCAGAAATTCAAGATTTTTGCCCAGAATGATTAGAATAAGAGTGATATGAAGATTTCTAATCTTAGTGTTAAAAAACAACAACTAAAATTCAACCTATAAGTTTTAAAAAATCTCTCGGCTATAAACGTGTTCTCAAGGTTTCAAAAACTTTGATGAGTTTGAAAATTTGAATTTAATGCACAAATTAATTAGAAAATCATGAACTTAAATATTAATAACCTTAGGTTGTTAATGAAACAACAATAAATCAAACTTTGATTTTCCTTAAGTTTCTACCATGAACATATATGCAAATTTTTATAAACTTTGTTTTCTTAAGTTTCAAACTCATTTTTCTTTCACAATCATTAGAAACATGAACTAAAGGATTTCTACTGCTATTCTTCATGGAAAAAAAATTGAATTAATAAAAAAATTTGCACATATATAATGAAACCTATTCTTTATTTTTATTTCCCAAAACTATTAGAAATTTAATAAATGAAGCATTTCTAACATCAAAATGCAACAAAAACACAAATGCACAAATCATATACACAAATGAATAGGTGTATATATGAAGACAAATCATATATATATATGCATGCAATAATATCAAGGCAGAGGCAAACATGACTCTTGATACCAAATGTGAGATAATTTATCTAGATGCATAACAATTCTAATATGCGGAATAGATTGAATAGGATTGTCAGAAAATTAAGGAAGAACGATAGAGTATACCTTCAGCCATTGAATTTGATAATCTCGATTTAAAAGCTTTAGATCTACAAAAAGAAAAGAAAATAGTATTAGTGAGGGTAAATGACTTCTAAACTTTCACTAGCTCTTTAGATGGAGTATGAGAATGAGCGTTGAGCTTGAGGACTAGAATCTTATATTTATATAGGTGAGACATTCCATCAATGTATCTGCCACAATTGACGTTAGAATATATGATAATCAATAGGATAAGAAATATTGGGTAACTCAATATTGAGTAACTACCTTAAGTGATGTCCATATTGAGAATACCTGTAAATTAATCACAATATTAACATTAATCACGATTAAATAGAATTATGATTTTTGGTAACTCTAATTAATTTAATAAAGCATTCTAACACAATAACGATAAACTCATAAACAGAAACACAAATTTTTTATTATTTATATTTCAGTTGTGATATTTGGGAGTTAGGACGGTTTATATTAATTTAATTTTCAAGTGATTAATTAGATGATAAAATAGATTTGAGAATTGATTTAGGGTTAAAATATTTTTTATTTTTTTTATTTTAAAATCAATTTATATAATTTTTTATTTAATATTTATTTTTAATTATTCAAATAATTATTTAATTAAGAAAACTCAGGGTATTTTGGTCATATGAAAAAAAAGTTTGACCAAAATCGGGCTTAAGGTATTATTTTGTTCCACTTTGCAAAACACAATGTCTGAACTGTTATTTATCAAACAGATGATCCGATTGGTAACTTTTACATAACACATTATCTAAAATGGTATTTACCCAAACTCTAATTTAAAATGGTATAAACTATGCTAAAAAATAAAATAAAAAGGTATAAACTAATAAAGTTGACAATATGTAAAAGAGAGATTTGAGAAGAATTTTATATTTTGCATATTTTGGAAAATGAATGGAGCATTTAAATTTTTTTAAAGTAATATATATATAAATTGGTATGTAAATAAATTAATTAAGAGTTGGAAGTTAATGATAAATTGATAAATTAATTGTACTCAACTTCGACTTTTGTAACTCTTGCCTTTTCTTTTTCTTTTTTGAAAGAAAAATGATTTTTCATTCATTGGTTAAAATGAACCACTGTCCTACAAGTAAGATGATAAACGAGTTTTAGGCTCGTTTATGGTTTAGTTTTTAGGGTGTTTTTCGTTAGTTTAGGATTATTTTTTTCGGAAATATGTTCGTTTGTTCATGTTTCAGGTTTTCCATGCTAAATTGGTAAAAAGAGTGAAAAGGAGGGAAAGTGGAACAAAATCAGGTTTTTCGGGATTGATATGAGCAATTTTGGGCTCTGTTAATAGCGCTATAGCGCTATCAAGGGAGCGCCGTAGCGCTACAAAGGACTTCGATGCACTAATGATTCTGACTTTAGCGCCACGACGCTATCATGAACAATCAAGCAGCGCTACAACAAGAGTGCTACAACGCTAGTTAGCAAATTTTCCAGGAGTTTTGGCTCTGACTATAGCGCTACAGCGCTTCAATAATAGCGCTACAACGCTAGTGCACCAGATTTTGAGGCATTTTGCCACTGACAATAGCGCTACAGCGCTATAGCGCTGGTGATGCGTTTTTCAAATTTTTGATGACTTTTTGAAGGGTAATCTGGTCTTTTCACTTGGGAACTTTGGAGGGCTATTTAAGGAACATAATGTTGTGATTATAGGAGGACGGGAATTTTTATAAACCCTAGATAAAAAGAGGCTGCTGTAATTATTTTCTCTGTTTTGTTTTCATCTGAATTCTGAGGTTAATCTTATGAACAATTATTTGCAGTTTATTTTCATCATGGCATTTATGAACTAATTTCTTTTATCTAGGAATTATTGTAGTCACTGAGATTTCTATTTAATTTTATTATGAGTTTCTATTGATACTTCTTTTCTATTCTAATCTATATGATGTGTGTTTAATGCTAATAAATACTTGATCACTATTTGCTTGATTTAATGGTTTTGATTCAAAATTCGAAAGATGAGAATTGAATATGCTATCATTGTATATACATAGAGTGCATATTGGAAGAAAGTACCTATATGACTTGTGTAGTAATTAGGTTTCCATGTTTAATGCCTTTTATATGTTAAAGTTTATCACAGAAATGTTGAAAACTTGCATATAGATTGAGATCTTATATCTTGAAAAAGAATAGGAATCAATTATATTAACCTGCTATTAGAATAGAAAGAAGAGATTTAGAATTGATTATTAAAATTAATAGAATGAACAGTTGATGAAATTAATTCCTAGGTTGTTTTTATTATTGATTCTTAAGTAGTGATTCATTGTTTTGTTTCCAGTTCTTAAATTTTGGTTCATAGTTTATAGGATTTCTTTTATTTTCAATTGTTCACATAAATTTTAATTAACCAAATTGAATTTGAAAATCAATTAGTGGTACATGGGAGATAGTCTCTGTGGGACGATATCCATTCTTACAGAATTTACTACTTTACACGACTACGTATACTTGCGTACAGAAAGTTATAGATCAAGTTTTTGGCGTCGTTGTCGGGGACTTATACTCCAATACCACAGTTATTGTTATTTTTTCTAATTTGGTTATTTTATTTAATTTAATTTCTGTTAACATTTATTTGGATCAAGGTTCTATTGTGTTTCAGGACTTGTTGGTATATGTGAAGCAATAGACAAAAAGAGATTATACCAATAGATCTGGAAATTGAAAGAGCGTGCAGAAAAAACAGGAAAACAAAGAGGAGATTGGATTTTACCATGGCTGAAAATTTGGGAAATGGTGCTAATAATGGTCAAGGGGTTTCAGAAGTTCCAAGGGAGCAAGGACCAAGAACTTTGAGGGATTATGTACTTCCTACTGTTACAGGAGTGCATTCATGCATTAGACCTCCAACCATTGCTGCAAATAATTTTGAGATTAAGCCGGCAATTCTCCAAATGGTCCAAACAACTGTTAAATTTGGAGGTATGCCAACGGAGGACCCCAATTTACACATAACTAATTTTCTGGAGTTAAGTGCAACGTTCAAGATGAATCAGGAGAGTGATGATGCTATAAGACTGAGGTTATTCCCATTTTCACTGAGGGATAGGGCGAAGAGTTGGCTGATATCTTTACAGGCGAATTCTATCACTACATGGGAGGAGTTAGCTCAGAAATTCCTTGCCAAATTATTTCCTCCAGCAAAGGCTGCAAAGTTAAGGGGGGAGATTAATAATTTTATCAGATGGAAGGAGAGTCACTGTATGATTCTTGGGAGCGCTTTAAGGAGTTGTTAAGCAAGTGTCCACACCATGGAATAGAAAAGTGGATGCTGGTGCATAATTTTTATAATGGGTTGAATGGAACCATGAGAACAATTATAGATGTTGCGGCGGGAGGTGCCTTTATGAGTAAGAGTGCTAATGAGGCATATGAGCTAATAGAGGAGATGGCGATGAATAATTACCAATGGCCAACTGAAAGGGGACAACCAAAGAAGGTGGTTGGAATGATGGAATTGGATGCTATATCCATGCTTACAGCTCAAGTAGCAACTTTGACAAAGCAACTACAAAAGACTACACTCCCATCTCAAGCTATGCAAGTTCAAAACCTATGTGAATTGTGTGGAACTACCCATCCACCCAACCAATGCCCTGCTATAGATATTAATAACATGCCCATGGAAGAAGTACAAGCTATAGGAAATTACCAAAGACAACCCAATAATCCTAATTCCATGTCTTACACCCCAGCTTGGAAGAATCATCCTAATTTTTCCTGGTCTAATAATCAAAATACTCTACAACCTTATCCTCCACCTCAGCCACAATATCAACCTGCCCAAAATAGACCACCATATCCACAACAACATTCACAACAATACCCTCCACCTGGATATTATCAACCACAAAATAGACCACAACAAATTCCAATGAAACCAGCTGAACCTCAATTTGATGTACTCAACCAATTCATGACTGAAACTAGGGCATCCATAAGAAGTTTGGAGACTCAAAGAGGGCAATTGGCTACTTTAATGTCTAATAGAGCTCAAGGAAATTTGCCTAGCACTTCAGAAGTTAATCCTAAAGAGCAGTGTAATGCAATATCCTTGAGGAGTGGGACTAAGTATGAGGGGCCTACAGTAGAAAACAAGGGCAATAAGTTAGAGGATCGATATGTCACTAGTCCAGCACAAGAGGAGGTTACTGCAAATTTTCTAAAGAAAGAGAAGTCTAATGAAGAAAAGGTTACTGAAGACCTTAACAAGAAAGAAGTGGTACCACCAGTGAGCATTGACCACCATGTTAGAATTCCATATCCACAAAGGCTTCGCAAGCATAATTTGGATAAGTAGTTTGCAAAGTTTTTAGAGGTGTTCAAGAAGCTACATATTAATATATCGTTCGCAGAAGCATTAGAGCAGATGCCCAGCTATGTGAAGTTCGTGAAGGAAATTTTGTCAAAGAAAAAGAAGTTAGAGGATTATGAGATAGTTGCATTAATTGAAGAGTGCAGCACAATACTACAGATTAAACTACCTCCAAAGCTTAAATGTAGCACCCACATTATTTTGATATATATAGCCAATAATCACATGATTGCATTGCATTACATATCATACAATATGTATAATTTGAGCATATGCATATTCTTATAAGTGTTCTCATGTATAAGTATAAAAGTTGTGTATGTGATGTCTATATGTATGCTCAATATTATTAACCTTGTGGCATTTGAGTTGTCTTTTATGGGTGTTTGATGTGCTCAAGATATAAGAAAGTATGAAAAATATGGACAAGGCATGGAATTAAGTGATGAAAGTGAGATATAGAAGGCAAAATAGGTTAAGTAGTGAAAAATAGTACAATGTTGATTACTAGTATTTCGGTGTAAAATTGAGTATTTATGGATTTACCAAATGTAATCGAGGTATGATTAAGGTCTCATTGATGATGTAAAAATGGTTTTAGAACCATTAGATCAATTCTTGATGGGAGGTATACATAATCAGTGGTATTGATGCAAAGTCAAAACGAGCTTAGCATAAGTGCGCTACGCTCGATCGGGTAAGCATAACTATTGGGTATGGAGTCATATGGACCTAAGGTTTGGTGTGAGTGTTTTACACATAAGGATAATAGGCCTAGCAGATGATTAAGTCGAAATTATTGAAGTGATAAGGTTTTCATAAGTCAAAAAGTGAAATGATGAGATGAAAGGTGTCAACTTTTGACAATAAGGCTAAATCATTGAAAATAAGGAATTTTCATCAACCTTATCACTTTGCACGACCATTATTCTGAAAAACAGAGAGAAAAGAAAACCAAAAACCATTTCTTGGCTGGTTTGAAGAAATTCTAAGGAGATCCAAGTGAAATCAGAGCCAAAGAAGTAGATTAAGCTTAGTTCTAGCCTTTTTATGGTAAGTTCTTGTACTTGGAAGTTAAACTATGTTTTTGAATTTTTCTGAAAGCTTATATATGGTGTTTTATCCTTTTTAAGATATTTCTTGGGGTTTCCAAGTGGTTTGAGGTTTAGAAAAGCTTGAAGAGATTGTCTTCGCCGAAAAGTTGCTCGGTAAGTGAAATTTTGTGTTTTATGAGGTTTTTGGGGTTCTTGGAGTACAAGATGATTTTTGGTTATTTGATTGAGTTTATAAGAGAGTATATATGTTTATAAATGTTTTAATAGATGTGGAGACTCATTTAATTTGGATGATGATCTAGGAGATAAGAATTTTATCAAAATCGGTATATGATAACTTTATGATGAATCATGTTGTTATTTGGGATATATGGTTATGGCAGGTTAATTGATGTTGATTATTGGTGGATTTTGATATTTGAGGATAGCTAAAATTAAGGGGAAACTCTGTCAAAATTTCCCCAAATGTCTAAGATAAATCTAATGCTCGATCTAGGTGGTTTAAGGTGTTTTAGGCATGTTTTGGGTATGAAAGTTGATATGATGTTTTATGGGTATTTTTAAATGATATTTCAATGTCTTACTGCCTTCATTGTGATGAGAAATCCATGCCATTGTCAGGATAAGCATATCAACACCTAAGACATCACTTGTTACACGGTGAAATATATTGTGGACAAAAGGTAAGTAAAGTACTCAACTGCAACACAAGAATTATGTGTTATGTGAAAGTATGCATTATATGAATATTTTGTGAGTAAGTGGTATTAACATACATTGACACTTCATCATAAATTTGTATGCATGGCATAATAGTGATATGGTAAATTATTATATGATATAAGACCATGCATGATATTATGATGATTAATTATATGATGCTTTTGCAAGTTTTGTGCAACATAAAAGAAAGTTGTTATAAGAAGTTTAAGTTCAGTGCCACTGTTTTGAAAAGGCAAATGAAAGTGTTAATAAGTGTAAACGGAGGCCTATAGTAGGCTTATAGTGGCTGCCCAATAATTTGGGCTAGGTTTAGTGAACCAATTATATTGTTTGCCATATTTCCGTTTTTATTTCTCCTCCATATGAGTTATTGTTATATGTATTGACACCACAGTGTGTGGCCGCCTTAACTCTTGAGCCTGACGGGGCAACGATGGAATAAGGTTTTTAATGTGCCCTACTGTGGTGAAGGCTAGCCGGAGGAGAACCCATGGGATTTTGTATTATATGTGTAACAAGCCCTGCAGGCATTGACCAATTCAAATAGTGTGCACAATATTAAGGGGCCCAAAATTTAAAAAGAAGTTGTATATGTCCATTGATATTGGGTAATCATTAGCATTGCATGCATTACTTTGCTTACTGAGCTTTAGGCTCACAGCTGTCTTGTGTTGCAGGTAGAGAAAGAAATATGTGAATGATATGAGGAGAACTGAAGCATGGTCCTGACCCTGATTTGTACATATGAACACATCGACCTTTTTGTGGGTTATTTCAGTTATCAGTGAGATGTTTGTAATAAAGTGTGAAGTTATGTTTTGCAAATAAATTGGGTTATTTAATACTTATGTTTAATATATTTGAGACACACTTTATGTTTAATGTAAATAATGTGAAATAAGTTTTCAAGTTTTTTTTTAAAAAAAAAATGTCCAGACTTCCGCAGAAATAAATTATGATATAGTTTTAAAACGTAACACCTCAAATATGGTTTTTAACTAAAATAAGTGAGGGTGTTACATTAAAGATCCTGGTAGTTTCAATATCCCATGTTCTATAGGGGGTTTAGTAGAAACACATGCTTTATGTGATTTAGGGGCCAATGTGAATTTAATGCCTCTATCAATCTTTCAGAAGCTGAATTTGGGCGAAGTTCGGCCAACTACAGTGTCTTTGCAGATGGCAGATAGGACAGTTAATCATCCTCATGGAGTTATTGAGGATGTATTGGTAAAAGTGGGTTAATTTATCTTTCTTGCAGACTTTATTATTTTAGATATGGAGGAAGATGAAAATATTCCAATAATACTTGGAAGGCCATTCTTAGCAACTGGTAGGGCGTTAATTGATGTACAAAATGGTGAATTAAAGCTGCGAGTGCAAAAAGAGGAAGTTATATTTAAAGTTTTTGCAGCAATAGAAGTTCCAACTTGTTGTAGAGTTGAAGTGGTGAACCAAGGAGAGAACAAGTTGGAAGGCTCTAAGACAAGCTCCATAGTGAAAACCAGAATGAGGAAGGGGCGAAACCGATTAAACAAGTACTTTAGTGAAAGAATTTGAATGTTATATGAGCGGGGGAAAGTACCACAAATTTCTAATCACAAGAAACGTGGGCCAACTCATGACACTATGGCTCTCAAGGACGTGAGGGGAGGACTTGATCCAAGATTGAATATGAATGAAAACAAGAGTCCGGCTAAAAGACGTTAAAGACAGCGCTCTTAGGAGGCATTCCTATGTTTATTTTTAATTTTTAATTTTATGATATTTGTTTTCGTTTTTGTTTTTTTATTGGAACAATGTTTTATAGATTTTGTTTTAGTTGTTTCTAGTTTTATTCTGGAACAATTGTGTTGTAACTCGTAACCTGTGAAAAACGTGAAAAAAATTGAAGTTTAGGTGGTTATAGCGCCATAGCAATGGCAGTCTCAACCTTTCGAGGGACCTTCGTCTTAGCCGCCACCATCGCCATACTGACGTGGCTGGTCAGGTAAGTCTCTATTCTCATTCTTTATGTACTTAACATTGGGGGATAATGTTCAATTTTAAGTTTAGGGGAGAGATTTATTTCTGGGTTTCTTTGATGCGTTTTTTTTTTCGGTTTGTTTGTTTTTTTTAATTTTATTTTAATTAGTTGTTCGTTTTGAGTCATGTTTTAGAGTATAAATTAAGTTGATAATAATTGCCATTTAAACGACACAAAGGCATAATCGCCAACTGCACAACCCCTTCGCCATGAATGAAAACCACCATCCCCGACGTCGATGAGGCCATGGATCCCTGTCGCACATCAGAGCCTGCCACAAGCAACCCCTACCCCACTATTATCAAAAACAATTATTAGGATTATATTAGTTAATTTGATTTTTACTTGAAACTGAATCTAGTTACACTTAACCATATTCCCATTGCCTATATATTCAAGGCTCTCTTTGTGTAATGTGTATGACTATATATCAATAACAATCGACTTTTTCTCTCTAATATGGTATCAGCCAAACACCAACTCTAAACCCTAACTTTTATTCCTCTTTCTTCTCCATTTTCCCTCCATGGCTCGGACAAAAACAAGATACAGGGACCAACCTAGCTCCTCCATAGATTATGACGCACCATCATCATCCTCCACCTCCAACCACCATGTAACGCTCTGGATAGCCAAGACCGTTACACTGTGTGTTTATAAAGTGCTGGACTTGCTAATCAAGTCATTTAATTAAAAACGTGCTATTGAAACTATAAAGGAACTAGGGTTAAAATGTTTTGGCCTCAAAAGTCACATTTTTCATTAAGAAACGTTTCCTGTTAACACGGAATCCCAAAAAAAATGATAAGTTCAAAGACCGTTTACAAAAGTCATAAGGTTTAGATACAATAACAAGCCATATTAAGGAAAAACAGACAGTTAGGCAATCCCTGTCCTGATCCACTCCTCGACCATGGCGATCGAACAGTTGTCTATGTACATTCAACCTCACAGCTCTCCACCTCAGGATTGGTCCAGCCTGCCTTTGCCTTTACCTGCACCATGAAGCACCCGTGAGCCAAGGCCCAGCAAGAAAACACAACAACAGAGCATAAGCAATCAGCAGACAAATCAATATCTCATATTGCATCACATATTCTCAATCATATAATCACACAGTATAATCAAGTGTTCAGCATACTAACATATTAAATCATATCATACAGCAGTTCACAAATGATAACTAGGGCTAGCGCCCTCAGGCCGCTCCCTCTGTTATCCTACTGATTCCGGCCTGCTTAAACCGAGCTCAGTGAATATTAAGCTGTCCTCGGCTACCAGTGGCCAAGCCGCGCCCTGTGCGCAAATATTGTGTACGGCACTCTTAGTGTAGAGTCCAAGAACTTTAATTAGCTAGTTAGTTAGTAGTATTATAGTATTAATAGTATTATCTTTATGATTGTGGATTTTTGGTTCAGACCGGGAATTATTTGGACACTCCTAGTAGTACTTGTAGATTTTCTAAGTTTAACCTATAGTTTAAGAATATTAATGTTAACCTAAGGTTTGATTAATATGGATGATATTGAGGATAATATTTATTATACTATAAGGTTTAGATAAGAACCAATAGGATTTTTTTAGCACATGTTATGTATGGGTGATTAAGGATTAAGTATTTTGAGGATTAAATTTAATAAGGGTAAAGTTTGAATGCTCTAAGGTCAGTCAGAAGCTTTGAATACGTTTGAGGGCTTAGTCAAGGCTGTTTACTCAATTTGAATTAAGCTAAAAATGTGTAATTTCGTGTTTAAATAATCAGCGAATGCCGATATATCGCAGCTATAGGGGGCGATATATCACAGCACGTAGATACGGAAAACACGAAAAGATGCACGTTTGCCTCGGGCATAATGGTCCAGGCAATATATCGCCTATTGGGGGCGATATATCGCCTCCTTCAGCTTATTTTGAAAAGTTTTGAAATCATTTTCCATTCAGCCCTTCAACCTCTTGATAAGTCCAGCACCTTTTTGAACGAGTCTTCAGCCTTTGCTGAACAACAATTCAAATTATTTTCACCTAAAAAGCCATTATTTTTATTCAAGTAAAATTAAGATCCTTTCATTCCTAAACTCTATAAATAGGACCTAGTACCCATCCATTATTCATCTTTTGCTCTAAGTTCAGAGGCTGCAAGTTGCTAGGTGAGTGTGAGAGTGTAAACACTTGGGTGGGGAAATCATAAGCTTGATCATCATAAGCTTATCAAACACTTGGGAAAGTAAGGATTTATAGTATTTCAGTTCGAGGTTTAAGATTGGTCTTACAAGTCTTCAAGGTAACCCAAACTCTAGTTCGTTTCTGTACTTTTCTTCAAAAGTTCGCATAGTCTTTTACCTATTCTAACCTTATTCTTATTTTGGTTAGGAAATCTAAGAACTCACACATAAGTTTTTGGTAAGTATTTTCTCAATGGTTTAGTCCTTCCATTCCTTTCAATTCTCTTCTTCTCTATACTCACTCTTTTTCAAATGGTTCTTAGGAGTGTTCCAAAGTCCCACCTCTGTCCTCTTATCCCGGTATTTTTGGTAAGGAAAATGGGATAGAATTCATATGTTATATGTTTTATATGTGTTATCTTATGCTTTTATGATATGAAATGTGTTATGATATGTATGTATGTAGGCTTGGGCATATGACCCATATGACTAACAAGACCCCAAATAGATTATGGGCATATGACCTACTTAGCTAGTAGGACCCCACTAACATAATGGGCATATGACTTGTTTGGTCTATGGGACCCCAAGTAATAATGGCCATTATAGTATGTGTATGATAAAAGTGTTATGTTATGTTTTTATGTTTCTTATGAAATTTATGTATATGAACTATGTGGTAGATTTTCCTTGCTGGGCATTAGGCTCGTTCCTTTTTATTTATATGTGCAGGAAAATAGCTATAGTGGTGGAAAAGATTCGTGGATGCTTGGGAGAATGTGTATCGGTGATGAATGGATTCAAGGAGTCGAGAGTTCGATTTCGAGGATGTAGTCTTTTATATATGGTTTATGTGTAATTTTTCCGCACCTATTTATGTAATTTCTTTTCATTTCAATTAAGATATGTTTTCTTTTTAAAACAATGGGATCCCATATCCTGCTTTGAGTTATGTAAGTTTAAACATTGGTTTTTACAAGTTTTAAGAAAGTATGATCTTTTTCACTTGTAAGTTCTATTAAAGATTAGGGTCTATGTATAGTTTTCATTAATGGTCCAAAGTCTAGAGTAGTTGGGTCATTACACTTAGGCTGCTTCCACATGTCCCATGGCATAATACCATCATTGACACGATACAAATATCAGGAGCACTTAGTCCCACCACAAACATATAACTGGGTGCAGTTTTCTTACCTTTCGATTCGCTAGCTTTGATCACTTGACTCCTTGAGCACGATCCCTCTCGAGCCCTAGCGCTCACCTAAACACAACCATAGGCCAAAGTCATCATCAAACCTCAAGTCCAAAACCTAGCCCCGGGGCCAATCTTGAGCCCCTGGGAAGTCCTAGTTCCACCAAACAAGGTGGGGGAATCAAACCCCAAACCCTTGGTCAAAAACCCTTGCAAACAACCCTAAAATCCCTTTCCGAAAATAGGGCAGCGCTACAACGCTCTTAGGAAGGAGCTACAGTGCTACAAACAGAAGCAAAATCCCCTCAGCATGCATGGCCTAGCGCTACAGCGCCCAAAGGCTAGCGCTGTTGGGCTAGTCACAGACAAACCAACACCAGTTTTCCCTTCCTACGATTTCCTCGAACCAACCTCAACCAAAACTTCTCCAAACCTTTACCAAACTCAAAAACAACCTTATGAACATACTCCACTCATCCCAAGCACCCCAAATACTCAAAACCCAATCACATGCATCTCTAATCCCAAAATTCACCATAGCTGTCCCGAAGCTCATAAACTCAGCAAAACCAGTCAAAACATCAGAGTTAGAGGCTTTGAATTTATACCTTTGATGGAACTTCGACCTCAAGTTGTCTCTAGACCTCCTTGGATTGCTTTTACTCAACCCTTGGCTCCAACTTCCCTAGAATTCTCCATCAACACAGCTTAGATAACTTAGTTAAGAACCAAAACCAGAACTGAAGAGACTTACAGAATTTTACCTCAAGTGTTGGTGAGTTCTTGCTAAACTTCTACCAATTCCTCAAACCTAGCTTAAGATCCCTAATGCTCAGCCTAACCTAGCTCTCCTCTGAACTTTGCTCCAAAAATCCTCAAGAAACTGATGAAGGAAGCGTAAATCGACCTTAGAAAACTCTCTCTGTTTTCTCCCTTTCTTTCTTTCAGACTTCTATTACTTTCTACAATTCCCACTAACATAAAGCCTCAGCATATCTATCCCTTGCAAGCCAAATGTCCTTAATGCCCTCCCCTTTATTTCTAACCCTTTAATCCACTTAATGGCATTTTAGTCATTTTACCCAATTCCCGTTAATTCCTCGAGTGTCTCTAATATTTCCCGCTTAGTTCCCGATACCTAATTAATCACCAATAATATTCCTCAATGTCAAGATAGACTCCAGTATACTCATTAAATTCCCATTTATACCCCTAGACTCACCCCGAGTTGGGTATAAATCCCCACCATGACTTTTTCGCTACTTTGCTCACTAGGATCGTCTCGAGTCATAGATCACAGATATATCCACATAATAATGTGGTCTCAACAATTATCACATATATCAAAGCAGTTATGCCCATAATGGCCAAAATTACGATTATGCCCTTCTAACCTAATCGGGGCCTACATGCATACTAATACACATAGTCATGCATCACAAATATTCAAAGTCATATAACATTCTTTAAATCATAATCATGCATCTTACTCATTAAAATCACACATAATTCCCATTATGCCCTCCAAGCACTCTAATGAAGGCCCTTAAGCCTTATTAGCAAATTTGGGTCGTTACACACCGTAGCTGGCAATGGAGTTGTTGAGTGAGTTAGTTGGGTCTGTTAGGAATCTGTTAGAATGATTTCGTAACTGCTCGAGATATTCGGTGTGCCGTTAGAAATCAGCTCAGCTTACCCTTTGTAATACTTGGTTTATAAATAATACATAGCAGCTTTCTCTCTGTTAGTTATCACATAATAGAGTGCTTTCACTTAAATCAATATTGCATTTGAATTTGATACCAAAGCATCAGGCATCGACAATGGCTACTTCTACTTCATCTTCTTCAGCTCCGACTACTACCGTTGGTGGTTCTTCCGCTGCTACACGATTGATGAACTCTTCTTTTGACTCGTCGTTGAGATCTGTAATCTCAGTGAAACTTGATCACACCAACTACATTTTTTGGTGATCACAAGTTGTTCCAGCGATCCATGGCTATGATCTCGAAGGATACGTCTTCGGAACCAAGACCGTCCCTATCAAGACTGTTGAGATAGGTGCAACACAAACAATTGAAAATCCAGAATACTCTCTCTGGATCCGTGAAGAACAATTGTTACTGAGTTGGCTCCGTTCATCTCTGTCCCATCCGATCTTGGCGTAGGTTGTCTGATGTCAATCTAGCCATGCGATCTGGTCGGCGTTGGAGCATTTGTTCTCCTTTATATCATAGATACGCAAAATGCAGTTGAAAACTCATCTTCAAACTCTGAAGAAAGGTGCTATGACAATCTCTGAGTATGTTGCACAAATGGAAAGTGTCTCCGACACTCTTGCTCTTGTTGGCTACACAGTCTCTGAAGACGATCTAATCATGCATCTTCTCCAAGACTCACCTACTAAGTACGATGTCACAATCTCCAGTATTCTCACTCAAACCACAAGATCTTTCAACTTTCAGGAGGTCCAATCTCTCCTTCTCAGCCAGGAAAATAGGCTAGAGATGTGGTCTACTACTCTGACTTTGAAGATCACCAATCCCTCTGCCAACTTTGCTCAAACAAATTGATGCTCCAGAGGCAGCAATAACAACCAAGGTCGTGGCTCTGGTTGTGAAAATGTTGGCCGCTACAACAACCGCGGTCGTGTATCTAATCCAGGGAACTCGAAGCCTATCTGTCAGATCTGCTCCAAAGCAGGTCACACTGCAGTGGTGTGTTGTTATCGCAATGAAGATGACATTCAGGAAGAGGCATCTTCACCAGTCAATGCTTCTCAAACCAAGGCAGCATCCTTGGCTACTTCAGAAGTTATGGCAGATCCAGCGTGGTAAGCTGATAATGGAGCCACTGACCACATAAATGCTGATGTTCAAAACCTCTAAATTTCAAATGATTACCGTGGACCAGACAAACTCATTGTTGGAAATGGTAAGCTTAACTTTATCACACATACTGGTTCTACTCCTTTTGACTCTAAAGTGAGTAGTAGGCCTTTACCTTAAAAGAAGGTTTTATGTGATCCTCGTATAAAGAAAATTTTGATAAGCATTTCCAAGCTCAAATTTGACAATAATGTTCTTGTGGAATTTCAATCCACAAATTTCTATGTGAAGGATCGGACAACAAAAGCGTTGCTTCTGGAAGGAAAGCTTGAGAATGGATTGTACAAGCTGCATCAACCAATTCATTCACACAGTCACTTGTCACAAGGCTGCTCTCCTTTGTCAAACCGTACCAAGTGTAATAAACAAAAGTCACTGTGTCTTACATCTATCAAAACCAATTCTTGTATATGGCATAGACGTTTAGGCCATCCTAGTGCCAAAATTCTGAGTCTATTGTCTCCTCAATTGTATGGATGTATCACAAATAAAATCAATAAAAGCGGATCTTGTTCTTCCTGTCAACAAGGAAAAAGCCATGTCCTTACATTTCCTCTGTCCAAAAGCAATATCACTCAACCTTTACAGCTCATCTACAGTGATTTGTGGGGACCATCCCCAATAGCATCCAATGATGGTTTTAAATACTATATGCAATTTCTAGATGACTATACCAGGGACACTTGGGTTTACCCTCTTACAACCAAGTCTGAAACATTAACCATGTTTAAATTGTTTAAGCTACATGTGAAAAAACAATTGGTGTTCCCATTAGAGTTTTTCAAAGTGACTGGGGGGTGAGTTTAGGCCTTTTACCTCTTTCTTAGCTAACCATGGTATTCAATTTAGGAAACTGTGCCCACATGTTCATCGGCAAAATGGAAGAGTGGAAAGAAAACATAGGCATATTGTGGAGTCAGGTCTCACCTTATTGGCTCAAGCCTCTATGCCATTGACTTTTTGGTGGGAATTTTTTCAAACTGCAGACTACTTAATAAATAGTCTGCCCACACCTACTCTTAATGGTCAATGTTCTTTCTTTAAGCTTTTTAAGAAATCACTAGACTATAGGTTCCTTAAAGTGTTTGGAACAACTTATTATCCACACTTCAGGCCATATAATAGACATAAATTAGAGTTTCGGTCTTCTATGTGCTTATTTGTTGGGTATAGCAATGAGCACAAGGGATATAAATGCTTGCATCCCTCCGGCCGTGTGTATATAACAAAAAATTATGTATTTGATGAACACACTTTTCCCTATAGTGTGTTATTCCCTTCTAATCTCTCTTACCACAACACAGAAACCACACATATCAATCCTAGTATCAAATTTACTTTGCCTACAAGTCAACACAAATGGTCAGTTCCCACCTCTTCTACTAGTGTACAATCCATCTCAGCTGGACTAGAAGCAACTCCTCCCCATTCTCGGCAATCATCTACCTCTTCTACACATGGAGATGAAGATCTCTTAATATCTTCTCCTAGCTCATTCTGTGAAGGTTCTACACGTGCAAAAACTCTTGATACTCATGTGGCAGTTCAAGAAGAAGTTCCTAGCAATGACAATGTGATAGCACATGCTGTTATTGCTTTCACAAATTGTCCTACGCATTATAAACCTACAGCTGCGTCTACTCATAATATGCAAACCAGAATTCGCACAAGTATTGCTAAACCAAAGAACTTTATGGAAACCAAGCATCCTTTGAGTATTGAAGCTAGTCCTAAGGAGCCAAACTCAGTTCAAGAAGCTATTCAAAATCCCATATGGTTGGCTGCTATGCAAGCTAAATATAATGCTCTCATGAATAATCAGACTTGGTCTTTGGTACCACTTCTGTAACGCCCTACTACTTTGGGACCGTTACACTGTGTATTTTAAATAGTGCTAAACTCGCTAAACGAGTCATTTGGCCATAACCGTGTAACTAAACGTGACTAACGATTTAAGGTTAATTTTTTTGGTTTAAGGTACTATCGTTTCATCAAAATGTTTACTTCATACATGGGATCCCATAATACCTTTAAAAGGTTAACGAAAATGAAAAAGTTACAACTTGCCGACCTAAGCGGCTAGGGTTTGACCATAGTTCCTCTTTAAACCCCGACCATGGTGGTCGAGTAGTCGCATATGTACACATTGTCACCTAAGCTCTCCAACTCAAGGATGGTCCAGTTTTCTTTTCCCTTTACCTGCACCATGTAGCACCCGTGAGCCAAGGCTCAACAAGAAAATTTAAACATGCTCATAAGCAGTTAATAACATATATCCAAATCATAATAAGCATGCCTAGCAGTAACAATCCTACTTATGCATGCATGCCATCCATATAAATGACTACAACGTCATATGGGACCAATAGCCCAAGATAACCATCAATGAATCATATCGGGGTCCAATGCCCAAAATACATGATTATGGATTCATATTGGGGCTCAACGCCCGAACAAATGATTAATAAATCATACTAGCTCAACGATGTAGGATATGGGACTAATGAGTCACCTCGGGGCCCTTTGCCCTGTCCACTGTATAACCAGCCTTGGAGCTGGCCTAGCGTACCTGGCGCTCTAGTTTTCTCATGACCAATAGATCAGTCAAGCGTATGATACGCTCCTGGTTAGGCATAACCATATCAACTAGCGCTTAACATGCAATTTCCATCCTTAAATAATGAGTCAATGCTTAATGACCAGCATACAATGTGCTAAGGCCGTCCTTGACTAATAAGTCAATGCCTTACGACCAACACTCAATGTGCTAAGGCTGTCCTTGACTAATAAGTCAATGCCTTATGACCAGCACTCAACGTGCTAAGGCTGTCCTTGACTAATAAGTCAATGCCTTACGACCCATACTCAATGTGCTAAGGTTATCCTTTGACTAATAAGTCAATGCGAGGGCCCAGCCCTAGGGTATGGGACTAATAAGTCACCCCGAGGCCCATTTCCCTATCCTTTGTATAACCAGCCTTGGAGTTGGCCCATCGTACCTAGCAGTGAATTTTCTAAGACCAATAGGTCGGTCAAGCGTATGATACGCTCTTGGTTAAACATGACCATAATGACCATCGCTCAACGTGCTATTGCCATCCTTGACTTATAAGTCAATGCTTTTTGACCAGCGCTCGACGCTATTGTCAACCTTGACTAATAAGTCAATGCTTTTTGACCAGCACTCGGCGCTATTGTCGACCTTGACTAATAATTCAATGCTTTTCTCAATTATATAATGCTAACAAGCATTCATCATATATCAAATATCCAGATACAAAACATTCAACATGCTTAATCAACAATCACAAGCATAATCATAATCAGGCACATACTCAAGCGTTCATGCCCTATTCATATTCCTGATCAATAATTCGGGCCAGGCTATAATCACATGTGACACATACTGGGTGCAGTTTTCTTACCTTTAGTCCAAGTACAGGTTACAAATGAACGACCCTCGAGCACGATCCTGTTTCCGAGCCCCTAGCAATAACCTAGTCATAACCGTAATATATAATCCCGTCAATAATGAGTAAACATAGGCTTCCGGACCTATTCGTAGCCTTCGGGACGTGGAATCCTACTAAACCGGGTAGTAGGATCGATCTCGAGCCCTTAGGTTTAATTTCCCATCACTCAAATCCCATTTTCCCCAAAAAATCCTTTTAAGCGCTGCGACCCCAAGCCCCCGAGCCGAGACCCGCCTAAGACAGAGGCCCCTGCCCCTTTCTGCCTATGCCTCGCGTCGCGGCATGCCTACCAGGCGCCACTACCCTAATTGCCCGGCAGCCAATCCTCCACCTTCATCAAGCCTAAGCTGCGGCGCCCAAGAACATGGTCGCGGCCTGACCTCGAACCCAGCCATTTCCTCCGTTTTCCTCATTTTAAAACCCTCCATAAACCTATCCAAACATATCCAAATTCCAAAAACAAAGTTTCCAATCAATTCCATGGCCCAAAACCATCAAAACCCAAGTTCCAAAAAATTCAAAAACATCAAACGTAAAATCCACTCTTAAAGACTCAAAAAACTCAAAACTTAAAGTTTGGATTACCTCCAATTAATTCGTTTCCCAGCTAAATCCTCTGGCTATTAAGCTTCTAATCTTCCCTAGAATCGTTATGACTCTAACCTTGCTTAAATCCTAGTCCTAAAACTCGAGTTTCCTTTGAAAATGCTAACAGGCATTAAATGAACGAACAAGAAAGAGAAAGAGAATAATGAACGCACTTTTTTTTCTGACAGGCTACTTCGAGCTTAAGTAACCTTAAATATAATCCAAGGCTTGGGGTCCCAAAAAAATCCCAAGGGTAAAATAGTCATAATCCCCAAAATTTCCTCCTGATCTCACTAACTCCAAATATATCATCAAATATTTATTCCCATGACCCAATAACCCAATAATGTACTAAATATCCAATATACCCCTTGACTCACACCGAGTCAAGTATGGGTCCCGTTGTGACTTTCCCACTAGCTTGCTCCCTAGGATCTTCTCGTGCACAGTAACCCAAGTATATCCACATAATGAATCGGTCCCACACATATATCACATATACGCCAAATATACTCATAACAGGCCAAATTACAAAAATTGCCATTTTAAACAGAAATAGGCCCACATGCATATTTAATACACCTAAACATGCATATCAAGTCATATTATAATATAACTCACATAATCATATAATGATACACATATATATCACATAATCACATAATTCCCATAAATTGCCATCCGACCCCCTAATCAAGGCCCTAGGCCTTATTAGGTAATTTGGGACGTTATAACTTCCTCCTAATCAAGTGGTTGTTGGTAATAAGTGGGTTTTCAAGACAAATTTCAATCCAGATGGCACCATTCAAAAGCACAAGGCTTGTTTAGTGGAAAAAGGATTTCATCAAACCCCCGGTGTCGATTTCTATGAAACATACAACCCTGTTATAAAGCCAGCCACCATCTGCATTGTCTCAGTAGCTGTTGTTCACTTTGGTTAGGACATCAAACAACTTGATGTGAATAACAAGTTTCTCAATGGTCATTTAAAAGAAACAGTGTTTATGTAACAACCCCAAGGCTTCATTAGTAGCACTCAACGAGCTTAGTTTGATAGGCTCCAGTCTTCTTTACTAGCATGGGTTTTCACAAATTCCAAGTCTAATGTTTCTCTGTTCATTTATCATCATCAATCTCAGCTTTTGTTTCTTCTAGTATATGTTGATGACTTTTGGATTACAGGCATAAGTCCTACCTTGATTCAAAAGCTGGTTGATGATTTGAATGGTCTATTTGCCTTAAAGAAACTTGGTTCCCTTCACTATTTCTTGGGCATTGAAGCTTATTGTGATTCAACAGGTTTATACTTGTCTTAATCCAAGTACGTTTCTGATCTTCTACATTGGATCAACATGGTTGGAGCTAAAGGTTGTACAACTCTTGTAGCCCCATGACAAACCTTGTCTCAGAGTGAAGGGGAATTGTTGGAGGAACCAGCTATGTATCACAGCACGATTGCAGCTCTGCAATATTTGACAATCACTCATCCCGATATAGCCAACATTGTGTCTAAACTGAGTCAGTTTCTACAGGCACCTAATGTGACTCATTGGCAGGCATGTAAGAGGGTTCTAAGGTACCTGAAGCACACCATAACACATGGTATTAGTTTTAGACATGGTTCCACTAACACACTCTCGTTATAGGGGTATGCCGATGCTGATTGGGCAAGCTGCCCCGATGACCGTAAATCCACAAGAGCATATTGCATGTTCTTAGGCTCTTACTTAGTTTCTTGGAGCTCGAATAAGCAACATGTCATTGCTCGATCAAGCACCGAGTCAGAGTATCGAGCCTTGGCAAATGCAGCTGCTGAAATGGCTTGGCTTAAAGCTTTGTTGAGAGAAATCCACATACCTATACAACATCCTCCAGTGATTTGGTGCGACAATATTGGAGCTGCCTCACTAGCTGCCAATCCTATGTATCATGCCACAATGAAGCACATTGAAATAGATGTGCATTTCATAAGAGACATGGTGCTGTAAAATGAAGTGGATGTTCGGTATGTACCAACACAAGAGCAAGTTTTTGATGTACTTACAAAGGGTCTAAGTGTTGACAGATTCCTTAAGTTTAGGGACAAGCTCAAGGTTGTAAATTCTCATTTTCGCTAGAGGGGGAATGTTGAGTGAGTTAGTGGGATCTATTAGGAATCTGTTAGAATGGTTTTGTAATTGCCCGAGATACTCGGTGTGCTATTATAAATTAGTTCAGCTCACCCTTTGTAATACTTGGTCTATAAATAATACATAACAACTTTCTCTCTGTTAGTTATCACATAACAGAGAGTTTTCACTTAAATCAATATTGCATTGAATTGGAGCCAAACCAGCTTGAACTAGAGCCAATGTTTTTGGACATGGAGCCAGCATCTCTGATCCAATTCAGCTTGAACTAGAGCCAGTGTTTTTGGACATGGAGCCAGCATCTCTGATCCAATTCATCTTCCGAATCCCCCTACTCTAGATCGACCTGCCTTTGAGATGCAAATAATCCCAACTTCATGGACAATGAAGATCATCCAGGGTTGATTCTTGCTTCTCCACCTCTCACAGACACCAATTTTCAGCAATGGGCCCGTGATTTCAAGCTTTTTGTTGGAGCTAAGAACAAATTCAACTTCCTTAATGATTCTATACCCCAACCTCCATCTAACCATCACTTATTTGATTCTTGGAACAGCTGCAACCAAATGGTTATGTCATGGATAATACACTTTGTTTCACAAGAGATCAAAAGCAGCATTATGTTTCTTGATACAGTTGCTGCCATGTGGTTCGAACTCAACACAAGATTCAACCAAGGAAATGGCCCTCGCATCTTTGAGCTTCGGCAAACTCTCATCACTTTTCATCAAGGGAATGATTCCGTTATTGCTTACTTCACCAAGCTCAAGGAGATTTGGGATAAAATCAATGAGATCCAACCACGCACACCATGTACTTGTGCTGCTGCCGCTGACAATCTTGATTTCCAAAATCTTGAGCATGTCTTGCAATTCTTCACAGGCCTTAATGAGTCATACCATGCTATTCGAGCCCAGGTACTTTTCATTGATCCTTTTCCTTCAATTTCTAAAGTTTTTTCTACCATTGTGCAAGAAGAGCGTCAAAGAAAATTGAAGCCCTCGACTACTACAACATTGATTGTTGCATTCACACACACCATCACTCATTCTAATCCACCTACACTTTCGCACTCAAGAACTAAGAAGATGCAACCCACATGCTCTCATTGCCAAAAACTAGACCACTTCAAGGAAAAATGTTATTTCATTCATGGTTTTCCCCCTGGATATAGCAGTAGGAATACCACTATTGAGGACATAGACAATAGTAATTCAACAACTACTTCCACTATTGAGACATCATCACCCATTCCTACTGTTGAGACACATGAGCAGCCACCAAAAGCTTCCAAAATTGGTCGTCAAATAACTCGACCATCATATATTCGAGGCTATGTTTGTGAGTATTCTATAGCTCATCCTCTCACAAATTTCATACCATATGATAAATTTAAACCTCATTTTGGGAATGCTATCTTAGCTGCCCATACCCTCACCGAACCTACTAGCTATACTCAAGCTTCAAAAACACATGAATGACAAAATGGTAAGAAACATCACAAATTAAAGACAAATGTTACAGAACCTCTCTTCCGACAACAACCCCATAAGTGCCTGCTACAATAAACTTTAAAGTCAATCCCTCTCGGCCAGGGCGCGCTAGTCACATAACCAAGCCAATGGCTGCACTCGAGCCGAAAGGAAAGGAGAAGAAAGCAAAAACCCTAGTTCTAGGGTTTTGTAACTCTTGTTTCGTATAGTATATATACATGACATGGCACCATACTTCTATTTTGCTAGATAAATAATATATATCTTCACAACAAAAAATGATATATGTAACATAATTTTGAAATTTGAATAGTCGTATAATTAAGTCCTGGGCGGATATAGATCTTTAATTCATGCATGTATAGCTTTAATTAATGAATCAGTATTTATTCAAATAAATATATATTTATATATATATATATGACAATTCATTCGTGGTTAGGCATCTAAGTTCTTTGAACTTGAGGTTCTTGTCGGTAAGTACCTTCTTGGTGGTTTAGATTCATTTCTTTTTCATCTCCTTCTTTTAGAATACTCACCTCTCTATTAATAGTTTTTAGGAGTGTTCCAAAATCCCGTCCTTGTTCTCGCATCCCGGTATTTGGTAAGGAAAATAGGATAGTTCCTATGTGATATATGCTATGTTATATAATATACTATAGTATGATTTTATGTGTTATGATATATGTATGTTTTGGGACTTATAGTTGCTTAACTAGCAAACCTCATTATAGTTTGAGGCTTATAGTTGCTTAGTTAGTAAACCCCAATATTCACCATTTACATGGGTTAGAATTATGATATATGTGTTATAGTATATGATATATGTTCATAGTTTATGTGTATGATTATGTTTCATGCTTGTAGTAGATTTTCCTTGCTGGGCATTAGGCTCATTCCTTTATGTTTTATATGTGCAGGAAAATAGTTATGGCGGCGGGAAGATTCTTGGCGGCTTGGGAATGTGTATTGAGGGAGAATGGAATAGGTGGACCGCGTGAACGATTCGAGGATGAAGTTGTTTAAGTCTTTTAAATTATGATTTCTATGTATTTCCGCACTTGATTTTGTAACCAATTCATTTAAGATTTAAGTTATGTTATATTTTATTTTCAAAACAATGGGATCCCATATCCCACTCTGAATTTTATGTAGTTTAACTTTTGTTTTACAGTTTTAATGAAGTTATGATTATTTCATATGTATGTTTTCTTAAAGATTAGCGTCTATGTATAGTATTTATTAATGGTCCAAGGTCTAGAATAAGTCGGGTCATTACATAAGGTGTCCAATATCATATGAGGTGACACTTTATAAGTATTTAGTAGTTTCTTATATTATTTATTTAATCAAAATATGTGAAATTCAAATTGCATCAATAACAATATGACACTATCATGTGAGTGTTGGACACCATTGATGCCCTCTAACCATTCCAATTGGGTATAAATGTGCACTAACAATAAGTATTATAAACTTTTAATCTCTTTTTCTTGAATTAATCTAAAATAATATATATATATATATATTTATATGCATGAACCGATCAATATGTATGTGTTTATGTATATATGGATGTCATGCTTTAACTTTAATTAATAAGACAACTACATGATCAACATATATCTTTTGATATAGTTATTGTGTGAATATTTATCGTTTGATTTATTTATAATTAAGTAGAGTAATAATCTTTCAAAATCATGAATATATATATATATATGTGTAGGGGTGACCATCTGACCTGAAAACCCGCATAATCTGCCCAACCCGAACCCCGAGAACCCGACCCGTCGGATTCGAGTGAAATCCAGTTTGAGTCGGGTTCGGGTTTTGTAATTAAGGACACATGGGTTCGGGTTACCCCTGAAACCGAATATAATTTTAAAAAAAATAAACTTTAGAGATTAATGCATTTTTCAAAAAAATTTACTAAGACCCAATTTGTAAAAAATCAACATCACCAAACTAACAACAAAGTTTTAAAAAACATGTGAAAAGTAATTTTTTTTAAAAAAAGTGTTAAAAAATGGTATTTTTGAATTTTTTTTACTAAGGCCCATTTTTGGACAAATCCCACCCGAAACCCGACCCGACCAAACCCGACACCCGAAATCACCCCAAAAACCAAAAACTTCGGAGCGGGTTCGATATCCTATTTTCCTACCGGAAATCTGCAAAATCCAAACCCGATGCACCCAACCCATGTACACCCCTATATATGTATATATAAGGAGAGCTAAGCAAACTATTAATTAATTGTATTTGTTACTCTCTTTTCTCAATGCTTGATATATTGACATTTTTTAATCATTTTGTAAGTGAGTTTGTTTAGTGGTATATTTTGACAAATATAATATGAACAAGTAGTTAAGATTGTTACTTGTGAGATTTGTCCTCAATTTTTATTAGTATGTTTGAGCAAGTGGTTTATTTAGCTGTCTTTCCGATAGTATATTTTAACAACTACGTTTCCGATAAATTATCTCATGCTCCTAATTGATACTAACCTTTTTCAAACATTAGAAAATCTTTTATCTTGTTGTGATTTGTGTTGCTCTTATATGTTTTATTTTTCAGGTTGAAGACTTGAAAGCTTAAAACGAAGAAAGCTTGGTGTTGAGCTGTTATTCATGGCGTAATCGATTTAAGTTAAGGGGACCTACACTCGTTTGATTTGAAGGGATTTTAGACAAGATTTTGAAGGAATTTCAAAGTGAAGTATTGAACAGTATGTTAAATGGGAAAAGGCTGAAGCAAGAATCAAAAATCCAGTTTGTAGAATCTTTATTTTTTGCATTTTGTACTTGAAGGTTTATGTATTGATTAATGTAAACTTTGATTATATCCTTAGTGGATTATTCTATAGGTCCCATGGATTAATTAGGGTAAAATCAAACCATGTAGAATCTCCTTCTGTTCTTTAATTTTCTTTGCTAGATTAATTAGGGCAAATGATTTAAAAAGTACAGCGAAGACGCCGGCAATTTTCTTTGCCCTAATACAAAGAAACAGTGTTGTTTCGTTAAATGATTTCTTTGCCAGCGTTTTAAATTGCGAAGGCAGAAATTTTCCCGCTATAAAAGTAATAAATAAGTAAATGATTTAAAAAATTGTAATAATTAATAATTAGCTACACTTTCTTAGGTAAATATAAATAATTATTTTTGCTAGAGATAGGATATTATTATCACTTAGAGATAATTAGGGAGACAAATAGTCATGAAATATTTTGACTATCATTTCCCTCATTTTAAGACAATTATTAATATTTTCTTAATTATTTCGTTTGAAGATGGTGAGCGACAGAAGCTAGATGAGTGCGAGGAATCGTTGGTCTCTGGAGTATAGAAATTGTATTAAGGAGTTCTTCGAGGTCGCTAAAAATATGGTGAACGATCGGGGTTTGACTCGTTGTCCGTGCAAGAATTGTGGGAATGCTAAGTTCTAGCCTATAAATGCAATTTCGATGCATTTATTCAACAATGGCATCATACAGTCCTACAAAGTGTGTCATTACCATGGAGAGGCGCTGCCGCCGCCACCAGATGTGGTACGAGATCAGGATAGAGATGAGATAGCGGATATCCTGGAGGATGTTTACGCAGAAAATGACGCTCCTGCTGGAAACTATAATGATCCTCCCCAAGAAGATATTCAACATTGTGGCAAGTATGACAATTTATTTAAGGAGATGTCAAGTGAATTGTACCCGAGTTGCAGAAATTATTCCGCGTTGAACTTCTTGGGGAAGCTAATGCATCTAAAAGTTATTAACAAGTGCAACAATCATTACTTTGATGGTTTGCTGGAATTGTTAGTCGACGCTATGCCTGACGGAACAATTTTACCTAAGTCTAACTATGAGGTGAAGGCAAAGTTGCGGAGTATTGGATTGGGATATGAGTTCATCGATGCTTGCAAGCTTGACTATGCACTATTTTGGAAGGTGTAACGACCCAACTATTTCTAAGACCTTGGACTATTAAAACTACTAGACATAGCTACTATTTTGGGAAACATACATACGAAATAACATAACTTTATTTAAAACCCCAAAATAAATATTGTGCAAAATACAAAGTAAAATATGAAATATAAAATATGGTATGGGTACCCATTGTTTAATACATAAAAATATAAACCATATACTTAAATCAATTGTTTAAAAACTAAGTGCGGAATTACAAAAGAAACATAATTGAAAAGACTTAAAATAAAAAATAACTTCATCCTCGATCGTCACGCAGTCCATTCAATCCATTCATCCTCAACACACAAGCCAAGCTACTATGAATCTTTTCGCCTTCCATAAATCATTTCCCTGTATCAAGCTAAAAATAAAGGAATGAGCCTGATGCCCGGCAAGGAAAATCTACTAACACATAAATCATAAACATAAGACTATAGAACATATGACTATAAAAATGTATATCATATAGGACTACAATATTAATTTCCATTAACTCATTAACATGGCATGTGATAAACCAGCTAGGTCCTCTGTCTACTAATCGAGGTAGAGTAAATCATAACTCTAAACCATGAAAATGATAAAAATTCTTGGGGTTTGCTATCTAAGCAAGTCATATGCCCAAGCGACTATAAAACATATTTATACATATACATATTATAGCATAAAACATATCATAACATAAACATATAAACACATATAATCTATCCTATTTTCCTTACAAAAAACCGGGATATTTGAGAACAAGAAGGGGATTGGAACACTCTTAAAACCAGCAGTAAGAATGGTGAGTTTCTAAAGAAAAGAGATGAAAAGAAAACTAAACCATCAAAGAAGAAACTTGCCGAGAAGAACCTTAAGTTTTCAAGAAACTTAAACACCTAATCAAGAATCATAAATAAGAGTTAGGATCTGAAAAGAAAGAAAACTAAAGAACCATAAAGAACTGAACTTAAGGATAAGAATACCTTGAATGATCTTATGAATTGACCTAAACCTCGATACCGAAATCTCACTATATCTCACTTCCCAAGTGTTTAGAAAAGCTTAGAATGAATAAACTTTTAACCCAAAAGCCCAAGTGTTTCTCTCTATAGTATCACTAGCAACTTGGAGGCTCTGAACAAATGCTTGAAGAATGAAGAAAATGGTTGAGTACTAGGTCCTATTTATAGAGTTCAAGGAGTGAAACTATCCCCTTTTAATTTGAATAAATAAATGAATTTAAAATGTAAAAGAATTGAATTTTCGTTCAACAGATGCCCAGAACTTGGTCAAAATCATTCAAATGCAGGTCCAAGTGGTTAAGGCGACTTTTAAATTTAAAAATCCTCAATATTAAAAAATGCAGCACCAGGGGCGATATATCGCCTACCCTAGGCGATATATCGCCTAATCCATTTTCCCGAGCCCCGTTCGAATGTTCGTGCAAAGTCGACGTGTTTTCCGTATCTCCCGTAGGCGATATATCGGTCCCTATAGCTACGATATATCGACATACGTTGATATATCCAACACGTATGATTAGTGGTGAAAAATACACATTTATTGATTTTAATAGTAAAAATACACATTACGATATATCGACATGGAATTAATGTGATATATTCTTACTTTGGAAATATTTTATCCTAATTTAATTTATTTATATTTTGTAGAAAATAAATTGTATTTTGGCACTTGGAAACAAAGTAAAAAAAGAAAGTAAGAAGGGAAGAAGTAGAACTGAAAATATTGTGGAATTGTGGCATTTTTGAAGTAATATTGCCCAGCCCAATTTCGGCCCAAATGGCCCAAGCCCAGCAATTTGCCTCTGCCAGCGCGCCACGTGGCACCTCCTCCGTGTGTCAGCTGTCTGAAAGCCTCCTTCAGCAGCAGCTCTTGACCCGCATGCAACCCGACCTCTTGATCCTCATCAACATCCCAAGCCCAACGTGCACCTCCAGGCCCAAAGCCAGCTCCACCTGCGTTGACCCAGTCAAAGCATCCATTCTCCTTCAGCCAGCCGCACCACGTGGCATTTCCTCATTGGCCAGGCTTGGTCAAAGTCTTCTAGCTGCCAAAGCCTTTTTTTCAGCCCAACCTTTGATGCACTTTGGGCCTTGGACCTCCCATTTTGAGTTTTAAAACTCATCTTTTTTTGGTGCTTTTGAAAAATGGTATTTTGACCATACACCAAAATAACTAGGTTAATATTTATAATAAGATTTGATTTTTCAAAATCATATTTTATTATTAATATTTCAGATTTATTTTGTAAACCCCAAATTGTTGTTTAATTTCTTTTTGGTGATTTTCTCCCTCTATAAATAGGGACCCTTCTTTCACATTTTCAATGTAATTTTTAGGTAGCAAAACTCTACCAAATTTTAGTCTCATTTCTAATATTTTCTCTCTAGAACTTCATGAGAATGTCTAGCATAATAGGCTAACCTTCTTAGGAAGGTTAGGATGATCCTATATGCACTATGACTTTGTTTGGTATTTTTGATTCACCATGTGCTTAAAGTTTATATATTTGCGTGATTTATTTTCTTTCATCTCTACTTCTTCATCTCTATTTCTTCATCTTGTTATCTATATTTAAGTTTACTAATAGTATATAGATTTTGTCATGCACTTTCTATGTATTATCAAATTAGTGAAAATAATATAGATAATATCTTTATCATTTTCTCCATCTCACTCATATATATGTACTTTTGCTAAAATCTATATAGAATTAGTCATGCTCTTTCTATGTATTTTATAAATAGTAAAAGTAATATTTGCGTTAGGTTTTATGTCCAATCTTTTATTGCATTATTGCCAATGGTATAATGTCATTTTTAGATTTCTCATAAGATTTATCTCATCTTTCCATGGTAAAGAATAATAATCACTTGAATACATTTTTGTGAAACATATTTGTGCTTCAATGTTAAATCTTCCAAATGAATAGTTGGGATGTGAGCTACTCATTTGTGTAATTTTTATGAATCAAAGATCCAAATAAATAAGTATGCATATTGGTGACTCTTAATCCTTCCTACTTGTTACCTATTGTTACATCACACTTTAGTATATCTTTATTTCTAATATTTAAATCTCAAAAACAACAAAAATATCACTTGTTCTATTTTCCTCACTTTATTGATTAACTTTATTTCTTTGCCTCCTTGTGGAATCGACCGCCCGATCTATACTACGACTACCGCTAAGTGGAAGTCACGTTTGGGCGTTAAACAATGTATTTGCACTTTTTCAGCATATTTTAAATTGAGTAAACAACTTTGACTGAGTCATAATACGATCCTAACAGTTGCTGGAAGGTTCTAGAGCTTCTAGATCTTTCTTTTAATTAAACTATTCATCAAAATACTTAAATCCTTAATAAACATGCATATGACAAGTGTCACCATCTTATTAGTTCTATCTAAACTTTAGGTTATAATAAATGACATCTCTATAATCAGCTATATTAATCAAATCTTATGTTATAATTAATATTCTTAAACTATAGGTTAAACTTATAAAATCCATAACTGTTGCTATGAGTATCCAACTAAGTCCCCGCTTGAACCAAAATCCACAGAATCTAACATACTACAAAGTAATACGAACTACTACTACTACTACTACTACTATCTAGCTAGCTAAGTAAATATTTTAGGCCACTACAGAAGGAAAATTCGAATTTGGAATTCTATCTGGTTTGTGGTGAGTGTCGCTGGCAAGATAATCGTGGGAACGGGAAGAAAGTGGCCTATAAGGTAATGCGGTACTTTCTTTTGACGTCGAGATTAAAAAGGTTGTATAGTTCGAGATATACTACAGAGGATATGAGATGGCACTATTCTAAAAGGCCAAAGGAAGATGGTGTGATGAGGCACCCCGCTATAAATGGTTTCAATCCTTTTTGGGAACATGAGCAACTCTTACAACATGCTGCCTGTGATACTTGTCCCATACAACTTGCCGTCGTGGAAGTGCATGAAACTACAATTATTAATGTTGTCTATTCTAATTCCAGGTCCTTCTTCACCTGGAAAAGATATTGATGTCTATATGAGACCTTTGCTTGACAAGTTGAAGGAGTTATGGGTGAATGGTGTCGAGACACGAGATGCATACAATAATACCTTATTCAATATGTGTGCAGCAATCTTGTGGACCATTAATGACTACTGTAATGCCCCAAAATCATTAATAAGGTTTAGGACCTTGATTAGGAGGCCGGGAGGGCCATAATTGATTTATTATGCCATTAAATAATTATATGCATGTTTATGTGAATTATATTATAATATGATGATAAATGCATGCATATGAGTCCATTTTTAATTATAAGGGCATTTTGGTAATTTGGCCCATTGAGGGCGTAATTGTGTATTTTCATGCATGTGGGTGAATTATGAATAATACCACATTATATGTGGATTTTTTCGAGCCATTCGGCATGAGACGATCATGGAATGCAAGTTTTCGGTCTGGTCATAACGAGGTTAATCTAGGGGCTCGAGGTGAGTCTCAGGGTGATTTGAGAATATTGGAAGTATCAGGAATTGGAGGGTGTTAATTATAATTAACGAGATAGGCGGGAAATGACGGTTTTGCCCTTGGGGGCTGTTAAGAAAATAAATATGACCTAGGGGCATTTTGGTCTTTTGACCTTAAGATATATATCAACCATAGGAAGCTGTAAGAAGCTTAAGAAAAAACAGGACATCTGGTTTCTTCTCCCGTTCATCTTCTCCTTCTCCTTCCCTTTGAATTTTTGAAGTTCCATTTGAGGATTCAAGCTAGGGAATCAAGCCTTGAGGGTTTAGGATTGTGTTCAGCCATTGAAGAGGGTTTAATCTTGAGCTTGAGGTAAGATTCAGCCATGAAATTTCTGGGTTTTACTCTGTTTCGAAGTTAGTTTTGAGTTAGAACTTTTGATTATAGAATTGAGTAATTGGTGTGGTTTTTGGTGGTTCAAAGCTTAGGTTTGTTGTGGGAATGTTGATTGTGTTGTGGGAATGCTTGGTTTGGATTTGGAGATGTTTTAGTAAGTTTTGAAAGGATTAAAAGAGGGAAAAAATGAGATTTTGATGGGAGAAAACAGGGGTTTTTCGCTGATGGCCAGGCAATGCCACAGCAAAGGGTGCAGGAGCTTGAGGCTGGCGCCTCTGTTTGGGAGGTGGGCCGCGACATGGTGAATGTAGGGTCGCGGTCCTTAAGAGCATTTTTGGCCATAATGATGTTTTCAGCATGGGAACTCAAACCTTAGGCCTCGGGATTGTTCCTACTACCTAGTTTAGTGGGATTTGATGTCCCGAAGGCTAGGTCTTGGTCCGGGAACCTTTATTATTGATTTTATTCATGGAATCCCATATTTGGTTATGACTAGGTGACTGCTAAGGGATCAAAGGATTGATCGTTCTCAAGGGCCGTTTAATTGCTATTTCTCGCTTGAAGCAGAGGTAAGAAAACTGCACCCAGTATGTGATGCACGAGAAACATGTGGTTAAGGCATGCCATGAATGTAGAATATGAGATTGATCAGAGCTTGAGTCTCTATGTTTGTGCATGATCATAATTATGCTAGCAACTGTTAAGTAAGCATGTCGAATGCCCTACATTTGGATATTTGACATATGATATATGCCTGGTAGCATTGCTTACTTGTACGTGGCACTGACTAACTAGTCAGAATTGGCAATGGAGGCAGTATTAACTGTGAAGTTGTGACCTACTTGTTAAGTTCGGCAGTAATACTGAGCACTGGTCACATGGAATTGACTAAAAAGTCAAGAACGGTCTTAGCGTGTTTAACACAAGTCGACAAAGATTAGATCTAATCGACATCTGCATTGAATGACTTAAATGAGCATTAATGCCGGACCGACCTCACGTTCGATGAAAAATAAAAATGCTTGTCTAGCCTAAGGCTAGTTACTTAGAGCCAGAGCCAGAGAGCCCCAGTGACTATTTAGTCACATGGATATGGGCGCTGAGCCCATGTGACTACTTCGTCACATGACCGAGGGTGCCGAGCCCCGTAGTGACTTGTTCGTCAGTCACTCATTTGATTAGAGCCATTGTCAAAAAGCCCAGGTGACTGTTTCATCACATGGCTATGGGTATTATGCCCCGTAGTGACTTGCTTATCAGTCACTCATTATGGTTAAACAGAACCTCAAAAGAGATATCCACTCATCTTTTCAGGGCTATAAGCTCTGTATGATTATAATGATCATCATTCGCATGGCTGTGAGTGCTGAGCCCCGTGGTTACTTGCTTGTTAGTCACTCCTCATGGTGAACAAAACCACCAGTGTTAAATCATTCATCTGATTAGGATTGACTTGATAGTCATCCAATCAGGAGGGCATGATTTCTTATCCTAGATTCCCCAGCATTGTCTGAACTTATTTGCATACTTGAATAGGCTTAAATTGCTAGGAATGCCAGATATGATTTTATGACATGATATTATTGTTCATGAGCACATTGAGTTTTCTTGCTGGGCTTCGGCTCACGGGTGCTATGTGGTGCAGGTAAAGGCAAAAGAAAGCTGGAACATCCTTGAGTTGGAGAGCTTAGGTGACGATGTGTACATATGCGGCTGCTCGACCACCACGACTGAGGGTTTAAAGAGGAACTAGGGTTAAACCCTATTTTGTTGCTTAGGTCGGCTGGTTGTAAATATTTTGTTGTAATTAACCTCTAAATTATATTTTTGGGATCCCAATGTATATGGGAAATTTTTTAATGAAACGTTATATCTTAACCAAATTTTTTAACCCTAAACCGCTAATCATACTTAGTTATACGATTATGGCCAAATGACTCGATTAGCAAGTTTAGCACTGTTTAAAATGTGCACCGTAACGGTCCCTGGAGTTTAGGGCGTTACAAATTGGTATCAGAGCGAGCCAAGGTTAAGGGTTCTTGAAGACAAGCTGGGCATGTACACTCGTCATTGAAGATAGCTTCACTCAGGGAATGGTAACTATTTCTGTAGTTATGTGCTTAACTACTTAAATAGAATGTAAATGCTTTACCTGCACATTGTATTAGGGAGCATGAGATTCTGATAGAGTTTTGCTCTTGACTATATGATTACCTGCTCCATGAATATATATAATTGTGATATTTTCATGCTGGAGTTGAAGGCATGGTGTGAATGTTGGAAGAGCAGGGATTGTGATTGATGTACGAATGTCATGGGCATGTTTTTAGCACTGCAGTGGTTTGTGATTGTAGTGTGGTAAGATTGTTCCCGTGGGAAAAGCTCTTGATATGCTCATCATTTTTAATGGGTCAAGTTATTGACTGCAGATTCAATCAGCAGGTTTGTATCCAAGATAGATAATGAGGCCTGATGGTGGTTACATAGAGGCTGGGAGTTTCAGCCTGGGGTTGAGTTCTTCATCTGCCCCTCATAATTTCCAGCAAATGTTTACAGATTTTCAATCATGATTGCAGAGGCATGAGGAAGATATTAGGTGTTTGAAGAAGCAGCGGAACCTGTCACGAAACATCTCTTCCTTTGTTTTGCCAGGTGTGGCACCAGCTTTGGCTCAGCCTGGGGTTGAGAGCAGGTGGGAATTTCTCTGTGGAAGATTCTAGGAGTATTACCCTCCAGTCTTTGAGGGAGGCCTAGATCCATTCAGAGCTGAGCAATGGATGGGCATGATCAGTTCCACTTGACAGCATGGGGATGGTAGGTCACGATAGGGTGATCTGTGCGACATATGTATTGCGGGATGATGCCCGGACATGGTGGGAAGTAGTATCCCAGACTCGAGATACAGCTGTGATGGATTGGAAAGAATTTAGGCAACTGTTCAATGAAAGATATTACTGTGATGCAGCCAAGACTGCTAAGATGAATGAGTTTCTGAATCTCGTTCAGGGAAATGCAACAGTAACCAAGTATGTTAATATATCTGATGGGTTGGCCAAGTTCGCTTTTGACATGGTCCCCACAGATGTAGCTTGAAAGAAAAAGTTTATTTAGGAATTGAATCCTAGAATAGCTCAGGGCATTAGAGTTGCACCAGTGCATGAAATCTCTACCTACGCTCAGATGGTAGGGAAGGCTCTTGCGGTTGAGAGTGCATGAAATCAAATTGGACAGGAGAAGGCTGGAGAGCATGGAGCTCAAGCAGTGATGCCTCCATTTATTGGACCAAGTAAGAAGAAGGAGTGGAGGATCCATCTAGTATGTGCTCGGTGCACGAGGCGTCATCTGGGAGAATGCCGAGCAAAGGCATGTTTCTTATGTGACATGGTTGGGAATTTCAAGAAGGATTGCACAAGGCTAAGAAAGGATGAGCAAAAGGGGATGGACAACTCGACTCCAGCTCGAGTGTTTGTTCCGATGCAGTCAGAGACTGAGAGTAAGACTTGTTCCTCGAGGATGGCAGGTCAGCTTTCTAGTTCTGATTTGGTATTGTACTGACTGGTTTTGGTGCCATGTTGTTTCTTTGTTTGTTGCATATAGAGAAGCATAAAGATGATATGCAGATCACATGGTTATGTTATGATGGGAATGCGATATTGTACTGGTGATTTAAGAGAAGAGTTGGGTTATGATGAAAAGGACTCATCCGGGATTTTGATAATGCTGGTTATGATTGGCTTTGGTATGATTCACGATATGGATTGGTTAAGTAAGTATGGGGCAATGCTAAATTGCAAAGAAAGGATAGTAACACTTGGGCTTGAGAGTGAGAAGCCTTGTGACAGTTGGCAATGTGCATGGATTTTGTATGCTGATGACATCTATATTTAGAGCTAGAGATCTATTGTCGGGGGATGCATAGAACTCTTAGCTAGTGTGGTGGATACCACTTAGATTGTGCCAGAGGGATTAGGACCGACTGGAATAGTCTGTGAGTTCTAGGATGTGTTTCCAAGGGATTGGTCAGGATTACGTTTACACAATGAGACGGAATGGTGATTAGATTGGTGCCAGGGATGGAATCAGGTTTAGGGCATGATATTGAATGGCTTTGATAACTCTAGGATTTAGAGTTATTTTTATAATCTTTGAACTTGCTTTTCAAAATTAAAAAGAGTAATGAGTCCTTATTTCATGTAATTTTGTCAGTTTTAGTGTGTTATTCTAGGTAGTGAGTCTGGGTAAGAGTTAGGTTTGTATTGTAATATTTTTCAGTGTTTTTATGTAAATTACTGTGTTGTATTAATCAGGAAAGGAAGCTTACAAAATATGTGAAAGGGAACTGCTGGAAGCAAGGAGAAAAACGAATTCTGAAAGGGGCGTGTTGCTGCTTCAATGCTGTAGCATCACCACAGCAATTCAAGGAATCAGGCAGGTGACGTGGCTAGAAGACAGCTGGGCTTAATGAGTGAAATCAGCGTCTATGTGGCTAGAATTTTAATAACTTAAGTCAGCTGGGTGATGTGGCACTTTGAGGACAAGGTGGGAATTGACTTTCCAATTAGGGTAAGGGATAGTACCCTAGAGAAGGGGACAGCCGTAATACACCAGAAAGAGAGAGAGGACACAGGACAGAAATCTAGAGAGCAAGAAGAGTACAGTGAAAAACCAGAGAGATATACACAGAAAAAGGCATTACCTACAAGAGGAGAATCACGACCAAGGAAGGAGGAGGACTCTAGAACCCGATTCTACTCTTCTCTTTCTTCTATACTTCCTTTTCTGTAGTGTATACTCTTGCTTCTATAATTTGTGAACTGAATATTTGCTATGGATGAACAATTTCTGTTTTGGATTGTAATTTTCAGTTTAGACATGAACTAATCACCTTGAGATTTGGGTGGCTATGAACCTTATGTGATGAAGTATTAATGCAATGCATGAGTTTAGTAATTTGCCTTTGTTCATTCAAGTGAAATTAATGTTTAATGATTGTTGATTGCTGGCCATAACTAACAATTAAACTAGCTAGATCTGATTTTGGAAAGAATCTATCTAGTGGAATCAACTTGAATGATGCAAGAGAAATGCCATGTTTAGGTAGTTCTTAGTAGTGAAATAGGAATATTTTGCTACCTTGTATAACCTGAGATTTGGTGAATAAATGCATGTTTTACAACCTGATTTAATATAGGAATGTGTTGAATTAAGTTGTGGAATTATATCAGTATGTTTAGGAAAAAGCTTACTGGCTTAGTGTGAAATCTGTTAACTCTGTGCATAATTGCTGAACGATTGCTATAACAACTGGGCAGATTAACATAGGGGGAAATAGCCATCCAAATCTAATTGTTCACATAGATCTTCTCTCAATTAATTTTTTCTGAGTTCTTCATTTTATTTTAGATTAAATTACGCATACCCATTTAATTTCAGATTCATACTCCAATCATGTTCTTAATTTTGTTATCTTATTTTTAAATTGTTCTTTAGTTGATTTTTGCAATTATTTAGTTTAAAATCCCTGTGGAGACGATACTCATTTACTACTATATTACTCGTTGCCGACTGTGTATACTTGCACATTTTAATTGCTTAAATTTACGCAACACAACAAAGTCGTAAGAACTTAAGGTTCAGTTATTGGATAAGGTGGTATTCTCCAAAGTGGATCTTTGATCTGGTTAGTAATAATTAGAGATCAGGGAGAAGGATAAATAGAAGACTGATTGTATAGTAGATAAGACCACTGGGAGTGCTGAGTATGTTTTGAGAATTTGGTTAACGCTAAGTTATGTCTTGATGAATCAGATGAACAGAGTATGTAAGGATTATTTGAATGGGATTTGTGATCGTCTTGGACAATGGTATTGCGATGTATTTCTTGCGGAGATTTGCCAAGGTCAAGGAACGCCTCGGTAGGCAGGAGTTTACTTGGATGGGCAGGATATTATATGTACCTTGTGAAAGAGTTCTGAGTCTTCTTCCAGATCAGAATCAGTTAGTAGATTGTTATGACACGTTAGTGACAGGGAGAAGTGACTACCTATGCAACAGGTTGGTTAAAGGTTCTAACTAGAACTATAGTAGAGTTTCTGGTGGGCCGGTGGCCAGTTTTATACTTGAGATTACTATCTCAGAGAGGATTAAAAAGGAAAATAATTAAGTGAACCACAGATAGGAAGGATTGAGTGGAAAGTCTTAGCTGGATTAGCTAAGGATTAAACAGTGTCAGGTATGAACTTATTGAGGTATAAGGATCAGATTTGGAATCCAATGGACACTGGGATTATTTGGGAGATTCTGGATGAATCTCATGCTATTTTTTTTTATTATCTTCATTCAGGCATCACGACAGTGTATCAAAGTTTGAAAGTTTTATAGTGGTGGCCTGAGATGGAGAGGGGCATAATGGAATATGTGGCAAAGTTCTTAACCTATTAGCAGGTCAAATCAGAATATCAGAAATCAGTAACGCCATTGTAGCCTTTGAGTATTCCATAGTGAAAATAAGGAAACATCGCGATGAGTTTCGCGGTGGGGCCAGTATGAGTTGGCATTGGGTCATGAAAATCCAAATCTAAATCACAAACATGCAAATATTGTTGATGTATATGTTTAGAGACGTAAACTCCACATTAATGGAATTAACCACTCTTACTATATATATCAACAATATCTTCATTATTGTGATTTAGATATGGATTTTCATAACCAAATTAACTTTAGCCCATTTGCTCCATGATACAGGAACAAAATTAATTACATTCTTTTTCAATCACTGGTCTGCAGTCATTAATGATAGGATGTTGGCAGATAGATAATAAAGTTATACTTTATATGTAGTTATATTAAAAATTTATAAGTTAGGTTTTCAAATAATGTTATATTGGAATGTGATATATGTGCTTTTTATTGTGCAGACTGAGATGACCGAGCGTCGAGCATCGCAGAGTATGGCCTCTGTATCATCTGTTGCTTCTTGTGTCGGCGATAATGTCGACGGTCAGTTCCTGCCTGATATGGATATTATCATGGATGCCCTTGGGCCCCGCTCACGTTATAAGAAAGGGTTTGGGGGGTTGCCTAGGTTGAGGCCAATTGGCGCAAAGAGGGCAGCATCTTCATCAACTTCTCAAATGTTCGGGCAATTGCCACCTGAAGTGGACACCATTTTGCAGCAAACTCAGGACATTATGCAGGAAAATCAGAACCTAAAGAAATATACGACTAAACTTGAGAGTCGTCAACGAAGTCAATATGTACTGCTCAACGCTTTGTTGAAGCAAATTGGTGTATTGGCTCCAGGTTTTACTGTCGACTTACTAGAAGAGGATCCGGACGAGGACGATGATACTCACGGGGGCGGGGATGATGAGGAGGGAAATACACATTTGTAGAACTTTTTTATTTCTTTAAAGTTTAATTGATTAGAGATTTAATTTACTAAACTACTTTTATATTTTCATGTTTGGTAGAGACAATAAACATTAATAGTTATAAAATATTTTTTATTTTTTTTATAAAATCTTAATTTTTATTTTATTTCTAATTAAATAATATTACTAAAAAATTAAATAATTATTGATATATTAAAATCAAAATTTATTAATTAATATTAATATATTGAAAACAAAATTAGTAATATTATCAAAAAAAATTATTTAAAAAATACTTTTACTGACGCAAAATTACGTCAGTAAAAGTCTCAACCTTTGTCGGCGCAAAAATGCGCCACTACAGATATCCACATTTTCCGGTGCAAAAACGCACCACTACAGATGTCCACCTTTTTCGGCGCAATATTGCGCCACCAAAAGCAACATCTTTTGCGCGCGCTAAAAGTATTTTCCACAATCCCGCGAATTTTTTTTTCATCGGCGCATCCTTATTTTTCCCCGCGCATTTTTGTGTCGCTAAAAGATACATTTGCTGGCGCAGTACGTTTTGCATCAGCAAAAGTCTCATTATCGATGGATGTACGTCGTCAATTTTTGCTGACGCAAAAGCACGTTGGGAAAGCCCAGAGGGTTTTTGCCAGCACAAAGCGTGACTTTTCCCGGCGCAAAAACACGCCGGAAAAAGACTCATTTTTTGTAGTGGATATGTGGTTAATGTGTAATAATTACTAAAAATAGTAAAAATTGGAGATAGAGTTTATAATGGTTCGACCTAAAAATTGACTTATGTACATTAAGACATTTTAATTGATGTATGAGTTTGCAAGCTTTTGTTACATTTGATGACATGAGAACTCTAAAGTGTGAAGCTTCTAAGCGTTGGGCACTAAGAGGTGCCTTTAAGAATTTGGCTAATTTTTCATCATCCTTTTCCGAACTCCTCCTCTGTTTAATTATAGTGCTAAGTTGAGTTACATTTGGATTGTGGGCTTTGGGCCCTACTGTAACGACCCAACTATTCTAAACTTGGACTATTAGAAACTACTATACTAATCTTAAGAAAATGTACATATGAAACAACCATAACTTTATTTAAAAGTGTAAAGTAAAGGTTCAAAAATACATAAATTCATAAGTAGGATAAGAGATCCCATTGTTTTAAAAAAAATCATAACTTAAATAAATTGGTTACATAATTAAGTGCGGAAAAAAAAATAATGCATAGAAAATATAACTAAAGACTTAAAAACTTCATTTTTCGAATCGAACGCTCAATCCACTAATTCCATCCTGCCTCAATACACATCTCCAAGCTACCAAGAACCTTCCTGCCGCCATAACTATTTTCCTGCACATATAAAACATAAAGGAGTGAGCCTAATTGTAATGCCCTGGTTACCCCAGAACAGTTACGGTGAACGGTTAACCGGAAATATGACTCGATACCCGAGTCCTCTGGTTAAAAACGTGCATCTAGGTGTTATTAACAGGCTAAGGTGGAAAATCAATAAAAAAGAAATGATATATTTTATTAAATACATAAAACTGTTCATGGGCCCATAAAATATTTTACAAGTTATTTACAACTCAAAAAGGTTGTTACCGTTTCAAATTTACAAACCTACCGACCTAAGCGGCAAAAATAGGATAAACCCCCTAGTTCCTCTGAGAACTCCTTGGTCGTGGTGGTCAAGCAGTCGCATATGTACACATCACCACCTAAGCTCTCCACTCAAGGCTGGGTGAGCTTTTCTTTCCCTTTACCTGCACCACATAGCACCCATGAGCTAAGGCCCAACAAGAAAACACAGTAATGCATATAGATGTTAACAACTGATTATAATTATAATCACACAAAGCTTATAGCTCTTAAACAGATGAGTGATTCAACACTTGAGGTTCTGATAAACCATAATGAGTGATTGACAAGCAAGTCACTAATTTAAACAGATGGGTGACTGCGGGATAAGCCACTAGCCTTAACAGATGAGTGACTATCGGGTAAGTCACTAGCTTATACAGATGAGAGACTGATGGATAAGTCTCTAACACAACAGATGAGTGACTGATGGGTAAGTCATACAAGCGCTTATAGTATTCATCGAACTTGGGGTCGGTCTGACATTAATGCTCTTTGAGTCATCTAATGCATATATCGATTAGATCTAATCTTTATTGGCTTGTGTTAAACACGTTAAGGCCGTCCTGACTTATGAGTCAACATTGTGTGACCAATGCCCAGTACCATTGCCGAACTTGACTGATAAGTCCCACCTCCACAGTTGATACCGGCACCTTTGCCAATTCTGACTAATTAGTTAGTACCATGCACAAGTGAGCAAGATCTGCTAAGCATTCAATAATCAATCCATGTCCACATTTACACAATCAACATGCCTCATGAACAACCATGCATGTCACATATGGGGTGCAGTTCTCTTACCTCTGGTTCGAGCGAGAATTAATATAAGAACGACCTGTCTTTTTGTCCCTTATCGGTTACCTGGTCATAACCAATTATGGGATTCCATCAATAAAATAAATAACAAGGGTTCCCAATCCAAAACCTAGCCTCTGAGACAACGAATCCTACTAAACCGGGTAGTAGGATCGATCCTAAGGCCTTAGGCTAGAATCCCTGAGCCAAAAACTCATTTCTGGCCAAAATGCCACTAAGGACCGCGGCCCTCCCTGGCCATGCCGCGGCCTGCCCCTCAAACAGAGGCGTCCTCCTTCAGCACCCATCATGATCCACGGCCCTCCCTGGCCATGCCGCGGCCCAACTTACACTTAAGCCAAAACTCTGGTTTTTCCTCCCTTGCGATTTTCCTTGAAACCAACCTTCCAAACAAAATCAAAACACCACCCAAACATCCAATACAACCCCTAAACTTCATCTATATCACACCCTCATCAAAACCCAAGTTAAACACCAACCAAAACTTCCATTAATTCCAACTATCCACAACAAAACCACAAGCTGAAAACTAAAACCAAAACAGAGCAAACCAGGGAACTAGTGGCTAGAAACTTCCCTCAAACTCATATTGTGATGCTCTTCAATGGTAGAACACTCTCCCAAGCTCCCAAGGTTTACTTCCCAAGCTTGAATCCTCAGAAATGGCTCAAAAATCACAAAGGAAATGGAGGAGAAAGAGGTACGGGAAAGCTTCAAGAACTTACTCTGTTTTTCCTCTTCTTCACAGCCTAAGATAGTTTATACCAATCCTAGGGGTGAAAAGACCATTATACCCCTAGGTCAATTAAGGGTTTCTAAAGGCGCCCAAGGGAAAAATTGGTATTTCCCACCTATCTCATTAATCATAATTAATGCTCTCCAATTCCCGCTATTCTCAATAATCTCAAACACCAATAATTTACATCATGTTACCCTTTAATTCCCGGCAACGTTCTAATCATTATAATCACCCTGAGACTCATCTCGAGCCCCGAACTTAAACCTGTTATGACTAGACCGCTAATCAATATTCCAAGATCGTCTCATGCCGAATAGCTCGAACAAACCCACATTATAATGTGTTTTCAACAATATATCACCGACATGCATACAAATATACAATTATGCCCTCAACGGGCCAAATTACCAAGACACCCCTGTAATTATAATGTGGACCCACATGCATGCATTTAACATCATATTATAATATAATTCACATATACATGCATATTATCATTTAATGACATAATTAAACAGGTATGGCCCTCCTGGCCTATTAATCCCGACATTAAACCACATCGGAGAATTCGGGGCATTACACTAATGCCCAGCAAGGAAAATCTACTACAAGCATGAAACATAATCATACACATAAACTATAAGCTATAAACATATATCTATAAAGACGTACATCATATAAGACTATACTATTAATGGCCATTAAAACATGTGATAAACCATCTACGTCCCCTTTCTAATATCTGAGGTAGGTTAGATCACATGGTAGGTTTATGATAACCCATCTACATCCCCTGTCTAATATCTGAGGTAGGGTAAATCATAACCGTGAAACATAAGAAAACATGACATCATATTATAACATAACTTATCATAACATATCAACATAACATATAAGCATATGAAACTATCCTATTTTCCTTACCAATATACCGGGATGATGAGAACAAAGTCGGGATTTTGGAACACTCCTAAATACCATAATAGAGAGGTGAGTATACTAAGGAATAGAGATGAAAATAATAACTACACCATTGAAATGATACTTACCAACAAGAATCTTACGTTCAAGATCTTAGATGCCTAACCAAGAATAGAGAATATGAGTTAGGATTTGAGTAGAAAACTATAAGAACTTAAAGAAACAATACATAAATGATCTAGAATTTAAATACCTTGAATGATTCTTTGACCGAACTACACCTCGAAGCCGAAATATACTATAAACCTTACTTCCTAAGTGTTTATTAAGCTTATAATGATTAAGCTTATAACCCCAACTCAAGTGTTTAACACTCCAAAATAACCTAGCAGCTTGTAGACTCTGAACTCAGCTTAATGAATGAAGAAATGACTGGGTACTAGGTCCTATTTATAGAGTTCAAGAATGAAAATATATTCATTTAACTTGAATAAAATAATGGCTTTTTAATTGAAAAGTATTTGAATAATCGTTTAGCAAAAGTTGAAAACTCAGTCAGAAAGATTCTGGACTTATCAAGAGGTTAAGGAATAAAATGAGCTCGGTTTCAAAAACATTTGAAAAACTTGCCCCACAACCGATATATCGCCCATGCTAGGCGATATATCGCCTGGACTGATGCTCCCAAGGCTCGTCAAGGTTGTCGTGCGAAGCTACGGGTTTTTCGTATCCCCGTATGACGATATATCGCCCCCTAGAGCTGCGATATATCGGCATATGCTGAAATATTATACACGTAATTACACTTTTTCAGCCTAATTTGAATTGAGTAAACAACCTTGACTAAGTCCTTTAACGATTTCAATGCTGCTGGCAGACCCTAGGATTTTCAAATATTGCTCTTAATAAACTTATTCCTCAAAAATACTTATTTCTCATTAAACATACACAAGACAAGTGTTAATATCTTATTGGGTCTATCTAAACCTTATAGTATAATAAATATCACATTCATAATCAGTCGTATTAATCAAACCTTAGGTTATAATTAATATTCTTAAACTATAGGTTAAACTTATAGTTACTACGAGTGTCCAACTAAGTCCCGGTTTGAATCAAAATCCACAGTCCTAAAAGAAAATACTACAACTATTACTAGCTATTACTATTACTACTACTATCTAACTAGCTAAGTAAAGTTCTTGGACTCTACACCTACAAATAATACATGCAAAATGATAAGTAACTGATTGGCTCATATGCCTTGGTTGAGTGGCTATCTTCATTGTCGCAGCCACCCAACCGAAGTTGGCGACGTCCTCATAGATGGCGATGTGTTCCCTATGGAGAAGCTACACAAGTTAAAAAAAAGCAAGAAAATGATTCATTCAATTTTACTTATTATGCATATATAACTTTTATACACTCATATTGCATATTACGAAAGATTTTGAACATTTTTCCTTTGAAAACATTAGAAAATAAGCTTTTACTAAGCTCCAATGGTGAAAAGAAGGAAATGAGGGAAAATCGTAAAGGCTAGTAATGATGTGTTGCGTTTTTGTTTTCCAGTTTTTTTTTTTTGTATATTTTTGTTCGAGCCAATATTATAAAAAAAAAATAGTGAACTTTTTTTGTTAAAAAATTATACGCACATAAAAATCCTTTATATAAAGAATGAAATGACAAAAATACTTAAATAAATAATACAATATCATTAACACTAAAACAATAACTAAAAAAAATGGAATTATTTGAAAAAAAATAAATAAAAATATGGAAATAATTTTAGGTTAGAAAAAAGCATAAGTTAAGTAAAAACCTAATTTCTCCATATACTTGTGAAACTTTAGAAAAAAAATTCCACGTTCTACATAATTCACCCATTATACATTGCATTTAAATTATTAATGGGTTATAATTAGTTAATTAATTAAGCTCGGGCCAACTATAGCTTGCTAGCAATATCTAGGTATTAATTAATGTAGACACTCTATTTAAAAGGGGTGCAGCTTAGAGATCTAGCAAAACTATTCCCAATTAATTATAGAAAAGCCAAGAAAGGACTATTCGTAAATATAAGAAAATATTAAGGGACACTATATATAGTGCTAGAGCATTGCAACTAATATAGGGTATTTTGGACCTTCGCACTTAAAAAAAAAACAAGTATAGGAATAAAAATAGCCCGTCACAATTTTTAAATTTATCTTGTAGATCAAAATAAGAACATAAATAAATATAAATAATTTTAATTTAAAAAAATTATCTCATTAGAATCAGAATAATTTTCAAAAAAATATTTTTTTTTTTGTAATACTGTTTATGTTTATTCACCAACATAGTATATTTGATAAAAGAATAGATAGCATCCCCAACTATGGTCAATGTATGATGTTGCCCCCCGAATAATTTGTGATGTTAAAAATTCTTCCCGAACTATGCACGTTACTGAAATATGAGACTTCTGGTAGATTTCATCTTAAGGTGGCTAACGGAATGATGATATAGCATTGTGTCTCTTGATGTGGCAGTGCCATGTGTAGAATAATTAGAAATTTTGCCTCTCGAACTTTGACCACTACCAAATTGTGCCATTTTTATTAAAACTAATTTAATTTTTTTTAAATGATAATTAAATCCTAAAAATTAAAAAAAATCATTTCAAAAGATTAAGAAAATAATCAATACTAAAAATTTCAAATTAATTAAATAAAGTTCAAATACTCAAAAAATAAAAATCTAATTAATAGCAAATAATTTTATTTTTTACTTTTTCTTTTCTTTTATAATATAAAATAAATATATTTTAATATAAAAATAAATCATAAAACAAAGTTTTTTTCCCTTTTGTCCTCCTCTTAAATTAAATTTTTTATTTATTTATTTAAGTATTTCGTCCACCTCTTTAATTAAAAGTTTTTTCTTTGTTTTATTATTTATTTTAAATGTTCATTATAAAATAGTTTTAATTAATATTGTAAAAGAAAAAGTAAAAAATAATTATTTGTTGATAATTAAAATTTTTATTTATTAAGAATTTAATTATTATTTTAAAGAAAAAACATATATATATTTTTTATAAAAAATGTATAATTTGGTAGTGGTCAAAGTTCGGGGGGCAAAATTGATAATTATTCTATACATGACACTGCCACATCAACAGACAATATGCTATGTTATGTCATCAATTTGTTAGTCACATAGCACGAAATCTAACAGAAATCTCATATTTTAGTAACGTGCACAGTTCAGGGGAATTTTTAACATCGCGAATCATTTAGGGGACACAATCATATAATGATTATAGTTGGAGAGGCAAAAATGATATTTATTCTTGATAAAAATTTCACCAACTTTTATTCTTTATTCGACTTTTATTATGTTCGGCTCTCTTTTGACTTATTATGTGGCTGGGTTATGTTATATGTTTTTGCACCAGCTTATGACTTGGTTATGTTATATTTGGTGACAATTAGATTCTTTTATATTAACTGAAGGGACCACTCTCTTCGGTTAAGAGAGTGAGTTTTTTATTCTCATAGGACGATCAATGCCAATAGGACTTTACAGGACTCTAGGCCACAGACTTCCATTTCAAGAGTTTTTTTGTTGTTTTATGAGCACTTTTGTCTAATTTTTGGGGAAAACTTTTTTTAATATTGGCCACTTTTTTTTAGCTGCCTATGTTTTGAATATGCATAAAATAACTTTTTGGATGATATTGATCCATCAACATGTGATACATTCACTATTAAAACAAAAATTAAGAAGACTGATAAGGAAAAAAAAAAGTAAGAGTGTTAATAGTTTCACCCTTATCTATCTAATTTATTTAATAATTTCATACTACTAACACAACCTCTTTAGGTAGGTTTATCTTGACCATTTATATGAGGCCTTAGGCATGCCTTTGGCTCTTTTTTTTTTTTTCTTTGTCATCTAATTATCTATGATTTTTTTTTTTTTTTTGATATTGGGATATTCGAACTTGAGAGCTCCTCTTTGCAATATAAACTACATCTATTTGCAAGAAAAACTACATCTATTAATTTATTGAAGGCTATTATTTTTATGTTATTTATGTAAAAATATATATATATATATATATCTATAATAATATGTAAACTATCAAATCTACAATTGAATTTAAAAAATGAATACTGATAATTTATGAAACAAAACATTAAAGGAAATATGTGAAAAGTCCTTAATTCTGACAGTGGGATCAGGGATGGATCCAGCCTCCCCATCCAAAGGGAGCCAAAATACAAAAAAGTAAAACAAAGGGGGCCAAAAAAAGAATGTTGGGGGCCTAGGGCCCCGAGCCACGTTGGCCCCGAACCACGTTGTGGCTCCGTTCCTGAGAGAGATAGTGATTAGGTTGTGGCTCCGTCTTTAAGCGAGATAGTGATTAGGTTGTGGCTCCGTCCTTGAGTGAGATAGTGATTAGGTTGTGGCTTCGTCCTTAAGCGGGATAATGATTAGGTGTTCGTCTATGACTATTCAATGCTTAGGATAGTACCATAATTATTGAAGTTTGTAAGAAAAATAAGAGTGAAATTGAAATAACCTTTGATCGTTGTGAGATTGAGAAATAATTCAATGTGAGATGTATGGGAACCTTTTTACGAAAGGTACTAGTTGTCAGAATTGGACCTCATAAATGTGGTGTGATGGAGTTATCTTATTTGTCTCATTCTTGTAGATGGATGCAGAAGCACCCGGTTCATTGAATCTGGTCCATCTTTGTTGAAGTTTGTTTGTATTTTTGTGCTTGAGTTGGGCTAGTGGCCCAAGATAATTTGGGCCAAGTGTCCATCATATATTTGGACCAACAATTAGTTATAGTTTTCACAAGGCCTTGATTGTGGATATATATGAGCCTCTTGGGCCTTCTCGAAATGATCATTTTTATTAGTATTTGTATTTTTGCCACTAAAACAATATTTGACCTGTTTATGTTCGATTTTAAGTAAAATTTATAAATAAATATAAAATTTTAACTGGAATCATATAGAAAATTTAAATATGGCAAATCAAATGCCCCAGAGCCGAAATTGGTCACAATACTTTAGGTAAAAGAGGGCAGCCTTTCTAAGACTTTTTAAAGGATCCTTTCTAAGACTTAAGAGTGACCTCTTATATATTTTGTTTTTCCAATTTGATTCAATATTATTTTTTAAAAAAAAATTATCTTATACAACTTTGTCACTAAATTGATTATTTATGAGTGATTAATTATTGTATTTATTAATAAGGATATTTTAATCTTATTATGTATATTTTCTTCCAAATATGGTGACATTGAAAGATAAAATTTGATAAATTAAAGTAAGATTGATGCAAACAAAATTGATCCTCAAATTCACAGGTAATATATTTGGGAAAATATTATTTTAGTAAAATACTGGTAACTCTCTATTTCAGAAAATTCTAATGATAACCATTTACTTTATTGACTGTACATAAATTAAGACACTTTACCATAAAAAATTATCAGTATAGGATTCAGAATTAATTAAGCAATTAAATCTCACATAGAGATTAGAGATACCCAAAAATTAAAAATAGACTAATCAATTTGTTACAAAGTAAAAAATGTTAGATAAATATATATATTGCCTCATTAGAAAATAGTTCTAATAGCAAGACTCTTACAACTTTAAGCAAAATAATACAAAGACAATGAAGAAAATCGATTCTTGCCTTTGCATTGAACATCAAAACAGTATATACAAGTTACAAGAGAAATGTTAGGCTACAAATTAGCCAACTGATTGCTCAAACTATGGTAACTAAATATGTACTTACTAAATACAGATATATACAATAAAAATAGAATATATGCAAAATATATTCTAACACACCCCCTCAGTCGAAGCGGGAGGTTTTAGTATGCTTAAACTGTCCTTGAAATCATTAAATAAAACGCGCGGAAGCCCTTTTGTAAAAATATCTGCAATTTGGTAACGAGACGGTACATGAAGCACATGAACTTCGCCACGAGCCACTTTCTCTCGGACGAAGTGAATATCCATCTCAATGTGTTTGGTGCGTTGATGCTGAACAGGATTGCCAGATAAGTATATTGCACTCACATTGTTACAATAAACTAGAGTAGCCTTTTGAATAGGACAATGCAACTCGAGAAGCAAATTTCTGATCCAGCACGAATCAGAAACTACATTAGCAACACCCCTGTACTTCGCTTCAGCACTACTACGGGAGAGAGTGGGTTGCCGTTTGGAAGACCAAGAAATCAAATTATCTCCCAAGAATACACAATCACCAGAGGTAGAACGACGGGTGTCAGGACAACCACCCCAATCTGCATCTGTATATGAGATAAGACGATTAATATTGGACTTGTACAGGTGGAGACCAAAAGAAAGAGTACCCTAAAGATAGCGTATGATACGCTTAAGAGCACTCATATGCTCATTAGTCGGAGCTGCATATGAAGGCAGATCTGCTGCACGGCATAGGAAATGTCTGGCCGAGTGAATGTAAGATACTGAAGAGCACTTGCAAGACTATGATACGTAGTCGGATCATCATAAGGAGTATCTGCGGTGGCACTAAGTTTAGACTTAGTGTCAACAGGAGTAGGACATGTACAGTTAGACATTCTGGCACGTTCTATAATTTTTGCAGCATACTGTGTCTGAGATAAGAAAAGACCATGGGCATGACGAGTGACGACAATACCTAAAAAGAAACTCAGAGGACCAAGATCCTTCATAGCAAATTCAGAAGCTAAGAGAGTCATAATATTCTTACGAAGACGATCAGAAGAAGCTGTAAGTATAATTTCATCCACATATAACAGAATATAAGCAATATCAGAACCGTTCTTGTAGATAAACAACGAGTGATCTGACTTACTGGGAGAGAACCCCATGGTAGCAACAAAATCAGCAAATCTTTGGTACCAAGCACGAGGAGCCTGTTTTAACCCGTACAAAGATTTCTTCAAAAGGCAGACACGATCTAGATTATTTTTGTCACGAAAACCCATGGGTTGATGCATATAAACTGTTTCATTGAGATGACCATGTAAGAAAGCATTCTTGACATCCATTTGATGAATGGGCCAAGATTTAGAGAGAGCAATGCTGAGAACCGCTCTAATGGTGGCAGGTTTAACCACGGGGCTAAACGACTCAACACAATCAACACCCTGCTGCTGAGTATTCCCATCACCTACAAGATGAGCCTTATAGCGCTCAAAAGAACCATCAGATTTATGTTTGTGACGAAAATTCCACATAAACCGAATTACATTCACATTAGGTGGCCTAGGTACTAATTCCCAAGTCTTATTATCAATTAAAGCATTAAATTCATCCAACATTGCACTTTTCCAATTATGGTCACTAAGGGCACTAACAGGATTTTTTGGAATAGGAGATAAATCCGTAGTGGTGGAAGTGTGGTAATTGGAAGAGTATTTAGGGTTGGGTTTAAAAATTCCATTCGAAGCACGAGTGGTCATGCGTATTGATGTGGGGTTAGTATGCCTTGGAGTGGTGTGAGGAATTGTCAAAGGTGTGGAGCGCATAGACAATGTTGGGCTATGGGGAAGAGAAGATGGGCCAGAGGAGGGGACCAGACTACCTGAGGTAGAGCCATCTAAGAGAGAAGGAGGAGTATTGGGCCGCTGCTGCATCTGACCCAAAGGAAAAGCAGACCGAGTGTGGGCAGCAGGAGAAGATACGGAATCTGGGCCCGTGTGAGACTGTGGCCCAGAGTGAGAAAGAGAGGACGAGTTGGGCTGTGGGTTTGGGTCAGGCTGCATATTTTGTGGTGTGGTATTTTGAGTTATATAATGTAATAATTGAGAATTTATGTTATCACTCAAAAAATCATAATTTGAAGGTTGTGGTTTGTTAGATTTGGAAAAAGGAAATTCAGTTTCAACAAAACGAACATGACGACAGATTATGATCTTACCACTAGACATGTCATAGCATTTGGAGCCACGATGATTAGGAGTCGGACCTAAATAAGCACAAGGAGTCAACCTTTCTTGTAATTTATGAATAGTAGAGGAGGGAAATAATGGGAAATATAAGCAACCAAAAACACGCAAACCCGAATAATCAGGATCACTTTGATAGAGGATTTGAGCGGGTGATTGGTAATTCAATACCTTGGAAGGAAGGATATTGAGGAGATACGTAGCCATGGAGAGAGCATGATGCCAAAAAGATGGAGGCATAGATGCATGAGAGAGAAGAGTCCGGATGATAATATTTATGGATTTTATGTGTCTTTCGGCCTTCCCGTTTTGAGGAGAAGTATGAGGACATGAGAGACGGAAAAGCATGCCATGTTGCTAAAAAAAAAAATCCTGAAAAAGTGCCATTTATGTATTCCATTCCATTGTCACACTGAAAAGTTTTAATATTACGTTCAGATTGAGTCTTGACTAAAGCATGAAAAGATAAGAAAAGTTGTTTGACTTGAGATTTCTTAGCAACAAGAAAAGTCCACAAAAATTTTCTATAGTCATCAAGAAACAGAACATAATAGCAATGGCCGGAAGTACTAACAATAGGAGAAGTCCAAAGATCACTATGAATAATATCAAATGGTAGAAAAGTATATGACATCGAATCATAAAAAGGTAGTTTAGAATGCTTCCCAAGAGGACAAGAAGAACAAAAAGTTTTACGAGCCTTATTACAATCAATAAACTTTTTACTACGAAGAGACTTAAGGATAGCATCGCCCGGATGACCTAAACGGTTGTGCCAAATATCTGAAGGCAACACAGAAAAAGCGGAATGATTGTTGGAAAAATTGGCTTGAGAGTTGGAGAAAAGTGGATATAAGTCCCCAGTGCTATCACATCTCAGAAGTATGTTTCCCGTCTGTAAGTCATTAACAGAGAAACCAAAAGGGTCAAAAGAGATAGAAACCATATTATCAATGGTAAATTTATGAACAGATACCAGATTTTTAATGAGCTTGGGAGCATCTAACACATGGTTTAGGGTAAAAGGTGGATAGGGGGGAGGCAATGTAGTGCGACTGTGACCAACGATCGGAATTAAATGACCACTACCAACAACAATGTTATGATGCTTATTGCTTGAATTGAAATAAGAAGAGAGAATACCTGCATCTGCCGTCATGTGAGATGTAGCACCGGTATCCATGTAGTAGTTCCCATCGGATTGAGAGAAAGAAAGGACATGCATAGCGGCCTCAATGTCGGTGGGCGTGTAGCTAGGAGCAGGAGCAACAACATTGAAAGCTTGAGGTTTGGGCCTAAGTAAGCCAGGAGAGGAGGGACGTTGGGCCGCTGGATTGGGCCTTGGCTGCCAGGAGTAAGCGGGAAAAGGACAAGGCGGAATAGTCCACCCACCCCAACCAAGCTGCCATAGTGGCGGGGGGGCTTGCTGACGTGGCTGCCACAATTGCTATTGATGTGGTGGCTGACTAGGACCGACCCCATTAGAGTTTTGTTGGGCCTTTTTCTTCCCATTGTTTTTCGAATTATGCCTCCCTTTATAATTGTTGTTGCGTTTGTTGATTGCAGAGGAGTCCGACGACAGAGAAGAATCAGCGGCAACCATGGCGGCACCACCGGACCTACTGCTAGAACCACCAGTTTCACGAGCTTGACGGGCCTTAATAGTACGCTCCGCCATTTTCAACCTCGAACGACAACTCTCAAAGGAGGGCAAAGGCTCTTGATTTTGTATAAAGTCCACCGTACCACCATATGCCTCCGGTAAGGATCCGGTGAGACGTAAAACCAGTCGAGCATTTGTTACCAGAGCATCAACATCAGCCAACTTGTCCGCCATAGATTGTAGGTGATTACAATAACTATCGATCGAGTTGAAGTCCTCAAAAACAGCGTTTGTAAAGTCCTCCTCGAGATGGGTAGCCCAAGAGGCTTTGTTGTCTTGAAAAAGAGCTTCAAGACGATTCCACACCCCCTCTGCCGTGTCATTGCGTTTGCGGATAGCGTGAAGAAGGTCGTTAGAAATGGTGCCGTATCCATTGTAAGACAACGACATCCAAATGCTTCCAAAGAGTCGGATCAGCCGACTTAGTCGCCTCATAGGCAGTCTTAGCCTTCTCCTCCGTTGGTGGAATCAAATGATCGTAAAGATCATGAACTCTAGCAAGATTGGTAAACAACGTAGCCCAAGAATGATACAAGCCGTGCTCATGATCTAACGTTACGGGAATAAGAGATTTAACATTAGTGATGGTGAGGGCGGAATGAAACTTGGGTGAGTCTGCCATGTAGAAGAGTTGAAGAAGGGAGAAGAAGAATGGAGAAGAAGATAGGTGCGACTAGGGTTAGGAGAAGAGGATCGTAGGAGAATCTGATACCATGAAGAAAATCGATTCTTGCCTTTGCATTGAACATCAAAACAGTATATACAAGTTACAAGAGAAATGTTAGGCTACAAATCAGCCAACTGATTGCTCAAACTATGGTAACTAAATATGTACTTACTAAATACAGATATATACAATAAAAATAGAATATATGCAAAATATATTCTAACAGACAACATTGTTGATTAAATAAGATTACAACTCAATCACCAAAATACAAGTACATATAGAAATAAGAGGAAGAAGAGAAATATAAGAACTACAACTCTAAAAAAAAATATACAAATAAATATGTAATGATAAAATAGAAGAAGAGAAAATAAAAACAATAGTAGAAATAAGAAATAACAATAACAATAACCAAAACTCTCTCACTCACACAACCAAAGTGAAGAGCATTGGGGATCACCAACTTGAATAAAGTTTACAACCATTGCCCAAAAGCTTGTTTCCCCATATCTCAAGCACTAAGAAATTCTGTCAATATTCGAAATAACTCTCTTGAATAATCAAGCATTTTTTGTATATTTCTAGTCAAGTGCTCTAGTAGATAGAAATAGTATTGTCTTACAAGTGAGCAATATGCTCCTATTTATAAAATTTTGAGACACCTTTTGAATTTCAAATTTCACCCAACTCTCGTGGCTGTTACTAATGTTTAATCGGATGTTTATGGAATTAAAAAAGAGTTTTTGGATTTACATGAGATCGTGTTAAAAACGTTCTCTGGAAAAAATAAGTTAGAGTTGGTTGTCAGCATCCCTGGCCACTGCCAGAGATTTTCCCGGCCGCAGCCACTGGCCTCTGTCCCCCAGACCGCAGCCAGGAATAATCAATGGCCGCAACCACAACTCCAATTTCAGCAAAACTCAACTTTTACATTTCCAAACGGTTTTCATCATCTTCCCACATAACTTTGTAACCTCCAAACATATCATGGGGGTTAAAATCATGTCTCCAAAAGCCATATCACTAATGACTTTGATCAATTCAAATAAAAATGTGTAACATAAAAATTTACACATTATTGGATGATCTTTTGGAGTTACAAATTTGTAACTAATTTTGTAACTCCAAAATATATTATATTTGGGCACACACATGTGTCTAATTTTATAACTGTCAATTATATATTACAAGGTGTGACAAATTTTCATATTATTTAATCTAATATTATATTATATGAAATAATATAACAAAAAAAAATTAGGAAAACAAAAAAGTCAAACAAGATTCCCTATGCATATAGGCAACGTATGAACATGTGAAAAAACCTTATTTAATTTGCAACTACATAAACCATTAATTAATGGCAATAGCCATAAACAAAGGAACACTAAGATACCAGACACAAACACATAAATAAACAAAAAACAGCCAAATCAGAGATCTTAGAAGCAACTCACCCCACTTCCACTAGCACTAGCACTAGACGAAACCCAATAAGCCTCTCACTCCAGTGAACTCAACGCCTTTGAGGAGAGGAAGAGACATCACCATGGCCACCACACCAGAGACAATATCATCACTACCCCAAAACCCATAAAAATATGGTGTTTATTGGGTATAGGCATTGATCTGATTATATTATCTTAATTAAACCCTAAATGTTAGTTATATGTATAAAATTATCTCAGGACAATAATAATTATATATGTTACGCTACTAATCATTATTTATTTTATATATTTATAAGAAACTGTTGAGAAATTGAAACATATCAAAATGATGTTATTACTTGTTGCATATACGTACGTACATATATATATATAATAATTAATAAGGTGGAGGCGACGGCGGCGGAGGCCGTGGCTGTTGAGTTGGAGATGGTGGTGCCGTTGTCGGCTTGTTGAACTGAGATTTTGATTTTGATTTTGATGGCGGCGGCGGCGGCGGCAATGATCTCCGTCGTCGAGGACGGAAAGACAGTTGAGGCATCACTGCCCTTTGTTCGATTGAGAACAGTAGATGCTGTGGCCGATTATCATAAACTTTTAAGGCAGTGGTAGAGTAATCATGATGAGATAATACTGCTAATCCATACAGGATCAATATGATCAATGCTACCCCGAAGCACTTGATTGCACCCATTTTTGGTTATTTGGTAACCTAAGTATACTACTCTCTCAGTTAATATATATATATATATATATATAGTGATATTGCTACTAGGAGCCTAGGTAGGGGATAGTGCTAGCTTGTTGTGAAGCTTTTATATGTTTATTATATATGATCTCTCTCCAGCTCTATATATTTGATTTTTTTCATCCATATATATATTATATGCACTTATCTTAATCATATACATGGTACGTGGTGTGTACATTAAGCAACACACAACTTGATTAATTAAGAATAATTAGAGTTGAATCCACAATTTATAAATACAAAAGTCCAAAGCAGGAACTAAAAAGCTTGGGGGTTGACGCGGAATCGGCCAAGAGACGAGACCTTGACCGGTGAAATTGTATTTATAAATTATATATATAGAGGGTTTTGGCAAAATATATATATATATATTTTTTATATTTCTTTTAAGAGAAAGACCCGGTATTTTCAATCAAAAAAGATAAAATGAATCAAGTTCAATAGGACTATCATAATAAGACAAAACAAAAAATGATCAATATCCAAAGGCGAGCAATGATATATGGCAAGTTCCAATAATCAGATCGCCATAGTATAATAAAAATGTCTAAACCATGGTATACAACGAAAACTAAACTATTTAAAATAATAGAAAACACCAATGATATTTTTAGGGGCAATGCAAAATAAAATTTTGGGGCCATTATAAAAGTATGCTTCTGGTCACTTTTGTCGTGCTCACGCATAGTGGCAAAGCTTACTTTAGAATACTAAACGGTTAAAGGTTCAAAACAATTTCATTGGAATTCAGACCTCACACCTTACTATAATTAGAAGAGGTAGAATGTGCACTGAGTCTCATTTTAAGAAATTTACAAAATATTTTGTTATATTTAACACTATGAAAACTTAAATTTCATCAAAATTTTGGGGCTCAAAGCATGGATCTAGTATGTCTTAGCCCAGGACCAACCCTGGATATTTTCTTGCAAATCTCACACAGGAAAAAAATCCGAAAAAGAAAATACGCAATCCAAAAGTGTTTTATAAACATCAAAACTAAATTTGAAAAACAACACTAAAACTAACTTTAAAAAAAGGCATGCAAAAGCTTCCAAAATGAGGAGAGATACCAAAAACACCATTGAAAGGAGACTCATAACTGCCACAAACTTCCACTACAAAAAAATCATGCAGTACCCAGAACATGTTCTTAGTATAAGGTCTCAACATATACCTAGCGAACTGAGAATATGATTGTGAACGAGGTAATACATTATACATTGATTAAGTTATTAATTTTTAACACTTAATATATATTAATTGAAAAATACTAAATTTGCATACAATAGCGCCTCCTGCCAAGTGTGGACGCCACAAGGAATTGAACACGCGACAAAAAAGGGAAGAGTTGGGTCGTCCTCTCCCACTCGAGTGGGACGTGAGATAGAGAACATATAATAAAGAGATTGAAGATTATAGCTCAAATTTCTCGAGAGAGCTAGGATTACTTGTTTGACAGTACGCAAATCCAGACTATACTTAATTGTCACAATTACCAAAGGCCTCCAAACAAAGAATAATTGCACATCTGGAGGTAACTCATTTCTATATTTATGTTTATTCTATTTAATTATATATCATATTTACTAATAAATGTTTATAATTTAGGATGATTTGTTTGATATCAAGCTTACCCGATATAGACTGGGGCACATGCCTCGCATCTTGCGAGGCATTGATACATTATGTGCCAAAAATTATTCTGATTGGAATCACAATATTAAGGAGCATTTAACAAATAATAGGCCAGGAAATCGTTATGGTGATTGTACAGATACACAGTGGAAAAAGTTGTTGAGTTTTTCCGACGCCCAAACGTGATGGTATTATTTTTTTAAAAACTTAACTCTCTTAATTTAATATATTACTAACATTAACTTCTTGCAAAAACGTTCAGAGATCAACAAGGAAAATAGGAAGAAACGAAAAGAGTTCAGTTGCGGAGGTTCTCAGTCCATCCCAGCACTGCGATACAAAAAAAATGAGTTAATTAAAAATTTTTAAGTTTGTTTTTCTTATTTACATTTAATTATTTTTTTTAAAAAAACTATGTACGTGGCAGCGCAATTTAGAGACTGGGCAACTTGAGCCGATCCTGGATACCTGAATGGATACTCACCACAAAGTAGGAACATGGTGGGTGACAGAAACAGCCGAGAAAACCTGGGTATGTTAATTTTTTTTAAACATTTTTCAAATTTTAATTGTTTATTTACAATACATAATTACATTATTGTTGACCAGTGTTTTAGTCAATGACACTAAGTCAATTTATATGACCGAATACAAATTAAATGATTCATAGTCAACTAAACGACACAAAGAATTTTATAGTAGTTCAGCCCCAAGAGTTGGTAATGACCTACGTCCACTTGCATTTTTATTTATCAGAAAAGAGTCACTCTTAAAATAAAGAAGAAACATGGTTCAACTAAGTTTCTTAAGCTAACGAAAGAGTACAATTTGAAGGGTTTTGTACGTAGATTGCTTATAAAAGAAATCTCTAGCTTTTTTTCTCCTCTCTTTCACCTATGGTTAATGATTGAATAAGCCCCTTATGTCCTATGGGCCCTTACAAGAAAATCTAGGCTGTACACGTGTAGGTGTGAGATCAGTACATTCAGTTACGTATTCAAATAACATAGGAATAAAACAATTTTAATATATACATAAATATCTTGGAATATTTGATAGTGTCTCATGAAACTTAGATCTTTGGGTAAAACGTATTGCTTAACAAACAAGTCTTGCACTCTGAGTAGCTTCATGAGATGACACTAGTCTGCTCCATCATCGAGTAGGTTATTGACTATTTGAGAAACAGACTTTTATATTCTGACATAGCCTCCTCAAGCATCTACTCATTCCAACCAGTATTCTGAATTTAATGTGGTATGACGCCACGTCATCCAGTCAAAATTGGGTTAAACAATTATATATTGTATCATAGCAACAATTGCGTGCATATCACAACACACAGTAGACACAGTCAACTGATACTGAGAGTTTCGCACCAATTTCGAGTGCGCCTGTAGATGACGACATGTCCTTGGTACAAACTATCTTCGGAAAACGACGTAGCCACCAGAAAGGATATGGTCGTATCCTTAACATAAGGGACCAAGCTCCATTTACTACTGATCATCCACAAACTAGAGATGAAGAGATTATTGAGATGAGAGAGCATTTTCAACAATTAGAGGAGCACATCTGGACTCATTGTATCACCCCGAGATCTCAATGTGGCCCACCACCACTTGATGATCCCGATGTTGGAGGACCAAGTCAATAGGATGACTTATGTATGAGTTTTATTTTTATAGACTATTATATTTTCATCTTTAGGACAACTCTTTATTTTGATTGAGCAAACGTACCCTTATGTTTTTATTTAAATGGTTAATATAAGTATTTTAATTTTAATACATTGTTTAGGTTTTAATTCAATAAATAAATAATCCATCATTAAAAAAATCTCAATTCAGTCTGTCCTTAGTATAGCCCTAGCAGATTATAAAATTGGAGTCATTATTCACTGTATGCCGACAATTGTCCACTATATACCGACAATATTTGCCCTCGGTATAGTCTATACCAATAACATATTTAATGTCCTCAGTAGAAGTTGACGTCTACTAACGAGGCTGTACCGAGAACTGTATACTGAGAAAAAATTCTCGGTAGAAGCTATACCGAGAACATCCGGGCATTTGTCAACGACTTTAGTTCTCGGTATAGCCCCAATTTTTTGTAGCGTTCATTGCACCATTGCAAAACTCATGGTGATCGACCTTCTTCAAGGCGCAACAAACCCTGAATATATGAGAAAACCCAATGTCCATTCACAATCAGCTAAAGGATCACTACAACAAAACCCCCCTTCAATAACACATCATTATAATACTATTAAAAAAGTATTATAGTATATATAAAGTTAATGAGTAAAGTAACACGCGGCAAGTGAAAAAAAAAGTGGCAAATTTTCCTTCTCATTTTCCCTATCTCAAACTGAAGTCTTCATCTCTTTCTCTCTTTGTCTCAGTCTTCATCTCTTTCTCATTTTCCCTATCTCAGACTGAAGTCTTCATCTCTTTCTCTCTCTGTCTCATTTTCCCTATCTCGAACCGAACCAATCTTCATCTCTTTCTCTCCCTGTCTCATTTTCCATCATATTTTCCTTCTCTCCTTTCTCTTCCTGCTATACCCATCACCACCTCCTCCTCCTCCTCTCTCGGACCGAACCACTGCCTCTCTCGGACTGAACCTCCTACTGGAGCCTTGACGAACAAAAAAAAATGGAGTTAAAGTAAATCTCAAGATATATGCCTCCTCCTCATCATTTTCATCTCCATTTCAATTTTCATTTCAGAACCTAACAAAGGTTAGATCTTCCCTTGAGGTTTGATTTTTTTTTTTTTTTTTTTTTTTATGTTTTGATTGTTGTGTTATGTTGTCTATGAGCTCAATATTTTTGTTTCTTCATCTCACTCTAATATTGATCGATGCCAAGTCTCGACCCGCGGTGGTCACTTTTTGAGTATTTATGGTTTTGTTTTGAATATAATTTTGGGATTATACATGACATGAATATGAATAATTCTTACTAAATGGATTCGGGTGTTTATATATGTATGTATATATTGCTTAAACATGGGTATAATCGCATCTAATTTGCGAATAAGAGTTTTTGGATTGGTAGATTTCAATAAGAGCGTGGCCTATGTTGTGTTTGAATAGGAATGACAGGGAATAGTTGTTTTTCTTTTTGGGTTTATAGCATCTGATGTTTTTCATGAAACACAATTTGAAATTAATGTCTTCTAATCCAGTGAATATTTCAATATGCCCTTTAATCTTTTTAGTAGCTTGTACTTTGTATTGTGTTTAGTTATTAGTAATGACTGCTGAGATTAGATTCTTTGGTTAGATTAAATAGCTTTAGAAAATTCTAAGGATTTCCTTTCAAAGAAACACTTATATTACTATGTTCCGTGCCTTTAGAGGATTTCGAGGATGAAGTCTCTCTTTTAATTGCTGGAGACTCATGGTTCTTGGTTTTGAAAATGGATAATGATGTAGGATTTTTTAAATCTGATCACAACATAAAACTAAGAACCCACTTCTTAATTATCTTAAGTTGTTTGATCTCACCAAGGAATTATCTTTTGCTGCTGGTTTTAATGAAGTTTGAAGTGGTTTGGTGCTATTATCAGTAATCCTTCCATAACTTTACATTTCAGCCAAATGTACTGAACTATTGTTGTGGCTGGAAAGCATCAATTATATGTTTGTTTTGTTTTTAGACAGAGCAAAGGGAATTACTGGCTTTGATTTTCTTGTTCTTTTTTCACTTATAGTTTATGTTCTTGATTTTATAATTATCATTTTTCTTGCTCTCATTGGTTGTCCTGAGAATGAGGATAATGAAAAGTTGGGTTTCATTTCTTTGTTGTTTGTATTTTTGTAAGAAATCAACATTCAGAGAGGCTGGGGTGATGTCTTTTATTTTATTTTTTGAGATGCAGAGGTGATGCTTTAAAAGTATTAATTATTATCAAATGAGTTGAGGTATTTTTTGAGCCAAATATTGGTTTGGTTTTATGATTGGAGAATAGTGGAGTGTATGTATGTTGATATCATATATTGCTATATCGTATAGAGAGAAAATGAACTCTAGTCTTGGTGTCTGGAGCGTAGAGAGATTTATTCTTCTTCTTTGTTTATGATAGACATAAAAAAATTCAAATAAAGTAGACTATAACTTAACTATCCCAAAATTGAGAATAGTTTCTAGTATCCACCAATGTTATTCTAGTACTCACTTGCAAACTTTTTTCTCTCTTGGAAAGTGAAAGCAACTTTGACTATTCCAATTTGATGTAGATTCCTTAACTTTTCAATACAACTCCAATCATAATACTAAATATTTATTTTTTAAGGCAAGGAGTAGTAACATGTCTTCAAAATATTACCATAAAAATCTTCATCTACTACTTACTTTTTTTTAATAATCAAATAATAACTAAAAAAAACCATTTTTAGCCCATTTTTTATTCTTTGATAATTAAATAATTGTACATGCAAATAAAAAAAGCATAGTAACACCTCCAATCGAAATGATTTGTTCTTGTTGTTTGACAATCTCTTTTAAAGTGAAAGTGACTGTTTCTTTGTTTTGGTGATTCTGCTGAGCAGTTTGCCCAAGTCAGCCAGCCAGCATCACTGCTCTTAGACCTAAAAACTACAGAGGGAGTGAAAGAAAGCATTGGTCATTTTAGTGATAAAAAAATGTTATTAAGAGAGGGGGAGAACATAAACAACATCATAGAACAGCTCACCAAATCCAAAAAAGAAAAAGGAAAATAGAACTGGGACTTCATGAATGAATGGATTATATTTTTGACCGTTTTAGACCTCTCCCTGAAATCTCACTTTGTCATTCAAAATCTGAATTAGGCTTCAGAGACAGTGAGAGTTGCAAAATATTGTCCTTACTCAGATAAGGTAACAAATAATAGGTTAGTATGGTATCCTCAATTTTTGATTGAAAACGGATGAGAGAAACAAAATAGTAAGGAAAGTATTATGGAAACTGGAAAGGCTTCTCAGATTAGCTGGGGGCTGATGCCATTGTCTTACATATGAATGGTCTAGAATCTGTGAAACTGAGACACTAAAACACAGCTAACAAAGAATAGCACCACATTAACTGAACCATTTATTACTCATGTAGAATAAATCCCAATCTTGAGTTTTGAACAGTGGAGTGTGTATGTTTATGTTTCTTTGTTTTTGTATTGGAGATATGATGTTTTAGTTTGACGCAACTATCATAGGAGTACAAAACTATTATTTTATGTTAAATTGATTTATCTTATGATTATGATTAAATAAAAAATTTCACAACCATAAATGGATACTATAATATTTGGCTATATTGTTTTTATTAAATGGTCTCCATATAAGTTGGCTCACCATTTCGCAAGGGCCTCATGTTTCTAATCATATCGTGTTCTCAAAAGTGTTGATGTCTTTGATAGATGATTATTATGATTAACAAAGAGAAGTTTTGTTTACTAAAAAAAATGATAATGATAATGATATAGCTTTGAGGAGATAAGTTTTATGTACATAATGTGATTAGTTTTTTTTTGGCATCAGCTGCTATAATTTGACCTGTGTATAGAAAAAATTCAAAATCAACTTCAGAAATTTCACATGGGTCTTAGCAATATCATCACATTTTCTTGGGTCTTTGTAATAATATGGCTAAGACCCATATTTGGCAATTTTTAATCCATGTGAAAATTTTCTTATGGGATATTTTCTTAGGTTGAGTTTAAGTATTTATGTTGCTAGAATAATTGATTGTTGGATTAAAAATTTCATTTGCTTGATTATATTCATTATATTCATACAGTTCCTAACATAGACCACTCTTGCAATGGGGATTGGATCAGACTAGGTGCTGGTTCAATCAATATTCCCTCTTCACTATGATGTTCTTTCCCTAGTCTATCTATAAGTACTTTGTTCAGTTTGTTCTTGATATATTGTCAATCCATTTTCCTCAATTTAAACCATTTTATTATACTTTATCTGATATAAGAACAGAGAAGCTGTCCATGAAAAATGTTTGGGTGCATGTGATACTCTTACCAATATGTTTGGTCTTTAATCTATATGAGAGTTTGTTTAATGTTTGGGACTGTAGAATGCCCTATTTTTTGTGTGTAAATTATAGTATGCTCTGTTATATATACTTAGGCAAGCAAGGCAACATTTTTGTGAGACACTGAGAAATGAAGTTGGTTCAATCATTGACACAACAATTGTCACACCTGGGCTCATTGGGACCAAAATCTCACGTGAACAGGTAGTAATTTATCAATTATATATGTATATGGATTTATATTCAATATATTTATTGTGATGCATGAGTTTGTAACTTAATCTGTACTTAAATTGTAATTATGATTGGTCTGTGAAATCTGGCTGAACAGGACATAAATCTGGCTGAATGGAGAATAAAAGAACATCAACCATCCAAGAATGAAAACATATACAAGTTGTTAGGAAAATATTTCCAAGAATGAAAACTTTCTCTGATACCAGTTGTTACAGGTCTAAACTACACTATGTATTCTTTTCCTGTAATGGCCTAAGTTCCCCAACTTAGTCAGCCAACCCAACACTAATATGCACACAAACAATACTCGGATCACAAACTCACACACTCTCGTGTATCAGGTAAATAAACATGCATGAACACAAGTAAAGGCACACACCACAATTACGGGAGCCCTCTCCCAACTTTGTATATTACTCACAAAATACAAAGAACACTAGTGTACATGCACTGGACATCACATAACTAATGTCTCAGGCGCCTAGGCCATATAAATAAAATGCCAACAGTGGAAATGGTTGACAACCCCAACCACCTAGGTGTTAGCTGGACCAACCAGCATGCAACACGTCCACCAGGCAAGCCACTTGCCCCTTAGATTGACACATGTCGCCCAACCAAGCTCATGGGACATCTACTGTTGGATTCTCCTCCAAGGGTCACGACGTTCCACGTGGATTCCTCTCAGATAATCCCTAATAACCGTCATGTAACCACTCAATCACACCTGTTCGTAGGGACACCTTCATCAGTCAGCATGTGGACGCCCAGGAGCACGCCACCCGTCAGACGCGCGCGGATGCTTGCGCGCACCAACCCTCTTGGCACCATATGGTGCCAATAATCCAACACATGATTTCCCACGTTTTCCAAAGCTTAGCAACACCCAAATATAGCCTAGACACCGTCCCTAGGCATTGGCCGAAGACCCTCCCTGGGGGCACCAAGGTCACCCCCTCTAAGGAGGATTCTGGAGATTTGACCCTCTGGCAGGAACTCATATGATTTTTGCTTGGGAGACATATTTCCATTTTTGGGAACCTTCCCAAGCTCAAATCCTCAAGCCCTTTTAACCTCACATCCTAGACCCCTCTAGGATCCTTTTCAACCAAACTCCGCCCAAGGAATAATTGTTTGGCTCGGTGGTGTTCGTTCCACCCAAGCCTGCGCCCATGTGCGCGCGCGCATCTTCCTGCGCGCGCACACCCCTGTCTGCGGGCACCTATGCACGCCTGGTCTGATGAGGGGGTAACAGACCTCCCCCACCAGAAGAACTCGACGTCCTCGTCGAGATATTTTGGAGATACGCATTCACCTGGTCCTCGAACTGCCACAAGGACACTGCTTTCTCCCAAGTAGCGTCAGCTACTTCCTCACCCTTCCATTGAACCAGATACTCCATCCTCTGATTCTTTTTGCTGGCACCAAGTATTCTTTGCTCAAGCACCCGCTCGATTTCCTTCTCGAATTGCTTCCTCACAGTAGGAGGAGCTCTTACTGCCTGCTGCCTCGAACCTGAACCATCATCATGATACTTCTTCATAAAACTTACATGAAATGTAGGGTGTACCTTAAATCTTTCTGGAAACTTCAGCCTATAAGCCACCGCTCCCACTTTCTTCACAATCTCGAAAGGCCCATCATACTTCTGTACCAATCCTTTGTGGTAACGCTTATCTGTCACCTTTTTCCAAATCTGGGGTGTAAGTTTCAACATAACTTTGTCCCCAACAGAAAACTCAACATCACGCCTACACTGATCCGCGTATTTCTTCATTCTCTTAGAAGCTTTGGCAAGACTATCCCTCGCTTGTTCTAGCAACTCGGTCCTATCTCTCGCAAACTGATATGCAGCCGGACAAGAACCTTGAGATTTCTGCTTCGCTACCTCATGCGGCGTCAATGGCTGTCTCCCAAACACTAGTTCTGCAGGACTCATCCCCGTTGTCGAAGACTGATGAACGTTGTAGCAGTATTGGGCCACATCCAACAACTCCACCCAGTTCCTCTGGCTTGCAGTAACATAATGTCTCAAGTATTCTTCCAGCAGTTGATTCATTCTCTCGGTTTGACCATCTGTTTGGGGATGATTTGCAGTGGAGAACTTCAAATCTGACCCCAACATATTGAACAAAGCGGTCCAAAACCTTCCTGTAAACCGAGAATCTCTGTCACTGATGATATCAACTGGAATACCAAAGTATTTCACCACATGCTTCATTATCAAACCAGCAGCCACCTCTGTTGTACACGCATGTGGTGCGGGAATGAATATACCATATTTTGAAAAACGATCGACAACCACCAAAATCGATCTCATTCCGTCAATGTTCGGGAACCCCACAATGAAATCCATACTGATGCTATGCCATGGATGCTCTGGAATAGGCAGAGGTTGTAGCAAGCCTGCCTCTCTCTTCCTTTCAGTCTTGTCCTGCTGACAAACTAAACAATTCCGGACATACATCTCTGCGTCTTCCTCCATCTTAGGCCAACAATAAGACCTAGCCAACAAAGCCATCATACGCTCCACACCTGGGTGCCCTGCCCACTGTGGATCGTGTGTCTCATGCAACAGTTCTGTTCTTAAACCCCCACTTTTCGGAACAAACAACCTGCTACCCTTGGAGTATAGCAAGCCGTCTTTGAGCCAATATCTTCGCACCACCCCCTCGGTGACCTGCGTTTTCAACTTGGCGTATTCGGAATCGAGCAGGGACTGCTCCCTCACCCGGCTAAGAAAGGTTGTCTCCACTTGAGACAATGCCGCAATGTAAGTCTCCACGTCTTTTCAGCTCAGAGCATCAGCAACCTGATTCTGCCTCCCGGGTCTGTGAACCCATACAAAATCAAACTCAGCCAAATACTTCTACCATCGTGCTTGTTTAGGAGTTAGTTTCTTCTGAGACTTGAAGTACGTATTGGCCACATTATCGGTCACCATCGTAAATTTTGTTCCCAGCAAGTAATGTCGCCAGACATCTAAGCAATGCACCACTGCTGCCATCTCTTTCTCATGAGCAGAGTATCTCTGCTCTGCATCCTTCAGCTTCCTGCTCTCGAATGAAACTGGGTGCCCCTCTTGCACCAATACTCCACCCAATGCTCTGTCGGATGCATCAGTGTGTACCTCGAATGGTAATTCAAAATCTGGGAGCCTAAGGACAGGCTCTGAAGATACTGCCACCTTCAACTTTTCAAAGACTTCCGCGCAGTCTTCAGACCAGCACCATTGCTTGTCCTTCTTCAGAAGATATGTTAGAGAACTCACTTTCTTGGAATACCCCTTGATGAACTTTCGATAATAGTTTGCCAACCCCAAAAATGACCGTAGCTCAACCACTTTCTTCGGAGCGGGCCAATCAACTATTGCCCTGATTTTATCCCCATCCATTCGTAACTTGCCTTTACTAACCCAATGCCCTAGGAACTTGACTTCCAGCCGGCAAAACTCACATATCTCTTTCTTAAAAAACACCTTGAATTCCTTCAACTTTGAGAACACCTGCCTCAGGTGTCTCACATGCTCTACTAAAGTATTGCTATAAATGACAATGTCATCTAGATAAACCACCACAAAACGATCTAAAAACTCATACAGAACGTCATTCATAAGGTGGCAAAACGTAGCTGGGGCATTGGTCAGCCCAAATGGCATGACCAAAAACTCAAAAGAGCCATACCTTGTCACGCACGTGGTCTTTGACTCGTCCCCCGGCGCGATCCTGACCTGCCAGTACCCCGATCTGAGGTCTAGCTTAGTGAAATACGAGGCCTTAGATAACCGATCAAACAAATCCACAACATTTGGCACTGGGTACTTGTTCTTCACTATTACTTTATTCAACGACCTGTAATCCACGCCCATACGCAGCGATCCGTCTTGTTTCCTCTGAAAAAGAACTGGAGCACCATACGGAGCCTTGGATGGCTGTACCAACCCCGCGTCGAGTAAGTCATCCAACTGTTTCCTCAACTCAGCCAGTTCTTCCGGACCCATCCGGTAAGGGGCCTTGGCCGGTGGCCTAGTCCCTGGTTCTAAATCCATATCTAAATCACTAGCGTACATTAGACTCCCTATAGCACTAGCGTACTCCAATTGAGCCACCGCTCTTCCTTCATTCTTCTCTAGTTTTACACTATGATCGAATGGAGTATTGGCATCTTTAACCTTGAGATGGTTAAATTTGTTCAATACTTTCTCAACGTAGTGGGCTTGCCCTAGCGCAAAACCCCCACTATGTTTCTTTACTTTGATACCGAGTATGGTATCAACTTCTCCAAGATCTTTCATCATGAAGGTTGATGATAGAAACCTCTTTGTTTCTTCTATCCCTTTCGTGCTATTACTTAGAATAAGCATGTCATCCACATATAAGCAAACAATGATCACATATCCCTTACAAGTTTTGGAATACAAACACTTGTCTCCATTGTTATGTATAAACCCATTAGACATGATGGCTTGATCAAATTTCTCATGCCATTGCTTAGGAGCTTGTTTCAATCCATATAAGGATTTTACAAGTCTACAAACTTTATGTTCATATTTTGGTAGGAAGAACCCTTTGGGTTATTCCATATAGACCTCCTCATTGAGGTCACCATTAAGGAATGCCGTTTTGACATCCATTTGATGAACATACAAGTTGTGTATAGAAGCTAAAGCGAACAAAATTCTTATAGAAGTTGTTCTTGCAACAGGCGCATAGGTATCGAAATAATCGATACCCACTTTTTGCCTAAACCTTTTAGCTACTAATCTAGCTTTAAAGGTTTGGATAGTGCCGTCAGTGTGGTATTTTCTCCTAAATACCCAATTGGCTCAGAGAATATATATATATGTCATGATCTTTGTAATCAATCTCATTTTTACACACTAGAAAAAACTAAGATCAGTTGGGCAGTTTACAATTGGATTTTTGCCGCCCGAAATATACATTGGTTTGGTTGAACACTATAATATAGATGTGTACCTATAAGATACAAAATAAACATATAAGAATCTGATCTCACTTGGCTAGTGGTTGCTCATTTTTTTGTTCTGTTACCAGAAAAAATATTTGGACATGGAAGTAGTGTGTTCGAAAGTTTCAAACTTTGGATTCTTTTGGCTTTTATTGATTGTTGCTTTTACTAGTAGGTAGAAGTTAGGCCATGTAGATATTGTTGGGGGCTGCTATTTGGTCAGAAGGCACATACAATTTATTGGCTTGATTGCTTCTAGGGTACTAGGATTTTCTGAGGTCCATTTTAAAATATATATATATATATATATGGATGTGGGTTATCTTGATACTAAATGGTATATACTAAATTTTGTGAACTTGTATAATTATTAATATTTATGTCATAGTAAGGTTTTCTAGTTAAAAGTAGATTTTAAGTCAAATTTTTCAATACTTGCTTCAGTACTTTTAATTTGTTTTTGTCTCTCTTCATAGTTTGATGCTGCAAAATTAAGAAAGCTAAGACTAAGTTTCAAGCAGAACGAGGACTCTGTTACTGCTGGCAATGCTTCAATCATAAGGTTCCCACCTCTCTCTTTCCCCCCGCCGCCAATGCTGAAAAAAAAATTATTAACTTAGTGTGGTAATGCAATCAGATATATTGTTTCCTGTGCCTTCTGTTTAGAGGCTTGTACTATCTAAATACTCATTTACTTTCTTGTACATTTAAGCAACTGGTGTGCAACACTTATTGTAGTTTATGCTATAACAAAACTGGTTTATTTTCTGTGGGCAGCCTTTTTCTTATTTTTATGTGTGTGTGACTAGGGTTTCAGATTTTAACTTGCCTTAATATGGTTTGGTTTTTATCATGAATAGTGATGGTGCAGCTGCATTAGTCCTAGTGAGTGGAGAGAAGGCACTTCAACTTGGATTGCAAGTAATTGCAAAGATTAAGGGCTATGCTGATGCAGCTCAAGTACTCCAATGAATTGGCTTCCTAGTTCTATTTTACTGTTGCTGAAACATAGCTCAAAGAACATTATCTTCACAGGCACCTGAATTCTTTACAACTGCTCCAGCCCTTGTGATACCAAAAGCTATTTCAAATGCTGGTTTAGATGCTTCTCAGATTGATTACTATGAAATAAATGAAGCGTTTTCTGTAAGATTTTAGTACTTGTAATCCCTATACTGTTCTTGATTTAGTAAGCATTTTTTTTCATTCGTTTATATTTGTCCTTCTTCTCTCTAGGTTGTAGCTCTAGCCAATCAAAAGCTGCTTGGTCTTAATCCTGTGAGTTTGGAGAAAACTAGATAATTTCTTTCAAGTTGATTTACTCTTAAGTCTGAAATGTATGCTATTTTAAATGTGATCACTCTTCCATTTTCTGCAATTTGTATAGTCATTCATCTGTCCAGAATGCATTTCAGCTTTGCTCACGGGAAGGTGTTGATGCGATCATGCTTTCTGGAGAAACTGCCCATGAAAAGTAAGTTAACTAATTCATTTGGCCTTGGGTGGCCTCTTAATATATTTCCAATGTGCAATCCGTTATTGAAAGAGTATTATCAAAACTCAATAAATATGTTTGTTTTCTAAATTTTTTGCTTTCTTTGTAGTAATGTGTATCCCACAAAAATAATTATAGTAGTATTCTCTAGTTAAAAAAATGTTAATGATTCTTTGACACTTTAGAGTTATCAGTTATGTATGACTTTTTCCTCTTGTCTGATGCAAATTTTCTGTCTTGTCATTTCTAATGATGTAACCAAAATAGTGTCAAAATTCTCAATAAAACTGAAGAATGAAAGGGAAAAAACAGTGGAATGCGTGTCAGTTTCTGTTGTCCTAACCAGAATACCTGATAATTGATAAGGAAGCACATGTTTATTTCAAAATACTATCTTATTAATTTAGTTGATAATACACATCTTGTTCAAATGGTGCATCATATCAACAATTTTTCTAAGAACTAAAGTCTTATAAATCACCACAATAAATGAAAGTTCCTCACTTTGCCAATGATGCAGGATCCCAAGAATGAAAGTTCTCACTTTGCTAGACAATTTTATTGCGAGTCTTGTCTCCATGAAGTTTAATAAAAAGGTCCAATTATTATGAGACATGTCTAGAATCCATTCTTTTTTGTTTTTCCTCTTCTTTTTTTATATAATTCTTTTGGCTGCTCCTTCTCATGATTAATTCAGTATTGATTATATTTTTTAGCTCATTACAAGTGTTGAATCACAAATATTCATCACTTGCATATATTTAGATAAAGTTTAGTTCATTCATTCTCTATTCTCTTTGATGAATGCGGTGCTATTTGGAGAGACCAGTGATAAGGAACACAGCATAATGAAAATTTCATATGTTTGCCATAATGGAGTTGTATTGTATTGTATGTATTTGGTTTTGATTCATGTTAGGGTGATTGGTGCAGGATAATTGGCCTTCTGTGATGTTTGCAATGGCAAGAGGGGTGGTACTTAGCCTTGGAAATCTCCCAACTCAGTATGCTTGGGCTTTTGTTGGCTTATCAGTCACAGAAGTGATCCCTGCAAGCATAACAGTTGTTATAGGTCCTTTCTTTCATTCTCTCTCTCTCTCTGACCATTTCTAAATGTTGATGTTTGTCTGTGTTGCTCTTATAGATACTGAATTTTTTGCTTCTGTTGCGATCTTTAATGGTGACAGGAACAACCTTGAATTACTTTTTAGACAATAGAATTGATAGAGCCGAGATCCTTTTCCCTGGTGTGGCTGCTTCTTGGTTGCAGTTTGCCTTGCTACTACTGTCCACTCATCTAATGCAGCTGATAATAAAGAAAAGCTTGAAGGTTTTTAATCTAAAGAGGGGTATGTTTCATTCATTAAATGTTAAGGTTATCAAAGAATTATCTTGTTTCCAGGTGACATTCTTCTTTCTTTTTATTAGAAATAGATCTTTTTTCTAACTTTATTTTTAGTTTTATTGCATAAATTGGGCTAAACCTTATATTAAAGATGCTAAAGAAGTTTCCAAGTGCATTTTTATTTTATTGTTTTCTTTATGATTTTGTTGTATAAGAAGTCAAAGTGTGATTCTGTTTTTATTCTTTAATTTTTTGGGGGATATATTGACAGAATTTAGAGTTCTGGAATCAATTCTTCCTCACATACTTTTTGATCATTGAGAATGATATATTTGCTATCTTGATACATTTCACAAGCCTTGTTTTAAGTTGCATGTTTTGTTGCTTCAGTCGTTGTTTTGCATGGTAGTACATCTTGCTATACCCTGCTGTTTCGTCAAGTTTTGGAGTTATTACAAATTTAATTTATACTTTATATGCTTACAGGTGGAAACTAGCTTAAGTCTTATGTTCTTAATAATAAAAGTACTTTTTTTTTTAGATAATGTGCAGGTACATTGAGATGATTTCTTTGGAGCAATTTTTGACAACATTTGTAGTTGAGGCCTTTAGAATGGAAGAATGTATTTCACTAATTTTTGTATACATTTCTTTTTTTGTATTTAGTGATAAAGGAATTTGAATTGGGCATAAATTATGTTGTAATATAATTTCTTAAGCCTAGACTAGTAGACTAAATATTGTAATTACATTTGAGTAATTAATAAAAATCTATTTATGTTACCTTATTTGGCTTCAACTTTCATATTTGTTTTCTTAGTTTTGTGTAAGTAAAAAAATATTATGTTTCTCTAAGCTAATATAACACATGTGTTATACTAAAGTGTAGTATAACACAAATTTATAAGTATTGAAATGTGTTATATAATCGACTATAAATAACATAATTAAACACTTATCTATTTATTAAAATAACACAGAAATTGTGTTATCATTGACAGTATAATAACACATTTGTATAACAATGATAAAGTGTTATGTAAAGTACCCTGACCTACGATAACATAGCCGGTCTTAACACATCAAAAAGTGTTATGGTATGTTTTGATAACACATTTTCGGTGTTATTAAAAGCATTTTTTCTTGTAGTGGATCTACCACGAACCCCACCAAAAATAACACAAAAGTGCGAGTAATTGTCGGACTATAAATTCATATTTGTCGTGCGAATTCCCCACACTTGCAAAAACCACCAATCCAACGTGGCAAGATGCAAGACCAGAGCTATGGGGAAAACCCAATTTTTTTTTCTTAGACCCTCTCTCTAGTGATTATGTATATAATAATATATAAAAATCACTATCAAAATAAATTTTTGCATTTAGTTCCCCTACTTTAAATTTTGATTTTTTTTTGTCATATATATAAAATCTAAACAATCAAGATAACAATAATAACATAATTTTGTAATTTATTTATTGTAAATTAAAAAACATATTAATAATTTTATATTTTAATATGCGTAAAAATATGTACTAGATATATTAATTACTTATTTTTATACATAAAAATATTTAATGGATCTAGATATATTCAGTGACAAATAGTAACACTTTTGATTTTCAATTAAAAACAGGTTGGCAAATTTTATTTATAGGTAAAATAAAATATTCTTAATATACATTCAACAATAGGTTGATCTGAATATACACTACAAAAAACGTAACTTTTGCCAGCGCGTTTTTGCGCCGGCAAAAGCCCTTCGGGCTTTCCCGACGCGCTTTTGCGTCGGCCAAACATGACGACAAACATCAGTCGGTAATGACACTTTTGCCGACGCGAAACGTACTGCGCCGGTATATGTATCTTTTAGCGACGCAAAACTGTGCCGAGAAAAATACGGATGCGCCGATGAAAAATTTGCCACGGAATTGTGAAAAACACTTTTAGCGGCGCAAGATTGCACCGGCAAAAGTTGTTGCTTTTAATGGCGCAACATTGCGCCAACAAAGGAGGATATCTTTAGCGACGCTTTTTTGCGCCAATAATAGTAGGTTTTTTAGTGGTGCGTTTTTGCGCCGGTAAAGGTAGTGACTTTTGTCGAAGTAATTTTGCACTGGTAAAAGTATTTTTTTAAATAATATTACTAATTTTATTTTTGATATATTCATATTAATTAATAAATTTTGATTTTAATATATTAATAATTATTTAATCTTTTGGTAATATTATTTAATTAGAAATAAAATAAAAATTAATATTTTATAAATAAATAAAAAATATCTTATAACTATTAATGTTAATTGTCTATACTAAACATGAAAATATAATAGTTAGTAAATAAAAGAAACTCTGTCTCTGATTAATTAAACTTTAAACAAATACAAAAGTTCTACAAATGTGTACTATCATCCTCATCATCCACACCCCCGTGAGCATTATCGTCACCTAGACCATCATCCTCGTCCGGATCCTATTATGGTAAGTCGACAATAAAACCAGGAGCCAATACATCAACTTGCTTCAACAAAGCACTGAGCAGTACATCTTGACGCCGCTAGCGACTCTCAAGTTTAGTCGTATACTTCTTTAGGTTCTGATTTTCATGCATAATGTCCTGAGTTTGCTGCAAAATGGTGTCCATTTCAGGTGGAAATTGGCCAGACATTTGAGAAGATGATGAAGATGCTGCCATCTTTGCGCCAATTGCCCTCATCCTAGGCAACCCCCCCCCCCCCCCCAAACCCTTTCTTATAACGCGAGTAGGGCCCAAGGACATCCGTGACAATGTCCATATCAGGTGGGAAATGACCGTCAACATTATCGCCGATACAAGAAGCAGCAGATGATACAAGGGTCGTACTCTGCGATGCTCAGTGCTCGGTCATCTCAGTCTGCACCATAAAAAAACATATATCACATTCCAATATAACATTATTTGAAAACCTAACTTAGAAATTTTTAATATAACTACATATAAAGTATAACTTTGTTATCTATCTGCCAACATCCTATCATTAATGACTGCAGATAAAGTGACTGGAAAATAATGTAATTAATTTTGTTCCTGTATCAGGGAGCAAATGGGCTAAAGTTAATTTGGTCATGAAAATCCATATCTAAATCACAATAATGGAGATATTGTTGATATATACATTAAGAGCAGTTAATTCCATTAATGGGGAATTTACGTCTCTAAACATATACATCAACAATATTTGCAGGTTTGTGATTTAGATATGGATTTTCATGAACAAACTAACTTAGCCCATAAGCTCCATGACACGGGGGCAACATTAGTTACATTATTTTTTTTTTTATCTTAGTCCACAATTATTAATCATAAAAATATTGGCACATAGATTATAAAGATTTAATTGTTATAAATTTAATTAGTAATTACTAATTTAATTAATAATGAATAAGTAATTACTAATTGACATAAACCAATTAATAATTAATATTTATTAATTATTTAATAAACTTTTTTAAAGTTAAATGATCATAAATTAGTTAAGGTTGGGCAACTTCCATGTTTTGCCGACGCTTCATCGCTAATCCACTTATCCTTCTTCTTGTGGAGCTGCTTGAATGTGTCGATCATGTTCAGAAACTGGCCAGTAGACAGGTCGATCTAAAACAATAAATTATTAAAACATTGTTACCTTTATAATATTTTTGTAACCGTAAAGATATATGTTATTATAACTTACATGATCATAAACATGGACAACGATGGATTTGGAACTGTGTCCGACTGGTATGGTCATTTTTGCTCGAGCCTCTTTATTTCTCTTCAATATACACTTCAAACAGAAAATAGTACTCATTAATCTAGATTGTAAATTTATAATTAAACATTAATGTAAAAACTAAGGTATACCTGTTGAGAATCAGAAGCCCAATAATCACATAGAATTGCCCAATCAGAAGAACTAATCAAATGATAAGGTTTCGACTTCGCTCTTTCCTTGTCCACCTCTCCTCCAACCTCTACCCAAAGTTTATTCATCGTGTGGCGCCTATAACTTAGATGCTTTTGCATTTGTCTTACCATGACATCATTGATTACTAGATTGTCTTGTGGATAAATGAGTTTGTCCTAAAATCACAATTAAATTTTGAATTTGTTAAAATATTATGAAGATAAAAAAAAATTAATAGTGGGTTATTAAAGATTTACAAAATGCTTACAGATAACCTCTGCCGAATAACTTGGAGATCAGCTGGTGTTACTTGTTCCCAAGCTAGTGTAGTTGGGGGTATGGTGTCATGCATATAACGAGCCATGGAATTGTTGAACCACTTGTCGTACGTTTGAATAACTTTTCCAGTTTATACATCAAACTCTACTTTCAGATGGCTAACTTTTTTGGTGGCCAGCTCCTTCTCGATATTGGTACCGTAATAAGCTCCCCTATTGTAACATCCCAAATTTCCTAATAAGGCTTAAGGCCTTGATTAGGGGGTCAGGATGACAAATTATGGAATTGTGTAATTATATGATATTTATGTGTATCATTTTGTGATTATGTGAGTAATATTATAATATGACTTGATATACATGTTTAGGTGTATTAAATATGCATGTGGGCCCATTTCTGTTTAATTGTGCCATTTCCATAATTTGGTCTATTTTGGGTATATTTCGGATATATGTGATATATGTGTGGGACCACATTATTATGTGAGTATGTTGGGTTACTCGGCACGAGACAATCCTAGGGAGCAAGCTAGTGGGAAAGTTGCAATGAGATTCATACTTGACTCGAAGTGAGTCAAGGAGTATTTAGCACATTACCGGGATATTGGGTAATGGGAATAAATATTTGAGGATAAATTGGGAGTTAGTGAGATCATAAAGGAATTATGGAAATTTTGACTATTTTACCCCGGGGGCATTTTCGGGACCCCGAGCATTAGGATTTGCTTGAGGTTACTTAAGCTCAAAGTAACCTGTCAGAAATAAAAAGAACGTTCAAAATGTTTTCTCTCTCTCTCTCTCTCTCTCTCTCTCTCTCTCTCTCTCTTTTGTTCCCTTTTTGCCACCGATCACATTTTCGAAGGAAAATCAAGTTTTAGGACTCAGATTCAAGCATGGATCGAGGCATAACAATTCTAAGGAAGATTAGAAGCTTGTTACCCGGAGGATTTAGTTGGGAAACGACTTAATTTAAGGTAATTCAAGTTTTCAAGTTTCTAAGCTTTGATTGGATTTTATGTTTTGATGAGTTTTTGGATGATTAGAGACTTGGATTTTAATGGTTTTGGATAATTGAGATGTTTGGGAACTTTGATTTTGGGATTTGGATATGTTTGGATAGGTTTTTGAAGGTTTTAAGTGGGAGAATACTCATGTTATGGCTGGGTTCGTGATCGGCCCGCGACCCAAGCTTGACGAAGATGGTAAAGTTGGCTGATGGGCAGTTAGGGCCGCGGGGCAAGGTAGGTGCGCTGCGGCGCTAGGCGCAGGCAGAGAAGGGACTCAACTTCTGTTTGGAGGCGGGTCGCGACTCAAAGCTGTGGGGGGTTGGGGGTAAGGCTGATTATTGGGCAGGTTGGTCGGGTTACAAGGCATTTTTACCCGTCCAATGTCATAATCAGGTTAGTAAAAGTGAACCCGTAACTTGCCCAATTAAGAAAAAAATAAATTTAACCCGTCCAATAGTTTGGGCAGGTTGGTCGGGTCAACCCGCCCAAACTGAAGTGGTATTTTTTTTTTTACATTTTAATAGTTTTTTTTTCTTTTAAATACTAGTACTAATAGTGTGAAGTTTATCTTTTTAAGCTTAAAACAATATTTTAAATTTATAGTAAAAAAATAAAACAAAACTTAATTAATTTATATATTTATTTGAAAAAATTTCTTATATATTAATTGGCAATATATTAATAATTGCATCAATATTAAAAGTATTAAACAAAGTAACAAACATATATCATTAAAATGAAAAAGAAAATTAATATAGTCCAATCACAAACCAAAGTCCAATTACAAATATAAATTTAATTAAGTATGTATATAAATTTAATATATTTATTTAAATGTATTAAAAATAATAAATTAATAATAAGTTCTTAATTGGGCGGGTCGGGTTATATTGGGCGGGTTGATAATTATTTTCAACCCGCCTAATGTAACAATTGGGCGGTTTAAATGTTGGTCGGTTTATTCGGGTTGCGTTTTTTGGCGGTTTTTTTGAGTTGCTTTGGGCGGTTTATTCGGGTTGGGTAGGTTGTAAAAATTTATGCATAGCCCTAGTTGGGGGGGGGGGGGGGGGGGGGGGCGCTTAAGGGAAGTTTTGTCCATATTTGGTTTTTAGTCGTGGAAGCTTAACTCTAAGGGCCTGGGATCGACCCTACTACCTATTTGAGTAGGATTCGACATCCCGGAGGCTAGGACTTGGTCCAGAAGTATTTATTTACTCATTTTTCATGGGATTTTTATTTTATGGTTGTGACTAGGTTATTGCTAGGGGCTTGGAAACATGATCGTGCATCAGGGTCATTTATTGGTAACCTGTACTTGGACCAAAGGTAAGAAAACTGCACCCAATATGTGATGCATGTGATGCATACAATACATGTGATTAAGACATGGCATGAATGTGAAATATGGAATTGATCAGAGCTTGAGTCTCTGTAAATGTGTAGGATTATGATTACATTTGTGATCGTTGAGTAAGCATGTTTAATGCATTATATTTGGATATTTGACAGATGATATATGATTAGCAGCATTGCTTACTTGTGAGTGGCACTGACTCATTAGTCAGAAAAGGCAATGGTGTTAGTACTGGTCATGAAGTCTTGACTTATCAGTCATGATCGGCAGTAGGACTGAAACGTCACATGGCTTAGGGTGCAGAGCCCTAGAGAGTGACTCATTAGTCATCTACCTAGAGATAGACTCATTAGCCATTTATTCAAGGAGCAGATCCCCAGAGATAGACTCATTAGTCATCTATTCAGGGAGCAGATTCCCAAAGATAGACTCATTAGTCATCTATGCAGGGCGCAGAACCCCATAATCATTTATTTGGACTTGCATATATGCATGAATAGGTTTATTACTGCTAGGCATGCTTATTATGATTTAGTGACATGTTATTATCTGGTTATGAGCATGTTGAGTTTTCTTGCTGAGCCTTGGGTCATGGGTGCTATGTGTGCAGGAAAAGCAAAAGAAAGTTGGACCATCCTTGAGTTGGAGAGCTTAGGTGACGATGCGTACATATGCGGCTGCTCGACCACCACAGTCGAGGGTTTATGTAGAGTCCAAGAACTTTACTTAGCTAAGTTAGATAGTAGTATAATAGTAATAATAGTATTATCTTTATGACTGTGGATTTTTGGTTCAGACCGGGATTTATTTGGACACTCATAGTAACACTTGTAGATTTTCTAAGTTTAACCTATAGTTTAAGAATATTAATTTTAACCTAAGGTTTGATTAATATGACTGATATTGAGGGTAATGTTTATTATATTATAAGGTTTAGATAAGACCCAATAAGATAATAGCACATGTCATGTGTATGTTTATTAATGATTAAGTATTTTGAGGAATAAATTTATTAAGGTTAAAATTTGAATATCCTAAGGTCAGTCAGCAGCTTTGAAAACATTAGAGGGCTTAGTCAAGGCTGTTTACTCAATTCAAATTAAGCTAAAAATGTGTAATTTCGTGTTTAAATATTCAGCGTATGCCGATATATCGCAGCTATAGGGGGCGATATATCGCAGCATGAAGATACAAAAAACACGAAACGTTGCACGATTGCCTCGGGCATACTGGCCCAGGCGATATATCACCTACAGGGGGCGATATATCGCCTCCTTCAGGGCAGTTTGAAACATTTTGAAAATGTTCTCCATTCAAACCTTCAACCTCTTGATGAGTCCAACATCTTTCTGAACGAGTCTTCAGCCTCTGTTGAACGATAATTCAAATAATTTTCACTTAAAAATCCATTATTTTTATTCAAGTTAAATGAAGATCTTTTCATTCCTAAACTCTATAAATAGGACCTAGTACCCATCCATTTATTCATCTATTAAGCTAAGTTCAGAGGCTGCAAGTTGCTAGGTTGGTGTGAGAGTGTAAACACTTAGGTTGGGAATTATAAGCTTGATCACTATAAGCTTACCAAACACTTGGGAAGTAAGGTTCTATTCACATTTCGGTTCAAGGTTTAGATTGGTCATAGAAGTACTCAAGGTATCCCAAACTCTAGTCCATTTCTGTATTATTTTCTTTGAAGTTCTCATAGTCTTCTACTCAGTATTCTAACCTTATTCCTATTCTTGGTTAGGAAATCTAAGTTCTTGAGCACAAGGTTTTTGGTAAGTATATTTTGATAGTATGGTTCCTTCATCACTTTCATCCCTTTTCTTCAATGTACTCACCCTATTATAAATAGTTTTTAAGAGTGTTCCAAAGTCCCAACTCTGTTCTCATATCCCGGTAATTTTGGTAAGGAAAATAGGATAGGATTTATGTGTTATATGATTTTATATGTTATCTTATGATTTTATGTTATGTAATATGCTATGTTAAGTATGTTTGTAGACTTGGGCATATGACCTATACAACTAACAAGCCCCAAATAGATTATGGGCATATGACTTGCTTAGCTACCAAGCCCCACTAATCTAATGGGCATATGACTTGTTTAGTTTATGGGACCCCAAGTAATAATGGCCATTATAGTATGTATGTGATATAAGTGTTATGATATGTTTTATGTTACATTATGAATTTTATGTATATGGTTATATGTTAGATTTTCCTTGCAGGGCATTAGGCTCACTCCTTTTTGTTTATATGTGCAGGAAAATAACTATAGTGGCGGGAAAGGTTCTTGGAAGCTTGGGGAATGTGTATTGAGGCGGAATGGATTCAAAAAGCCGAGAGTTTCGATTCGAGGATGAAGTCTTTACTTATGGTTTTATGTGTATTTTTCCGCACTTATTTATGTAATCTCTTTTAATTACAAGTATGTTATGTTTTGATTTTAAAACAATGGGATCCCATATCCTACTTTGAGTTTTATGTAAGTTTAACATTTGTTTTTACAAGTTTTAATAAAGTTATGATCTTTTCACTTGTAAGTTCTATTAAGGATTAGGGTCTATGTGTAGTTTTCATTAATGGTCCAAAGTCTAGAGTAGTTGGGTCATTACAGTTGGTATCAGTGCAACGGTTCCTTCGCATGAAGTTCTCCTCGATACACACACTCAAAGCTCCGAATCTGATCGCCAAGTAAGTATTTAAGTTATAGTTATTTTGCTTTTGTGTATAGCTAACAATTTTAGCATTTATGTTTTCAGTTAAGTATGAACGGAGCATTAAGCAATGAGGATATCCGAGCCATTAAGGCTTTCAAAAGAATAAGGGAACCAAGATACACCGTAGGAGCACTAGAGAGAATCACTCGGAGATTGCTTTTGTTCCACAGAGAGATAGGTCACCTTCAAGAATCTAAGCAAATCATGATGAGAGCAACGGAGCAGTATGTTTTAATAATTAGATTATTTAGAGATTTTCATCCCGTAATTGAAGCCTTAGAGGAAATATGGGAAACGATGGACGATGAGGATGAACTGCCAGCAGCAATGCGATATTACTTTCTTCTAATTAGGTTCACTTCAAAATCAGAATTTTAATTTACAAACGAGCAAAACCATAGGATTTTCACAAACCTTCCTAGAGGACATTTTGATGCACATGATAACGACGATTATGAAGAGATAGATGATGATATGCTAGATGAAGGATCGGATGTAGAAGATCCTGATTTTTAGAATAGTTAGTTTTTCATTGTTTATTTTATTTATTTCTTTATGGTTGTAATAAGTGAAAAACTATTTTCCAAATGAATATCATGTTATTTTATTATCATGTATGAGTTTGATTTTATTTTTGCAATCATAATGAATAATAAATACAATGAATAATGACTAAGTTCGGTGAGGGTGGATACAAATCAATGAACCAAGTTTCCTTATTGAGAGTTAGGGGGCCATAGTAGTGGGAACGATTTTACTGATCCCAGCCCTCCCTCAATATGGTTAACTTTGGAACAAAGATGAGTTTCGAGCCTGAGAATTAAGTCATATAGGATAATTAGAAACAGACTTATAAAATAAAGATGTCTTGTTTTTTTAAGTATAGAAACCCACTCTAATAATAAAGAAGACTTATATAATTTTTTATAAGAAGTCATAATAAATAGGTCTGAGATATGTTTGTTTTAGAATAAGTTTTTGCCTTAGAGCCTATTAGGTAAAGTTCTAACATGTTTCTTTCAACTGTTAGAACTCTGCTACGATGTCGCTCTGAAGATCTGCACGCACCAACAGAAACGCCTCCAACGCTGCTCCAGCGAGCAATGACGCCCCGCCAGTTCGCAGAAGGGGAGTGCGTGCTACTGCTAGCCGCAACGCACCGGCACCGCCAGCTGACAACACTGCGGAGATCGCCAGACTGTGACAACAAGTCGATGAGCTTTTGCAGCAACAACGCCAACAGGCTCAGACTCAAACTCAGCCTCAGCCTCCACCGCAGTCACAGCCACAGCAAATGGCCTCAGCACCCCAACAAGTTGGTCTATATGGGGGATGACCAGTGGTGAATTAAGTGCCATATCCAGTACAGCACATGGAGCCAGTGTATGAGAGGTTCCGCAAACAACACGCTCCAAACTTCGAAGGGACTACAGACCTCTTTGAGGCAGAATAGTGGCTAAGGAATGTGGAGCCAATTATGACGCACATGAATCTCAGTAATGCGGACCGCATATCCTGCGTCTCGTCATTACTCAAGAAGGATGCCAGGATATGGTGGGAACTGGTCCAGTAATCGCATGATGTTGCCACCATGACATGGATTCGATTTGTGGAGCTCTTCCACAAGAAGTACTACAATTCGGCTGTACTCGCTTCAAGAGTTGAGGAGTTCGCCAACTTGAAGCAGGGTATTATATCAGTGGCAGAGTATGCTCGTCAGTTCGACAGCTTAGCTAGATTCGCATCTGAGATGGTTCCAACCGATTTTTTGAGGGTGAACAAATTTGTTAGAGGACTTCGACCAAAGATCGAGATGGGGGTTAAGCTAGCAAACCTGGGAAATTCTACGTATGCCGACGTTCTTGAAACGGCAATCGAAGTAGAGAGGTTGCAGGCTAATGTAAGTAAAGAGGAAGCCAGTAAGCCTGAACCTAGACAGCAGAGTCAACCTCAGACCAGTCGGAACAGAAACCAAAATGGCAACAATCAGTCCGGTAACAACCTACCCTATTCCGACCTAGTGGATCCCTTGGAGATAGTAAGTAGTCATGTTCTAATACTCATTTTTTAAAGATATTCGATGAAATATCTTTAAAAAATGAGTACCAGTACATGAATACATTAACTATCCTCAAGGCATCCACTAAGTGCATGTCTATATTTATCTGATTCTATCATTAATAAATGATAAAAAATAAAGTTTCCACTGAATTAAATAAAAAGTTACAAATATTTGTTCAAATTACATATCATTGTCTCCATCATCACTGACTACAACATCATTACGGACACCACTATCACTATCGACTAGAACATTGCCGTCATCCTCATCGTCTTCATACTCGGCCAACATGTTGTCTTCAAATTCAACTTCATCATCGACGACAAACTCATCTGAAACTTCACCAACCAAAACATCGACGTTGTACACTTCAGTGGGATTGACATCAACCCGATCATCAGCTTCACCAAGAAGTTCAACATGGAATACTTTCTGCAACCCAGGTACAATTCACTTGACATCTCCTTAAATAAATTGTCATACTTGTCACGATGTTGAACATCATCTTGGGGAGGATCATTATAGTTTCCAGCGGGAGTGTCTTCTTTAGCGTAAACATCCTTCAGGATATCCGCTATCTCATCTCTATCCTGATCTCGTACCACATCTCGTGGCGGCGACAGTGCCTCTCCATGGTAATGCCACACTTTGTAGGACTGTATGATGTCATTGTTGAATAAATGCATCGAAATTGCATTTATAGGCTGGAACTTAACATTCCCACATTTCTTGCATGAACAACAAGTCAAACCCCGATCATTCACCACATTATGAGCGACCTCGATGAACTTCTTAACACCATTTCTATACTTCAGAGACCAACGATTCCTAGCACTCATCCAACTTCTGTCGCTCGCCATCTTAAACTAAAATTATTAAGAGAACAAATTATAACTAAGTGATAATACTATCACATATTTTGCAAAAATAAATATTTATAATGTATTACGATCTCTTATTTTCAAAACAACAAATTATGATGTATTATGGAAGAATCGTTGAATTATGTTTTATGCAATTATATTTTTTTGTAAATCATTTAATTAATTTTTGGTTTTTTTATTAATTATTTATTTAAAAATTAATTAATTAAAATGTAATTTTAAATTTATTTAATTATATATTAATTTCATTTTGTAATTATTTTTAAGTATTCCTCAAATTTATTTAATTATTTACTTAGTTATTATTTAATAACAATTTTATTATATTTGATTTATTTAATTATTTTAGTTAATTATATATCTATTTGTTTAATTTAATTTGTTTAAGTAATTAATTTTTACATTATACTTGAAGATAATAATTAATTTTTCTAAGTTTAAAAAAAATTGGCCAGCATAATAGTTATATTTTTAACTACCCCAAAATTTAAAAACATGCAAATAACCAAAAATAAATCCAAAATATTGTCAGAACATGCAGAACAAAAACACATATCAAATAACGATTTCACACAACAAAATATAAACATTCTCATTTACATATATATATATATACATACATATTTATCTTAAAAATACATATGTTAATAATCTATTTTTTTTTTTAAATACACAACATTTACAAGTTTTTGATACATAAAAAATATTAAAATACCAAATATACATACACAATATGAAAATATCTAAAAAAACGTAAATTTAAAAATATGCTCACTGAGGAGGCAACTCACAGTGGTCGGCTGGGGAGGCTCAGTGGTTGGCTGTGGAGGCTAAAAAAATTAAAGTTAAATAATATTTAAAAAATAATAATTTAAAACTAATTAAATTGAAAAAAATTTGTAGCACCCACATTATTTTGACAAAATATAGCCAATAATCACATGATTGCATTGCATTACATATCCTACAATATGTATAATTTGAGCATATGCATATTCTTATAAGTATTTTCATGTATAAGTATAAAAGTTGTGTATGTGATGTCTATATGTATGCTCAATATTATTAACATTGTGGCATTTGAGTTGTCTTTTATGGGTGTTTGATATGCTCAAGATATAAGAAAGTATGAAAATTATGGACAAGGCATGGAATTAAGTGAAGAAAGTGAGATATAGAAGGCAAAATAGGTTAAGTAGTGAAAAATAGTACAATGTCGATTACTAGTATTTCGGTGTAAAATTGAGTATTTATGGATTTACCAAATGTAATCAAGGTATGATTAAGGTCTCATTGATGATGTAAAAATGGTTTTAGAACCATTAGATCAATTCTTGATGGGAGGTACACATAATCATTGGTATTGATGCAAAGTCAAAACGAGCTTAGCATAAGTGCGCTACGCTCGATCGGGTAAGCATAACTATTGGGTATGAAGTCATATGGACCTAAGGTTTGGTGTGAGTTTTTTACACATAAGGATAGTAGGCCTATCAGGTGATTAAGTCGAAATTATTGAAGTGATAAGGTTTTCATAAGTCAAAAGGTGAAATGATGAGGTGAAAGGTGTCAAATTTTGATACAATAAGGCCAAATCATTGAAAATAAAGAATTTCCATCAACCTTATCACTTTGCACGACCATTCCTCTGAAAAATAGAGAGAAAAGAAAACCAAAAACCATTTCTTGGCTGGTTTGAAGAAATTCTAAGGAGATCCAAGTGAAAGCAAAGCCAAAGAAGTAGATTAAGCTTAGTTCTAGCCTTTTTATGGTAAGTTCTTGTACTTGGAAGTTAAACCATGTTTTTGAATTTTTCTGAAAGCTTATATATGGTGTTTTATCTTTTTTAAGATATTTCTTGGGGTTTCCAAGTGGTTTGAGGTTTATAAAAGCTTGAAGAGAGTGTTTTCGCCGAAAAGTTGCTCGGTAAGTGAAATTTTGTGTTTTATGAGGTTTTTGGGGTTCTTGGAGTACAAGATGATTTTTGGTTATTTGATTGAGTTTATAAGAGAGTATATATGTTTATAAATGTTTGAATAGATGTGGAGACTCATTTAATTTAGGTGATGATCTAGGAAATTAGAATTTTATCAAAATCGGTATATGATAACTTTATGATGAATTATGTTGGTATTTGGGATATATATGGTTATGGCAGGTTATTTGATGTTGATTATTGGTTGATTTTGATATTTGAGGATAGCTAAAATTAAGGGGAAACTCTGTCAAAATTTCTCCAAATGTCTAAGATAAATCTAATGCTCGATCTAGGTGGTTTAAGGCATTTTAGGCATGTTTTGGGTATGAAATTTGATATGATGTTTTATGGGTATTTTTAAATGAGAGTTCAATGTATTACTGCCATCATTATGATGAGAAATCCATGCCATTGTCAGGATAAGCACATCAATACCTAAGACACCACTTGTTACACGGTGAATTATATTTTGGACAGAAGGTAAGTAAAGTACTCAACTGCAACACAAGAATTACATGTTATGTGAAAGTATGCATTATATGAATATTTTGTGAGTAAGTGGTATTAACATACATTGACACTTCATCATAAATTTGTATGCATGGCATAATAGTGATATGGTAAATTATTATATGATATAAGACCATGCATGATATTATAATGATTAATCATATGATGCCTTTGCAAGTTTTGTGCAACATAAAAGAAATTTGTAATAAGAAGTTTAAGTTCAGTGCCACTGTTTTGAAAAGGCAAATGAAAGTGTTAATAAGTGTAAACGGAGGCCTATAGTAGGCTTATAGTGGCTGCCCAATAATTTGGGCTAGGTTTTAGTGAACCAATTATATTGTTTGCCATGTTTCCGTTTTTATTTCTCCTCCATATGAGTTATTGTTAAATGTATTGACACCACAGTGTGTGGCCGCCTTAACTCTTGAGCCCGACGGGGCAACGATGGAATAAGGTTTTTAATGTGCCCTATTGTGGTGATGGATAGCCGAAGGAGAACCCATGGGATTTTATATTGTATGTGTAACAAGCCCTACAGGCATTGACCAATTCAAACAGTGTGCACAATATTAAGGGGCCCAAAATTTAAAAAGAAGTTGTGTATGTCCATTGATATTGGGTAATCATTAGCATTACTTTGCTTATTGAGCTTTAGGCTCACAGTTGTCTTGTGTTGGAGGTAGAGAAAGAAATGTGTGAATGGCATGAGGAGAACTGAAGCATGGTCCTGACCCTGATTTGTACATATGAACATATCGACCTTTTGTGGGTTATTTCAGTTATCAGTGAGATGTTTGTAATAAAGTGTGAAGTTATGTTTTGAAAATAAATTGGGTTATTTAATACTTATGTATAATATGTTTGAGACACACTTTTATGTTTAATGTAAATAATGTGAAATAAGTTTTCAAATTTAAAAAAAAAAATATCCAGATTTCTGCAGTAATAAAGTATTATATAGTTTTAAAACGTAACACCTCAAATATGATTTTAACTAAAATAAGTGAGGGTGTTACAAATTTACCTAGCTCACGGTGGTCGGCTGTGGAGGCTTGACTCGACTAGGTCCTCTCGGAAGCGGTGGGGGTGGTGGCGTGGTGGTGGTGGGTGGTGTGACAAAACAGAAGGAGAAAGATGGAGAGAAGGCCGACAGAAAGAGGGTGGTGGAGGCGTGGCCGTCATTGGGGTGGTGGTGGCGTGGGGGTGGTGGCGGAGAGATGGCTGACGGATAGAGAGAGAGAGAGATACTGAAAATGTAAAAATGAAAGGGAATGGGTCTTTCGGCGCAGGTATAAACTGATTACTTTTGCCAGAGCATTTTGTTTCACTGACAAAAGTATATAAATGCACTGGCAAAAGTCGTCAGTAAACCCTACTTAAAAACAACACATTTTTTATTACTTGGGTTTTTGCCGACGCATTTATATTACATGTGTGTTATAAAATGCGAAGCCGAGAATTTTCCCGCAACACTTTTGTCGGCACATTTCGTCAAATGTGCCGGGAAAAGTACTTTCACTGACACAATATTGTGCTGGCAAAAGTGGTTTTGAGCTGACAATTTTTATTTTTTATTTTTTTTCTCGTTTAATTATTAAAATTATTTCAATTATCTGCACACAATAATTGAAACATTTTATTATCTAAACAACTAAATAATAATTTAAATGCTTGATGTAATACTAATTTTGGGTGTTATATCGAAGGAGATCGAAACAGTCATGTACTACCAACAAACTAGGTTAATTATCAATACTGCTTAACATTTATAATATTTTAACACTTACAGTTTAAATGAACATTTTATAATGTCCATGGTTAATAATATATACTAAATATATCTAAAAATTGATATACTTAACGTATTTTTTGGGCGTTATATCGAACGAGATCGAAACAGGCACTACCAACAAACTATGTTAACTAGCAGTACTGCTTAACATTTCAAATATTTTAACACTTAGGGTTTAATCGAACTATTTATAATATTCATAATTAATAATAAAAATCTAAATATATCTAAAAATTGATGAAATTTGATGACATACAACCTACTCTATATATATCACAAGAGTTTATCTATTTACACATTCAATACAATTACTATTAATTCTTGTTAATAATAATAAAAGATGAGTAGTATGATCGACTATTAGTTTGTTCCTCAAAAAATGAATAATTATTTAACGTTTCAATAAATTATCAATAATGAAACGTACATATATATATATATATTAACAAAAGAACAATACTCGATCATATGATCAGTAACACTAATAATGTTGAGTAAGACCAAGATTGTATATATTCATAAACTATTGTGTAATACAACAGTTTATTAGACCTATGATAGCAATTTTTAAAATTAAATGATAATCATATGGATAGATTAGCATAATCGACAATGATCACAATAATATTAGTTCATAATTACAAAGTTAATTAGTATTATAGCTGATCTTAGATCAATCTAACAACTTTATACCCTTGATTAGATGTTAAATAATTATTAATTAATGAATGATACTATATAAAACTATAATCACTTATAAAAAGTTTTAAAAATTGTGTATTTAAATTCCTTAATGCTTTTACCGGCGCAATTTTATCTTTTACCAACGCGTTTATGACTTTTACCAGTGTGTTTAGAAGACTTTTGCTAGCGCAACATTGTAATGCGCCGACAAAAACACCACTGTCAAAAGTAGGTCTGTATAAAAATCACTTTTGCTGGTGCAATAATGCCTAGTGCGTTGGCAAAAAGTATGTCGTAAAAAGTGTACAAATTTTTGCCAGCGCAGTTGGACATGGCATCATCAAAAGTTTCTTTTGCCGGCGTGTTTCGTAATTGCGTCGGGAAAAACTAATTTTGCCGGCGTAAATTGCCGCTGATGATAGTGAAGCTTTTTGCCAGCGCAATTTGTGAAATGCATCGGCAAAAGAAACTTTTACCGGCGTAATTCTGAAACGTGCCAACAAAAGCCTCGTTTTTCTTGGAGTGATATATATACTACAGTTTAACCTATAACAACAATTTTTAAGTGGATCCCATAATTATATGTGGAAAACTTCTCAATGATTATTACGCATGGATGATTACCATAAATCACTAAACAAGTTTTTGATGAGGAATGATTATAATGATGATGAAAATAAATAAAATATATAAAATCGATAATTTCGAATTAATAAGATTAATTAGGCAATAAACATTAGTTGGAAAGATAATGGTCACATTAATTATTCCCATTAATTCCAAAATGATTTTTTTTCTCAAGGAATGGATACAAGGAATGAATCAAGGATGAAGAATGAATATTAAATAAGAATTTTTTTTTATGTTTTAATTAATAAATATGTAACCGTCATTGTAACGCCCTACTACCTTAGAGCCGTTACTAGTGAAGTTTAAATGTGCAATCAACTCGTTAAACGAGGTTTTTAGAACAAAAGTGTGATTAAATAGAAGTCTAGGCTGTAATCTTTAAAAAGTACCCAATTTCATTAAAAGTTCAAGAGTTTAATATTCGAGATCCCATAACTCAGTTTACAAAATATTTACAACTCAAAACAAGTTTATAAGTAATTAATCATCAAAACTAGGGTTTGTACAGCCATTTCTCAAAAAATATTCCCAACCAAAGCAGTCGGGCAGGCCAAACATGTACGCGCTGCCCCCACGCTCTCCGTACTCATGGCTGGTTGACTTTCTCTTTGCCCTTACCTGCAACACAGAGCACCCGTGAGCCGAAGCCCAGCAAGAAAACTCAAACAATATATAACATACGCATAATATACAGTCACTATAGCAGACAACTCATATCTAGTGAGACAGTCCATAAAATCTAACACATACATGGCCATGCCATCCTAGAAGCATTACCAAAGCCTAGGATCTCGGTCTATACCGTAAGGATATCCCATGTATCCGTTGGGGTCTCACCCTAACCACGAGCACTCTATGTGCTAAGTGGTATTCCCGGCTCCACTGCCGTTCTCGACCCTTCGCCGTTCCCGGCCCTTCGCCGTTCAATCTGCTTTTACCATATTTAGCATTCTCAAATAACAATCAAACATACAATCATTCATATTAAGCTACATCCTAGCAACGATACAATTTAGGGCTGCGCCCTGCAACAATTCTATGGGCCTGAGCCCTGCTCTACGGGTGCTACAGTTTTCTTACCTGTACCCTGAGCTTTCCGATGTACCACGGTCACGAGCACGGTCCTCTAGCACGAGCCTCTTCCAAAACCCTAGTCACAACACATGTAAAACACTCTTTAATACTAACCAATCCAAAACCACTTCCCGGGACCACTCCTACACTCGCAAGACCTCTAATTCCTTAAAACAACGCGTTGGAACCATCCCCCGAGTCCCTGGGCAAAAGCCCTAAAAATGCAATTTTTGGCTGTCAAAAATGGCCTAGGGCCGCGGCGCCCAGCGGCTTTCCCCCATCCTGAAGCAACCTCGCGCCGCTGCGCCCAAGAACAGGGCCGCGGCGCTCCTTCGCGAACCCAGATTTCTGGGTTTTCTCTTGTGTTTTTCCCGAGCCAAAACCACTCCAAATCATCCCAAGCAAGTACCTAAGCCCCAAAATCAATTCAAAACCCCAAATGAACCCTTTAACAACCTATAAACATCATAACCAAACTCAATTACACATTCACACCCAAAAATCCACTATTGAGCTCAAATTTCAGAAACCTAAACCATGGCTTCTAGGACTTAAACCATAGCTTGAAAAATATGAACCTTGCTTCTAAAATCTTAAACCACATCAGAAACTAAAATATAAACATGTTAGAACTCTTACCGCAATCAGGAATCTGGCTTGAACCCTTCTCAATTCCAGCCTCCAACCTCTTTCCCCTTGATTATCCTAGTTGAATTTCCAAGTGAAACCAGCCATATCCCCTTTAGATTTCCACACTTAATCTCTGTAAATTCAAACTTAAATACAACAAAAACAGAGCACAAACTCTTACCTCTGAACAACCTTGGCCTAAGCTTGATCTTGGTCACTTCAAACCTCTTGATCCTCCTCCTAAGACCCAAATTCAGCTTCTTTCTTCTGCTTTTCTTTTGTTCTATCTCTAGGTCCCAAATTTTAGCATAAACCAACTATCACCAAGTGTTATACATATATCCCTTTTTCCTTTTGCTGAAGGTTATCTATCTTGTCAAATAACCATTCTACCTTTCCTCAAATATCCCTTCCTAACTAAGCCTCAAGGACACCTTTGTCATTTCATATCTATATTACAATTCTACCATTTTCCCACCTGAACCTGTTACTCTCAGTGGTTACTAACAGTTACACAAGTTACCAAATTTCCAATTACCATTGACTGACAAGAACCCAATTACAAAATCTCTAAAATACCCCTAGGCTCCTCCCGAGCCGGGTATTAGATCTCGTTGTGACTTTTGAGTTATCTAGCTCGCTAGGACCGTCTCAGCACGTGCATCACATTAATATCACCACACCCACGTAGTACGAACCACAAAATATAATTATCACATTTATGCCCTCAACAGGCTAAAATTACCAACAGGGCTCACATGCATATTTATATCATCTAAACATGCATTCTAATAACATATTCATTTAAATTCACACATTATCATATTAATTCACTTATTACCCTCCAGGTACGCTAATCAAGGTCCTAAACCTTATTAGCAACTTAGGGTGTTACAGTCACTCATCAGGTAGCCCTTCCAAAAGTTTGAAAAATCAAAATTTATTTTTAGAAATATTAATTAACAATTATAAATATGGACCATGGGTAGTAACTATTAAGAGTACCCCCAATTATATATATATAATGCCAACTGTAGTTAGGTTTTAGGCTTCTAGGTATAGACCTCTTTATAATATCGTAATTAATTAAATCCTAAATATTAATTATATTATATATAAAATATCTAAGTTCTTTATTTGGTAGCGAAAATATATTTTATCTATGTTTTGGTGAAGTTATATCACTACAAAAATATAAGGCATATACCGAGAACACTATACCAAGAACATGTTCTCGGTATAGACAATTCAGAATCGCGCCAAAGCTACGCGGTATTTTTTCATTTTAGTTGATGTACCAAGGACTCTATACCGAGAACTTGTTCTCGGTATAGGTCCTATATATACTTAATCTTCCCCGAAACAGAGAGCTCATTTCTCTGAAACACAAAAAAAATCCAAATCGGTTTCTCCGCCATTTTTCTTCCATTTTCTGGATTTCGGCCCCCAAAAGCTACTTTTTTTATAAATCTTCCCTTCCAAAGAAGATTTAGTCATCAATAGGGTCTATTAAGGTATGTATTGATGTATATTTCATTTTATTTTGGGTATAAATTTATCAAATTTTTTTTCTTTCTGTTTTGGTCTTCTCTACTCCAATAATCAGGTTTTTTTCTTTATTTCTTTTCAGGTATTGCATTATTCACGAGTGATTTTACAGGTATCACAAATTTTATTTATAATTTTTTGGTTTTTTTAATATTTTTGGCATAAATATATTTGGGGTTTTATGTATAATTTTTTTAATATTGTTAATATATTGTAATTTATCATATTATATATATAATATTTTATTATGTATTTATAATAGGTAAGAATAATAATTAGAAATGAAAATTAGGTAAAAGTTTAGTGATATCCAACTTAGAGGATATAATGTTGTGTAGTATTTTAGTAAAATACATACATAGATTTAGGATTTAGTTAGTGTAATCTTATGGATAAATTATTAATTTATTAGTATGAAAATTTATTAATTTAATAGTTTATTTTTTAGGTATATAATTTGACTTTTAGTTATAAAAATATGTTTGTATGTAAATATAATATTTGAGTGTTTATTTTTTTAGATTGGGTTAAATAATTTGAGTGTTAGATTGTTAGATTTGGTTAATAAAGTTTGATTATTAGAGTGGGTTTTGTTTATTTAAATTGAATTTTGTTGTTGTTGTTAATTTTTTTTATTCTTAGTGTTGATGAATATTGATGCTTTGTTTTTGTTGTTAATTTTTAGTAGAATTATGATATTTTGAATAGAAAATTGAATAATTAATAAAATTTAGAGTAATAATTATAAATTATATAGTCATTTACAATGTATTTGTATTGCTTTGTGTATGCTCTGGAACTTGATATTTTTTATGTGTTATTTGCAGGATTTTAAATTTTGGGATTTATGAAAATTAAGTCGATATGCTGCCAATTTTTTTATAGAATTAAAAGTACTTAATAAAATTTCTAATTTAATAAATAGTGAGTTGATAAGTAGTATAATATATTTTTAATTATGATTAAATAAAATTAACAATAACATTATGCAACCAAATTTAATAAAAATAAACATTAATCTTGAAATTTTATTTAAATAAGTAATTAAATAACTTTTAAACAAATCTTAGAAATTTTGTGTAAATTTATAAAACTATTCAATAAAGCATAAGTAAAATATGTTATTTAATAAATACTGAATTAATATGTAAAAAAATAATATTTGTTAGTTCTGATTAAATAAAATTAACAATTATATTATTAGAAAACTAATTTTAAACATAATCTTAATAATTATTAAAATTAATTTAATGGTAAAAGATTAACCATTAATTGTAATTAAAATTAAAATTAATATTTGAAGTTAGAAAAAAAATATGTCAAATGTAAATAATTTTAATAATATTTACACTCAAATATATTATAGTTAGATATCATAAAACAACATAATTAACTTCAAAGAGCATAAGACATTATAAAAATAATATTTAGTTTTATTTGTTTTTCTTTGGTAATAAGAAATTATTACCAAAGATATGATAGTATGTTATTATCACCTAGTGATATTTTTTTATTTTATTAGTGGTAATCACAAGAAGCCTTAGACTCGTTCGGAGAGGGTGAGTCATTGATGATAAGTGTTCTGTGCAGTGCTACACTCATACAATGTCGATCGATAAGAGCTGGAGTAATTTGACAAATCGATTATCTGATGAGTATGAGGCTGGTGTGATGGATTTTCTCCAGAGAGCTCGGCAGTGCGTTGACTCAAGGGGATTGGTGAAATGTCCGTGTAGGAGGTGTGTCAACGTTGAATTTCAGATGATTGCTGTATTAGAAAATCATCTCTTTGTAAATGGTTTTCTACGAAAATATACCAATTGGCATTGGCATGGAGAGGATGTAATAATACCAATGAGGAAAATGATAGATCAAAATGATGTAGATGAAATGATTGATGTTCTCAATGATGTTATGCAAAATGACAATGACAAATATGAAGAGAATGAGCGCGATCAAGAGATACCTACAACAGACTACAGGGGTGGGCAACATTATAACGATTTTTTTGCTGAGAACGAGGCTCCATTATTTCCCGGGTGTCAAAATTACACATCATTGAATTTCCTAGTGAAGTTGATGCATTTCAAAGTGTTGGGAAAAATTCCTAACGAAATATTTGATGGAATGCTAGAGTTGTTACATGATGCATTTCCAGCCCCAAATAAGCTTCCAAAATCGCATTATGCAGCGAAAAGGTTGTTGTGAAAACTTGGATTGGGCTACGAGTCAATCCATATCTGCAAGCATGATTGCGCACTGTTTTGGAAAGAACATGCTGGAAAAAGCAAATGTCCTGTTTGTGGGGAGGATCGGTGGGTGGACAAGAACACCAATGGCAAGAAAGTGCCTCATAAAGTGATGCGTTATTTTCCTTTAACCCCTAGGTTAATGCGAAAATATGCATCAAGGCACATTGCTCAACATATGAGATGGCATCACGAGCAACATATAAAAGAAGATGGTATATTACGTCATCCTGCTGATGGGAAAGCTTGGAAGGACTTTGACCGAAATAATCCAACATTTGCTATGGAACCCAGGAATGTGCGGCTTGGATTGGCTGCATATGGATTCAATTCCTTTGGTAATATGAGTTTTTCTTATAGTATGTGGCCGGTTGTGTTGACGACATATAACTTGCCACCATGGTTGTGCATGAGAGAAACTAATTTCACGTTGAGTTTATTAATTCAAGGTCCTCATTCACCAGGAAAAGACTTTGATGTTTTCTTAAGACCATTGATTGATGAGTTAAAAGAATTATGGGTGACCGGTGTACAGACTCGAGATGCAGTCGATGGTAGTTTCTTCACTCTTCGAGCAGCTTTGATGTGGACTATAAACGATTACCCAGCAAGGAGCAGCCTTTCTGGATGGACTGGCCAAGGTTATCATGCTTGCTCTACTTGCAATGTGGCAACACCATCTATTCATTTACAAAAGAAGGTTGCTTTTTATGGCCATAAATATTTTTTACCAATCAAACATGCCATTAGAAGGGACAAGAATACATATGGTGTCGTTGAAAAAAGACTACCACCAAAGCCATTAACCATGCAAGAAATGTTCACATAAATGGGTTTTATACCCGATTCTCTTCCTGGTAAGCATGTAAGTTATGGTGGCCAAAAAAGAAAGCGTACAAAAGATCAAGTATGTTGGCGGAAAAAAAGTATATTTTTTGAGCTCCCATATTGGGCCAACATAATGTTGCGACACAATCTAGATGTTATGCATGTTGAGAAAAATGTGTGTGACAGTTTAGTAGGCACAATAGTTGGGCTGGAGAATAAGACCAAAGACACAGTTAGTGCCAGAGTAGACTTGGAGAAGATGAAGATGAGACCAGAGTTACAACTGAGGAATTTGAATGGCCGGATACAAAAGCCTGCGGCCAAATTCACTTTCACTGTTGAAGATCACCAAAAGTTTTGTCGATTTCTTAAATCAGTGAAGTTTCCAGATGGTTTTGGATCTAACCTAAGGAATAATGTGATTGATAATGACAATAAGATCACTGGTTTGAAATCACATGATTGTCACATCATTATGCAATGCCTTTTGCCAATTGGTGTGCATGCATTCCTAGAGAAATCGATAAGTACAACTATTATTGAGTTATGCACTTTCTACAAGCTCATTTGTGCGAGAATTTTAAATGTCTCAAATTTAGAAAAAGTCCAAACTTCAATTGTTGAGATTGTTTGCAAGTTAGAACATATTTTCCCCCCTGCATTTTTCGATATCATGGTACATCTACTAATGCATTTACCGGAAGAAGCAATACTTGGAGGACCGGTTCACATGAGGTGGATGTATCCTTTTGAAAGGTATATGAAAAAATTGAAGAATTATGTCCGTAATAAAGCACATACAGAGGGGTCAATAGCAGAAGGATATGTGGTTGATGAGGCATTAACATTTTGCTCCATGTACTTGAAAGGAGTTGAAACAAAGTTCAATCGTCCAAACCGAAATGTAGATGTTGGTCCATTACTTAAAAAGATGTCGGTCTTTTGATCTCAGGGTCGCCCAATTGGTAAGAAATCCTTGACAATTTTGGAAGATGAAGTGAAGAAAATAGCGGATTGGTATATTCTAAATAACTGCAATGAGATCTTTCCATATCTTCAGTAAGTAATTAAAGTAGTTCATCATTTCATTGCATGTTTATTGTAACACTTATTAGTAGCTCTTAAATATGTTGTTTTTGTTTGTTGCAAAGAGCATAGGGAAATTCCACAAACTAGAGTTGTTGAAAACCTAGACCAATTACATAGAGAGGAATTTCCTAATTGGTTTTATAATAAGATTTATCATTTTCGGCAAACAGGTTCCTTGGAAGTACATGAATAATTAATCTCTTTAGCAAACAGTTCTTCAACTCGCGTTGCGTCGTACCCTGGGTGTGTTGTAAATGGAGTAATATTTTTGTGTTATGACAGGGACAAGAATCGCAAAACTCAAAATAGTGGAGTCTCTGTAGCAGGAGTTGAAAATAATACTTATTACGACCAGTTGGAAGAAGTTTTAGTGATGACATATCTTTCTGGTTGTTATGTTGTATTATTTAAGTGCAAATGGTTTGACACTAATCGATCTTCAAGATTAATGTTTGAGCAAAACTTAACAAGTATCAAAACTAGTTCGGAGGCCTTCAAAGATGGTAAATTTATCTTAGTAACTCAGGCTAACCAAGTTTTCTACATTGATGACCTTAAAAATAAATCTCATTGGAAAGTCATCCAAGAAGTGCATCACAGAAAAGTGTGGGACATCCCAGTAGTTGAAGAATAAGCGGAGGATGTAGAAGTAGATGTTATGCACGACACTAGTTCTTCTAATTTCCAATTATTCGTTGATCTTGGTCCGTTGCCACAAATCAACTTTGAACGTACAGGGGCTCCATTACAATTTGTTGAGATAGATAATGTTGCAATTGAGGAGGAGAGGGAGGAGGAAGAGGAAGATGAAGAGGAGGAGGAGGAAGTTGAATATAAAGAAGAAGATGATGAAGAGGAAGATGAACACATAGAAACTGTGATGATAGTGAAGATTATTATAGTGATTATTAAGTGGTAATTTTATAATATGTTGAAGTAATTATTTTTAACAATAATTGATTATTATAGTTATTATGTTTAGTATAAGTGTAATTTTAATATCGATTAATTTGACAGATATGGCTGATGTTATTGCTCGATCTAACGAGGGTGATGGTGGAGGATGTGATTGTAACGCCCTGGATAGCCAAGACCACAACACTGTGTACTTATAAATGTGCAGGACTTGCTAATCAAGTCATTAATTTAAAAATGTGTCACTAATCATGTATGAGCTAGGGTTAAAAGGTTTTGGTCTCAAAAGTTTCACTTTATATAATTAAACAGTTACATACACGGGATCCCAAAAGAAACAGAGTTTAAAAGTTGGATTACAGACTCCCCAAAATACGAACAATTGTCAGCCATACTAAGGCAAAATGAACATTTTTGAGTCTCGCGTCCCTGCCTAAACCTTAACCGTGGCGGCTGAGCAACTGGTCATGTACATTCTGCTCGCAGAGCTCTCCAAATCAGGGCTGATCAAGTTTGCCCTTGCCTTTACTTGCACCACGCAGCACCCGTGAGCCAAGGCCCAACAAGAAAACATAATACACATCACATACAGTATTAACAATCAATTAACACTTTAAGCATGTTTAACCACTCAATATTCATGTTAATTCTATAACATACAATCAGAGTCAAAGATACAAGTGCATTTCAATAACAATCAAATACACAATAATCAGGATAATCAGAATAATCAAGGCCGACAACTTAGGCCGCACCCTCTGTTTAACCCACTGACTCCGACCCGCTTAAACCGAGCTCAGTGCATAATAAGCTATCCTCAGCTACCAGTGGCCGAGCCGCGCCCTGTGCGCTAGTTTAACCTTAGCTCGCTTAGGCCGTTGGTTTACTATTTATATGGCGTAATACCATTCTTTCAAGCATACATATTAGAGAGCCCTTAGTCCCGCTACAAATATACAACCGAGTGCAATTTTCTTACCTTTAACTTCTTCGCTTATTAATTACAGGCGATGTCCCTCGAGCACGATCCTTTCCCAAGCCCTAGCTTTAGCACCTAATCACAACCAAGGTATTGGGTTCCATTAATATTCAAATATAGGTTTTCGGGTTCAAAACTAGCTTCCGGGAAATCAAATCCTACCAAGCACGGTGGTGAAATCGATCCCGAGCACTCTAGGCTAGATTCCCGTGCTTTAAAACCCTAAATTTTCAAGTACACACCTAAGGGCTGCGGCCCTGCCCTAAAAACAGAACCTAAGGCATCCCTGGAAGAAGACACGTAGTCGCTCACCTCTGGCCGAGCCTCCTTGGCATCCCTGGAAGAAGACACGTAGGCATCCCTGAAATATCTCAAATATAGGTTTGCGGCGCTCACCTCTGGCCGAGCCTCCTTGGCTCCTTTGCATCCTAGGGCCGCAGCGCTCTAGAATAAAGTCGCGGCCCTTCCCTTTGTGCCCAGAAATTCCACCATTTTCAACACCTAAACCTTACCCGAAATCATCCCAAAGCTTCCTAATTCAAAACCAATTAATCCCAACACTTTTAGAATGACTTAAACAACATAATTCAACTGAAAACTCAACCTAAAACTCATGGAAATCCCATCTTCAATTTCTGAAACTCAAGAACTTCAAACACTAAAACCAGCCATGCAAAACTCGAATTTAAACCTCTAATTCACAAATTGAAGCTTTACCTCTTCTGCTGAACCACTTCTCCAAGCAAAATCCAAGTTAATTCTCAAGCTCTCCACCTTAATTCTGCCCTTAAACATCAAAATCACAATTATCTCAATACCCAGCCAAAACTCAGAATTTCTAACCACAAAGAAGGGAAATCAATGCTTACCTTAGTCCTGATTAAGTTCCTTGGATAATCCTTGAGTTAATTTACTAAATCCCACCTTTAATTCTCAGAAATCCCAACTCAAATCCTCCAAATTTTCTCAGTTTTCTTGTGTTTTTCCTAGTTTCCTTGAGAGAAAAATAGAGAGAAAAGGCTGAGAATAAAGGGTCGTTTATTTTGTGTTCTAATGTTTTCCTTTAATTTAGTCTACCCTTATCCCATTAAGTCAATCCCGAGGCTCGGGGTGCTGGAAACATCCCCGAGGGCAAAACGGTAAATTTCCCCAATATTCTCGTCTAGACTTCCTAACCTCAAATATATCTCCATATATTTATTTTCATAACCCGATAGTCTAAATAACTACCCAATACCTAAAATACCCCTGACTTATCCAAAGTCAACTGTTAAGCCCCGTTGTGACTTTTCCCGCTATCAAGCCCTAGGATCGCCTCAAGTCGTGCTCTGCAAACCTACCCACATAATAATGTGGTTCTCACAAATATCATATATATATCACATTAATATCAATATAATCATACAAGCATTTTAATCATATAATTATGCATTTAAATCAATAAACTCACTCAAACCACATTTAACTCAATTATGCCCTCTCGGCACACTAATAAAGGCCCTTAAGTCTTATTAGCGAACTTGGGGTCGTTACAGCAATCCTCCACGTGGACCGTCAGATATCCTAGCTGATTGTGAACGAGGTAATACATTACGCATTAATACACTCCTTAAATTTTAACAATTAATACATATTAATTTTAAAATATTAAATTTGCATACAATAGCGCCTCCAAACAAACGTGGATGCCACAAAGGATTGAATACGCGGGAAAAAAGGGAACAGTTGGGGCGTCCTCTCCCTCTCGAGTGGGATGTGTGAGGGAGAACATATAAAGAGATCGGAGATTAGAGCTCAAATTTCTCAAGAGAGTTGGGATTACTTGTTCGACAGTACACAGATTCGGACTGTCCTCAATGGTCAAAAGTACCAAATGCCTCAAAACAGAGAATACTTGCACATCTGGAGGTAAGTAGTTTATGTATTTATGTTAATTCTATTTTTAGGTTATATATCATATTTATTAATAAATGTTTGTAATTTAGGATGATTTGTTTGATATCGGGCGTACCAAATATGGACAAGGGCACATACCTGGGATCTTGAGAAGCATTGATACATCGTGTGCTAAAAAATATTCTGATTGGAAGTACGATATTAAAGAGCATTTAACGATTAATGGGCCACAAAATCGTTATGGTGGTTGCACAAATACGCAGTGGCATAAAGCCGTTGAATTTTTCCGACGCCCAGAAATTATGGTATTAATTTCTTGCTAAACTTAACTATCTTAATTAAATATATTACTAACAGAAACTTTTTGCAGAAACGTTCTGGGGTCAACAAGGAAAATAGGAAGAAACTAAAAGAGCTTAGCTACGGAGGTTCTCAATCAATCTCAGCGCTGCGCTATAAAAAAGTTAGTTAATTAATTGTTTTTAAGTTTGTTTTTCTTATTTACGTTTAATTATTATTTTTATAAAAATATATGTACGTGACAGAGCAATTTAGGGACTGGGCAACTTGAGCCCATCCCGAATAGCTACATGGATACTCACCATAAATCAGGCACAGGGTGGGTGACAGAGACAGCCAAAAAAACTTGGGTACGTTAAGTTTTTTTAAACATTTTTCAAAATTTTAATTGTTTGTTTACAATACATAATTACATTATACATAGTATCATAGGAGGAATTGCGTGCATATCACGACACACAGCAGACACAGACAACTGATATTGAGAGTTCCACACCAGTTTCGAGTGCACCTGAAGATGAAGACATATCTTTGGTACAAAATGTCTTCGGAAAACGACGTGGCTACCAGAAAGGATATGGACGTATCCTTAACATAAGGGACCGAATTCCATTTGATTTTCATCCTCCACAAACTAGAGATGAAGAGATGTCTGATATGAGAGAGCGTGTTCGACAATTAGAGGAGCACGTCCAGACTCATTGTATCACCCCGGGATCTCAATGTGCCCCACCACCACCTGATGATCCCGATGTTGGAGCACCAACTCAGTAGGACTTATGTATGAATTTTATTACTATGGACTATTACATTATCATATTTAGGACAACTCTTTATTTTGATTTAGCAAACATACTCTTATGTTTTTATTTATATGTTTAATATAAGTGTTTTAATTTTATTCTATTGTTTTATATTTAATTTAAATTAAATAAATATATAAATAAGTGAATAAACATTACAAATATAAAAAACATTTCCAGTTTAGTCTATACCGAGGACAATGTCCTCGGTATATCCAATCAATATGACAAATTTGGGTTGGTTGTGCCAAGAACATTTTCCACTCTATACCGATGACATTGTCCTCGGTACAACTTATACCGAGAAGAGATTGAATGTCGTCGGTAGAAGTTTGTCTCTACCGACGCGGCTGTACCGAGGCCTTGCTGCCGAGGATATGTTCTCGGTAGAGGCTATATCGAGAACATTTTGGCTTATACCGACGACTTTTGTTCTCGGTATAGGCCTTGCTTTTGGTAGTGTATGTTCCCACTATTAAATTTGTTTGCAATACGTAGGCAAAAATGTCCAATTAAATTGATATTTATGACAAAAATACGTACTTAAGATTTATTAGCACAGAAAATGCCTAAATTATAAGTAAATTTTACATCATATAGTTGGATTTAACTATGGGAACAGATGTTGCACCACCAAACTATGCACTTAATTAATGTATTTTAAGTAATTTCAGTACTTAACAAACACAACAATGAGTAATATCTCCGCAAATATCCCTTTATATAATTATGTGAAGACAATTCATATATTACGCTACTGAACATTATTTATTATAATTAAGAAACTGTGCGGAGATATTAAAATGTATCAAGATAATGTTATTACTTGTTACATTTACGTACATATATATATATATATATCGATCAATCATCGTCAAAAGCAAAGCACTATGTCTAATAAGAAGGCGGAGGTAACAGCGGCGGAGGCGGCGGCGGCAGTACCATATGTGGAGGTGGCGGCGAAAATGGCTGTGGAGGTGGTGGTGGCCCCGGTATCCGCTTGAACTGAAATCGAGTATTTGATTTTGGCGGCGGCGGCGGCGGCAGTGATCTCTGCCGTCGAGGACGGAAAAACAGTTGGACCCTTTGTTGTTCGAGTAGAGGCTCTGAATTATGATAAACTTTTAAGGCAGTAGTCATCGTAAAATATACTGATAAGAATCCATACATGATGATCAATATCAAAGCATAGCACTTAATTGTACCCATTTGAATTGCTTAATTATTTAGTACTACCTACTCTTTAGTTAATATACAATATAGCCTATATATTATCAGGTAGGAGGTATCTCCAGCTCTTACTTTCACTTTCATCGAGATATACATAAATATATATATAAATATATTAATTTATGGAGGTGTACAATATTATTATACAATGTATATATACAACTTGATTAAGAAATAATTAGTGTTAGATCCATAATTTATGAATACACAAGTCCAAAGAAGGAAGCCTAAGCGTTGACGGAATCGACCGAGAGAGGAGACCTTGACTCGATCAAATTATATAAATACAAATTTATTTATATATAAATATGTATAAGGCACCAATTTCCGCACCAATTTATATATATGGCACTAATTTCGGGGCAGCTATTTGAATATTTTGTCATTTAAATAAATTTGTAAATTTATTTTACATGGGGAACATTATTATCATTTAATATATCCTCAAAATTTTCAATAAATTTCAAATAATTTAAAGGGCCAAAAATAAGGTCAAAACAGTTGAATTTTACACGAGCATACACAAAAATAGACATGCGTGCAACAACCTTAATTTTGGCACTGTAAACTATTCAGAATTTCTTGAAAAGTAACATAGTGTCTTAAATTACTACAATGTATGTCATCATAAAAAAAATTGAAAAAAAATAATACTTAGGTGTCAAAATACCCTACTGCCTCCGCCGGTGCAACCAAAAAAATGGTTACACCGAAGTGCTCCCCTATATATATATATATATATATTTAAGGAGCCTCGATAGAGGCTTATGAGTGTTTTCTGTTTCGATACTTGGAGAAATTATAACAATTTTTTTTTGTATGATAGCGTACATGATAGTTATAATAGGCATCCCACTAATTTTCAGGAAATTCCGATAAATTTATACTGCTAAAATCAGAGTTTAAATAGTTTGTTTTCCACGCTTATAAAAAAATCAAGCACACGTGCAACTGATTGTTTGAACTCTGACTTCAGCACCATAAATTATTCAAAATTTCAAAAAATTAGTAGAATGAATGTTATAATTATAATGTACGTCAACATACAAAAGAAATTGGGTTATAATTTCTCGAAGTGCCGAAAAGAGAAAACGTTCATACATTAGAGACAAAAGTGATGCCCTATACATAAGAAAATTCCTATATATCTATGTATAGAGGGTTTGGCAAAATTTATCATTTTGTAAAGTTTTTGGAAACACTTATCTTTTTGTTTGAATTTAATACTTTGCTTGTTGGAAGGTTAATTATTTTACAAAAAATAATATTAAAATATATATCAACTACCTAATAATTAATAATAATTAAAACGTGTCGGCAAAAGTCAACCCAACTACCATAATTAAAACGTGGACTTTTGCCGGCATGTTAGGTGAAACGCGCCGGCAAAAGTCTTTCCCACATGAGTTTCGAAATGGGCAAGGCAGGAATTTTCACGCTCAACTTTTGCTGGCGCATTTAGCGAAATGCGCCGCTAAAAGTCTATTAATGTAATTTTTTTAATTAGTGTAATTGTTAATCTTGAGTCACATCAGCCATAATTAGACCATTAATTAAGTCTGAAATATTCCATAACTAACCAAGGTTGCAAAACACCACTACCCCAGGGTGAGATCGACTATGATTCACACCGATAACGGAACTTTGACAACTAACAGTCAATAAGAACAATCTTGGTTAGTGAAATTGTTAATCTTGGAACATCCCGCGATAAATTAGATTGTTGATTAGGTCGAAAACACTCTATAATTTGCCAAGGTTGCAATAAACTACTGTCCCGGGTTGAGATCGAATATGATTAACACCAACAGCAGAACTTTGACCACTAACATTCAACAAGAAGAGTCTTCTTAGTGAAAATGTTTATCTAGGAACATCCATCAGGCAACTAGACTGTTAATTATGTTTGAAATACCTCATAATTTGTGCTTTGGTTGCAAGAAACTAATGTCTGAAGGTGAGATCGACTATGATTCACATCTATAGCAGAACTTTAACTATCAACAGTCAACTTGAACGATCTTTATTAGTAAAATTGTGTATCTTGGAACATCTCGGACGTAATCAAACCGTTGATTAGATCGGAAATATCCCACAACTAGCCAAGGTTGTCAAAAACTACTACCTCAGGATAAGAACGACGACGATTGCACATTGAATTTATAAAATTTTCAAGCACTTTTGCCGAAAAATTTCACGAAATGCACCGCTGAAAGTATTTTTCCCGACGCATTTCGCAAAATGCGCCACTATAAGTATTTTTCCCAGCGTTTTTCACGAAACGCGCCACTAAAAATCTATTAATGCAATTTTTTTAATTAGTGTATTTTTTTAATCTTGAGCCACATCAGCCATAACTAGACCATAATTAGGTCTGAAATACTCCATAATTAGCCAAGGGTTGCAAGAAACTACTACCCCAGGGTGAGATCGACTATGATTCATACAGATATCAGAACTTTGATCACTAACTATCACGAAGAACAGTATTGGTTAGTAAAATTGTTAATCTTGGAACATCATGCGGCAATCAGATTGTTGATTAGGTCTGAAATACTCCATAATTTTTGCTTTGGTTGCAAGAAACTAATGTCGAGGGTGATATTGACTATGATTCACATCGATTTCAAAATTTTAACCATCAATAGTCAACTTGAACAGTCTTTATTAGTAAAATTGTATATCTTGGAACATTTCGGGCATAATCAAACCGTTAATTAGATATGAAATATCTCATAATTAGCCAAGGTTGTCAGAAACTACTACCTCAGGATAATATCGGTGATGATTACAAATCGAGTTTATAAAATTTTCAAACACTTTTACTGGCGCATTTCACGAGATGCGCCATGCGCCACTATAAGTACTTTTACTGGCGCTTTTCGCGAAATGCGCCACTAAAAGTCTAAACACATATGCTGACAATAGTAAAGAAAAGTTTGATCGCCAAAAGGTGAGGATTTTTGCCGGCGCATTACGGAAAAGCGCCAACTTTTACCGGCGTAAAAAATCACCGGCAATTATTTAGACTTTTGCCGATGCGTTTCATAAATAGTGCCGCCGGTAAAAGTCACTTTTGCCGGCGCTTTTTCGAAACACGCCGGCAAAAGTCATTTTTCTTGTAGTGGGATTTAATTGAGTATTTATAAGAATGAAATTATATCATTAAAAAATTAAATATCAACAAATTGTGACATGAATAATTTAATTTGAGTTTTTAACGTCTCTATATATTATTTTAGGGTTATTTCCGCACGTTACAAATGAATTATTTCTTTTCTTTTCTTTTCTTTTTTGATAGGGAAACTTTGTGCTTGTTTCGAGTGATAGATAACAAAGTTCTTTGCAATCTAAATTATAACGTTGTTATATAAGAAATCATATGACAATACTACAAATTATAAGAATTTTAACTTCAGCTTTTATAAATTCAAATCTTTTAAAATAACACAAAATCGAAGTTAAATCTTTTCGGTTAATATTTTACTCTAATTTTTTTATATAATTAAAATAGTTGATAGAACCATTATTTATTCGCTTCCAATATATAAAATGAAGTTGTAATAGGTAGGGTTAGAGTTTATTACTTCACGTAAAATATGGTATATCGTTATTGATGTAATTTAATAATGAATTATATATATTTTAATTTAAATATATAAAACTCAATATTTATTTACACCTATAAATAATTACATATTGATTGTAAAACTCAATATGTAATTTAATATAAAGTGTTGGATATTTAGAGCGTTCTTTAAAATTTCTAGATAAATAAAGCTACAAGTAATTGATTGTACTCAAGCACTTACAATGAATATTTTACTCTATCATTCAAAATACTTCACAAATATACTATTTTATTTATTTTATTTAAAAAAAATTATATTACATCATACACTACAAAAAATTGGGTTCTAGCGACGACATTCCAATTTTCGTCGCTAGAGGTACTTTCAGACATAGCCGCCCACGTCACCCCTATTTAGCGCGAACCCAAATAAAAAAACCCTCCAATTTTTTCTTTTCCCTGGTTTTTTTTGCCTCAGACCCATATATACCCCAAACCCCTTTCTCTCTCCTCTCAGACCGAAACCCTTCTCCTCCCTTCTCCTCTCAGACCCCAAACCCCAAACCCTTCTCCTCTCAGACCCCAAACCCCAAACCCAAACTCCTCTCAGACCCCAAACCTCAAACCCAAACTCCTCTCAGACCCAAACTCCTCTCTCTGCTTTGTAAGTCTCCCTCTCTCTTCTCTCTTCTCTCTTCTCTCAAACCTCAAACCCCAAATCATGAGAACCCCAATCGACTGAACCCCATCCTCTCGAGCATCCTCCGATCATCCTCTCGTGCAGCGGCGTCCTCTCAGGAAGCTCCGTCGTAGGCGGCGGCATTCACAGGTAGCTTTATATATATATATAGTTAATATTGTTAATATATATTTATTTATTTTATTGTAATATTGTTAACTTAATTTATATATATATATAAGTCTTGTAGCATTTCAGGGACCACTCTCGGGCATTTGCTGAAATTTTTCTTTGGATTCCAAGGACCACTTGGTACATACATATAAACCCTCTTCTTATATTATGCACTATATGGTTTTTTCTATAAATTGGTGTTGCAATTAACTTTAAACAATATACTTTTTTTTCAGCTAGATGCTGCAATTAACAGAAGTGGTTTTTTATTTTTAAGGTTTTTAGTGATTTTCTTTTTTAATGGGGTTTATTGGTTGATCATTTGTTGAATACCCCTGTTTTTATGTGTTATGTGTTCTGTGTTTTTATTGTTATGCACTGTGTTAGGCCTCCAATATACAGTGTTTTGATGGTTTATTTTATAATCTGAAATTGATTTATTGCTCTCATTGGTTTTGAGTGTTTCTTAGAACTTACAATATTGTTAAGTAAACACCCTATACCACATCAATGAACCAATTAATAATGTTTAAATCAAGTTTAACTAATTTTTGTATATCAAATGGTTAAGTTAACAAATGAATGGAAAATACTTATATGAAATTCATTCTCATTACCTTTCATTGATCGGTAGCTTCTCCAAGTGTTTTGCTTGGGCTCTGTGTGAATTTTTATGAGATTTAGTATGGTGGTGACCTATGTATATTAGTTTAGTTGGCTGTCAATAACAACATTCTTAGAAACTCTGATATTGAATACAAGTATCAAGTTAGCAAGGCCAATGATTCAAATTTGTGAGAATTTGTTCCAAAAAGCTTCATAATTTATTGTCTTTGCTCCTTAGTTGTTTAACTATTATCTTCATATATATTTAGCTAAGACCAACTAGTTCTCATCTCCGATTAGTTGCAATTCTTTGTGTTCCTTGATCCTATCTCTCTTCATCATCCACAGACAACCAAAGACACACTCTAACCTGAATAATTTTCATATTTGTGTAGAAATTTTGTTTAGTTTTCACAAATGACAATATTAGAACTCTATGTGATGCCATTTTTATCTTATTGAATTGTGATCAATATGGTTTAATGGGTCTATGTAAAGCAACAATTTGATATTCTTAAAGAAAAAGAAAAAGGACATATACGGAGATTAAATAAATAAAGATAAAAAGTGTAATTTTTGTGTATGTTGAAAGGAAAATGTAATTCCTTGTAACTGGAAAGTTTGGTTATTATTTTTATTATCAATTATCTTTAGCTTAAGAAACCATTAATAGTTATTACGTGACAAGTGTGTTTGACAATTGAAACTAATAATAATAATAATAATAATTGAAATTTCGTTTTTAGTAATTACCAAATTAATTAAGCCAAGTAAATTAATTAAAGTGCGGAATGGTAATTAACTGTTTACACAGATTACAGTTCTTTCGGGACAGAAACCAAACTTGTCACGACAGAAATTGAACACAATAAAAAGACAGTGCAAAACAATAAAGAACACAGCGAATTTTTACAAGGTTCAGAAACCCTTTCGGATAACCTACTCCTTGTGGCCACGCCCAGAGAATAAAACCAATTAATAAAGAATCACAAGTACAAGAACATTGACTTAAACAAAACAAGACTCCCTCTTGAGATTTGCCGCAACTTGTTGTACTTCTCTTCACTAATCTGATCTTGATTGAAACGCTCAACCACTTGAACTCCCTTCAATGGTCAGCGAGTGCTTGCATCCTCCCGACGCAAGGCTTGTAAAAAATCTTCTCCCGAAGACTACAAATGTTGTGTTCAAATTACAATGTGTATTCACTCATGAACATGGTATAAGCTCACCACTAAAATCTAGACACACATAATTCTACAAGATCACGTGAATACTTATGATCTTGAATACAAAGAGAAACTCTCACAAATATTACAGTAAAGCTCACGAATAATGCACCAAAGAGTTTACTTTTCTCACTGCCTTTAGAGCCCTATTTATAGAGTCTTTTTCGTGCTCACAAAGGCAGAGAAAGAATTCTTCTAATAAAGGCAAGAATCACAGAAGATATTCTTGATTGTCAAAGAGTTGCCTTATTTAGAAGATGTTGATCCGACAGATGCGATATCGGTGGGGACAGCTCAGACCTGTGTCGGATCAAAACAAGCTCAAAAAGGAAACAATAATTAATGATATTAAGAACCAGTTTCCTGATTGTAATCCTTGAGCTGCACGAAAATACATCAGCAAATAATCCAAAAATAACTTTGGGTAAGTACAGAATATTTGCAATAAACTTTTGTTTCCTTTATAAAACAAAATGAGACAATATATGCGAAATAAGGAAGCATATTATTGACCAAAAAACACACAAAAGGAAAGAAGGTTTCCGAAAATTGAAATAAAGGAAACCAAATATTTCCAAACAAATCCGAACAATATAATAAAGGAAAAACATCTATTTTTCGAAAATTATAATAAAAAGAAAACAAATATTTCCGAAAATTATAATAAATGGAAAACAAATATTTCCGAAAATTATAATAAAAGGAAACAATTAAATCAACCAATTTCTCTTTTAAGAAAAAAAGATATTTCTATAAAAATGTCAATTATAGGATTTACAATAATAAGAAACCATTAATAGTTATTACGTGACAAATGTGCTTGTTCTGTTTTGTGTGGTAATCTTGCTGGTAAGTGATAGTTTAGTTTCAGAAGAACCTTTTTCTTTTTGCAATGTCAATTTGATTTTATCTAGAGTGTTGTCATTAAAAGGAGAGAATAAAACAGATTCTTAGAAATAGTGGAACATTGTTTGACATGTTTGTTTAGCAGCCTTGTTCTGCATTTTTTCTTTTCAAATTCATATACCATTTAATTCTTAAATTATTGTTCTTGTGGTAGTTGATGATTAGATTTTAGTCTTATCATCTCTTGGTTGGGATTTATTTTTTGTTATTATTTTTTCTCTTTTTAATATTAGAATTAATGTTGGTGGAAATGGTAGTAAAAGTTTGCCTTTTTTTTTTCCATTAATTCTTCCTTGTTTAATTGAGTTGGGTTCACAATCATATCTAACACCCACAGATGACTCTCCACCTACAATTGAATTGCTGAAACCACTTCATGAGAAAGAAAGATGTGAATATATATTAATTTTGCAGATCAAGATTTGACTCTTTTTTTTTCATTATTATTTGCTTTAAGTGGGAAAGATTGGTTTGGTTACAAATATATATTATTTGCTATTTTTTATGCAATCAATTTTAAAGAGTGTTATTAGTTGGTATGTTGAGTTTAACTGCTAGAAATATATATTCTTAATTTTCGGTGATAAATAAAGTGTCTAGAATACCTCACATGAATCTTAAATGTATTGAATTTATATTATTTTCGGTGATAGTGAATATTATAGTGAAGCTTATATTATTTTTACATTGAAAGATTGTTCAAATGTATTGAAATTTTATAATATTTAAATTTGATTGTACAAATTTATCAATGCATATATATCATCAATTTTTTTAGATATGTCTTCTGTGGTTATGCAACATCACGAAGGTGATGGTGGGGCAAATCCTCCTCCAGATACAACGCAGATACAGGCTGATTGTGAGAGAGGTAACACATGCAATTATTTTTTTTGGATGAATATATTGAATTAATTTATTTATGTGTATATAATAATTATATGTATTTGAGAAATAATAGTGACGACTAAAACGAAAAGGCGCGACATCAACAAGGGGTTTTCAACTCGAGAAGCTAGAGTTGCATTAGGTAGACCACTACCACTGGAGTGGGATGTTCGAGGGAAGACTTACAAAGAAATTGGTGATTATTCCCAACATTTCTCTAGAGAGATCGGCATTCTCATTCGACAATATGCCGATCCCGACTACAACCGATGGGATAAAGTACCCAGCGAAGTTAGAGATCGCATACTTCCTCGTCTAGAGGTAATTTATTTCTATAATTTTGTTATTGGGTTCACTTTAATATTAAATCTAGCTAATTTATTTTATTTTTTTGATTCAGGATAATTTATTCGACATTGGTCGAAGTCGATATGCCTCAGAGAACCTCCCCGACATTCTTTTGGGCATTCAACGGTCGTGCGCTGATCATTACTCGGAGTGGAAGAATGACTTGTCCACTCATTTAAAAAAGAATGGTCGAGCACATCCTCCTGATGGTTTGGTGGTGGAGAAATGGCAGAAGGCGCTCCAGTATTTTGATCTCCCTGAAGTGAAGGTATTCAGAAAAATATTATTTTTTAATTTATTTTTGTTAATTTAACATATGGTTAACACAAGTTCTTTGCAGAGGCGTTCTGAGACTAACTCTGCGAACCGTGCAAAACAAAAACAGAGAAGCGTGCAGGGTTCACAGTCTACGCCAGCCCTTCGTTACAAGAAGGTACTTTCTATTTTACATAATTTTTATTTATGTTTTTTTATAATGATTTTTTTTCTTAATTTTTTTCAAACTTCTTGTATTGTAGCGTGATTTACAAACTGGGTGTCTTGCTGGGGTTCCAGAGATTTGGATGGCGACTAAGTACATAGACAGGGAAGGTTGGGTGAGCAAGGCAGCAAAGGATAACTATGTAAGTAAATTTATATTTTATGATTTTCTTACTTTATTGTGTTGTAAATTCTAATATTCTTGAAAATTGTGTGATACAGGAAAAGATGATGGAGATACGTGACACTCTGCAGTCACAATCATCTACGAGCGCCTCTGCTTCGAGTACTATCTCGAGAGAAGAGGATGACATTATTCTTGTTGAGACGATCTTTGGACGTCGTCGAGGCTATCAGCCAGGCCTTGGTCGTAGGATTCGCACGAGGGCGAATTGTGAAGCGGCTGATGTACCTCAACCAGCCCAACCAACTCCTACCGCACAAGACATGCAAGAGGTGAGGGAGTGACTCCGAGCCATAGAGAAGCACTTGGCTAAGATTGGTGGAGTCTCGGGATCTGGATCTTCTCAGCAAGGTCATGGTGCCGATCTTACAATACCTAGTTAAAAACATTTATATTTATGTATTTTAATTTTACTATGACGGTTACTTTGTCATAAAAATATTTATAGTAAAAATATAATTTTGTGCATAATTAAATTTCTCTTCTATTTCAAATCTTTTAGCAAAAAAATGTGTTAGTATATATATTGAATAATGGCATTTTTATAAGTATATATAATAGTGCTTTAACGATTAAAAAAAAAAGAACTTTTAGCGACAACATATTGTCGCAAAAAAGCAAAATGTCGTCGCTAAATCTCCAAATAATTTCAAAAATCAGAGGACATTACAAACTAACAGCGACAAAAAAATGGATCTTTTTGCGACCACTTGTCGTCGCTAGAGGGAAATAGCGACGACAATTTTTACTTCGTCGCTAATTAACAACAATTAGCGACCGGCATTTAGCAACGACGATTAGCGACGACATCGTAGTCGCTAAAAGAATTAGCGACGATATTTTGGGAATTAGCAACGACTTAAGTCGTCGCTAAAACCCCTTTTTCCTATAGTGATACATCAACTTCTTTATTTTTTTTTTCTATAATATTTAAATATTATATTTTTAATATTTTTTTTTTGGTAATTCAGATCTGTATATTGCTCATAAACAAACATTTTACACCTATCTCAGCACCATATTAGGCCTGATATTCTCTATTACAGCTGGTCAAACCAATCTTGATCTATTTGTTGTATTTTGTTCGGCATATAACTCCTAACTCTATTTTTTACATTGTTTTGAATCCTTTCTACAACTATGCTCACTTTATACACTTTATGGTTCCACAATGCCTCATTTCTACACCACCAGAGATGATAAACCATAGCAGCTACTGTCGCTGAAAATACTTTCTTTCTGAATCTTGTCAACCTTGCTTTAGCTATCCATCTCAGAAGTTTCGGTATTGTTCTTGCTGCTGTATGCCATCCCAGCCAATCTCTGATTAATTCCAGCACTTGACAACTCAGATGGCATTCAAAAAATAAGTGTTCTCTGTTTTCCTTCTTTGTTCCACACAGTAGGCAATTGTCATCTGCCACAATATGGAATCTGAAGAGCCTTTCTTTCATTTGCATTCTGTCAAGTACCACAAGCCATAAAATGAACCTGTGTTTTGGTAATGCCATCCTATTCCAAACTTCCCTGTACCATGTCACTGATTGTTTAGCAGTAACCATTGGTACCCTTCATTCATCCTGTATTCTCCATTTGATACCAGTTTCAGCATTTGCATGTCCTTTAGTTTCTCTTTGACTTTGACCAGTTGCTTCCAATACCAACTACTTGTGATTGGTGCTTTATAAGTCCACCAGTTGGTGTCATTGATATATACAGCATGAATCCATTTACCCATAATGAATCTTTCTTTACTGCCACTGCCCATACATATTTCCCCATTGCTGCTGTGTTCCATTGCTTTATCTTCCTAAACCCCAATCCTCCTTCCTTTTTGGTTGTACTCATTTCTTCCCATGATACTACCCCTGCTCTTCTAAACTCAGCCTCTCCTTTCCATAGAAAATTCCTACAGATTGAAGTTATTTTATGTATTACTTTTTGAGGTAAGATCAGTACCTGAGCCCAGTATGAATGGATGGACAGCAGAACTGAATTTACCAAAGTTGCTCTGCCTGCATAGGATATATTCTTGGTACTCCATATTTTGATCCTTTGAACCATTTTTTCCACTAAGATATCACAATCAGCTGCTGAAATTCTAGTTGGGCATATGGGTATCCCTAAATAGCTGAATGGCACTTTGCTTCTAGAGAATCGTGATGCTGATATGATCCTGTTAACCTCTGATTCAACCATATTGCTGCAATACAACCCTGTTTTGGCTTCATTCGGGTACAAACCAGAAGTAAGTGAAAACAGTTTAAGTCCCTGAAGCATAGTATATATTGACTTGAAATCTCCATGACAAAATAACATTACATCATCTGCAAAACAGAGGTGATTAAGCTTGAGTTTATCACATCTGTCATAGTATTTGAAGCCCTCTTTCTTGCCTATTTTCACCAAGATTCTAGATAAGTATTCCATCCCAATTACAAACAATAGGGGTGATAAAGGGTCTCCCTGTCTCAGCCCTCTTTTTGCATTAAAAAATCCATGTAGAACCCCATTAAACATTAGGCTATATCTTGGAGTCCTAATACAGTTCATAATCAGCCCAATAAATCGATCTGGGAAATTAAAAGCTGTTAACATCTCTTCCAAGAATTCCCATTCAAGCATATCATAGGCTTTCCGCAAATCCAGTTTTATCATACATTTTGGTTTTGAATTTTTCCAACCAAAATGCCTAATCAAATCTTGGCAAATCATTATATTATGGGTTATGGATCTACCTTGTACAAAACCACTTTGATTTGGTGCAATAATATCTGGTAGAACATGCCTAAGTCTCTTGCATATCATCTTAGTTGCCACTTTGTAGATCACACTACAGCAGGCTATAGGCCGAAAGTCTATCACAGATTGTGGACACTTGCCTTTAGGTATCAAGGTAATTGTTGTTGAATTAATTTCTTTCAACAGCTGTCCTGAATGTAGGAATGATCTCACAGCCGCACAAACCTCATTTCCAACCACCTTCCAATTATCCTGGAAGAAGAAGCTACTGAATCTGTCTGGGCCTGGAGCCTTATTACCTGGAATCTCAAACATTGCAGCCTTTACTTCCTCATTAGTATACTCTGAAAGAAGAATCTTGCAGTGATCATCTGTTATTCTTGGCCCACTTTTAACTATGTTAGTCTGTACTGGTTTCCTGTCCTCAGCTTTACTTCCTAACAGCTTTTGATAATATTGCATAAATGCTGTGACTACTGCCTTTGGGTTGTCCACCCATTTTCCTTCCATATCTTGGATTGCATAGATTCTATTCTCAGCCCTTCTCATCTTGATACTCTTATGAAAAAGACTGGTGTTGTCGTCCCCCTCTTTCAGCCATTGTGTTTTCGCCTTTTGAGCAAGAAAAGACAGATACTTAGTATTTATTGCATTATACTTAGACCTATCTTCTTTTTCCTGTTTAATAAGCTCCTTGTCGAATGGCTTCTGCTGAAGTGCTACTTGAGTGTTAATCATTGCTTGATAATACTGAATATTTTTTGCTTGAATATCCCCTATCTCAGATTTGTTCATGTCCCTTAATAACTGTTTGACTCTCTTTAGCTTTTTCACCATCCTGAACATCGGTTTGCTTGTGTCTTGCTCTTGCCATATTGCTCTTAACTATTAATAATATCATTATATTTTTAATATTTACCTATATATTTTCTCAAACAATTAATATTATAATATAAATTATTTATATATTACAAAAGTATATATAATCAGTAATCAAATCAAATTAGAAAATTATTAATATTGTAATATTATTATAATATAAATTATTTATATATTACATAAAGTATATAAAATTAATAATCAAATCAAATTAAAATATATTTGTGTATGTCAAAAAAGAAACATCATATATATACGATGATAGGAGTTCTAAAACTTAGCTACATATGGAGATGTAGATGTAAAATATTGATGTTATAATTTATCCAATGGAGAGAGACATTTATAACTACTCATTGGGATTGCTCTTAGAGCACTCCCAATGAATGATCTACTTCATCATTTAAAATATGTCACCAAAGTTCTATTTTTTTATTTTTATTTTATATCAAATATTTACATTACTATATACATCAACTTCTTTATTTCTTCTGTAAATTTTTTCTACATTATTAAACATTATTTTTTTAATCATTAAAATACTAAAAATGAAAGATAAAGAAAGAAAAAAAGAATAAAATAGAAAGAAAAAAAAATAATAAAATAATTTTAGCTTAATGAATAGTTGTATCTAAATGTAGAATAGTATTATTCATTCAAATAAAAAAATATCTCAAATTTAGCTCATTTATTAAAAACTTATTTTTTTAATGTTTTATTTATATTTTAAAAAATGAACTACTTTACCCCCATTGAATAGTATTGTGTGCCTGCCGTGTACTCTTTTATATCTAGTTATTTAATTAATAATAAATGATTGGTTATAATTTTAATTAAAATAAGCTTTTAACTTTATTAGCTGTTCTCAACTACTTTACTAGCTAGTCTTCGCTTGAAGTCAACTTTGTAATATGGAGAGGTAGGGGTGAGCATCGGTCGGTTTAGGCGGTTTTTTCACAAAAAAAAATCCAGAATTCAGTTTTCGGTTCGGATTGGTGCAATCCAAAAACCGACCGAACCAAACCAATTTAAAAAAAAACCAACCGTTTTGGACCGCGGTTTGGTCGGTTAAACCGACCAAACCGAATTGATTTTTTTTTTTTTTAATTTTTTTTTTTGAAAGTTTTAGTTAAAAAATTAAAAATTTTGGATTGTTAGAATCCATTTTTGTGTGTTTTTAAAACATAAATATATAGAACATAATTACATTTACAAGTGCCCTAAGTTTTTTTTTTTTTTTTATTAAAAATTTTAATAATTAAAAATTATATAATATTATATTATTATTTTATTGTGTTCGGTCGGTTTCGGATTTTTTGGTCGGTTCATCCAAAATTTCCAAACCGACCGAACAGTGGCGGTTTGCACTGTCGGCGGTTTTTTCGGTTTTCGGTTTAAACGGTTTCAATTTTTTCGGTGTTCGGTAGGTCGGTGTACACGGTTTTTTCGGTTTTTCGGATTTTATGCTCAGCCCTATGGAGAGGTGTGGAGATACTGAAGGAAACTCCAGATCACAGAAAAAGAAAATATGAATATTAATTAATTTTAATATATATATATTTATATTTAATATTAATTTCAGTGTAATGTAAGCATAGAAATTATGAATTTATGATCATATGTAGTTCCATGGATTACGTTGATCTATAGTACTCCTGAATTTCATACGAGAATTAATTAAAGACCCGATCGAGAGAATGCAAAATAATACTACTTTTCAAGCCAGAAAAACAATTGTAAATTGTTACTTATTAAGCAGAGGAAGTATTAATTATATATAATTTCAATCGATATATAATCAACACAATTACACAGCTTCTCTTCATTAATTCATTAATTAAATATGATGTTATTACATTGATCAATAGAAGTAATATATACACGATCATGGATCTTAAAGTTAAACAACTTTTATTAGGCAAACATGAAACATTACATAGCTAGTGATCTCATAATATCATCATACAACTACACATATATGAATAAAAACTAATTAATAAGGTGGCGGTGGAGGCGGAGGCGTCGATCGCGGTGGTGGTGGTGAGAAGAAAATTGGAAAATTGGAACGTGGTGGTGGCGGTGGGGAAGCTCTCCGGCGGAATATTCTCTGCTGTCGAAAAACCGATGAGGATGAAGAAGAAGAAGGCTTGGAAGGTATGGCTATGGCCATGTAATTAGTAGGATCTTGTGATAGAAGAACTACTACATACATCAACACCACACCTATCAAGTACGATTTTGCACCCATTTTTATTATTATTTCTTCGTTTAATTTGCTCCTAATTCACTTGTGTAAACGATATAGTTTCTCATGACATATATATATATATATACATAAATTATTGAATAAGAATATACAAAGTTTAGATTAGATCCAACTCAAAAATTAAAATAATAGCCAATTGTGTATTGTTGGAATTTAGTACCATTTTGAGGGTCCAGGAAGGAAGCTTCACAGCCAAATACTTTGACTGGTCAAATTGTTATCATGCAAATGTTATATTTGGTTTGGTATAGAGGGAAAAAAAAAGAGAGAAAAAGAATTTTTATTTGGTCCAATTAAATTTTTACATAAAGCAAACATAAAGCAAATGTACATATGTCATCCATTCATTTAATAAATAAATTGTGAAATTTTGTAATCAAAGAATGTAATACTGCAAATTTTGTAATCAGGATAAGTTTTTTCTTTTTTTTTTTAAAAAATAACAACTCATGTGTTGTACAAGCCATTAGTTTGTGTACAACCAATGAAGGCAAAAAGTGACAGAAGTTTTTACTATTCATTACTGAGGTAACTAAATAAAAGAAATATTAATTAAAAAAAGAAAGAAAAATATAACTGTTTAAATAAATGAATATTATACATTTAAAAAAATCAATATTTTATAAATGGTATAGAGATAAAAAAAAAAAAAAAACTTTCTATCACTAATTTAATTTAATAATAATAAAAAATACTATTAACATCACACGCATATACTCTAATAAATGAACATTTTATATATGTATATAGGAAAAATCTGTGGTACGGGTGTTAGAAACGTCCCCACATGTGGGAATCTTTTTTTGTAACCTGATTGTGTATTATATTGATAGGAACTTGGTAATAAAATAGGCATGGGTGTATTGGGTATTATTTTTTCTCATCCCATCTGAATAAAATAAAAATCTAACAACATTATTTGATTTTTTTTTTTGCCTATCTCCCGTCTCCCGTGAGCTCCTCCACCCCATCTCCGATGTTCGCCTACCTAAAGCTCCTCCCGTGTTCGACACACACAAGCCAAGCTCCTCCATTTGTCGAAGATCTGAGCAAGTTTCGAAGCTGTACATCCCTGGTTAGTATGAAATTTTTTGTTTGCATATACTGCAGTTCTGTATTGGAGGGCTGTGTTTAGGGTGTATGAAATTGAGGATTAATTATTTTTATTGTAAATGGATATTTTCCCCTAAAATCCCAGAAACCCAATTCCGATTTCCCTTCCAAATTCAAAATTTCCGAAACTGAGATGGGAAATGCCCCAAAATGTCTGTATATTAACAATGTTTTTCTTTAACTTTTTTTGAACTTCTATTAAGGAAAATAATACTCAATCTAAGTGAACGGTGGGAGGTATTTGATGGGAAAAAAAAACAAATGATTATAATATAAAAATAGATATATTTTTTATAAAAAATAATAGTGTACTGAAATGGAGAGAAAATGTTAGGTTGGTTGGATTTGGCAGGCAAAGGATTGTCACTCTAATAAGTCTTAATTGTTGGATATATTTTTCCTTTGTAACCGAATTCTCTTATAGCCACTCAGTCTCTTTCAACTTCACTCTTCAAAAATTTTGTCTTCATTTTAGTAAATATTTTAGTGAATATGTTTGATTTTTTGTAGTTGATAGATAGTCCTATAATTGGATGAAAATTGTTATTTTGTTTGAAATTGTACTTGATTTACTTGTCGATGAAAGGCTCAGTGACTTGAACTGTCCTTTTCTGGAGAAAAATAAGGTTGTTTAAGCAAGAACATGTTTAAGCAAGAGCTGTCCTTTTGTAGTGTTTTTTATGAAATTGTCATTGGAGCAATGGGCAATTTGATTCCAACCGCATTTTCGATTAACCTTGGAACTGAGTTGTTGTATGGCTATTCTGTTTGCATAACCTTGGTAAAACTTGAAACCCGTGTGTTTGAAAATATAAGCATAAATAATTTGCACTGTTATAAATCTTGATTGTTTATGACTTTGCACTGTTATAAAACTGATCAAGTATAATATATGTTATTTGTTAGGCTTTATTGGTTTCATTTGAGCTTATAATTTTGTATAAGTTTTTTCCCTTGGATTTAATTTCTTTGGAGATAATTTTGATGGAGATTTAGTGGGTTGTAGAAGTCTTTGCATATGCAATGCTTTTAAATTACCTAACATTATAGTTTATGGTGTGTATTGGTGATTTCGATATTCCCTAACATTTTTAGTTTCTATTCTTCATCTCTCAAGCATCTCATACTTGAGTTCTTCTTGATTTGCAAATCACAATCATATTTTTTGTTTTTCTGCTGGGTTGAAGGGTGAACAAGCGAGAGTTCTTAAAGGCACCTGAAGCACTCTTCCAGGGTAGAAGCTTGTCGTTTAATTATGTTGTGCTTCAATAAATTTTGTTTGCCACATATTTCACTTTTTTTGTTGAAATTGTAAATCTTGCTGTGGTACTTTGACATGGTTTGGATAATTTAGAAAGACTTAAGTAGCTAATGTTCATGGAATATTGGCTGACCCTTTGTACTTGGTATTGTATTAGGTTGATTTCCCACGAGTGTGAAGTACAGGAATTGAAGCGAGCGATATCATATTTAAGACATGATGTTTCTCAGCTCTGTTTGAATGAGCTTAGACAATATGAGCAAAGTAATTCATTTGATCTTTTGTTCGAGGAAGCATGTGGCTTGATGAATGATTTTAATAGTTTGACTAAGAAATTTCGAAATAGAAATTTGTTTTGTGATGTTAATATAGAGAATGGGGATTCAGAGTTTGGAGGGGCTCATTTAGTTGATTTAAATGTAAAAGAATGTGAGGTGGAGTTGCAAGACATTGGTGGAGTGGATTCCAATGCAAAACATGGAGATGCAGAGTTGAAACGTGATTCGTTAAGTGGTTTGAATGTGGAAGATGGGAAAGGGCAGTTGGAAGTCATTGGGCGGGTGGATTTGAAACTAGAAAATGGAGAGGGAGTGTTTCATGATGATGGGTTAGGATGTTCGAATGTAGACGTTTGTCCTTTTGTTTAACGCCCAAAATGTGACAACCACTAAGCGGTGGTTGTAGTATAATCGGGCGGTCGATCCACAAGGAGGTAACCTAAATCAAAAGATTAGTATAAAATAACACAAAAAGTTAGTAACAAGAAATAAATAAAATTGTAAATGGAAAGAGGTTTGAGATTTTGATATTGTATTTTTTTGATGAAATGATAAAGTGAGATAGGTGAGATAAATGTAAGATGTAATCAAAAGTTTGAGAAATGGAAGGGTTTCAAGAATCATCCATATGCTTGCTTAGTTACTTGGTTACTTGATTTAAAAATACACAAGTAAATAGTTCACATCCCAACATTTACTTGGAAAATCTAACATTAAAGTCCATAGTTTTTCTAACAAAAATTCATTTGAGTTATAAAGTTCTTTACTTTAAAAGCACAATGTTAGTCTTATGAAAAATCTAAAAATGACAAAATACCCAAGGGCAATAATGTAATAGAAGATTAGACATAAAATCATGTATCAATATTACTTTTACTAATTACAAGCACATAGGAAGAGCATGACTAATCCTATATACTATTAGCATAAGTAAATAAAGATAGCAAAATAAAGATAGAGATGAAAGAACATAAATAACTCAAATATATTACATTAAGAACATAGTAAATCAAAGTAGCAAAATAACATCACTTGCATATGGAATCATCCCTAACCTTCCTAGGAAGATTAGGCCATTATGCTCATGATTCTCACAAAATTCTAAGAAGAAAATATGAGAAGAAAGTGAGTGGAAATTTTGCTATAGTTTCTCTACTCTAAAAATTTCATTCCAAATGTGAAGGAAATGTCCCTATTTATAGATGGAGAGAAGGACTAAAAAGAAATTAAATGACAATTTGGGGTTTACAAAATAAATCTGAAATATTAATAATAAAATATGATTTTGAAAAATCAAATCTTATTATTAATATTAACCTAGCTATTTTGGTGTATGGTCAAAATGTTCTTTTTCAAAAACACCAAAAAGTATAAGCCTTGAAGCTCAAAGTGTTTATTTTGCAAGGCCCAAAGTGCTTGAAAGATGGGCTGGGAGTACCATTGCAGCTGGGAAGAAAAAATGGACCGGAGTGGGCTGCTGCACGCGACCCGAGGCGCACCCATAGCTGCTGCAGGCGGCTGACGGATGTCAGGTGGCAGGCGCTGCAGGCGTCAGACGGCAGGGTGGCTGGCGGCTCGGCTCGGTGGCGTGGCGGCGTGGCTCGGCTCGGTTGAGGCTTGGCTGCGGGCTTGGCTGCGGGCTGCTGGACCTTGGGCCTCCATTGGGCCTCAAATGAAACAAAGAAAAGGAAGTTACTACAATAATATCATTTTTAGCACTCATTTTTCAAGTTTAATTCTTTTCTATATTTTTTTTCTTTTAATTAGGTTCAATTGCATTATAATTCATATAAAATATTTTTAAATTAAATTAAAACTAATATTTTCCATTTAAAGAATATATCATAATAAATTCAAGAAAATATTATTCAAAACTTAATTTAATTTGAACTTAAACTTGATAAAATGACATCGTTTGAGCACTAATCACCTTTGAATGCAGAAGTTGGGGTAGAGCAGTTGGAAGTCGTTGGTTTGGTTGATTTGAAAGGAGAAAATGGAGACATATTTGAAGGGCAGTTGGAAGACATTGGCGTGGTTGATTTGACGCTAAAAGATGTAGAGGGAGAGTTGGAGCAAGATCTGTTATAGAATAAAAAGATGGAAGATCCCCCATTGATTAGTCAATGTAATTTGTTAAGTGATGGAAACTGTAGGGAAGGAGATGGAATTGATATAGTTAATTTGGAGGAGAATACTTGTAACAATAGTTGTTATTTTAAAAATGGTGAGGTAGTTTGTGGAGAATCTAGTCAACTGACTGGTGAGGAATGTGTTGTAGAAGGAGATGGGTTGTCTTCACATTTTGTGACTTTAATTATATTGATTAGTGCCAGTGAATAGTGTCACAAAGGTGAATTTTTCAATTCTGAATATCAAGTAATGTTGCACTTTAAAGAGGAGAAGGAGTTGGTCTTTAAGTTTGGTGGACTGGATTTGATTGTAATACTTTTGATGTAGAAGAAAGAGAATTTCAGAACCTATCTTGTGAGGTTGTTTATATTTTCACATTTATTATGTATTTTTAATAAATTTATTATTTGTAACTTTTTATTTATTTTGATTGGAGATGAAGTTAGTATCTAATATAACGCAGGAAAGTGTTAAGGATAGTGTATTTCCACCCTCTATTCTGAATCGTAGTAGTTGGGCTAATTTGCACGATCTCAATAATGAGGAGAAAGTTTTGATGGAGTATGTGATGGACCATACAAAGCCGGCAGAGTAATTATATAAATATCAGTTAATTTATAATTTTTGTAGTTGGAGTATTAATTTGTAGAGTTTTAAGCTTATCTTCTAAACTTCTATTTACAGTGAAATTGTTTTCCTTGGTGAGAAAGTTGTTGGTAGGAGGAGAGATTTCCTAACATTGTCAAAAAAGCAACTTGTGAGCGCTAGAGTATGTCCTTATATTGTTTTGGATTTCTGATTGTATTTTATATTAAATGATGTGAAGAAGGTTGTGGTATGCTAACTCTTTAAAGTGTTTGAAGGTTGTGAATTGCTTAGTTGAGATTTATCTTCAACAGAGTTAGGTGAGCGTGGGAACAAGATTAGATTTTGTTGGATACCGACATATTTATCGGTTTGTTTTTGTATATTTTTTGTGGTTAATATGTGTGTAGATTTATTTGGATGAATGTGTTAATAATGTATTTGTACTTTAAACGTGGTAGCAGCGACCCGATCCTTTATCCTGCTTTAGTATTATTGATGGTGGAAAATGGTGTGCTTGGTGTGGAGAACTTGCTGACTGTGAGAAGGTAATGTTGGAGACCTTTAAATGAAAATGATTTCTCAGATTATGTAAGTCCATATTTTTTTTGCTATATGGTTATAGGTTTATGCCCCAATCCTTGCAAAAAGACACTGGTTCCTAGCAGTATTTAACTTGGCGTTGAAGAAAGTGGATGTTTATGACAATTTTGAAATTCCTTCTTTTCACCTCGGGTTCTGTATAATTAACACAATGGTTGGTGCTATCATTTTGTTTCGTTGAAATTTTTGTTTGATGATTTAATTATAATATAAATGATATTTTAGCAAAATGTGTCTTGTAATGTGTTGGTTGTTTGGGTCATTAGTTGCGGTCAATGGATAATGCATTATGTGAATCAGTGAAGAGTGTACACACAAGTGATTGGGCTTTCGCCGACTTTGATGTAGCAGAACCTTCGTCCCATCATAAGAAGTGCGTAGATTATGACTGCGGTGTGTACGTAATGAAGATGCTGCTGCAATAGTATGTGGATGGAATTTTAGGTGGAAGAGGAGACGATGTCGTTGCAGACTTGGACTGGAGATGTACTTGGGCAGGACCAACCAATGTTAGTTATATTGTAGTACATGGTTATAATTGCTTTTGATTGTTACATGTGTATCATATTTTGATTTCTATTTTTATTCGTGGAACTTGTGCAGGTACCTAGGGAAATTGATAGGCTACTTATTGGTGCAAGAATCCTCACATCTGGGGTGAACAAAGTAAGAGATAATATGTTTCAGAAAGCTGTTAAGATGCAGGATAGAAAGGAAGGTTGAGTAGATGGAACCTATGTGGGTGGAGGGATGGTTTTTTATTTTCTTTAGTAAAAAGCAATTGTGAAGTTATAAGTTATTGGACAATTTTGTGGTAGATATGAAAAGTTATAAGGTGATGAATTTACATTAGTTGAACTATGTGATGAAGTTGGGCATATTAAGGTGTCTACAATATAATTGTGTTTAATTTTTTGGGTTGCAGATTTTGATATCATGGTTTTGGAGAACGTCTATGTTTATCAAGTTTAGTTCAATTATAATTTTTTATATGCCGAGCATACCATATACTAATGTAATGGAAAATAAATTTGGGAATTAATTGTGTGCAAAGTAATTAGGATCCAAATTCAGATTTGGTCATATGGAATGGAAATATTGAGTTGTGTAGAATTTTTTTTTACAAAGATGAGGACCATCTTAGAAAGCTTGAAATATAAGACTTTTAAAAATATGTTTGAAATAATTTAAGGGACGACATGTTTCAACAACAGTTAAATAATTTAAGTTTGGAATTTAAATTATTAACCATCCTGAAAGTGGTAGTGTAATAAATGGAATATATTGTAACTGAAATTTATGATATAAAGCTCAACACTAATAAAATTAAAAATTGGTTATTCCACTAATGAATGATAAGTTATCCTTCAAGATTTATAAGAAAATATCATGGTATGCCATTGAAAATGATGCAGACATTGCTCTGGTGGGGCAAGGTCGATGTCCCGAGCCAAGAACTTTGATTATTGATCCCAATCTTGGTATTTTGAAGAACGAAAATTAGTTGCCTGGATCTCCTCTCCTAAGCCGACAATTTTTAATTTTTTCTGCCATTATTTTCAGAACTTTTCATTAGTAAACCAGAAAAGAAACATTCTTGGATGATGTTGCATTTGAAGTTTTAAACACTTATTAGGTTTATGGATATGTTACCTTTTGTCGGTGCTCGGTCTGTAAGACACTTGTGTAACTCTGCAATGTCTCCCTTAATGTTGTAATTTGGTTTATTATATTGTGTTGAACATCGTCGGTGAGAACTTGGTTGATCTTGCTTTGTATTGTCTACGATGGGAGTGGAATATATTTTTTAGGTGTAATGGATATAGGAGTAATTATGAAGAGACTGAAAATTTGCAATGTACCTATGAATTTGATGATGAATTGGTTTTTTGAAGTAATGTCATGTGATTAATGTCATCCGATTTCTTGTTAATTTCCTGAAATAGGAATGAAAACATCACTTCATTAGCATAGCTTATCTGTTTTGGTGGAGTATAAAACCTTCATTTTCTCCTCCCATCCTCTTCATTCTCCTTTATCATCAAGTAATTTTGAATTGAATAATCTTCATGTTGTTCCTTTAAGAAAGTGGAATACCATACCTTCTCCCTTGCCTTACGACACAAAACCTTAGATCTGTATTCATTATAATCCATGGTCGTGGTTTCTTCCTAGAAATGATAAGCTGGCCTCCCAGTAAGGCACCATGGTTTCGTAATGATTATTAGTTTCTCTTTAACTAGCATTGACTTTGGAGGTTGTTTTGGGATTGGAGTTGGTACCGTGGCAGAAGTCTGCATCGTGACTCTTTCGCCCAAATACCACTCACCTCCGTCTGGCCCAAAAAGTAGTATCCGCCGTGTATTTGGCTCTTCGCTTTGTGCGACATAGTATGGATGAAATGTATTTGCTCCCCATGGATACCACTCAACCTTTATGAAAATGAGGAGAACAATATTGTAAGCTTTGCTTAATTATGTACAATAGTGTAAATGAGGATGTTCCAAGAATGTAGTAAATATTTATTGGCGAATATAGTTGGATTGGTACCTGTTCAGAAGTTAGTTGGGTCAGTTTCATCCTATAGTATTTCAACAACACTTTAGCTTCCATGGTTGGTGGGAGGCAATTACTCCATAACAAACTACGAGGAAATACTTTAGATGAGATGCATTGAGGTGTGAGCGCATACATGGAAGGTATTCTCTACCCCAAACCTGTAAATTTCTTTGGCATATGAGAAATTAAGTTTATTGATAACATCATAAAATATATTGTGTACTAAGCATGTTATTTGGTTGAGTCTACCTCCCAAGCTTTCCATAGGCCACCAATCTTTCTTGTGTTTTGTCTGCATAAGTCGTCCATTTGTTGATAACAGAATGCAAGGCCAGACCCTCCCCAATTGAAATTATTTATATCTTCAATACAGTCTAAGGATGGTAAATAGAACAAGTGAACCATATCATTGGCACGGGCGAAAAGGGTACCACCTAAAAGAGCCAAAATGAAGACCCTGGATAATATGTCAATATCTTCCTCAGTTGTCGTACTCATATTCTTGTATGATTGGTACAACCAATTGATATCAACTCTTCTTTGGTTAACAAAGGCTAAAGGTCGTCCCAATAACCTTCTTATGGTATCCTTCTTCCTGTGAATGTGCTTATCTATAATCTTTATTGGTCTCCCATACACAGGTATTCCAGTAATGGCACTAAAGTCTTTAGGAGTGATTGTCATCTCTCCTAATTGTTCGAATATGAATGTATGGGTGGTATCCCACCACTTTTTAGCAAGAGCTTGCATTAATGGGACGTCCATATCGGCTCGATTGAGGCCATCTACCAGTGGTTGCAGTCCTGTAACTCGAACCCGTTCTCTGACTGCAGTTGTTAGTTCCATATACCAGTTTAGTAGGAGTATAGAGTTTCCAACTCCTTTTATCTGAATTATTTTATCCTAATGAAGTGAACAAGCGTCAAGTGAGCAGTCAGAATGTACACACTTTTGTATTTTCCATTCAATTATGTACAAATTAGTTAATTAGAATTAACATGGTACTTCAATGCATTACCAATATGTTACTTTCCCTATTGTGACTTTTGTGTAAAAATAAGCACATAGAAGTTTACCTCATAGGAGATGTGGTCCTGCTCATGTAGCCTGACAGATTCAATATGACGTAGTGATCTTATTTTTTTTGCTTCCTCAGACCATGTTGGCCCTGTGGTATACTTATAAGTTCGTTTATATTCAGTGGGTCGTATAACAACGTCAACAGGCGCAGACTCAGCCTTCGCCGTAGCCGCAGCCACAACAAATGGCCCCAGCACCCCAACAAATTGGTCCATATGGGGGATGGCCAGTGACGAACTACGCGCCATATCCAGTATCGAACATGGAGCCAGTGTATGAGAGGTTCCGCAAGCAGCACGCTCCAAACTTCTAAGGGACTACAGACCCCTTTGAGGCAGAAGAATGGCTAAGGAATGTGGAGCCGATTCTGACGCACATGAATCCAGTAATGCGGACCACATATCCTGTGTCTCATCATTGCTCAAGAAGGATGCCAGGATATGGTGGGACTTGGTCCAGCAATCGCATGATGTTGCCACCATGACATGGACCCGATTTGTGGAGCTGTTCCATAAAAAGTACTACAACTCGGCTGTACTCGCTTCAAGAGTTGAGGAGTTTGCCAACTTGAAGCAAGGAAATTCATCAGTGGCAGAGTATGCTCGTCAGTTCGACCGCTTAGCTAAATTCGCATCTGAGATGGTTCCAACCGATTTTCTGAGGGTGAACAAGTTTGTTAGAGGACTTCGACCGAAGATCGAGATGGGGGTTAAGTTAGCAAACCCGGGGAATACTACATATGCCGACGTTCTTGAGACGGCAATAGAAGTAGAGAGGTTGCAGGCTAATGTAAGTAAAGAAGAAGCCAGTAAGCCTGAACCTAGACAGCATAATCAACCTCAGACCATTCGGAACAACAACCATAATGGCAACAATCAGTCCGAAAACAACGGTAATAGCCAGAAAAGACGGCATCCGGATAACAAGCAATTCGACAGCGATAAAAGGGCATGAACAAATAATGGGGGAAATAGGCCAGGCTACGTGGAATACCTGCCATGTGCTAAGTGTCAGAAGAAGCATCCTGGAGAATGTCGCGCAAACACCAAGGAATGTTTTAACTGTGGTCAGGAAGGGCATCGTAAAAGACATTGTCCTCAGCGAAAGCCAAAAGGGAAGAAGGACGACAAGATGGTTCCTGCTAGGGTTTTGCTTTAACCCAAGGAGAGGCTAATGCTAGCAATAAGGTGGTCACAGATCAGGTTTCTATCCTCAATAACTTATGCTCTGTATTGTTTGATTCGGGAACCACTCATTCGTATATCTCGTTAGGAATGATAGAAAGACTAGACAAATCTTGTGAAAGATTTAGAACTAGGTTTGTAACCGAGTTGCCTCCTGGCAAAGTAGTTCTATCATCATGGATAGTATGAGGCGTACTGATCAAGATTGAGGACATAGAACTAGAAGGAGACCTGATAGAACTGATGATTAAAGACTTTGACGTGATATTAGGCATGGATTGGCTAGCATGACATGGCGCAACCATCGACTGCAAACGCAAGAAGGTGATGTTCGAGACTCCTAACGGCCAGAGATTATGCTTCATGAGACAAGCTTCAGGATTACGCACCCTGTTAGTATCATCTCTCAAAGCTCAGAGAATGATGGAGAAAGGAAGTCAAGCGTTCTTAGCCAGCATCACAAATGTGGAAAGGGAGACACCACTTAAGGTTGGAGATGTCCGTGTTATACAAGAATTTCCAGAGGTATTTCCCGATGACTTGCCAGGGTTGCCGCCAACTCGGGAAATAGACTTCACGATAGAATTAGTACCAGGCACCGAGCCTATCTCTAAGGCACCATACCGGATGGCACCTACGAAACTCAAGGAGTTAAAGATGTAGCTACAAGAACTCCTAGACTTGGGTTTTATTAGGCCAAGACATTCGCCATGGGGAGCTCCGGTACTATTCGTGAAGAAGAAGGACGGAAGTATGCGGATGTGTATAGACTATCGCGAGCTGAGCAAGGTAACAATTAAGAACAAGTACCTGCTACCTCGGATCGACGACTTGTTTGATCAACTCTGAGGTGCGACTGTATTTTCAAAGATCGATTTACGGTCCGGGTATCATCAGCTCAAGGTAAAGGGAGAAGATATTCCTAAGACAGCCTTTAGGACCCGTTATGGACATTACGAGTTCCTGGTTATGTCCTTTGGTCTTACTAACACACCAGCCGCGTTTATGGAATTAATGAATAGGGTCTTCAAAGACTACTTAGATAAATTCGTCGTTGTGTTCATCGACGATATCTTAGTATACTCCAAGGATGAAGTAAAGCACGAGGAACATTTAAGGTTGATCTTGATGCGATTGAAGGAGCATAAACTCTACGCAAAATTCAAGAAATGCGAGTTTTGGCTTTCGCAAGTGGCGTTCCTTGGGCACATTATATCGAAAGATGGAGTTGCAGTAGACCCATCAAAGGTAGAGGCCGTGAAGGATTGGCCCAGACCAAAGAATGCATCTAAAGTAAGAAGCTTTCTAGGGTTAGCAGGTTATTATAGGAAGTTTGTAGAGGGCTTTTCAAAGATAGCCACTCCGCTCACCAACTTGACCCGAAAACAACAAAGATTCAACTGGAATGATAAGTGTGAAGAAAGCTTCCAATTGCTTAAGGATAAGCTTTGCTCAGCACCAGTACTTAGTGTACTAACACCCAGCGATAAGTTCGTTGTCTACTGCGATGCATCAAAGCAAGGATCGAGTTGCGTGCTGATGCAAAATGACAAGGTGATAGCCTATGCCTCACGACAATTGAAGGACTACGAGCAGCGCTATCCAACTCACGATATGGAGTTGGCAGCAGTGGTCTTTGCATTAAAAATCTGGCGCCATTATCTTTACGGAGGATGGTGCGAGATTTATATGGACCACAAGAGTTTAAAGTACTTCTTTACTCAAAAGGAGCTCAAAATGAGGCAGCGCAGGTGGTTGTAGTTAGTAAAGGATTACGACTGCGAAATCCTATACCACCCAGGAAAGGCGAACGTAGTTGCCGATGCGCTTAGTAGGAAAAGTTATGGAAATTTAGCAGCTTTATCCGGAATAGAAAAGTTGCTACAGCAGGAGCTGATCAGTGCCGAAATAGAAGTAGTTATAGGCAAGCTGGCTAACTTGTCTATCTAGTCAAATCTGTTAGAGGATATACGAATTGGTTAGGGACATGACGACACACTAGCAGTACATATGGATGCAGTCAGAGAAGGCAAGGCTACAAATTTCTCAATATCTAGCCAAGGTTTATTGAGATATAAGGATCGGGTATGTGTGCCAAATGATCAAAGTATTAAGAAGACGATTCTGGAAGAAGCGCACAACACCCTGTACTCAGTTCACCCAGGGTCTACCAAGATGACTCGTGATGTTAAGGCAGTATATTGGTGGCCAGGGATGAAGAAGGGCATAGCCAAGTTTGTATCTAAGTGTCTTATATGCCAGCAAGTGAAAGCAGAACATCAGTGGCCTGCAGGCTTATTGCAACCACCTAGCGTACCAGAATGGAAGTGGGACGATATAGCTATGGACTTTGTGACGGGTCTGCCAAAGACAAATAAGCAGCATGATTCCTCTTGGATAGTAATAGATAGACTAACCAAGTCGGCTCATTTCCTGCCTGTTAAGACTTCATACACGGCAGACCAATATGCAGACATCTATATCCAAGAGATTGTACGGTTGCATTGGAATCCCCAAGACGATAGTGTCGGATAGAGGATGGGTGTTTACGTCAAGATTTTGGGGAAGTTTACAGCAAGCTATGGGTACTAAGTTAAGTCTTAGTACAGTGTTTCATCCTCAGACAGACGGGCAGTCCGAGCATACGATTCAGATTTTAGAGGATATGCTACGTGCGTATGTACTTGATTTCGGAGGATCATGGAATAAGTACTTGCCGTTGATAGAGTTCTCCTACAACAACAACTACCAGTCAAAGATCGGGATGGCACCTTATGAGTTGCTATATGGAAGAAGGTGCCGATCGCCGTTGCACTGGGATGAGGTACGAGAAAGGCAGCTTCTAGGTCCCAAAGCTGTTAGACAAGCTCAAGAAGCAGTAGTGCTTATTAGACAGCGTATGCTTGCTGCTCAAAGCCGTAAGAAAAGCTATGCGGATGCGAAGCGACGCGACGTGGAATTCTAAGTTGGAGATCAAGTCTTCTTGAAGATATCTCCTATGAAAGGTGTAAAGCGGTTTGGGAAGAAAGGCAAGCTTAGTCCCCGATTCATAGGTCCTTTTGAGATATTGGACAAAGTGGGAGCAGTTGCGTATAGACTAGCCCTACCGCCAGCACTAGCAGATAGTCACAACGTGTTCCACATCTCGATGCTATGCAAATATGTGTCAGACCCATCTCAAGTCCTCACGTATGATACGATAGCACTCCAGAAAGACTTAAGTTACGAGGAACGACTGGTTAGCATCCTGGATAAGGGGATGAAGCAGTTATGGTCCAAAAGCTTTCCAATAGTTAAAGTCCTATGGAGTAATAGTTCTGAACGAGAGGCAACATGGGAGTTGGAGGAGGACATGCAAAGCCGATATCCGGAGTTATTTGGTAAGTAAATTTCGAGGACGAAATTATTTTTAGTAGGGGAGAATTGTAGATTCCAAGAACTTTACTTAGCTAGTTAGATAGTAGTATTATAGTAATAATAGTATTATCTTTATGACTATGGATTTTTGGTTCAGACCGGGATTTATTTGGACATTCATAGTAGTACTTGTAGATTTTCTAAGTTTAACCTATAGTTTAGGAATATTAATTTTAACCTAAGGTTTGATTAATATAACTAATATTGAGGATAATATTTATTATACTATAAGGTTTAGATAAGAACCAATTAGATAATAGCACATGTTATGTATGGGTTTATTAATGATTAAGTATTTTGAGGATTAAATCTATTAAGGTTAAAATTTGAATACTCTAAGGTCAGTCAGCAGCTTTGCAAACGTTAGAATGCTTAGTCAAGGTTGTTTACTCAATTTAAATTAAGCTAAAAATGTGTAATTTCGTGTTTAAATATTTAGCGTATGCCGATATATCGCAGCTATAGGGGGTGATAAATCGTAGCACGAAGATACGAAAAACACGAAATGTTGCACGATTGCCTCGGGCATATTGGCCCAGGCGATATATCACCTACAGGGGGCGATATATCGCCCCTCTCAGCATATTTTGAAAGTTTTCAAAAACGTTCTCCATTCAAACCTTCAACCTCTTGATAAGTCCAGCATCTTTTTGAACGAGTCTTCAGCCTCTGCTGAACGATAATTCAAATTATTTTCACTTAAAAAGCCATTATTTTTTATTCAAGTTTAATGAGATCTTTTCATTCCTAAACTCTATAAATAGGACCTAGTACCCAGCCATTTATTCATCTATTACTCTAAGTTCAGAGGTTGCAAGTTGCTAGGTGAGTGTGAGAGTGTAAACACTTGGGTTGGGAATTATAAGCTTGATCATTATAAGCTTATCAAACACTTGGGAAGTAAGGTTTATTCACATTTTGGTTCAAGGTTTAGATTGATCATAGAAGTACTCAAGGTATCCCAAACTCAAGTCCATTTCTGTATTATGTTCTTTAAAATTCTCATAGTCTTCTACTCATTCTAACCTTATTCTTATTCTTGGTTAGGAAATCCAAGTTCTTAAGCACAAGGTTTTTGGTAAGTATATGTTGATAGCATAGTCCCTTTTTCACTTTCATCCATTTTCTTCAATATACTCACCATATTATAAATGGTTTTTAGGAGTGTTCCAAGGTCCCAAATCAGTTCTCATATCCCGATTATTTTGGTAAGGAAAATAGGATAGGATTTATGTGTTATATGCTTTTATATGTTATCTTATGATTTTATGTTATGTAATATGTTATGTTAAGTATGATTGTAGACTTGGGCATATGACCTATATGACTAACAAGCCCCAAATAGATTATGGGCATATGACTTGCTTAGCTAGCAAGACCCCACTAATCTAATGGGCATATGACTTGTTTAGTTTATGGGACCCCAAGTAATAATGGCCATTATAGTATGTATGTGACATAAGTGTTATGGTATGTTTTTATGTTGCATTATGAATTTTTATGTATATGGCTATATGTTAGATTTTCCTTGCTGGGCATTAGGCTCATTCCTTTTATGTTTATATGTGCAGGAAAATAGCTATAGTGGCGGGAAAGGTTCTTGGATGCTTGGGGAATGTGTATTGAGGCGGAATGGATTCAAAGAGCCGAGAGTTTCGATTCGAGGATGTAGTTTTGTTCTTATGGTTTTTATATGTATTTTTCCGCATTTTATTATGTAATCTCTTTTTAATTATCATTATTGTAACGCCCTGGTTACCCCAGAACAGTTACGGTGAACAGTGAACTGGAAATTTGACTCGCTACCCGAGTCCTTTGGTTAAAAACGTGATCTAGGTACGGTTATCAAGTTAAGGTGAAAACCAATAAAAAGGAAAGGGTACATTTCATTAAGTAAATAAACTGCTCATGAGCCTTTCAAAATGTTTACAAGTAGTTTGTAATACAAAAGAGTCGCTACAGTTTCAAATTTACAATCCCCGCCGGCCTAAGCAGCAAAAATAGGGTAAACCCCTAGTCCCTCTGAAAACTCCTTGACCGTGGCGGTCAAGCGGCCTAGTATGTACACCACATCGCCCAAGCTCTCCACTCAGGGTTGGTTAAGCTTTTTCCTTCCCTTTACCTACGCCACATAGCACCCATGAGCCAAGGCCCAGCAAGAAAACACAATATGGCATGATATAATATCAACAACGATCATAATAATCATTCAGGACTATCAGTCCAAACAAATAGGTGACAATAGCCAAGAGTCACAATAATGAGCATCGCTCCCTCTAGACATGTGATGATAGGGTCACCAGGCCTTAACTGATCAGTGATTCTCTCATAAGTTTGTTCAGGACAGGTGCATGGTGATTGGTCACCAACATAACCTTTCTCACGACTCTAGAGTCGAAACTATGGACAACGTCCCTTAGCCACGTGACAAACAGTCACCGGGGTCATATACCTTGGCTATAGTCATCTGGTCGTAGACCAGGCAAGCGCTTAATAGTTCTTCGACCTTAGGGTCGGTCTAGCATTAATGCTATAGAGCCATTCAATGCATAATTCTCGACTTTAGAGTCGGTCCCTGACTAGTCAGTGTCTCAAACAGGTAATCAGCGTTCAATAGCATTTAATATGCAATCCATGTCCACATAAGTCAACCAACATGCCTCATTATCAAACCATGCAGGTCATATGCCTATACAGGGTGCAACTGTATTCATACACTGTTTTCTTACCTCTGGTTTGAGTGAGAATTATAATATGAACGACCCCTGAGAACGATCAACCTTTAGAATCCTTGACGGTCACCTGGTCATAACCAAAATATAGAATTCATCAATAAAAATGATAACTGAGGGTTCCCAAACCAAATCCCAGCCCTCGAGACATCAAATACTACCCAACCGGGTACTAGGTCCAACCCCAAGGCCTATGGTTTGAATCCCCAAGCTAAAAACCACATTATAGAAAAATTGGCCTTAAGGGCCGCGGCCCCCCTCTGCTGCGCCGCGGCGTGCCCTCAAACAGAGAGGGCTCCCTACCTGCCAGACGCCAAGGGTCGCGGCGCACCCCTGCTGCGCCGCAGCGCCCAGCCCAGTTCAGCAACATGGTCACGCACGAACCAGATTTTCCCCTGTGCGATTCCCTCTCAAACCAGCCCCTCAAACCTTCATAAAACCTCTTCCTAACCCACAATTAAACCCCCAAACAACACCCTTAGCTCACCCACATCAAACCCCAATCAAACTAACACTAAAACCCCCTTTGATTCACACTTCCCACATCAAAACTCTAAGGCTGAAATTAACAATCAAAACAGAGCATGTATAAAAACCAGTGGCTAAAACTTACCTTGGAACCAGTTTTGGACCTTCCTCACAAACTAAATCAAGTCTCCAATCCAGCCCTTAAGTTTCCCTAACTTGATTTCCCACCAAGAACTCAAAACTCACAAAGGAAAAGTGAAGGAGGTGATGTACGGGAATGGAGGAAGCAAACCCCTGTTTTTGTTCTGTTTATTCTACCACCTTCTACAGTTACATAAGTCTTATATATATCCTCCCAAAAAGACCAAAATACCCTTTTAAACAGATGTGGACTCACATGCATGCATTTAACATCATATTATAATATAATTCTCATAAACATGCATAAACACATTTAATGGCATAATTAAACAGTTATGGCCCTCCCGGCCTACTAATCCGGCCATTAAACCATAATATGGAATCCGGGGCATTACAATTATGTCATGTTTTGGTTTTAAAACAATGGGATCTCATATCCTAACTTAAATTTTATGTAAGTTTGACCTTTGTTTTTTCAAAGTTTTAATAAAGTTATGATATTATCACTTGTAAGTTTTGTTAAAGATTAGTGTCTATGTATAGTTTTCGTTAATGGTCCAAGGTCTAGAGTAGTTGGGTCATTACATTTATACGGCCGCAGCTCCAGTGGGCAACGCACCTTGGCGAGATTCCTGCGGTCGCACGCATGGCTTCCTGCGACCGCATGATCGCGTAATATTATATAAAATACTATATAAATTTAATTAATTAAAAAAATTAATTTTATCATACTCTCTTTCTTATCACCCTCATTTTATCATCTTCCTCTTCTCTTTATCACCTAATTTCATTATATCTCATTCTCCTTCTTTCTTCAAAAAAAAAATTTCAAGAGCCCCAACCACTCCAAGATTTTGTAAGTGTAAAGCCCCAAATTCTCCGATGTATTTAATGGTGTGAACAGTAGGCCGGGAGGGCCGTACTTGCTTAATTGTATTATTAATTGATTAAATGCATGTATATGTTGATTATATTATGATATGATGTGAAATGCATGCATGTGAGTCCATACTTCTTTATACAGGGGTGTGATGGTAATTTGGCCCGTTAAGGGTAAATTGATTATTTGCTCGCATGTCGGTGATATAATTTGAGACCACATTATGATGTGGGTTTGTTCGAGCCATTTGGTATGAGACGATCAAAGAAATGTTAAACGTCGGTTTGGTCATAACAGGCTTAAGCTCGGGGCTCGGGGTGAGTCTCGGGGTGTTTTAATGGTTAGAGTGTTACCGGGTATTAAAGGGTAACGGGATGTGAAATATTGGAGTTTGAGAATATTGAGATTAGCGGGAAAAGGGAAGCGTTAATTATGATTAACGGTGTAGGTGGAAAATGTCAAAATTGCCCTTAAGTTGGTTTTAGAGCCTTAAATGACCTAGGGGCATTTAGGTCATTTGGCTAGGATATATGTGGTTTTAGAAGACTGTGGAAACCGTTCAAAACAGAGCAAAAACAGAGAGTCTTCTTCTTCCTTCCCGTACATCATTTCCTCTCTATCATTCTTTGAGGTTTTTGGTCCCAAGTTGAGGTGGCAAGTTAGGGAATCAAAGCTTGGAGGTTGTGATCTTAGTTCATCATCTTAAGAGGGTTCAAAACCAGTTGGAGGTAAGGAATTGTCTTTGAATTTCAGGTTATACCCTGTTTTCGTTTTGAGTTTTCAATTCTAGATTTTAGTGTGGAAAGTTGGAATTAAGGGGAGTTTATGTGATGTCTTGCTTGGGTTTTGATGAGGGGAAGTTATGGGTAATGTTTGGGGGTTTAAATGGGTGTTTGGAAGAGGTTTAAAGTTGATTTGAAGGGCTGGTTCTAAGGAAAAACGCAGGAGGGTGCTTGCTGGTGCGTGCTGAATTCTAGGCATTTTGGCTTAATGAGCCACGGCCTGGCATAGGCGTGCCGCGGCCCATGGTGCCTGTCAGGAGTGTGGCCGCCTCTGTTTGGAGGCGTGCCGCGGAGCGGCTGGGGCAGGCCGCGGCCCATCAGGGCATTTTTTCCAAAATAGTGTTTTTAGCTTAGGGATTTAAACCATGGGCCTCGGGGTTGGACCTAGTACCCGGTTGGGTAGTATTTGAGGTCTCGGGGGCTGGGTTTTGGTTTGGGAATCCTCAGTTATCACTTTTTATTGATGAATCCTACATTATGGTTATGACCAGGTAACCGCTAAAGGACCAAAAAGTCGATCGTTCTCAGGGTTGTTCTTTTGTTCGTTCTTGCTCGAACCAGAGGTAAGAAAACTGCACCCCAAGTGTAACATGCATGGATATTCCTGAGGCATGTTGAATGTGAGAATATGGACATGGATTGAACATAGAATGCTTAGCATATGTTGCTCATTTGTGCATGGCACTGACTTATTAGTCAGGTTTGGCAAGGGTGCTAGTATCACCGTGAAGCTGTGACTTATTAGTCAGGTTCGGCAGTGGTATTGGGCATTGATCACGATGAACTGACTTATTAGTCAGGACGGCCTTGGCGTGTGTCATGCAGGCCAGTAAGATTGGATCTAATCGATTATCAGCATTGAATGACTCAAAGAGCATTAATGCCAGACCGACCCCGAGGGTCGATGAATGAAATAAGCGCTTGGAGGCTAGTGGCTTACTCAGCAGCCACTCTCCCACTTGAATTAGTGATATGCATGGCAGTTACTCAGTGCGGTTTACTAGAACCCGTTGAAGGCTAGTGGCTTACCCATCAGCCACTCTTCCATCTGAATTAGTGACTCGCTTGTCATTCACTCAGTGTGGTTTATCAGGACCTCATGTGGTGTTCACTCATTTTCTTGAAAGCTTTATGCTCAGTGTGATTATCATGATAACCATTTGATAATGTTTACATTAAGTGTTATGTTTTCTTGCTGGGCCTTGGCTCATGGGTGCTATGTGGTGCAGGTAAAGGAAAAGAAAAGCTCACCTAGCCTTGAGTGGAGATCTGATGTGGTGGTGTGTACATATGCAGCCGCTTGACCACCACGGTCAAGGTGTTCTCAGAGGAACTAGGGGGTTTACCCTATTTTTGCCGCTTAGGTCGGCGGGTTTGTAACTTTACAACAGTAGAGACCATTTTGTACTGAGAACAGCTTGTAAACGTTTTGTTTAGCTCTGCAGAGCAGTTGTAATAAAATCTCCATTTCCTTTTTACTGGTTTTATACCTTAACCTGTTAATTACACTTAGAGCACGCTTTTTACCAAAGGACTCAGGTAGTGAGTCAAATTTCCGGTCCACCGTTCACCGTAACGGTTCTAGGGTAGCCAGGGCATTACAGTAAGTGTATTTCCTTTTTAATCTTTGCCAACTTTCTCTCCACCATCATCCATCATTGTAAGTCTCCTTTATAATTTTGTTATTAAGTTCTACATTGTGTTCTCCATAAATTTTTCATGCTAAGCTAGTGAATCAGAAATTTGTGTGTCGTGTTTCACCTCGTATGTTATTTATGGATTTTTATGCTACCATTGAACCAATTGTATTGAACGTTGGTGGATTCGATTTTGGGTTGAGTTTGCTTTATTTTGAAATTGGGAAATTTTGACCTAGTTTTGGATAATTTTTTTTTTTATGATTTTATGAAATTTATGTGACATTGGTGTAATTGGGATGTCTAGATGCTTACATTTATGTCCAATTTCATTGGGTGAACAATTTATTTGGAGAATTTTTCCATTTTGCAAATCTAAGCCATAATTTTTGGGATTTTTAAATTTGAAGGTATTCATCATTGTTCTTGTGCTTATTTTGGTTGTGGATAATTCTAAATTGAACATTGATTATAATTTTTGAAATTTGTGGTCTTCATTGAATTGGTCAGTGTGTGTGCATTATTTTGTGTAGTTTTGGTTATTGTGTAATAATGTCTACTAGTAGAAAAAGAAAAAAAACTGGAAAAACGAAAAAACAACAACCACCACCCCCACCCATAGAAAATGAAGAAGACCTAAATTTTGAGGATGTGCCTAGGTTTGTCAACCCAATGGCCAATTCTAGGTACATTCAAGATAAGGAGCGTAGCCTTATTAGGGAGAGAGGGTTTGCTACCAATTGGAAAGATGAGATTATTGTCCCTGAAGAGTATACATCAGTCATTAGAGCCCATAAGTGGGAGGTTTTCTGTGCTCCTCCATTACTGCTATTATCCCTGTAGTTAGAGAATTTTATGCTAATGATTTTCATCATGACTATACCTGGGAAGCAACTGTTAGGGGAAAAATTGTGAAATTTCACAGAAGTGATATCAATAAATTTTTTAAATTGCCTACCTTAGAAAATGATGAATATAGGGACTTACAGGACCAACTTTGTGAGGAGAGTACTTGGGACACTATCTTGCGAGCCTTAATCCCGCCAGGTACTGAATGGACCTTCAATGGCACTCATCGAGTAGGGTTTCCCTTCAATTTATTGACGAGGGAGAAAAGATTGTGTTTGTATTTTATTTGTTCAAATCTGACACCCACCGAAGCCTTTACCATTGTCACACCTAGTAAAGCAGTATTGATGTATGCTGTTTTAAACAATAAATCTATAGATGTTGGCAATATTATTGCTGCTAATTTAAATGAGTGTTGTGTCACTGGTTATGTGGGGCTTCATTTTCTTAGCCTCATCACTAGTTTGTGTTTGCAAGCAGGGGTCCCCATTAATGACTTAGAGGAGAAATTTCCCCCTCTAGTTTACGATTTGGTAAAGATTAACAAGGTCAAAACTTTTTCAGCTGATCCTAGTGCAGGTACATCAAATCAGTATGCTCGTCCACCACCAAGACCTCAGAATGTCAACCATGTTGGGCTTTTATGCCCTAATTAAAACCCAAATTCTTTGTAATCTCATTTTATTATCAATAAAAGAATAGAAATCATTTTTTGACTTGGTTAATCACTTTGCTCACATGTTTTATTTTCATGATTATTTGTTTAATATAAACTTCTATTAAATCCCGAGCATATAGCTAATCTTATTTATAGTGACGTAATCACAGTGGAATATAAATATGATTATATGTTCAAAAATAAGTTAGTCCTAAGATTAGTCAGTGCACCGGATTTACACTGACTTGCCAATCTACGATATGATCTACTTACACATTACAGTGTTATGTTCTTTCCAGAACATTAGCAAAGTAGATAAGATCGGATGTATTTGTTACATCGGACAGGACCGATATTGACAGTTGATAAGATAAGTAAACATACCGTTGTTATCTATTCTAGTCATATCATATAGTTGACTATAGGTCAATTCAATCTCAATTCTGAGTGGTTAGTATTCTAACTGATTGTATTATTTGAGTTCTTTGACTTGTTCGTTACCAGCTTACCCTACGGACTAGCCCATACTTACATCTTGGGAACTCGGTAGTATAATTGAGTGGGAGTGTTAATCATAGATATGAACATCTATAGCTTCTGACGAAGAAGTGAAATGATGGTTTCCTTTTAGTTTGGTTCAAGGTGTTAAATGATAGAGATCTCATTTCAGTAATTAAATTAGTTTACTGAAATATCATTTACAAGGAACTAAGTGTTTTAAGGATAAAATACAATGAGGGGTAAAACGGTATTTTAGTCCTATCTCATTGTAGACCGTCTATAGAGGATTGAGTGACAATTATGGTTGTAACAATGGATAATTAATAGCGTATCTATATTTGTTATAGAGCGTTCTATGAATTCAAGAGTGTAATTCCAAGTCTATAGTGGAGTCACGAGGAATTAATAAGTTAGTAAATGTATTTGTTAGATTTATGATAACTTATTGGAGTTTGATTTCATAGGCCCATGGTCCCCATTGTACCTTGGATAAAATCATCTAGATAGTCTCAATTAATTGATTTAATCATCAATTAGAATTATTAAAGTTGACCAGGTCAATTTTGGATAGTTTCACAGAGTTGTGTAATTTTGAGAAGAAAAGATAAATTACGGCAAATTTATTAATTAAGATAAATTGGTATCTAAATTAATAAATAAGTTTAAATCAAGGTTCAAATTATAAATAAATAATTTGATAAAGGATTTAAATAATTATTTAATTAATTAAATCAATATAAAATAATACAGGCCTTGATTTTAAGTCCAATGGGCTTATAATCAAATGGGAAATTTCACGGGTCTATAGCCCATGATAATTTCGACCTAGGGCTTCAAAATGGCTGCTATTTTATTGATTTTTTAATTAAATTAAATGGCCTAATTGAGTCTATAAAAGGAGTGCTTATAGAGAAGTCAAAACAAGGGTTTTTGATAAGTCAGATTTTCTGATAGTTTTATATTCTCTCTAAACACAAGTCCTTTTCTAAGCCACTTTGTTATTTTCTCTTCTTCTCTCTATATCTATCTCATGTGTTGAGAATTGCCCACACTAGTCTAGGTGGTTCTAAGGATACATTGGAAGATCGTGAAGAAAATAGAAGATCGGTTCAGTTTCTTGATAATACTCTGCGACAGAAAGGATACAAGAGTTAGAGAAACTGAAGGAAGGACTCTTAATTCCGCTGCGTATATTGTAAGTATTATATTATTTGTTTCTCTTTGAATTCAATTTAGAAACATGTTTTAGGCTATCTCGTATTAATTTGTTTAATATTAGATATACATGAAAATAAATAAAGATCTTGTATAAGCTTTTCCAACAAACCAAAGGTTGGACACTTTGGTGTCACAGTTCCAGTAGCACCACTTGTGGAGTGTCAGTGTGGCCCAGAACCAATATGCCTACAACCAAGCTTTCGCCACTCATTTTGGCATTGACACAAGTGGATTTCCACCATATCCACAACCACCCAATTTTGTGTATCCTCCACCTGATGGGGATGACGAGGCCGGTCCTTCATCATGAGTCGAGTCAGGTAAGTTTCCTTTCCTTAACTTTTATTTAAACATTGGGGACAATGTTTTTGATAAGTTTGGGGAAGGAGTCGTTTTCTTATTTGTGTTAAGCTAGTTGAGTCAAGTGGCTGTTTCGTTTGGTGTTTTGTGTTTTGTTAAATTGTGTTTGGTTTGTTTGTTTTTTTTTGCGTTAATTCTGTTTTTTTTATGGTATTTAGAGAGTCTGTCGAATCAAGATAACAATGATTAGCCAATGAGAATACGTGAATGCCTTGTAATATAGTTTGAGAAAAATATGCTTGATTGTAAAAACAATCTGTGTGCTTGGTTTGACCACTTCTTTGGATTGCTTTAATTCATTGTAAACTGAATATTTTATCATGATTGGTAAATTTTTATATTTAAATATATATTTACACTTGCTGAATTTTGAATGTGGAAATAATGTATGAACAAATTCTAGAACTTGCTTGCTTGCTATTTGGGGCGATATCATAGTCAATGCTTGTTTAGGAAAATGATTTAGGCAATTTTTTTCAGAACGTTTGACCCTTTCAAGCCAACCTTGAATATTTTATCCCTAGTTACCCTTTTTGAGCCTAAAAGAATATCTTTTTATTGTACAACACTTATTTTGAGCCTATTTGAACACTTTATTATTTTCCATTCCCTTGATTTATACCGTAAGCATATATATATATATATAAAAACATATACATGGGGATTGATTTGTAATGGGTGTTATTTTTTTGATGTGGTTGTGACAATAGAAAAATAAAATGAAAGATTGAGAGGAAAATTCGGAAATAAAAAAAAAAAAAAAGAGTGAAAATAAACTACACTTCTTATGTTTGTTCACATTGAAAAACATAACTTTGGGGAAGTGTGGTTAAAAAAAAAAAAAAGATATATCTAGTGTGAATTTTTCTCGATCTTGGAAAATAAGGGAAATTTGGGGTTGTTTGGATTACAATGTGGATATCAGGTTTGGTTTGTTTGGATTATATGCTTATGGTATATTTTAGCCAAAATAACTATTTTATCTACTGTTACCTGTGCCTTTCAATACAAGCTCTAAAATACCTTTTGATTCTTGAACATGCATTGATATATATTCGTGGAGAATAATAAGTTAGTAAGCATATGGAAATATGAGATTTGATGGATTGATGGTGAGAATTCAGCATGTGTAAATTATTTTAAATGTGAGTTATTTACTGTTCTTGATTGAGTAGACAAAAATTATCAATGAGTTAGGGTAAATTGAAGAAGTGGTTGCATTGAAAATCTGGATTACTTGTCAGTTATTTTTCGACGATTTTATATGCTTGTCATTCAATTATTTTATTGGTTTAAAAATTGTGGTTATCTTGATTCATTTCTTTAGTGTCTATAATTTTTTGTGTCGTTTGTCTTCAGTCTTGTTTTCTCTGCACGAGGCCGAGCAAATTTTAAGTGAGTTTTACACTCGTTTATCTAGTGTTATCAGGTTAAGTGCTAGGGGGTTAGTTTTGTTTTGTTCTATTTTACGCTAGTTTTTTCAGGTGTCAATGGGCTTAGGTGACTTAGGTGTAGGAACATGAAGGAAAGACCGACAAAAGGACAAAAGTTGGGGGAAAACGGTGTTTTGGGCCACTTTCTGCGACCGCAAGTGAAGGATAATGTGGCCGCAATTCCAAAGGAGTTGGGGATTTCCAGGGCATTCCTGCGACCGCAGGAATCAAAACGTGCGACCACAGGAATTGTCGTCAAATATGGAAAATGCACATTATTGTGTTTGGTCATGTTTTTGTTTGTGTAACACAAGCATTGATAAGTATTAGAGTGGATAGAGGAAACTAATTGAATTCCCTAATTTATTTTTCACAAAAATTATTTTTTTCAAGTCTTTGTGTTTATGTTTTGAATTTATGGATTACTTGTAATTATTTTGGCTCATGCGTTAAATTTTACATTATAAAAATCAAACATATTATAAGTAAGTGAATCCACATCAAGAAAACTTTTGTAATTAAGGACAAAGAAGATTATAAAGTTATTTAACATACCCTTCTTCGACATATTATTATGATTATTTAGATATTAATTTTAGAAGGATTTTATGATAGGGGCTTTAGAAATACCTCCACCGGTGGGCCTCTTTTGTATTTATGAGGTGTAAATAATTTTTAGCGTTGTTATTTTTATGACCGTGACTAATGTAGTTATTTAGAGCATAACAATATAATGTCGAAATCATAATAATTTACAGTGATAAAAAATATTTTAAAGGAGAATGTCGCAGACATGACTAATTTTTTTAGACGCGTGGAAAATAACGTGTGAAAATAATCACTATAAAAAATAATAATAAATCTTCCACCTTTGGCAACTCACGTGGCACTCCCCCTTGCAGATATAAAAAAGTGGACAAAGTTTTGCCTTATATCACAGTGTAATCAATAAATTCTTAATACCCATATGCATTAATCTTGACAGAAAAGTTGATTGACGTGACTGAGGCAGTAAGGCAATGCAGAGGAGAGGGGGTTCCAACTTTATAAACAAATGTAGCCAAGTGGGAGATGCCCTTAAACCATTCAAAAAAATTACAATTTAAATTTAAACGACCCAGACTGTAAAAGTCCTCAACTCCTCTTTCGTTCATATTTTTGGCCCTCCAAAATATAATTTGCAGTACACTCTGAAACTTTACAGTTAAGTTTATCAACGATTTATTGCGTGTTTGGAAATGGACTCTGACTCATCCGTGGATTCATGCAACTTGGAGGTTTTCCCTGTTGACCGCACTCAAAGACCTTCAACGCCGGATTCAGAGGTGGTCGGCTGTGTTAAGTTGACGGAGGTTCCGGTCGACCCTTTGAGAACCATTAACAAGCTGAGGCAAGAGGTTCAGGATCTGTCTTTCGAGATAAATGTGGGAATTTTATCCGTCAGAAGCAAGAACAAAAGATTGAATCGTTGAAGAAGAAGATTTTGTCTCTCGAGGGTAACGTAGAATGGAATATCCACCTAGCTTCATGCTGCTGTAGTTGTAACATTAATAATATTTCCAGGATTCCAGGATCATTACGTGGTGGAGAAAGAGAGGGCGTCGTGCAATTTGAAGCTTTTTTGGATGTGAAGGTGGATTCAATAGAAAAACGTCATACTGAGCTTGGAGCTAGACTGAGTGGAGGCAGAGAGTCAGAGGAATCTGTCATGGGTACTAACTGATTTTTTAACTCCTAACTCTAGTATTTCAAATGCTTATCAATATTTGTAACTCCTGTGGTAACTATGTATTTTGTTAATCTCTCAAAAAACATCATCCGAGGATTAAAGTGTTCCATAAATGTTGAATGCATATGTCAGTTATGTAAATTGAAATTTACATTTTTGGCAGGGGAACTATTGTAACTGGTAATGGCATGTATACAATTCAGAAGCTCCCGAGCTAATTAAATTATAAAAACTGATTTAAGAAGGCTGGTTGTTACATTTAAATATGTATTCAAAATTGTACAGAGTAAAATTGGTCGGATACTTCCTACCAAATCAAAATAATTTGTGACGTGCTTATAAGCTTCCAGATGTATAATTGTTGACATGTATCTAATTTTAGGAATGAATGTGACTTTGATGTACCATCATTGGATCAAGGGTGAAAATTTATCCATAATTTCAATAATATCTTAATAAATAATTGTGATTGAATCACCCCGCACTAAAGAAGTTAGTTGGAATTCGACTTGTACGTATGTATTGGGTCAATGGTTCTGTGTAGAAATTTGAACTGAATGTTTATGAATCTACCATATGAACCAGGATTGGAGAAGATCATAATGCAAGGTGATTGGCACATCATCCATTTTTTTTTAAGAAAAAGTAGAAATTAAAAAAAAAACAAAAAAACAAATGAAAAAGTCATTTTTGCTAAATTCACTATTTCAGAAAGCCATTTTGGCAAATTTATCTTCAATTGCTGAAGATTAAATTTAAAATAAAAAAAAAAATACACAACATAAATTTATCCACAGTATTTAAAATTTTACACACACAATAAGCTCCACCACAATGGATAAACTATCATTTATTGCTTCGCATTAGAAAAACTGAGAACTTTATTGGTTGGTGCAAAAACTAGAGCAACACAGAACAACTCTAATCTAACTGTGGCTTCTTTATTATCCCTACACGGCAACCTACCATTTTCAACAAGTTGTGTAGACAAATTGACTTTTATAAATGAATGTCAATACATTTGAACATCCCCAAAAGGGAAACACAATATCTAACACATGTGCTTCAATATTTGGTCTTCAATTTTTGGGTGAGTCAAAATGTCTTTGTCCAAATTTAACTCTCATAACAGCAAAATGCCCCTGACTTGAAGATATTTATTGTCTTGTTCAATGGAGTTGCTGTGTTGGTGGTGCCCTGTTTATGATATTGTTACATGATTTACTAAGTATCATTTTCCATCTATTAGACAAGACTACGTTCACATGTTGCCAGGGGACTGTTTTCCTAAGGAGGTGGTTGCATTTTATATTCCCCCATCTCCGGACACCTCCAAAGATTTCCATTATCGGAGAGGTATAATTTCTTATGTTATAATTTTTGTTAAGATTTCTCCATGTCTCCTGTGTATTTGTTTTAGTATGGCTTGTTAAAAAAATATGAAAAATAACAACTTCACTATAAATACCTCCCCATCATATTTTAGCCTGTTAATAGGATTGTAATATGTTCATACCAACATATGTGGGTAGTTTAAATTATTATCAGGATAATATGAAGGCATATGTACAACCTGAGATCTCTGCCCTCCAACTTTTAAGAACAAGAAGTTGGATTACCCATTTTAGTGGACAGTGTAAGGTTATCTACCATTTTCCTGCTATAGAAATGTGTACGTAGCTTATTTTTCCACAACCAACTCTTGGGTGGGATATAGAAGTTTTAATGATTTTCGAGACATGACAATGAATGTAAGATTACCTAAGCCAACCTTGAACTATGTTTCTATGTTGTAGTCGTAATATTCTCTCCAACCATAGATGTCATTTTACAAATGCAATATCATGTTCTGCCCTTTTTCAAACAAGGTTATACCTTTTTTATGGAGTACTGGGAAGAAGAATTGGAGGTGCAGGACCTCTTTAGCAGTGACTCTAGTGGAGAAAATGAGACATGTGAAGAACAAGAAGTGGAAGATGTACGCCAGGGGGGACCTAATGATGGTGACAAAGTAAATGAGGCACTTAAAACACAAGAGAACATAACTAATGAAGGGGGCATGCAGATATCAAATGATGAAGGATTGTCCAACCAGGGGATATTTCTAAAGTACGGTATACATGCAGTAGCCACCAATTTGACAATGGATAACATGGTCGGTCATGCTTTTGCTACACTTCTTATGGCAGAAGAATTCATATATGAGTACGCAAAGGTAGTGGGGTTTAGTATTCGTAAGGGCCATATGTGTACAAATATTCGAGGTAACATTCGTTTGAGAGAGTGGGTCTACTCAAGGCAGGGAAGTAGGTCTGAACAGCATACATCAAGACTTGATAGAGTGAGGGAGCCAAAGGCCATCACCCGATGTGGGTGCAATGTGGCTTTTCGAGTTATCCTTAACAGAAAAAGGGATAACTGGATATGCAAATATTTTTTCCCATTTCATTCACACTCGTTAGCAAGTGATCATCACAAGCAGTATCTATGGTCAAATAAAGTGGTATCACCTAGCTGTCTTCAGAAGGCAAATTGTATAAAGAAATCTGGCATTAGAACATGCCACATTATGTCATACATGGCAGAGCTAGTCGGTGGATATGATAAGACCCCATTTACAATCAAAGACCTATACAATCGAATGTCATCGGCTTCAACTATTGGCTTTAAGGGGTCGGATGCTGGCAGAGCCTTAAGGTATCTGGAGCACAAAGCAGATCACGATCCAGGTTTCTATGCTTTATTTGCTTATGATAAAGGCAAGAGATTACTTCACTTGTTCTGGGCAGATGCAAAATCAAGGTCGGATTACGAAAGATATGGACACGCAATCGCCTTTGATTCTACATATAAGACAAATAGCTTTGGTAAGCCTTTATTGATTTGGGTTGGTATTAATAACCACTTTCGGACTTGTATACTTGGTTTCGCAATCCTTGACACCACTGCTAGCTACATGTGGGCAACGAGGGCCTTCTTGGCTTGTATGAAAGGTGTGCTACCGATAACAGTTGTCACCGATGGAGATCCTGCCATTGAAAAAACACTAAAAGACTTGATGCCTAATGTCACACATCGGCTATGTTATTGGCATATACACAAAAATGCCATTTCTCACACAAAAGACCCATCATTCAGGAAGGAACTAACTAATTTAGTGTTTAGATATTACACCGAGGAGGAATTCGAAAGAAGGTGGGCAGCATTGCTCACTCACTTTGATGTGGAAGATAACTCATATGTCGTAAGTCTTTATAAATCAAGAAAGAGTTGGGCAAAAACCTTCTTGAGGGGAAATTTTTTTTGCGGAATGACAACAACCCAAAGGAGCAAAGGTATTAATGTTGTCTTGAAGAAGAAGGTCAATCAACATATGAAGATGTATGAGTTCGTTAGAGCTCTTGACATGGCACTTTCATGGGTACGACAACGAGAGGCTAAAGATGAGTATGAGTCATTGCACACAATCCCACAATTAGGCAAGACAAATTTGCACAACATAGAGGAGGAGTTGTCGATAATTTACAGGAGGAACATGTTCTTCAGAGTAAGGAAGCAGATGTCCAAAGAAGGAAACTACACCGTTGCAACTACTGACGTAGAGGATGATGCAATGATATTGAAGCTGGAGAAGTATCCTCACCCAGGAATACAGAGGTCAGTCTATGTCACAGACGATCGTCAATTATTTGCTTGTGAGTGCCAGTATTTTCTTTCCTTTGCCATACCTTGTCGGCATATTTTTGCAGCAATTAAGCACCTGCGTATCACACAAATGCCTAAATCACTAATCCTAACACAGTGGACGATTGAAGCTACACAACTTCCTGATGTGGAAAACGATTCCTATGCAAGATATCAAGACACAAATGCAGAAGAGAGAGCAAGGTTTGGTGGCATTACTAGCAAAATGATTGAACTCGCTTACCTAGGATCGAGGACTCATTATGCATACGAAATAGCAAACTATGAGATTGATAGAATTTGCGCACAATTAAGAAACAACCTCCAAATTGGGGAAGAAGGTTCCAAGGACAAGCTTCCTTTACATCGTCAATCAGACTTCAACATATTGGATCCTTATTTGAGTAAGAATAAAGGCACAGCTAAGATGAGAGGGTCAAACGGTGGAGTAGCCCGAAAGTGTAGTATTTGAAAAAAAAAAGGACACAATAAGTCTACATGTCTACAAAGAAAGAAAAATGGTCACAAGAACGGGGGCTCTGACAACTCTAAACCACACAAACAAGACGAATATCTATATGGAACAGAGGATATGGATGACAGGGAAAGACATACTATCAACCATAATTCGGAAAGTGAAGAATTCAACGCACCTACTCACCGACAACCTTTCACACCAAATTGTACGAACCAAGTGCATAACTATACAGAAGAAAATTTGAGTTACTCTGCAACAGATGATATGAGTTCTGCCTTTAAGTGGTGGGAACCTCTGTCTGAAATTCATCATTTTAAATCTTGGATAATTAGGTGGGAGAGAAGGATTAATTTTTATTTATTGAAAACCCACTCTATGCTTCATATATTCCAATATATATTAAGTTCAAAATTTCGGAAAGTTCCGAACACATAAATTGACACAAGTGTAAGCATAATACGCATGGTGGGAGTATACAAAATTAGGTACTGACTTTGATATTTACGTATATGTATAAACTTCCCCTCATCATCCATTAAATCACATAATTTTTCTACTATTCCTTTATTAAATTTTAATACAAGGTTCACAAAGCCTCACACTAATCAATCCATATATTTAAACCTTCCCTCTCAAAATAACATTGCCTTATTATGTATAACTAGTATATTAAAATGAAACATAAAAAATTTGCAAATCAGATCAAATCATATAGGTAATGCTTAATAAATGGAATTACACAAAGATGTTAAACAATTCCATCAAAATTCAAATGTAAATGGGAATGAAAGTATCAAAACCTGCATTTTTCACTAATGAAGGTAAAATAATCCACACAACTATAGTTCTATAAAATTTTTACAAAATGATGTACTAATTAAGTTCCAACTTCATATAAACAACATTCAACTCTCAAGTACTACTCAGTTTGAACAAACACGTCTCATCTCCTAAAAATTATGTACATTAGGTAAACGAACAACCACCAAAAAAACATTCTGCCAAAATGTAATAGTATTCCTCTCACACATTACAACAAACTAATCGAGTAAATCAACTACAACAATTTCCCAAGGATTTCACCAACAACCTTCTCCTACTTCCACGCAGTGGCTGCATTCTTAACTTCATCACGAACTTTGTTGTGTCTAGATGTGAGAAGACCAACGGCCACACGAGCCCTATCATTGTTAGAATCAAACTAAAACAAAACAACATTACTTAATACTATTACAAAATTTCTAAATGATGATCGAACCGTTTTAGGGAATAGTACTAAATCAAGCAACCTAAAATTAAATGAATAAAATAAGCGAAGATACTAACAACACAATGTTTCAAATATGATCCTGGACGCTGGTCCATCAATTTCATCACATGGATCCTGCAGTCATATCCATTCGTTTGTTGGACAATACCAGTGTTAATTCTAACTTGAAAGTTACAGAAAGACCCCCATTGTGGATTAATCCTTGATATGTCTTCCGCTAGCAGAGAGTCCAACTTCTTCATCTAAATTTAATAACCAAAACACTCACTTAGCTTCTCAACTATCATTTCCAAGCCTAAGTACCAAATAAAAAATATTTCTACGTCTAAAGCCCAAAAACAAAACAAATAAAAAATTCATCTTCTAAATCTGCCTAGCAAAAAAAGAAAAATTAAAATTATATATGCACTTCCAAATTTTTCTTCTCAACAACACAAATGAAATAAATTCTAAAATTTTCTACTCACAAAATAATAAAAATTTCAATTTAATCATCTAAACTTATCCCCTTAATAAAAACAAAAGAGATTAAATAAATCATATTAAAGGTTATAAGAAATTTAGAGTAACTAAAATATGAATGAACTATCTTCTAAAATTTTGTATTCAGCACAAAACCATAAAACAAATAACATCACCTTCCAAAAATTTATAGTAAGCAATACACACTATAACTTGTTGAAAAAAATATTATTAGTAACTACTAGCTATTCTAATACTCACCACGACCTTCACAAAAGCAACTCCACTTGATTCAAACCCCCTCTGCAGCAATGAATCACAAATTTCTACAACTGCCTCATCCACCCGAACTATAAATAACAACCAGTGCAGTAGGTTTTCGTTGTGAATGGGAATATAAATCTGAAAAATCATGTTATATCCATAAAAATTTACTTTCTAAACAAGATAAAAACTCAACAAAAACAATATCTATGAATATCCATCAGTACATACCCGTTTACAATAAGCTAGATCTCCGATAAAAAATCGTCGAGCACACATCTCCTTTCCATTATCAGGGTAAAGAGTTTGTATACTAATCACAGATAACTAAGTTCAAATAAAGAAAAACATAATCCTCATTAGAAAAAGAAGATATGATTAAAATTATAACATACAATCAATATAAGAACCCATACCGACACACGAGTATTCAAATACCAGGCTGATCGACACTCCATTGACATGGAAACTTGCAACTCTGTGCATGTGTTCATCTCACACATTACATTCAAAATCTATGCCATCAACACCAAACATAACATAAATAATCAATATAAACAATCTTAGTGCAGCTAAAAAAAATATCCAAAAATTTATATATATATATATATAACTCCCACCTCCCCCAAAACCATGACACCAGGTGACAGTGATCTAATTATTCTCATCGTCAGGTAATTAAATTCAGTGTCCACAACTACCTCACTAAATCACATAAATAGAAAAAGAATGTAAACAGTAATTTACCAATAATTTTTTATTTAAAAAATCAAAAATAAATCCAGACAGAAGAATTTCAGTCTCATCAAACAACCACACACTAACAACTTACTCCTCCGGTAATTTCTCGTTAAAAACATACTCCACTAATGCTGCAATGTCAACATCAAAAGATGGCAGGGATATCTTAAATGGCCCGATATCCTGGAGTTGCATAGTATCGCAATTATGCGTGCCAACTCTACGTGAAATTGAGTCAGAATTACTCCCAACTAAACGTGATCTTGACTCAGAATTGCTCCCAACTCTGCCTCCACTTGAATCTGAATTACTCTGTAACTGTTCAATTTACACTACCATTTCCATTAATTGTCACCAACAAAATCACATATCAAATGACAATATAAGAACACATGTACCTTCCCTCTAACTCCACCGCCACCACCACCAACACCACTTACGGTGCGTCTCCGACTCTTGCTTGCAGCATTAACATCTGAAAAGCTTATCCCAGGTTTTATCAAACACTCACTTGGCTTCTAAATATTCAACAGACAAAGACCATATTAGAAATAATAACAATATTGCTTACTTAACAACATAATAACTAAAAAATAAAGAACAATTTATTACTATCTTACTTTCATAGACTGCTCACACTGCAATAAAGTTTCCCCAAACTGCTTTGATGCCTTAAAAACTAAATCATCAAACTTCAACTTTTTATTACTTCCACAAATATCATCCATACTACCTATGAATCTCTCTGTTTTACTGCCTGACTTAATAGAACTCTCCACGCTACATTTAACACCTTTTACCAAAGAAGAAGTGGGTCCTTTACAATCATCCATACTACCTTTTGACTTATTCAACTCAACCTCTCCATCATCTGCCTTACTCTTCTCTACACAACCTTTCATCCTATCACCCTTATATACATCACACGAGTTAAAGTTACCAATTGGTTTGAAATACGATGGATCAACATCATCAGATTTCGGTTCGAATCTATCCACCATCTTAAGTTGATAAACTTTTTGGTCCTCCTCTCTGCGTTTGCAATTATCTAGTAAAGAACGCAAGTCTTGATGTATGACCCGCAAGTCCTCCCTCACCTCCTTATAATCGGCCTGTAGTCTTTCCACACAATTCCATATGTATTTCAGAACCGTACCTTCCATCCTAATACATATACAACAAAATTAATTCTCACCAAAAACTGTAAAACCACACCCATCTCTATTAATCCCAAAAAAATAAACATGACTGAACAAATTCCCACATCATTCAAAATCAATTTGAATTTAATTTAATGCTATACTACAAAACCATCCAACTACTAGGTTTAGGGCTTCAGTTTAGAGATCACTTATATGTGATAAAATCTAATTTCGTAAAACCAAACAATCAATCTCAAACGAATCTACAGATGTAGAAACAAAAAATCTCACCTCCCTCTTCGAATGAACCCCACCCGTATATTGCCAAGCCTCCTTCTTTCTATCTTTGTTCTCCTTCTTTCTTTCTCTGTTCGAAACACCAAACCCTAAAGTCAGGGTTCACTTCTACACTACATACATGTACAGACTTACGAAAAAAGACCAACAAAATTTAGAAAAATACTCTTTTCTGCCCAAGTGCACAATAACTTAAGTGTAATCAAGAATCAACCATCCAATACAAATATACTGTATATTATAAAAGTCTGCATTGGTGGGGGCTATTTTAAAGTCCCCACAAGAGAAATATCCAAACAATCTTTTAGGATAATATCATACACTACATAAATAAAGACTATCGCAAACAATGTCTATGAAATATTTTACTTTACTTTTCTTTAATTACTATTGACTTTGAATTGCATACATACCCATGTATGGAAATCCATGTTGGAAAAAGCTTATACGGGATCTTTATTTATTTTCATGTATATCTAATATTAAACAAATTAATACGAGATAGCCTAAAACATGTTTATAAAATTGAATTCAAAGAGAAACAAAGAATAGAATACTTACAGTATACGCAGCGGAATTAAGAGTCCTTCCTTCAGTTTCTCTAACTCTTGTATCCTCTCTGTCGCAGAGTATTATCAAGAAACTGAACCGATCTTCTATTTTCTTCACAATCTTCCAATGTATCCTTAGAACCACCTAGACTAGTGTGGGCAATTCTCAACACATGAGATAGATATAGAGAGAAGAAGAGAAAATAACAAAGTGGCTTAGAAAAGGACTTGTGTTTGGAGAGAATCTAAAACTATCAGAAAATCTGACTTGTGACTTGTCAAACTTGTTTTTTGACTTCTCTCTAAGCACTTCTTTTATAGACTCAATTAGGCCATTTAATTTAATAAAAAAATCAATAAAATAATAGTCATTTTGAAGCCCTAGGTCGAAATTATCATGGGCTATAGGCCCGTGAAATTTTCCATTTGATTATAAGCCCATTGGACTTAAAATCAAGGCATGTATTATTTTCTATTGATTTAATCAATTAAATAATTATTTAATTCCTTTATCAAATTAATTATTTATAATTTGAACCTTGATTTAAACTTATTTATTAATTTAGATACCAATTTATCTTAATTAATAAATCTGCCATAATTTCTCTTTTTTTCTCAAAATTACACAACTCTGTGAAACTATCCAAAATTGACCTGGTCAACTTTGATAATTCTAATTGATGATTAAATCAATTAATTGAGACTATCTAGATGATTTTATCCAAGGTACAATGGGGACCATGGGCCTATGAAATCAAGTTCCAATAAGTTATCATAAATCTAACAAATAAATTTACTAACTTATTAATTCCTCGTGACTCCACTATAGACTTGGAATTGCACTCTTGAATTCATAGAACGCTCTATAACAAATATAGATACGCTATTAATTATTCATTGTTACAACTATAATTGTCACTCAATCCTCTATAGACGGTCTACAATGAGATAGGACTAAAATACCGTTTTACCCCTCATTGTATTTTATCCTTAAAACACTTAGTTCCTTGTAAATGATATTTCAGTAAACTAATTTAATTACTGAAATGAGATCTCTATCATTAAACACCTTGAACCAAACTAAAAGGAAACCATCATTTCACTTCTTCGTCAGAAGCTATAGATGTTCATATCTATGATTAACACTCCCATTCAATTATACTACCGAGTTCCCAAGTTGTAAGTATGGGCTAGTCCGTAGGGTAAGCTGGTAACGAACAAGTCAAAGAACTCAAATAATACAATCAGTTAGAATACTAACCACTCAGAATTAAGAATGAATTGACCTATGGTCAACTATATGATATGACTAGAATAGATAATAACGGTATGTTTACTTATCTTATCAACTGTCAATATCGGTCCTGTCCGATGTAACATATACATCAAATATTATCTACTTTGCTAATGTTCTGGAAAGAACATAACACTGTAACGTGTAAGTAGATCATATCGTAGATTAGCAAGTCAGTGTAAATCCGGTGCACTGACTAATCTTAGGACTAACTTATTTTGAACATATAATCATATTTATATTCCACTGTGATTACGTCACTATAAATAAGATTAGCTATATGCTCAGGATTTAATAGAAGTTTATATTAAACAAATAATCATGAAAATAAAACATGTGAGCAAAGTGATTGACCAAGTCAAAAAATGATTTCTATTCTTTTATTGATAATAAAATGAGATTACAAAGAATTTGGGTTTTAATTAGGGCATAAAACCCCAACAATCCAAACCATGTGAAATTACCACAGCAAGATTTACAATTTCAACAAACAAAGTGAAATATGTGGCAATCTAAATTTATTGAAGCACAACATAATTAAACGACAAGCTTTTACTCTGGAAGAGTGCTTCAGGTGCCTTTAAGACCTCTTGCTTGTTCACCCTTCAACCCAGCAGAAAAACAAAAAATATAACTGTGATTTGCAAATCAAGAAGAACTCAAGTATGAGATGCTTGAGAGATGAAGAATAGAAACTGAAAATGTTAGGGAATATCGAAATCACCAATACACACCATAACCTATAATGTTAGGGAATTTAATAAGCATTGCATATGCAAAGACTTCTACAACCCACTACATCTCCATCAAAATTATCTCCAAAGAAATTAAATCCAAGGGAAAAACCGTATACAAAATGATAAGCTCAAATGAAACCAATAAAGCCTAACAAATAACATATATTATACTTTATCAGTTTTATAACAGTGCAAAGTCAAAAACAATCAAGATTTATAACAGGGCAAATTATTTATGCTTATATTTTCAAACACACGGGTTTCAAGTTTTACCAAGGTTATGCAAACAGAATAGCCATACAACAGCTCAGCTCCAAGGTTAATCGAAAATGCGGTTGGAATCAAATTTCCCCTTTCTCCAATGACAATTTCATAAAAAACACTACAAAATGACAACTCTTGCTTAAACATGTTCTTGCTTAAACATCATTAGCCATAAACATGTTCTTGCTTAAACAACCTTATTTTTCTCCAGAAAAGGACAGTTCAAGTCACTGAGCCTTTCATCGACAAGTAAATCAAGTTCAATTTCAAACAAAATAACAACTTTCATCCAATTATAGGACTACCTATCAACTACAAAAAATCAAACATATTCACTAGAACATTTACTAAAATGAAGACAAAAAATTTAAAACTTTGGAGTTCAGAGTTAAAACATTCATCCAAATACCAAAGAAAACTGACACCATCACAAATATGACATTCAATTCAACCATCACAAATAAAAAACTGATAACAAAGAAAAAATTAACTACACCCTAAAAATGAAGATCCATTAACAATAAAAATAATTAATCCCCAATTTCATACACCCTAAACACAACCCTCCAATGCAGAACTGCAGTATATTTCATACTAACCAAAAAATTTCAAACAAAAAATTTCATACTAACCAGGGAAAGTGACTTTGGTTGGAGCGCAGAAATGGCTGTAGGCAGAAATGACTGTGCAGATGCTTGACGATGGAGGAGCTTCGAAACCCAGAACTTGACGATGGAGGACCCTCCAAGATGTCCGAGATCTCGCCCAAAACCCAGAACTTAGAACCCAGATCTTACACTCCGTTCTGAAGCTCCTTTCAAGGCACTGCGTGGGTTCTTGTCGGGGGTGGGTGAACGCCGAAATTTACGATGGAGGAGCCTCCAAGATGTTCGAGATCTCGCCCAAAACCCAGAACTTAGAACCCAGATCTTGCCCTCCGTTCTGAAGCTCCTTTCAAGGCACTGGCGTGGTGGGTTCTTGTCGGGGGTGGGTGAACGCCGAAGGTGGTTCTTACATGGGTGTGTTTGTTAGATTTTTATTTTATTCAGGTGGGGATGAGAAAAAATAATACCCAATACACCCATGCCTATTTTATTAAGAAGTTTCCATCAATATAAAACCCAATCAGGTTACAAAAAAAGGTTCCCACGGGTGGGGACGTTTTTAACACCCGCACCACAAACTCTCCCTATGTATCTTCAATAAAAAAAAATACGACAAAAACAGTAAAAACAAATTTCAAAATAGAGCATTCTTCAAAAATGTGAAGAACCAAGGTATAAAGCACCTATGATGTAAAATAACTCTTTATTTTAGAGTTTCTTCATTTTCATCTCTATATGTAGAGAAATGATAAACCTCATTCAAACATTTTTTTTCATTATTTTATTCTTTTTTATTTCTTTCTCATTCTCTTCTATTTTCTTATTTTAATTAATAAAAAATATTTAAAGATATAATATTTAAATGAAATAAAAAAATATATAGAGAAATTATTGTATGGTATACTATAAAAATCTGATTTAAAATAAAGAAAATAAAATTTGGGTGATATATTTTGAAGAATAAAGTAGATGTAATGACCCAACTACTCTAGACTTTTGGACCATTAACGAAAACTATACATACTAACCCTTAACAAAACTTACAAGTGAAAATACCATAACTTTATTAAGAAAACTTGTAAAAATAAGAGTTAACTTACATAAAATCTCAAGTAGGATATGGGATCCCATTGTTTTAAAAACAAAACATAACATTATTTAGAATAAAACGGGATTACATAACAAGTGCGGAAAAATACATGTAAAAACCATAAAGACAAAACTACATCCTCGAATCGAACTCTCGACTCCTTGACTCCTTGAATCCATTCATCACCGATACACATTCCCCAAGCATCCACGAACCTTACCCGCCACTATAGCTATTTTCCTGCACATATAAACAAAAAGGAATGAGCCTAATGCCCAACAAGGAAAATCTACCACATAGTTCATATACATAAATTTCATAGGAAACATAAAAACATAACATAACGCTTATATCATACACATACTATAATGGTCATTATTACTTGGGGTCCCATAGACTAAACAAGTCATATGCCCGTTAGATTAGTGGGGTCCTACTAGCTAAGCAGGTCATATGCCCATAATCTATTTGGGCCTTGTTAGTCATATGGGTCATATGCCCAAGTCTACATACATACATACATAACACATTTCATAACATAAAAACATAAGATAACATAAGCACATAACATATAGATTCTATCCTATTTTCCTTACCAAAAATACTGGGATAAGAGGACAGAGTTGGGACTTTGGAACACTCCTAAGAACCATTTGAAAAAGAGTGAGTATAGTGAAGAAGAGAAATGAAAGGAATGGAAGGACTAAACCATTGAGAAAATACTTACCAAAAACTTATGTGCAAGTTCTTAGATTTCCTAACCAAAATAAGAATAAGGTTAGAAGGCTGGTAAAAGATTATGAGAACTTAAAGAAAATAATACCAATGAACTAGAGTGTGGAAATACCTTGAAAACTTGTAAGACCAATCTAAACCTTGAACCGAAATGCTATAAAATCTTACTTCCCAAGTGTTTGATAAGCTTATGATGATCAAGCTTATGATTTCCCCACCCAAGTGTTTACACTCTCACACTCACCTAGCAACTTGCAGCCTCTGAACTTAGAGTAAAAGGTGAATAATGGTTGGGTACTAGGTCCTATTTATAGAGTTTAGGAATGAAAGGATCTTAATTTAACTTGAATAAAAATAATGGATTTTTAAGTGAAAATAATTTGAATAATCGTTCACCAGAGGCTGAAGATTCGTTCAAAAAGGTGTTGGACTTATCAAGAGGTTGAATGGAAAACGAATTCAAAAACATTCAAAATATGCTGAAGGAGGCGATATATCGCCCCCTATAGGCGATATATCGCCTGGACCATTATGCCCGAGGCAAACGTGTATCGTTTCGTGTTTTCCATATCTACGTGCTGCGATATATCGCCCCCTATAGCTGCGATATATCGGCATTCGCTGATTATTTAAACACGAAATTACACATTTTTATCTTAATTCAAATTGAGTAAACAACCTTGACTAAGCCCTCCAACGTATTCAAAGCTGCTGACTAACCTTAGAGCATTCAAACTTTGCCCTTATTAAATTTAATCCTCAAAATACTTAATCCTTAATCACCCATACATAACATGTGCTTAAAATTCTATTGGTTCTTATCTAAACCTTATAGTATAATAAATATTATCCTTAATATCAGTCATATTAATCAAACCTTAAGTTAAAATTAATATTCTTAAACTATAGGTTAAACTTAGAAAATCTACAAGTACTACTATGAGTGTCCAAATAATTCCCGGTCTGAACCAAAAATCCACGGTCATAAAGATAATACTATTAATATTATAATACTACTATCTAACTAGCTAAGTAAAGTTCTTGGACTCTACAGTAGATAAAGTGATGGGAGTGTTTCATAGAATAATATAAGGTTGAGATTACTTAACCTTTATATATAATTAATGATTGAGATTTGATGATGGCAGAAAAATAATGTTCATTTGACTCTTCCATAATAGATATATAAATAGATATTAATATATGAAAAATAACATTGAAAAGATTATTGTAACCAAATCAATAAAACCTCTCTGTGATCATATTATTAAGACCAAATTGATTCTATATATTATTATGAAAATATTATAACTTTAAGAAAAAATATCTAAAGTGCATATATCATAGCTAATTATTATGTATTGCAAAATTTAAATTTGATGATAACTTTAAAGGATAAATCATTATCTCAAATTATTTTATTCTTATTTATATAATTAAGATTTTACTACACCTATTTTTAAATATTTCACTTTCTTTCTTATAGACTTTCATATCTCAATATTTTACATATGACTTTTAATAATAATTTTAAAATATACATTTTTTGAATAATATTTATAAATCAATTATTAATTCAGAAATAAAATATGTATAAAAAATAATAATTGTTACTCCTTATTTTATTATTCTTTGAGTTAGGCTACTAAAATATCTACTAAAATTTATAATATTTTCAAAATATAAAATTATTAACATATCATAAAAAAAAAATTACAAGAACATTTAAGTTTACTCGCGCCCCATCTGCTAAAAGTAGTGGATTGCTATATCATAGCTTTTTAAAAAAAAAAAACCAAAAACAAAAACTACTCCAATAGTCTAAGACCACCTATGCATGGCATAAATTTTGAATCAAATTTAGTATAAAAAATAAGTCAATATTATATTTGGTAAAATATTGCAATTATATGCTACAATACACAAGATATAAATTAAACTAAAAAGATTTATTTTTAAAGGAAAATATTAACTCAAAAGGTTAAACTTAAAAAAAAATCATTTTTTTATTGTCAAAATAATTATGAACTTTCAATCTATTTTCTACTATTGCATGTGCTTAAAAAATTAGCCATTAATTGTTAATTAATAAATAATTATAATTAGTTGTAATATAATAAATAAATAAAATATAAATTTATTGTTGTGCCAAATTAATTTTGTTCATGCTATATTTTATAACAAATTTGACATAACTTTTTATATGCCAAATTTTACATATATTTTAGAACAACATTGAAGTGATTTTTTTTTTAAATGTGCACTTAATTTTTAGCACCATTTGGGGATGTCATATTGGTACTTGGGAAAAATGGGAAACCATCCAACCTATAAATAAAATAAATAAATATATAAGTAAAAAAAAAATTCTCAAAGGAGAGAGTCTCACTCATATCGTTTGTTATGAGAGCTTGTCCTATTTCCTGTCCAAAATATTATAAGATGATGACATAATGTTGCTATAAGACATTGTTTGGTTGGTATTAAATTTTTCTTCAAAAACCACTTCTCTCACGAAAAACGAAAGTCGAACACTTTAACTCACGCACATCCAAAATGCAATCAACATTTTGTCATCTTAACTCGCCATCAACATTGATTGGGTTAAAATTAATCCAATCAACAAATTCGAATTCAAAAAAGTTGTGAATATATATATATACATATTAAGCGTAATTAATGATATTTGACAAATTAACGTGATAATTTTATTTAACTAATAAAATTTATTTTTGGCGAAACTCTTTATTTTTCATTTTCTATATATTATATATTATATATCACTTTTTCATCAAAAGATATAGGGTGTTTTGATCTCATTATCTGTTTGGATTCTGTGTTTTGACAAATTATTTTTTAAATCCTATGTAATGTAAAATTGTTCAAATAGGCCCCTAAACCTGATTTTGATGAACAAAAAATTGAATATAACAACACAATTATTAAGCAGAATGACTGTATTTTTATTTTGAGTTGTTAGTTTGATGAATTATTTGTGATTTTAGTTAAAAAAAAGCTTTGATCAAAATCGGGTTTAGGAGTCTATTTGAACTATTTTAGTAAATATAGGGTCCAAAAAGTAATTTGTCAAAACACATAATCCAAACAGGTAATTAGTCAAAACACATATCTAAAAAAAGCATAAACCCAAATATTATCATGTCTATAGTGTAAGTGACAATATATCTATACGGTGGAATGGTGGATCACTGTTTATGTGTGATAAAATATTTATTGTGTAACGCTTACATAGTACATTTTTTGTTGTTGAAATAAATAAGTAATCTATTTTTGAAGAAACTAAATAGCTAAATATACACAACATACAGGGAAATAAGAAACAATACACCCTAAACCTAAACAATATATCTATATTGAATTACCATATACAAGGGATGAATTTGGTGTCAACATGTGATGCTAAGAAGTGGGCGGCGGTGGCGGTAGCGGTGGCGGCAGCCGTTGTGGTGATTGAGGAGGGCTTTGTGATATCTTGGGGGGACTGCGTTTTGGAGGTGGTGGTGGAGAACGGTCACCTACTTTATGTACTACCACTCTCAATGATGGAGTTGGAGTTGGAGAAGAAAAAACATGATAATGATGATCATGATCATGATCATGAGAATAATCAGAGACTAAAAAAACTCCATGAACCCTAGCTCCATAGCAAGGACTTGAAAGGAGTACTAATCCCTGGATCAATACCACTAAACTAAACAAGTATGCAACTCTAATACTCATTTTGATAGATATACTAATCTTTGAATGGAGCTCTCTAGCTAGCTTTCTTCTTATATAGTTGTGCCAACGATTAGACAAGTAATCTTTTAAGTTGAATATTGTCAATAGTCTTAATTACTTAATGCAAAATAGGTCCAATCTGTTGGGCGCACGCGGCGTGGAATGTTATAGTGATTGTTAGCTATGTTATTAAAGGGTTTAAATATTTCAATCTTATGTTACAACACACTCTAAATCTGCCAAAAATGTACCCTTGATTGAACTTTGGTTAAGCTTTATTTTTAAAAGACTAAAAATCTATTTTGTTAAAATATATGATTAATTAATGAAAAATAATATAAAGTTTGGTGACTTGATTCCCATACTTTCACTAATTATGTATTTATTTATTTTTAAAATTATATTATGAAAAAAATATTATTTTGGCCTTTGTATTTTTGCTGAATACGTGATTGACCTTAGTATTTTGTTAAATAACAATTCAAACTCTGTGTTTTACAAAATGGATCAAAATAGTACCCTATACCCGATTTTTGTCAAAATATTTTCAATTATAAGTTCAATTCTCAGGTCATTAATGATGCGATGGGTTCAGAGAAGTAGAGAAAGTGGTCGAGGAGCTGAGAATGAAAAATTATATTTGAATTTTTTTACCAAAATTTAGTATAAGGTATTATTTTGATCAATTTTGTAAAACACAGGATCTGAATTGTCATTTAACAAAATACAGGAACCGATCGCGTATTTGGGGAAAACACAATAGTCAAACTAGTATTTTCCCTTATATTATTCTACGTTTTCATTATTCAAGAACATTTTGGTCATATTTAAATATAAATTTTGATGAATGATATAAATTTTTGTCAAATTAAAAGAATAAAATTACATGTTATATTAATAATATTGGAACATACCTAACTCCTCTTGATTGCTTGCTCTATAGACTAGCCTAGTGGTTATATGTTTGATCAAGTCTCAATTAACTAATAGCTTCAAAGTCATAAGATTTCAGGTGTTCATACTGGGTGATCAGTGGGAACTCGGGTTTTCTTATTTTCAAAGTTTATGACAACATTCAAATATTGTCACCTATCCCAAAGGGTATTCAATTCAAATTGTTAGTAATTTTTCCAGCTTTTTTTTTAAAAGAAAAAAGAAAAAGAAAAAGAAAAGACAAGGTCAATGGAGAGTGAGAGCAACTTCAACCACACTAGAATTAACCATTTTAGCTAAGAATTTGATATTTTTTTTTAACTTTTTCATACTCCAACCACAACCCCATCAGACTAGCTATAATAACAATTAGATATCATGCTAGCCAAATATAACTAGTAGGAAACTGTTAGCCAAAATAATGGTATGTTATTAAGGTATTATTTTGATCAATTTTGTAAAACACAGAATCTAAATTGTTATTTAACAAAACACATGGGCCGATCGCGTATTTGGGAAAAACATAGGGGACACTCCAGACAGTTGGTCGAAATTTTTAGACAGCTGGTCGAAATTTTTCAGACAGTTGGTCGAAATATTTAGACAGCTAGTCGAAATTTTAGACAGATGTCATTTTGCAAAAATTTATCAAAACTAGTCCAGAGTACAAAATGACTTCAAAAAAATGTCATTTCCACCAATTACTCTTTAAATAAAAAGAAAATAATGTTTGGACATAAAGACAAATTAATATCAACCTTTTAAATTAATATATATTGAAAATTACATTTGTAAAAATTATTAAAATAATCAACTTTAGTCATAATAAAGAGCATATGGTTGGAGTAAATTTAGTAATTGGTGAAAATGACATCTTTTTCTAAAATTATTTTGTACTCTGGCTTAGTTTTAATTTGATAATTTTTTTGCAAAATGACATCTGTCTAAAATTTCGACAAATGTCTAAAAATTTCGACTAACTGTCTGAATTTTTTTACTAGCTCACTACGAAAAATCTTAGTTTTAGTCACAACAAATTTTGTGACTAAAAACAAAAAAATTGTGACTAAGGAAAAATCATTATACCTATGTCATCACTAAAAAGTCCGTGGCTAAAAGTATTAGTCACAAATATCACAATTTGTTGTCACTAAATGTATTTTTAGTCACAACAAACTTTATCACTAAAAATAATTGGTCGTGACTAAAACTACATTAGTGACAACTTGTGATTAAGTATGACTTTTTAGTCACAAGTAATTTTTTATTGTTACTAAAAGTGGCATTTAGTCACACAAAATATATGTTGTGACTAAAAAATTGTCACTAAAGGTTACCTTTATTTGTAGTGGCTGTCTAGATTGTTGGATGTCATTTTGCAAAAAGAAAATTCAAAATTAAGCCAAAGTATAAAATAATTTCAAAAAATAAGTCATTTTACCGAAGGATTCTTTAAAAAAAAGTAACTAGGTATAATAGTTTTTTTTTAGCTAAAATAGCTCAAATTTAGCTATGTAGTTGGAAATGCTTTGAACATAATATAATCGTCATAAAGATTTATTAATCACCAAGGACAACAATGTTCTCTTAACTTCACTCCAAAGGGTACAGAAAATAATAGAACAGTTATTAATATTACAATATTTTAAACCATTTATCTTGATAACAAATAAATCTACAAGAAAAAAAACGACAACCGAGCTCTAAAACAAATCCCCATGAGAAACCCAAAAAAACAAAGTTTAATCAAGAATGAAGAACTAAAAATCCATTAAACTCTTTTATAAGAAATTCATAATAACTATATATATCCTCCAGCAACTTGAAATAATCGTTATAATTAAATGAGTTTGACACTTCTTTTCCACATCATTTTCAAGCATTCGATCAAATTAACTATAAAACTTTCCAACTACCAGTTCTTATGACTCCAAAATATGCTTCAGATTGATTAATTTCCACAAGATTTTTGCAATTTTTAACTCAATTGTCCGGTCTGTCATCTGTCTTGTCATTATTCCTATATTTTAGCACTTAAAATAAAAAACACCACTCCAATGGTTTAAGACCATCTAAATTTTGTATCTGATTTATTTGGTAAAAAAAACTAGTCAATATTGTATTTGGCCAAATATTTATAATTATATTTTAATGGACAAAATACAAATTAATTCAAAAAGTTAATAATAATTAATATTTATTATAAGAATAACTTCAATCTATTTTCTATAAGCTAAAAAATCATTCATTAATTGTCATATATAAATTATTATAATTACATTACTAAAAAAATGGTCAATTGGGTCAGTTCCAATTGCCACAATTGATTTTTTGCGTCAGTTTTAAAAGTAACGCAAGCCTGACATTCGTGACAGTGGAGCAAACTTGGTATTTGTGGCAATTTTCCACTGACACAAATGCGCAGGAGTGTGTTAGTGTCAGTGCCCCACTGACGCAAACGTTCCGTTAGCGTTAGTGGGGCACTGACGCTAACGATGTCATTAACAGCATCAGTTTCTAACTGACTCAAATGGTTCCCACTAACAACATCAATGTTGTAAATGACGCAAATACATTTTCATTTGTGGCAGTGCCCAACTACCACAAATACTGATTCTTAGTCAATGGTGTCAGTCAATTACGTTGACTGACACAAAATGTATATTTTGGTGTAGTGTTAGTAGCAATATAATAAATAAAAATATATAAATTGATTAGTGTGCCAATTTTGGTCTTACTATATTTTGTGGTAAATTTTGCACAATTTTTATTATACGTTAATTTTGCACACTATTTTAAAAACACCATTAAAGGGATTAAAACATCCAATCTATAAATAAAAAAAATTCTCAAAGGAGAGAGTTTTACAAAAATGCAACAGTGAAGGTGGTGAATTTTTGTTAAATCGTCATCAACATTGGTGGGTTAAAAATAATCCAATGAAAGAGATCTGAATATGTTTTGAAATATCATTACTTTGTGATCATCTTCAAAAATATACTATCAATGTGTCTAGAGTGAATGTGATAAAATATATTAAAATTATGCACAAAAATATTACAACTAATGTGACATTGTTTTTTAAAACAGTAAGTCTCGTATTTAATTAGTTAAATGAAACTGTTTGGTATAATGATTTGGTGCCCATATCATTATTCTAAAAGAGTTATTAATTTACACTATCTATATATATATATATACTAGATACCAACAACGTGCAATATGCACGTTGCACGTTTGCTTAGTTTTTAATTATAGAATTTATTAATTATTTTTATTAAATTTATATTAATGTCATAAATTTTGAAATAAATATCATATTTTAATAAAATAATTTATTTATTTTTGTTGAAGTTTACGTTTTTTCTAGTTTTTAAATTTAGGAGTGACAACAAGAGATTATATATTATATGTTTAATGTAATATTAAATATTATACGTGAATTTTAAATTTAAATTTCAAACAATTTGTTGCTAATTCAGAATAAATTATATTATATGTTTATTATGATATTATTCTAATAAGTGGGTTTAAATTTAATTAAATTTTATTTAAGTTATAAAACGTATGATTTTATTATTTTTAAATAATTATGATTGTAAAATATCTCAAACAATATCATATTTTAATTTGTTTAATTATTTATTATTTAAAAATAATTATTATTGTAAAATATCTTATTTTAATTTGTTTAATTATTTATTATTTTTAAATAATTATCATTGTAAAATATCTTAAAAATATCATATTTTAATTTTTTATTATATTTTATTTAATTTTAAGGGTTTATAAACTACTGTTAAATATAAGAATATTATGTTAAATATAAGAATATTTCGTTAAAGTTAACATTAAAAAAATAAAAAACCGTTAAAACCAAGAATTTCCGTTATCTACACGCTTATTATATAGAAGAGATATATATATAGCGGAATGGTGGATCATTGTTTATCGTAGCAACGCTTACATAATACATTTTTTTGTTGTTGATATATATTGTAGGCATCATAAATAAGTAATTTATATGCATAGTTTGTTTTGAAGAAACTAAAGAGCTAAATACAATAGGGAAATAAGAAAGAATTCTACATCCTAAACCTAAACAATATCTGTATTGAATGACCATATACAAGGGATGAATTTGGTGCATGTCAACAATTAGGAAAATCCCATGATGCTAAGAAGTGGGCGGCGGTGGCAGTGGTGGCAGCTGCTGTGGTGGAGAACGGTCACCTGCTTTGTGTACTACCACTCTCAATGATGGAGTTGGAGAAGAGAAAACATAATAATCATATATGGCTTTTTATTATTTGGGATATTCATATATGGAGCTCTCTAGCTTTTCTCTTTTATAGTTGTGCCAACGGTTAACCAAGTAATAATCTTTCTAAGTTGAATATTGTCAAAAGTGTAACTTGATATGCAAAACTGGTCCAATCTGTTGGGCGCACACGGCATGCATGCAATGCTAGAGTAGTGATTGTTAACTATGTTATATATTAAAGGGTTTAAATATTTTAATCTTCTGTTATTAGACATCCCTCAACTTTCACCAATTGCGTTTATTATATTTTCTTAAAAAAAATATTCTACATTTTAGTTCAAGAACATTTTGGTCATTTAAAGATAAATTATGATAAATGATATAGTTTCTTTTGTCAAATTAAAAGGATAAAATGACATGTTGTCTTATTTTTATTTATAATTATATTGGAACATACCCAACTCTTTCTTAATTAGTTGACTCCAAGGACAAGGACTATCCTAGGAGTTATATGGTTGAACAAGTTTCATTTATCTATATGTATATATACATATATATATATATATATATATCTATTTTATAGGACAATGAATTAATCAAGAAGTAAAGTAATTAATATACACAATCGATCTTAAAATTAAACTACTTTATTATTAGGCAAAAATTACACATATATATAGAGAGAGATCGAGTACATAGTGATCACTGATCATCATGTTATTAAGCGAAATATATAGTAATGATGAAAACATCATACAATGACAATTTCAATAAACATAATACATATAAAAACTAATTACAAGGTTGGCGGTGGAGGTGGAGGCGGAGATCGCGGTGGTGGTGGTGGTGAGAAGTAAATAAAAGTATTTGGGCGTGGAGGCGGTGGTGGGGAAGATCTCCGGCGGAACATTCTTTGGGGTCGAACAACCGATAAGGATGATGATGAAGACTTGGATTCAACTTCTTCTGATGAGGTGGCTATGGCTATGGCCATGTAAGGTGTAGGATCCTGTGATAGTAACACTACTACATGCATCAACATCACACCTACCAAGTACAATTTTGCACCCATTGCATGTGATATTATTTTGTTTTGCTCCTAATTCACTTGTCACTATTGCTTGTGTAATCATAGTTTCTCATAGCACATATATATATAATTGATTATAAGAATATACTAAGTTTAGATTAGATCCACTCATCAAACATTAAAATAATAACCAATTGGTACTAGTTGGTATTTATTACCATTTTGAAGATCCAAGGCAGGAACTATGAAGCTTCATGGTCCAAGACTTTGACTTGGTCAAGTCGTAAACATGATCCCCAAAAAATAAATATTGATATAAGAGTGGAGAGTAAAGATATAGTATATCAACTTGGTAAACTTGATCTAGATATACTAAAAGCTTGATATAGTAATAATATTAATATAGTGACCAAATTTTGTCTTTAAAAAAAACATAATGTATACTGTAAGTTTTGTTGATATACTTAGATTAAAATTAATTTTACCATGACTTAGTTTGATGTACTAATTAAGACTTTCAACGATTAATAAGCGTTCAATCAATCTAATTATTGACTTGATAATTATAGAAGATGAACGAAATACATCTCATAATAGGACAAAGTCCAGACCATATTAATATATAATACATTAATTTTATTATTAGCAAGAGATTATGATTTAATAACACAAATAAAGCAAGAAGTATATTGGCTTTAACAAAAAAGTAGAGGTGAATAAAAAAAATTCAAAGTAGTTTAATTAACAATATATATGAATTATTCAAGTTGTATATTTACTATTAAAATGTTTGTTGGAACCTTTTAAATGAATTATTAAAAATTGATACATTAGAGTTGTGTGTGATATGGGAGAAGTCCCACATAGATTTGGAACACTCTTCATAGAGTGTATATATATTGCAAATGCAATGACTTGGGGTGTGCCCCAAGGGGTACCCAGTTTTATGCGAATGGGTGAGGACTCACACACTTGACCAACACACACGCGCGCGCCGCCGCCGACCGACCCGAGCTGGTGGGTGGGTAGTGTCGTGTCGTATTTAAGTTTTATTTTTTTTAAACAAAGGTATCTAAATGTTTATCCTTTTATTTAAATTTTAAACGTTCACTTTAATAAAACAAAAACGGTTTTTATTTTAATTAAGATAAACGTTTTATTAGAAAAATGTTTTTAGATGTTTTGGGGATTTTTCTGTGTATAAGTAAGATAGAATTATTTTGGAAATAGATATACAAACAGAGAGTTCCTTTTGTTCTTACTGGGTTCTGGGTTCTACGAGAATTTTCTGAGAGCAATTTTTTATAAAGGGTGTACAAGAACGATCCTCTCGGTGCAGGGAGGATTCGTACAGAGGTTGTTTTATCCTGGGGACGGCGTGGTTGATAGACTGCCGTGCACACTTAGGGCAGAGCCGCGAAACGTCTTAAATAGAGCGACTTTGTCCGCGACTCAGCCAGAAAATATTGTTTGGTAATTTCGTTCCATTTATTTTACTTTTGTGGAATATCAATTTTAAGACGTTTTGTTCTGCTATGGCTGCGACCGATGATTTTTCTGGTTCTACCTCTGTTGATATTAACAAGCAATTTCGCTTTGAGGGTTTGCACTTTAAGCGTTGGAAACAGAAGATGCTTTTTTATCTGACCATGAAGAAGGTGGCGTTTGTGCTCACTGCTCTGAAGCCGCTTGTCCCTGAAGCTTCGACCGACAAGAACAATCAGACTGAACGTAAGAAGCAACAGAATGACTTGGACTCCTGGGTGGAAAACGATTTCCTATGTAAGAATTTTATTCTTAACGGTTTATCTGATGATCTTTATGACTATTATAACTCAGACAAGTCAGCAAAGGAGATTTGGGAGGTGATGGACCCAAAACGGGTATGTTTTAAATATTTATAAATCGCAAGCGCACGAATCGTTCATATAGAATAGTGATCGTGTAAGCAAGGATGTCGAACCCAAAGGAGTTGTCTAAAATCGAAAAGAAAACTATTTTAAACCAAAATTAATAAATTCTAACCTAGTTCCAAAGATTGATGAGAATTTGTAACAATAAAAATAAAATAAAAGATAATAATAAAAAAATTAAAGATAATATATATAACATAAATTAATAATAGAAATGAAGATGGTAAAATAAGATTATTAAGGATTAGAATCCACAAAATATAAGTTCAATAATATTTATAAGTACATTGATTCCCAAGTTTTAGTGATAGTTAAAATAAATCAAACTATCATTTTCTAAATAGATTTATAATTTTAAGCACAAATTTCTTATAAAAAGATAGGATTTTTCTTTACTTTTCAAAATTATAATTTCAAAGCATTTAGTGTAAATCAATCTAATGAAATAACAAATAAATCAATGAACATTATTTATAAGGAAAAACATAATATTTTTGTTCTAAGTATGGATGTGTACAATTTAATGACACATCTTACACAAAGAATATTATGTTTTTGCACTAATGAAGAACAAAGTGTAAATATGTGCTAACAATCCAAAATACATGATATTTAAGATGAAAGAAGATATTTGAATAAGAAAATTCCATAAACTTTGTTGCACAAAATGGGAAATCAAGATACAAAATAAACATTATCTAGTTACACATTGTTTCATCATCACCTTAATAATCTTAAAAAGATTAGAAACACATAACTAGAATAGCAAATACAAACTAAAAATTACAAACATAAATAGGAAAATTTGGAGGAGAAACCCCCAAATTGTTCCTCTAAAAATACATAGAAAAAAAATAAAAAGTAGAAGAAGATGAAGAGAATTGAGAGGTTTTGAATTTGTAGAAACTTTGTGTAGAGTAACCTCCCCCTAAAATGGACACCCCAAATCCCTTATTTATAGCAAAAAATGAGGTATTAAAATAATCAATTTAAAATAATTAAATTGATTAAATTAATTATAATATGGCAAATAGGGGTAAATTATAGGGTATAATAATTATGTTTTGGGGTAAAATGTGTAGAAAATAGGGTAAAAAGTGATATTTTTAGATATAAGGGGACAATGGTGCTTTTGGACAATTTATGGGCTCAAGACAAATTGGGAAAATAAGCTTGATGGCAGGTGGACTGTGCTGGGCCGAAGGCTGCAGGCGTGTGGGAAGGTGGCAGCTTTGGCCTGTGGTGCTGCTGGGTCATGGTCAGGCGGAAGAGGCTTCAGCTGGGCAAGAGTTTGGGCCTAGCTTGTTGGTTGAAGAGGAAATTGGTGGAGCTTTGGAGGCTGGCAGCTGGGGTCTCCTGGCACGTGAGAGGTGGCTGGCAGGATGCATCAGGGAGCTTCATATATGCATGCATCAGGGAGCTTCATAAATGCAAGGAGATGCTGGCATTGAAATTGGGCCTGGAGCTGGGCCTTGGTTATGGCATTTCAAGAATGCCATTTTTTTCTTCCTTTCTTTACTTTAAAAATGCCACATTTTCTTTCTTTTCAAGAGCAAAAGTGTCATAAATTTTCCTACAAAATAAATATAAAATAAATCATAATAAAATATTTTCAACTATAAAATTAATCAATTTAATTCTTTGAAAATATTAATTATAACTTAATTTATATTTCACATTTAAGTTCAATAATACACCATTTTTTTACCACTAAACACAACAATAATTCAAATAATTAAACTACAATATATTACAACAAAATAACTATAAAAACACACAAAAATATATAAAATCAAAATAAGACTAATAAATTCAAAATTACTTAAAAATTTAATAAATCAATTAAAAACTCAAGAATTAAGCAACAATTAGCACATAAAAAGTGGTAAAATCACTCTATTTTGTAGAGTTATCAGGAGGCGCTGCAAAAGAAATATGATACAGAGGAGGCGGGGACTAAAAAATACGCGGTTAGTCGCTACCTGAAGTATCAGATGGTTGATGATAAATCTGTGGAGGCCCAATCTCATGAAATTCAAAAAATTGCTCATGAGATTATCTCAGAAGGTATGGCCCTTGATGAACAGTTTCAAGTTGCTGTTTTAATTGACAAATTACCTCCTTCCTGGAAGGACTTTAAAAATGTTCTCAGGCATAAGACTAAGGAATTTTCCTTAGAAAGTTTGATCACCCGCCTTCGTATCGAGGAGGAAGCAAGGAAACAAGACCAGAAAGAAGAGGTGCTTGTTGTCTCTAACAGTATCCCTAAGAAGCCCACACCTGCGGTTCTGAAGCCAAATGGCAAAACCTTTAAGAATCAGAACCACAACTCGAATTCAAATTCCAACCGCAACGCGAATTCAAATTCCAACCGCAACAACCAGCACAATCCTCGAAACAACAATCAGAATTGGAACCATAACAGAAACCAACATGGAAGGCAGCAGCCTCCACCTAAACAGAATGTCTCTGGACAATTCCTTTGTTACGTTTGTAACAAGCCAGGTCATATGGCACGTAAGTGTAGGAACAAGCCAAGCACTGCTCCGCAGGCTAACTTGACTGAAGAAGCTTTTATAGCTATGATTTCTGAGATCAACCTTATTGGTGGATCAGATGGGTGATGGGTAGACTCTGGCGCTTCTCGCCATGTCTGCTATGATCGTACTATGTTTAAAACATACACTGCTGCTAATGATAAGAAAGTGTTGTTGGGAGATTCCCACACCACTATTATTGCTGGGATGGGAAATGTGGAGCTTAAGTTTACCTCAGGAAAGACTTTATTACTGAAAGATGTAATGCATACTCCTGAGATGAGAAAGAATCTGGTTTCTGGTTTTCTGGTTAATAAGGCTGGGTTTACTCAAACTATTGGGGCTGATTTGTACACCATCACTAAGAATGGTATTTTTGTTGGGAAGGGTTATGCTACTGATGGTATGTTTAAGTTAAATGTTGAATCCAATAAAGTTTCTCCTTCTGCTTATATGTTGTGTGATTTTAATGGTTGGCATGCTAGACTTTGTCATGTTAATAAGCGCATTATTAAGAACATGAGTAACATAGGACTGATTCCTAAAGTGTCAGAAAACGATTTTGAAAAATGTGATTTTTGTAGTCAAGCAAAAATAACTAAGACTCCTCATAAGTCTGTTACTAGAGAATCTGAGCCACTAGATTTAATCCATTCAGATATTTGTGAACTTGACGGAACGTTAACTAGGAATGGTAAACGTTATTTTATCACTTTTATTGATGATTGTTCTGACTTTACTTATGTGTACTTGATGAAAAATAAAAGTGATGCACTTGACATGTTCAAATTATTTGTGACTGAAATTGAGAATCAATTCAATAAGAAAATTAAAAGGTTTCGTAGTGATAGAGGAACTGAATATGATTCAAACATGTTTGTTGAGTTTTATAATTCACATGGCATTGTACACGAAACCACTGCACCATATTCACCTGAAATGAACGGTAAAGCTGAAAGGAAGAATCAAACTTTTATTGAATCTGTTGTGGCTGTTTTATTGAATTCTGGTGCTGCATCTCATTGGTGGGGTGAAATTCTTTTGACTGTTTGTTATGTGCTTAATAGAGTTCCTAAGTCTAAAAGTAAAGTTTCACCTTATGAGATCTTGAAAAATAGGCAACCTAACCTGTCTTATTTTAGAACTTGGGGTTGTCTGGCTTATGTTCGTATTCCTGATCCTAAGAGAATTAAACTAGCAAGTAGAGCCTATGAATGTGTATTTATCGGATATGCAATGAATAGTAAGGCATATAGGTTCTATGATTTAAATACGCATGTTATTGTGGAATCAAATGATGCTGATTTTTATGAACATAGATTCCCTTTTAAATTGAGAAATAGTGGGGGTGCATCTACTAGCAACATTCCTGTGATTAGGAATAATGAACATATTGAGGATAGAGAATCAGAACCTAGGAGAAGTAAGAGAACTAGAGTTGCTAAAGATTATGGTTCTGATTTCTGTGTCTATACATTAGAGGAGGATCCTGCTAACCTCCAAGAAGCCTTGTGCTCTCTAGATGCTGACCTCTGGCAAGAAGCAATAAATGATGAGATGGAGTCTCTTGAGTCTAACAAAACGTGGCACTTAGTTGATTTACCTCCTGGTTGTAAGCCTATAGGTTGTAAGTGGATCTTGAAAAAGAAATTGAAACCCGATGGTACTGTTGAAAAATACAAGGCTCGTTTGGTAGCCAAGGGTTTTGGGCAGAGAGAAAACATAGATTTCTTTGACACCTTTTCACCTGTTACGAGAATAACACCCATTAGAGTTTTGGTTTCCCTAGCTGCAATTCACAATCTAGTTGTACACCAAATGGATGTTAAGACTGCTTTTTTGAATGGTGAATTAGAAGAAGAAATCTATATGGATCAACCGGAAGGGTTTGTGATCCATGGCCAGGAACAAAAGGTTTGCAAGTTAGATAAATCTCTGTATGGTCTTAAGCAGGCACCTAAGCAATGGCATGAGAAATTTGACAATTTAGTTATCTCACATGGATATAAAGTGAATGAAAGTGACAAATGCATTTATTATAAATCTGATAATGACATTTGCACTATTGTATGTCTATATGTGGATGACTTGCTCATATTTGGTTCGAATATCCATGCTGTGAATGTTGTGAAATCTCTGCTGTGTGCTAACTTTGATATGAAGGACCTCGGAGAAGCGAATGTAATCCTTGGTATTAAGATTACTAGGTCAGAAAAGGGAGTTTCTCTGGATCAATCTCACTATATTGAGAAGATTCTAAAGAAATATAGTTACTTTGATTGTAAATCTGCTTGCACACCATATGATCCAAGTGTAAAGTTATTTAAGAACACTGGTGACGGTGTAAGACAATCTGACTATGCGAACATCATTGGCAGTCTTCGATATGCCACTGATTGTACGAGACCCGACATTGCCTATGTCGTGGGATTATTGTGCAGGTTTACTAGCAGACCTAGTATAGAGCATTGGCATGCTATTGAAAGGGTCATGAGATACCTAAAGAGAACCATGAACCTTGGATTACATTATCAGAAGTTTCCAGCTGTTCTCGAAGGTTATAGTGATGCAGACTGGAACTCTCTGTCTGATGACTCCAAAGCAACAAGTGGCTACATCTTTAGTATAGCTGGTGGAGCTGTTTCTTGGAAATCTAAGAAACAGACTATTTTGGCACAGTCCACCATGGAGTCAGAAATGATAGCACTAGCTACAGCTAGTGAAGAAGCAGGTTGGCTGAGAAGCCTGCTAGCTGAGATCCCTTTATGGGAAAAACCGATACCAGCTGTGTTGATCCACTGCGATAGTACCGCGGTTATTGCAAAAATTCAGAACCGTTATTACAATGGTAAGAGACGACAGATACGTCGTAAGCATAGTACTGTTAGAGAGTTTCTCTCAACAGGAGCTATTAGAGTGGATCATGTACGCACTGATGATAACCTAGCAGATCCTTTGACGAAAGGATTAGCTAGAGAGAAAGTCCTTAAAACATCGAAGGGAATGGGACTATTGCCCTTAGAATGATGAATCACTCATGATGGTAACCCAACCTAAAGACTGGAGATCCCAAGAACTAGGTTCAATGGGTAATAACAAGTTGTGAAGTGATATGATTTGAATCATGCTATTTCCGTTAAAGCAAATAGAAGCATAAATTCCTGAAGCGATGAGAGGATGAGTTAATAGAAACTCTTAATGAGATCTATACTTTATGTGGAGTGGAGTACCGAGCTACAGGAGTACTCTTGATAGACTCACCTATGTGAATGTGGAAGTGGGGCCGCTTCCTATGGAATTTGGGCAAAATTTCTAGAGCATTCACTATACTGGGATAGACGTGCATGGACATTAACGCACGGGTTTTTTTTTATTACACCCTTGAAAGGTTGGTGCGTGGTACGATGTTAGAAATAGAGTTCAAGACTACGTGTCACTCTAGTATAATCTAAATCGTATTCACTACGCAAATGTTCAAATCGAAAGATACATTTGTTTATGCACAATCTTATAGATTCTGAAATTGCTCAAGAAAATATTTTTAAAAATTCAAGTGGGGGATTGTTGGAACCTTTTAAATGAATTATTAAAAATTGATACATTAGCGTTGTGTGTGATATGGGAGAAGTCCCACATGGATTTGGAACACTCTTCATAGAGTGTATATATATTGCAAATGCAATGACTTGGGGTGTGCCCCAAGGGGTACCCAGTTTTGTGCGAATGGGTGAGGACTCACACACTTGACCAACACACATGCGCGCGCGCGCGCCGCCGCCGTCCGTCCGACCGAGCCGAGCTGAGCTGGCTGGCGGGTGGGTGGTGTGGTGTCGTATTTAAGTTTTATTTTTTTAAAACAAAGGTATCTAAACGTTTATCCTTTTATTTAAATTTTAAACGTTCACTTTAATAAAACAAAAACGGTTTTTATTTTAATTAAGATAAACGTTTTAGCCATTTAATCCTCCTCTGATTTATTAGAAAAACATTTTTAGACGTTTTGGGGATTTTTCTGTGTATAAGTAAGATAGAACTATTTTGGAAATAGATATACAAACAGAGAGTTCCTTTTGTTCTTACTGGGTTTTGGGTTCTACGAGAATTTTCTTAGAGCAATTTTTTATAAAGGGTGTACAAGAACGATCCTCTCGGTGCAGGGAGGATTCGTACAGAGGCTGTTTTATCCTAGGGATGGGCGTGGTTGATAGACTGCCGTGCACACTTAGGGCAGAGCCGCGAAACGTCTTAAAGAGAGCGACTTTGTCCGCGACTCAGCCAGAAAATATTGTTCGGTAATTTCGTTCCATTTATTTTAATTTTGTGGAATATCAACGTTAAATATATTACAAATAAGGTTGGTGGCCAATGTATTAATACACTCAAAGGATGAAAAGCAAATGGTATTTAATACTATATAATTGTTGAAGTATATTAATGAAATTCTCAATGGTGTTATTGCATCAAAACTAAAAGATTAAGAATCGTCATCTTCAAACAAATATTATTACTTTTACTAAGGTGGATACGATAATAAAATACTTATTGACAATATCTCCATGGTAGATCATTGTTTATTGGGCGATAAAACACATATAGTGTAATGCTTACACAATAGATTTTTTTTCTTGTTGATTAATTGTAAACCTCATAAATAAGTAATCTATATATGTATATAAAAAAAATTGAAGAAACTAAAGAGCTAAATACAGTAGGGAAAAAGATGAAAGAATATATCCTAAACGTAGAACAATATATATCTCTGCTGAAGAATGACCATACACGGATGAATTTGGATTTGGTGTCAACAATCAGGAAAATCTCATGTGATGCTAATAAGTGGGCGGCGGCGGGGAAGGAGGTGGTGGTGGTGGCGGTGGCCGCGGTGGCCGCTATAGTGCTGGAGGAGGACTTTTATTGAACCACGATTGCTGGGGAGCACGTTTTGGAGGTGGTGGTGGAGATTGGCCACCTACTTTATGTACTACTACTCTCAATGATGGAGTTTGAGTAACATGGTGATAATGAGAATAATCGGAGACTAAAACAAGTCCTTGAATCCTACCTCCATAGCAAGAGCTTGAAAGGAGTGCTAACCCATGGATCAAAACCACTAAACTAAACAAGTATGCAACTCTAATACTCATTTGATATAATAATACGCTAGCATTAACCTCTTAATTTACTTTTTTTTGCTTGGGAAACTCAAATGGAGCTCTCTAGCTTTCTTTATATGTATGTATATATATATAGTTGTGCTGGTGGTTAACTAACCAAGTAATCTTCTAATAAGCTGGGCATTGTCAAAAGCATCACTTAAAGCAGAACAGGTCCAATCTGTATGGCGCACGCGGTTTGCAATGTTGAAGTGATAGTTTAACTATGTTATTAAAGGGTTTAATTATTTATTGTTGCGATAGTTGCTGCAGAAATAAAAAAAATAGGAACGAAATTACCGAATAATAATCTGGTTGAATCGCGGACTAGGTCGCTCTCTTTAAGACGTACGCGGCACTGCCCAGAAATGTGCAAGCAGACTATCAGCCCCGTCGTCTCCAGGATAAAACAGCCCAGTCAATACACTATATTGGACCTCCACTGCACCGTAGAGAACCGTCGAATACCACACTCTTAAAATGCTACTGCTCGAAATCGATAAAACTCAGTGTAATTTTCAGATCAAAAAATTGCAATCATGTTTATGAAATTTATCGTACCATTTTTAAAGAATAAGTCGATCTCTATTAACGGGAAAAAAACGTTTTATTAAATCGTGGGAAAGTTGGATCCCTGAAAAAGCTGAAGAGAAAAAGTCTTCTGTTTACCAAAAATCAATCATGTTTTTTATTAAATAAAATAATACTTAATAAATATTTTTTTTTTGAAAAAAATAATAAAGTGCACACCACACCACACCAACCAGCTCAGTCGAACGGCGGTGCGCGCCTGTGGTGTTCAGGTGAGCCTTTGTGTGACTCCTCTCTCTTCCACAAAAGTGGGTACCCCTTGAGGCACAACCCCAATGCTCAATTCCACTATATATATACCCTTACAAATAAGTATTCCAAAGCAATGTGGGACTCTTCCTCTAGGGAGACTGTAACATCCCAAATTTGCTAATAAGGCTTAGGGCCTTGATTAGCGTGTCTGGAGAGCAATAAGTGATTTATTATTATAATATGTGAATTTTTATGAGTATATGTGATTAAAGATGCATGTTTAGGTGAATTAAATATGCATGTGAGCCTCGTTTGGTTATTAGGGGCATGTTTGTAATTTTAGCCCGTTGAGGGCATAAATATGATAATTGTAATAATTGTGATATATATGTGTTGCACGATCCGAGACAGTCCTAGGGAGCGGTTAGCTAGAAAGTCACAATGGGGTCAAAAACCCGACTCGGGGCGAGTCGTGGGGTATTTTGGGTATTGGACATTTTATGAGGTTATCGGGTTATGGAAATAAATATTTGAAGATGTATTTAAGGTTAGAATGTTTAGGAGGGAATATTGGGGAAATTTACCATTTTGCCCTCGGGGACGTTTTTGGCACCCCGAGCCTTTGGGATAACTTTAGAGACTTAAGTTAAATAAAACAAAGCAAGGAAACACTTAGAAACTAAGGAACCGACCATTTCTCTCTCTATCTCTCGGTTCTCTCTTTTCTCTTGGGAGTTTGGTGAATTTTGGTGAAAACTAACTAGAAGCTAAGGATTTAAAGCTGAGATTTTGGGAGCTTAGGTAACTAATCCAGGGATTCAACTCAGCACAAGGTAAGCTCTTAACTCAGTGAATTATATTGGTTTCCTACTGGAATTTCAGAAGTTTGCATGTGGGATAGGTGAAAGATCATTCTAGAGTTTTAGATGGGATTTGGGATTAACTCTTGTTAAGTTTTGTTGCTAAGATGGTGGTTGAACTTCTGTGATGATTAGTTTGAATTTTTGGATTGCTTTTTTGGGTAAATTGGCTGGGTTTTCATGGTAAAAAGGGAGGATTTTTCTGGGTTGGAAAGGTCGGGCCACGGAATTGTTCTTGTTGACCTGCGGCCCTCTAGAACAGATTAGAGGCCAGGAAGAGGGGCGGACTACAGCGCGCCTGCCCTGTTCTGGGGTTGGAGGTCTCTAGTTGGGGGCGGGTCGCGACGCTTAGTGCATTTTTAGGCTTTAAAGAGGTTTTAGGCTTGGGAATCCAAAATTTAAGGCTCGGGATAGATTTTATCACCCGGATTGATAGAATTCAAGGTCCCGGAGACTAGAATTATGACCCAAAGTTATTTAATGGATTAGAACTTGATGGATGGATATTTTTGGTGCGTTGTGACTAGGGTTTCAGCGAGGCTCGGACTAGGGGACTGTGCTCGGGACATCGGTGCTTGGAAAGCTCGGGACACAAGTAAGAAAACTGTTGTTCCCGTAGAGCTTGTGTTGCAGGGCATGGCCCTATATGATTATGTTGTGGGGCTCGGCCCTATATGATTGTGTTGCAGGGCATAGCCCCTTTGATTGAGTTTATACATGTTTAAGTATCTGCTTAATTATGCTATGTGTGCATATATGTGAATGAACGGCAAGATTCGGGAACGGCGAGGGCCGGGAGCGGTGAAGGCTAAGAACGGCAAGGGGCCGGGAGCAGCGTTTAGCACGCGCAGTGCGAGTTGCCAAGGCGAGACCCTAAAGGATACATGGGTTATCCTCTCGGTGTGGATCGCAAACCCAAGGCCAGGTAAAGCGTTTGGGACAGAATGGTCGTACGTGTTTAGCCTGATGATGGCATGATTATATGTTGAATGTGAAATATGCTTATGTTATCTGCTTGAGAGGGTTTTCTTGCTGGGTTTCGGCTCACGGGTGCTCTGTGGTGCAGGTAAGGGCAAGGGGATGGTCGACCAACCATGAGTACGGAGAGCGTGAAGCGGTGCGTACATGTTTGGCATGCCTAGCTGCCACGACCAGGGGTATTTTGGGAGATGGTTGTACTAAACCTAGATTTTGTCGTTTAGCCGACTTTAATTATATTTTTGAGTTGTAAATATTTCTAAACAATGCTTTGGGATCCCAAATGTTAAATGATTTGTGATTTTCAATGAATGGAACTATTTTCAAAGTACATAACTCTGTTTATGGTTTAATCATACTTTTATCCTAAAATCCTCGGTTAGCGAGTTAATTGCACGTTTTCAAACTCACTTACTGACGAAGTAGGGCGTTACAACTTGGTATCAGAGCGATCCAAGGTTTATGGTTTCTAGAGATTGACCGAAAATGTACGCTCGCTGTCAGTGACAAGCTCGACTCAGGGGTTGTTGGTAATGATTGACTTATATGCTTGAATATGTGCTTAAATGCCCTGTTTTTCATATAGAGCATGATGAATGAGTTAACATATCCATGATGCCAGGGCATGGCCCGTTGAGTGTTATATGATATTTGTATGTTATGTGGATTGTTGTATATGGTTCACTGATACGTTTGGGAGGTGGTTTTGGATGTTGTTATCCTGCTTGATGAGCGGCGTCGTTGATTGCAGACATATTGTTGAGATGCCTCGACAATCATCGAGACTCCGCGGTAGTAGGGTTAAGGATGACAACCAGGGTCAGGATCCTCCACTTGCCCCACATAATTGGCAACAGATGTTTGTCGAAATGGAAGCAAGATTGCAATGAACGGAGGAAGAGCTTCGACAGTTGAGGCAGCAGGCCCCTCTTCAGGTCACTAGGTTGCCAATTCAGCAGGTTGTGGTGCCAGTGCCGGTTCAACCTGTTATGGAGAACAGGTGGGAACCTTTGTATGAGAGGATCAGGAAGCAGCATCCTCCCACCTTTGAGGGTGGACCAGACCCACTACAGGCAGAGCAGTAGATGAATATGATTTCCTCTATCCTGGATTTTATGAGGGTTGAGGGGAACGAGAGGGTAGCTTGTGCTAGCTACATGTTCAGAGAGGATGCCCGCATCTGGTGGGATGTAGTAGTTCAGAGGAGGAATGTGGCAGTTATGACCTGGGAAGAGTTCAGAAACATCTTCAATAAGAAATACTACTATAATGCCCCGAAATCCCTAATGCGGTTTAATGGCTGGATTAGTAGGCCGGGAGGGTCATTATTGTTTTATTGTGCCATTAAATGATTATATGCATGTTTATGTAAATTATATTATAATATAATGTTAAATGCATGCATGTAGATCCACATTTCATTACAGGGGTGTTTTGGTAATTTGGCCCGTTGAGGGCATATTGGTATATTTTGGTGCATGTTGTGATTAATTTTTGAGGCCACATTATAACGTGGCTTTGTTTGAGCTATTCGGCATGAGACGATCTTGAGTGCTAATTAGCGGTTTAATCATAACGGGATTAAGTTCGGGGCTCGGGGTGAGTCTCGGGGTGATTTTAATGATTAGAGAGTTGCCGGGAATTAAATGGTAACGGGATATGAATTATTGGTGTTTGAGAATATCGAGAATAACGGAAATTGGAGAGCGTTAATTATAATTAAAGAAATAGGTGGGAAATGTCAATTTTCCCTTCGGAACCTTTAGAAATCTTTAATTGACCTAGGGGTATTTTGGTCTTTTCACCCCTAGGATAGTATGAAGCCATTGAAGGCTATAGAAGGAAGGGAAAAACAGAGTATCAAAGTTAGCTATCGTGCACCATTTCTCTTCATTTTCTCTTTGGATTTTTTAGCCTAACTTGAGGAACCAAGCTTGGGAAATAAGTCTTGAGGGCTTGGGAGTGTGTTCCACCATTGAATAGCATCATAATCTGAACTTGAGGTAAGTTTCTAGCAATTAAATTCCTGGTTTGCTCTGTTTTAGTTATAGAATTCAGTTAAGAATTCTAGGTTGGTTGATTGGTTTTGTTGGGAGTTTTTGGCTAGGGTTCTTGTGTTGTGATGCTTGGGACTTGTGGTGATGGTTTTTGGGTTCATTTGGCACTCAATTTGAGGTTTGGAAGCATTGGAATCAGGTTGGGAATGAAGGAGTCGAAGGAGGAAGGTTCAGGGGAAAATCTGGCTGGGTGTAGCGCTACAGCACCCACAAGGGGGCGCTACAGCACTACCCAGGGGCGTTTTGGTTCAGAGATGAGCACTGGGGCGCTAGTGAGTAGCGCTGGGGTGCTACTCTGTTCCTTCAGAATCCTGTTTTGAGTGTTTTTAAGGGTTTTTGGCTCGGGGTTTCAATCCTTAAGGCCCGGGATCGAATCTACTCACCGTGTGGGTACGTTTCGGGGTCCCGAGAGTGGGGCTAGGTCAAGACCCTTTCATTGTTGATTTTCATTAATGGAGGTTATAATTGGTTATGATTAGGTCTTCGCTAAGGAATCAAAAGGTCGATCGTTCTCAAGGGTCATTCTTGTTCTATTTCTCGCTCGAACCAGAGGTGAGAAAACTGCACCCTATATATATGACATGCATGGCTATTGTTGAGGCATGTTGAGTGTTTAAATGTGGACATGGATTGCATGTTAAATGCTAGCAAATGTTGTTTACTTGTGTATGGTACTGACTATTCAGAATCGGCATTGGTCGCGTATTACTAACCTAAGAGTCATGAACGACATAAGCGTTGAGAACGCAGAGCCGATAAAAGATTAGATCTAATCGATATCAGCGTTGAATGACTCTAGGAGCATTAATGCTGGACTGACCCTAAGGTCGATGAAAATTATAAGCGCTTGACTAGTCTAGGACTAGTTACTCAGAGCCAGGGCCAAAGGCCTAGGTGACTGCTTGTCACGTGGCTAGGGAGCGGAATCCCATGGTTGTGACTCTATGGTCATGCGATAGGTTATATTGGTGACTGGTTCATCAAGCACCTATCTTGATAAGCTAGTGAAAGGACACTTATTTGTAAAGCCCAGGTGACCCTATCGTCACATGGCTAATGGGAACGAAACCCACTTTAGTGACTTTTCCAACTGTCACTCCTCTATTTTGGACTGAAAGTCCTGAATGATTATTATGATCATTGTTGATATTATATTCATGCGTTATTGTGTTTTCTTGCTAGGCTTTGGCTCATGGGTGCTATGTGGTGCAGGTGAAGGGAAAGAAAAGCTCACCCAGCCTTGAGTGGAAAGCATAGGTGGTGCTGTGTACATATGTGACCGCTTGACCACCACGGCCAAGGAGTTCTCAGAGGAACTAGGGGGTTTACCCTATTTTTACGTTTAGGTCGGCGGGTTGTAAATTTAAACAGTAATGACCATTTTGAGTTGTAAATAACGTGTAAACATTTTTATGGGCCCATGAACAGTTTTATGTTTTAAATAAAATATATCATTCCCTTTTTATTGATTTTCCACCTTACCCTATTAATAACACCTAGAAGCACGTTTTTAACCAAAGAACTCAGGTAGCGAGTTAAATTCACGGTTCAACGTTCACCGTAACTGTCCTGGGGTAACTAGGGCATTACAACTACAATGTTGCAGTTCAAGCTGCAAAGGTTGACGAGCTCATCAACCTGACTCAGAACCGGTTGACAGTTACTGAGTATGCTTTGAGATTTGACCGATTGGCGAAGTTTGCGCCAGATTTAGTGCCAATGGATGCCGCAAGAAGAGATAGATTTGTGCGAGGATTGAACGTTATGATCGCCCGTGATGTAAAGATCACCTTAGATCCAGAGAATACTACCTATGCTCAGGTTGTAGACAAGGCCCTTACAGCTGAGGGGGCCGAGACCCAGATCTGGAGGGAGAGCGCTGTTAGCGCGATGCCAGGAGGACAGTGCCTCCTTCTATTGGATCCAGTCGAGGTAGTGGCTCCAGTGAGCAGAAGAGAAAGGCCCCAGATTCTTTTGTTCCTCCTAGCTCGGATAGAAGGGCATGGGGTGCTTTTAGTGGCCGTCAAGGCAGAGGTGACAACTGGAGGAGTTTTCCAGTATGTCCTCGGTGCAGACGACGACACTAGGGTGAGTGCAGGATTAGGTTCTGCTTTGTCTGTGGGAGTGCCAATCATCTGAAGAAGGACTGCCCACAAGCCAAGAAAGAGGAGCTGAAGCAGGGTGACAGCCTCGATCCTACCATAGTGTTTACCTTGACTCAGACTGAGGGGGAGGCTAGCCCCTCGGTTGTGACAGGTCAGAATTCTAGTGCTGGGTTTTCTTATACCATATTGTTTGACTCGGGAGCTACTTATTCGTTTGTGTCTGCTAGAGTGATAGATCATCTATGTAGACCTAGTGTTTTTTATGCTAGGGATTTTCAGACTTTGTTTCCAACTGGGGAACTGGTAGTCTCTAGGAGATGGATTTGAGCTTTACCAGTAGAGGTAGATGGTAGGGAATTGTCTGTTGATCTGATTGAGCTTGTGATGGATGACTTCGACATGATCCTAGGGATGGATTGGTTATCGAAGTATGGGGCAACAATTGACTGCAAGTGCAGGATGGTGACTTTTGAACCAGAAGGGGAGGTACCCTTTGTATTTGTGGGGAAAGTTAGTGGACTGCGAGTACCTATGATTTCAGCACTGAAGGCTTGAAACCTGATGCAGGAAGGTTGCATAGGATTCCTAGCGAATGTTGTGGATACCTCTAGGATTGTGCCAATTGGACCGACGGAGACCAGATTGGTATGTGAGTTTCGAGATTTATTTCAAGAACATCTTCCAGGGTTGCCGCCGCAGCGAGAGATTGATTTTGTTATAGAGTTGGCACCAGGGGCGGAGCCAATATCTAGGACACCTTAAAAAATGGCTCCAGCTGAGCTGAAGGAGTTGAAGATTCATTTGCAGGAGTTACTAGATTTGGGGTTCATCAAACCGAGTTTCTCGCCATGGGGTGCTCCAGTGTTATTCATCAAGAAGAAGGATGGATCTCTTAGGATGTGTATTGACTACAGGGAGCTGAACAAGTTGACCATTAAGAACAAGTATCCACTGCCTAGGATCGATGATTTATTTGACCAACTACAAGGAAGAATAGTATTTTCCAAAATTGATCTTCGATCAGGTTACCACCAGTTAAGGATTAAAGAAGAGGACATACCAAAGACCGCTTTCTGAATAAGGTATGGACATTATGAATTCCTGGTTATGTCATTTGGATTAACCAATGCCCCAGCAGCTTTTATGGATATGATGAATAGGGTTTTCAAGGACTATCTGGATAAGTTTGTGATTGTATTCATCGACGACATTCTGGTGTACTCTCAGTCAGAGACAGAACATGAGCAGCATCTACATTTGGTATTGCAGCAGTTGAGGGAGCATAGGTTATATGCTAAGTTCAGCAAGTGCGAATTCTGGTTACCACAAGTTACTTTTCTGGGACATATCGTCAGTAAGAAGGGGATTCTGGTTGACCCAAGTAAGATTGAGGCAGTGAGGGATTGGCCTAGACCGAGCGATGTTCCTGAAGTGAGAAGTTTTCTGGGATTGGTAGAATATTATCGGCGGTTTGTTAAGGGGTTCTCCAGGATAGCTACGCCATTGACAGAACTGACAAAGAATAAGACAAAGTATGTTTGGATGGACAGATGTGAGAACAGTTTCAAAGAGTTGAAGTGGTGACTAATCACAGCGCCAGTGTTGAGTTTGCCGACAGATAATGAGAAGTTTGGGGTCTTTTGTGATGCTTCCAGACAGGGTTTAGGATGTGTGCTGATGCAAGCTGGTAAGGTGATAGCCTACACATTGAGACAGTTAAAGGAGTATGAGTAGAGATATCCCACGCATGATCTGGAGTTGGCAGCGGTGGTATTCGCACTTAAAATTTGGAGACATTATCTATATGGTGAGAAGTGCGAGATATACACCGACCATAAGAGCTTGAAGTATTTCTTTACTCAGAAGGATCTGAATATGCACCAGAGATGGTGGCTGGAGTTGGTTAAGGATTATGATTGTGATATCCTATACCATCTTGGGAAGGCTAATGTGGTGGCTGATGCATTGAGTCGGAAAAGCCCAGGACAATTGTTCAGTTCGAGACAAATATCCGATAAGCTAGCGGAGGAGATGACTAGAGCGGGTATAGAGTTGGTGGTTAGCCAGTTAGCCAACATCACTCTTCAGTCTACGCTCCTTGAGAGGATCAAGGAGGCGCAAGGGAATGATTCCCAGTTGAGAGGTCACAGGGAGAACGTCTTAGTCGAAGCGGCTAAGAACTTCTCTGTCTCGGAGATGGGGTTACTGAAGTACAAGGGTTGGATCTGTGTTCCGATGGATTCTGATATCCGACGAGAGATCTTTGATGAATCGCATACCACTCCATATTCCTTACATCCAGGTACGACGAGGATGTACCAAGATCTGAGAGCTTTGTATTGATGGTCGGGCATGAAGAGGGATGTGGTGGATTATGTAGCCAAGTGCTTAACTTGTCAGCGGGTCAAGGCTGAACATCAGAGGCCAGTAAGGCTGCTGCAGGCTCTAGGGATTCTAGAGTGGAAGTGGGAAGATATCACCATGGACTTCATGGTAGGTTTGCTGAAGACCGTTGTAATGACCCACTAATCTAGACTAATTGGACCATTATCGAAACTATACATAAAAACTTACATTTTACGAAAATACCATAATTTATTGAGTAACTTGAAAATAAGAGTTATTTACAAAGAAACAGAATACTAAGAAGGATTTTGGGATCCCATTGTCTTTAAAACAAAATAAGATTTAAAATAAAAGACATTACATAATAATGCGGAAAATACATGTAAAACCATAAAAAACATAAAAGGAGACTACATCCTCGAATCGATAACGCTCGGCCCCTTGACTCCATTCATCATCGATACACATCCTCCCAAGCATCACGAATCTTACCGCCTCTAAGCTTATTTTCCTGCACATAAACAGAAAGGAGTGAGCCTAATGCCCAGCAAGGAAAAACCTAACACATAGTCATATACACAATTTCATAAGAAAACATAAAGACTTAACATAATACATATAACATACACTTATTATAATGGCCATTATTACTTGGGGTCCCATAGACTAAACAAGCATATGCCCATGGGGTTAATGGGGTCCTACTAGCTAAGTAGGTCATATGCCCATAACCCATTTGGGGTCTTGTTAGTCATATGGGTCATATGCCCAAGCCTACATACACATATACATATCATAACACTTTTAATAACATAAACATATAGATAACATAAGCACATAACATATTAATTCTAGCCTATTTTCCTTACCAAAGTTACCGGGATAAAATGGACTGAGTTAGGACTTTTGGAACACTCCTAAAACCACAATGAACAAGGGTGAGTCTAAAGAAAGGAGATGAAATGAAGGAGAATAGGAAGACTAAACCATTAAACGAAAATATGCTTACCACCACTTAAGTGCTTAAGAACTTGGATTCCCTAACCAAAAATAAGAATAAGGTTAGGGGACTGAGTAGAAGGTTTTGAGAAAAGAAATAACATAGAATACAGAAAGGACTAGAGTTTTGGGTTTACCTCAAAGATTGCAAGATCAATCTAACATCCACCGAAATACTATAGCACTCACTTACTTCCCAAGTGTTTGATAAGCTTATGATGTTTAAGCTTATAGTTTTTCCCCAAACCAAGTGTTTACACTCTCTCACTCACTTAACACTAGCAGCCTCTGAACTTAGAGCAAATGGTGAATAATGGCTGGGTACTAGGTCCTATTTGTAGAGTTTGGGAATGAAAATATCTTGATTTTACTTGAATAAAAATAATGGCTTTTTAGGTGAAAATCATTTGAATAATCGTTCAGCAGAGGCTGAAGACTCGTTCAGAAGATGCTGGACTGTTGAAGGAGTTTGAATGGCTGAAGGGAAAAGAATTCAAATGTATTTGAATTCATGCTGGTGGAGGCGATATATCGCCCCCTATAGGCGATATATCGCCTGGACCTTTGTTCCCGAGGCGACCGTGCATCGATTCGTGTTTTCCGTATCTACGTGCTGCGACATATCGCCCCCTATAGCTGCGATATATCGGCATACGCTGAATATTTAAACACGAATTTACACATTTTTAGCTGAGTTTGAATGGAGTAAACAGCCTTGACTAAGCCCTCAACGTGCTCAAAGCTGCTGACTGACCCTATACATTCAAACTTTTACCCTTATTTAATTTAATCCTCAAAAATACTAAATCCTTAATTACCATTCAAAACATGTGCTTAAAATCCTATTGGTTGATGTCTAAACCTTATAATATAATAATATATTCCTTAATATCAGACACATTAATCAAACCTTAGGTTATACTTAATATTCTTAAACTATAGGTTAAACTTAGAAAATCTATAAGTACTACTATGAGTGTCCAAATAACTCCCGGTCTGAACCAAAAATCCAAAGTAACAATGATAACACTAAACATACTATAATACTACTAAATAATTAGCTAAGTAAAGTTCTTGGACTCTACAATTCTCCCCTACTAAAAAGAATTTCGTCCTCGAAATTTACTTACCAAATAACTCCGGATACCGGCTCTGCATGTCCTCTTCCAACTCCCACGTTGCCTCGCGTTCAGAACTATTGCTCCATAGGACTTTAACTATAGGAAAGCTCTTGGACCGTAACTGCTTCATCCCCCTATCTAGGATGCTAACCGGTCGTTCCTCGTAACTTAAGTCTTTCTGGAGTGCTATGGTATCGTACTTGAGGACGTGAGATGGGTCTGACACATACTTGCGTAACATCGAGATGTGGAAGACGTTGTGACTATCGGCTAGTGCTGGCGGTAGGGCTAGTCTATACGCAACTGGTCCCACTTTGTCCAATATCTCAAAAGGACCTAAGAATCGGGGACTGAGCTTGCCTTTCTTCCCGAACCGCTTGACACCCTTCATAGGAGATATCTTCAGGAAGACTTGATCTCCAACTTAGAACTCCACATCGCGTCTCTTGGTATCTGCATAGCTTTTCTGCCGGCTTTGAGCAGCAAGCATACGCTGTCTAATAAGCGTTACTGCTTCTTGAGCTTGCCTAACAGCTTCGGGCCCTAGAAGCTGCCTTTCTCCTACCTCGTCCCAGTGCAACGGTGATCGGCACCTTCTTCCATATAGCAACTCATAAGGTGCCATCTCGATCGTCGACTGGTAGCTATTGTTGTACGAGAACTCGATCAGCGGTAAGTACTTGTTCCACGATCCTCCGAAGTCAAGTACACATGCGCGTAGCATATCCTCTAAAATCTGAATCGTACGCTCTGACTGCCCATCTGTCTGAGGATGGAAAGCTGTACTAAGACTTAACTTAGTACCCATGGCTTGCTGTAAGCTTCTCCAAAATCTTGACGTAAACACTGATCCTCTATCTGATACTATCGTCTTGGGGATTCCATGCAATCGTACAATCTCTTGTATGTAGATGTCTGCATATTGGTCTGCCGTATAAGAAGTCTTAACAGGCAGAAAATGAGCCGACTTGGTTAGTCTATCTATGACTATCCAAGCAGAATCATGCTGCTTATTTGTCTTTGGCAGACCCGTCACGAAGTCCATGGCTATATCGTCCCACTTCCACTCCGGTATGCTAAGCGGTTGCAATAATCCTGCAGGCCGCTGATGCTCCGCCTTCACTTGCTGGCATACCAGACACTTAGATACATATTCCGCTATGTCCTTCTTCATCCCTGGCCACCAATAGACTGCCTTGATGTCATGAGTCATCTTGGTAGACCCTGGATGAACCGAGTATGGGGTGTTGTGCGCTTCTTCTAGGATCGTCTTCTTAATACTTTGATCATCTGGCACGCATACCCGATCCTTATATCTCAATAAACCTTGACTGGATATTGAGAAATCTGTAGTCTTGCCTTCTCTGACTGCATCCATGTGCGTTGCTAGTGAATCATCATGTCTCTGACCATTCCGTATGTCTTCTAGCATATTCGATTGGATAGACAAGTTAGCCAACTTGCCTACAACCACTTCTATTCCGGCACTGATAAGCTCCTGCTGTAGTGGCTTTTCTATTCCGGATAAGGCTGCTAAGTTCCCATAACTTTTTCGGCTAAGTGCATCGGCAACTACGTTTGCCTTCCCCGGGTGGTATAGGATTTCGCAGTCGTAATCCTTTACTAATTCCAACCACCGGCGCTGCCTCATGTTAAGCTCCTTCTGAGTAAAGAAGTATTTTAAACTTTTGTGGTCCGTATAAATCTCGCACCGTTCTCCGTAAAGATAATGGCGCCAGATTTTTAACGCAAAGACCACCGCTGCCAACTCCATATCGTGAGTTGGATAGCGTTGTTCATACTCCTTTAACTGACGTGACGCGTAGGCTATCACCTTGTCATTTTGCATCAGTACGCATCCCAATCCTAACTTTGATGCATCACAGTAGACAACGAACTTGTCGTTGGGTGTTGGGACACTAAGTACTGGTGTTGAGCAAAGCTTATCCTTAAGCAACTGGAAGCTTTCCTCACACTTATCATTCCAGTTAAACTTTTGTTGCTTCCGGGTCAGGTTGGTGAGTGGAGTGGCTATCTTAGAAAAGCCCTCTACAAACTTTCTATAGTAACCTGCTAGCCCTAAGAAGCTTCTTACTTCCGACGCGTTCTTTGGTCTAGGCCAATCTTTCACGGCCTCTACCTTCGATGGATCTACTGCTACTCCGTCTTTCGATATGATGTGCCCGAGGAACGCCACTTGTGAGAGCCAAAACTCGCATTTCTTGAACTTCGCGTAGAGTTGGTGCTCCTTCAATCGCGTCAAAATCATCCTCAAGTGTTCCTCGTGCTCTACTTCATCCTTGGAGTAAATTAGAATGTCGTCGATGAACACAACGACGAATTTATCCAGGTAGTCCTTGAAGACCCTATTCATTAAGTCCATAAACGCGGCTGGTGCGTTAGTAAGACCAAAAGACATAACCAAGAACTCGTAATGTCCATAACGAGTCCTAAAGGCTGTCTTGGGGATATCTTCTCCCTTTACCTTGAGCTGATGATACCCGGACCGTAGATCGATCTTAGAAAATACAGTCGCGCCTCGGAGTTGATCAAACAAATCATCAATCCGAGGTAGCGGGTATTTGTTCTTAATTGTTACTTTATTCAGCTCTCGGTAGTCTATGCACATGCGCATACTTCCGTCCTTCTTCTTCACGAATAGTACCGGAGTTCCCCATGGTGAATGGCTTGGCCTAATGAAACCCAAGTCTAGGAGTTCTTGTAGCTGCGTCTTTAGCTTCTTGAGTTTTGTAGGTGCCATCCGGTATGGTGCCTTAGAGATAGGCTCGGTGCTCGGTACTAATTCTATCGTGAAGTCTATTTCTCGCTTTGGCGGCAATCCTGGCAAGTCATCGGGAAAATACCTCTGGAAATTCTGGTATAACTCGAACATCTCCATCCTTAAGTGGCGTCTCCCTTTCCACGTTCGTGCTACTGGCTAAGAACGCTTGCCATCCTTTCTCTATCCTTTGTTGAGCTTTGAGAGATGACACTAACGGGGTGCGTAATCCTGAAGCTTGTCCCATGAAGCATCGTCTCTGGCCGTCAGGAGTCTCGAACATCACCTTCTTGCGTTTGCTGTCGATCGTTGCGCCATGCCGTGCTAGCCAATCCATGCTTAGTATTACGTCGAAGTCCTTGATTACTAGCTCTATCAGATCTCCTTCTAGTCCTATGTCCTCAATCTTGATCGGTAAGCCTCGTACTATTCGTGATGATAGAACTACTCTGCCCGAAGGCAACTCGGTTACAAACCTAGTTCTAAATCTTTCACTAGGTTTGTCTAGTTTTTCTATCATTCCTAACGAGATATACGAGTATACTGCTACCAATCTAGCGATACATATACTATTGAGGATATGATCTGACCTATAAATGCTTGTTACTAGCATGGGTTCCTCCTTGGGTCAATGCAAAGACTTTGGTCTGGAACCATCGTTTAATCCCTCTTAGCATTCCTCTGAATCCTTTTTGTTGTAGTTCCCAGGTCTGCTAGCTTAACCCCTAATTCCATCTTTGGTCTAAGTCCTCTGACGAACTTGGTCAATCTCGTAAAGTCGGTTGGGACCAACTCTGGTGCAAACTTGACTAATCTGTTGAACTGACGAGCATATTCTTCTACCATTAGCGATGACTGCCGAGGAGTAATACTTCTTGTGGAACGGCTCCACAAATCTTGTCCATATCATAGTGGTGACATCGTTAGTCTGCTGAACTAAGTCCCACCATATTCTGGCATCCTTCCTGAGTAATGACGAGACGCAGGATATGCGGTCTGCATTACTGAAATTCATGTGCGTAAGAATTGGCTTCACATCCTTAGCCACTCTTCTGCCTCAAAGGGGTCTATAGTCCCTTTAAAGTTTGGAGCGTGCTGCTTGCGGAACCTCTCATATACTGACTCCATATTCGGTACTGGATGTGGTGCGTAGTTCGTCACTGGCCATCCCCCATATGGACCAACTTGTTGGGGTGCTAGGGCCATTTGTTGTAGCTGCGGCTGCGGTTGCGGCGGAGGCTGGGGCTGAGTCTGCGCCTGTTGACGTTGTTGCTGCAAGAGTTCCTCGACTTGTTGTCGCCGTCTAGCGATTTCCACGGTGTTGTCAGCTGATGGTGTCGGCGCGTTGCGGCTAGTAGTAGCACGCACTCCTCTTCTGCGAACTGGAGGGCATCATTGGTCGTTGGAACAACGTTGGAGGCATTTCCGTTGGTGCGTGCAGATCTTCGGAGCGACATCTTCACCAAAAGTTCTAACAGTCGAGAACTTGTTAGAACTTACCCTAATAGGCTCTAAGGCAAAAACTTATTCTAAAACAAACATATATCGGACCTATTTATTATGACTTCTTATGAAAATTTATATAGGTCTTTATTTATTATTAGAGTGGGTTTCTATACTTAGAAAAACAAGTCATCTTTATTTTCTAAGTGTGTTTCTAATCATCCTATATGACTTAATTCTCAGGCTCGAAACTTATCTTTGTTCCAAAGTTAACAATATTGAGGGAGGGCTGGGATCAGTAAAATCGTTCCCACTACTAAGGCCCCCTAACTCTCAATAAGGAAACTTGGTTCATTGATTTGTATCCACCTTCACTGAACTTAGTCATTATTCATTTTATTTATTACTCATTATGATTGCGAAAAAAAATCAAACTCATACATAAAATAACATGAAATCAATTTGGAAAAAGATTTTCACTTATTACAATCATAAATAAAGAAATAAACAAAACAAACAATGAAAAACTAGCTATTCTAAAAATCGGGATCTTCTACATCCGATCCTTCATCTAGCATATCATTATCTATCTCCTTATAATCATCATTGTCTTGAGCCTCAAAATTTCCTCGGGGAAGATTTAAGAAGATCCTATGTTGTTGCTCATTAGTGAATTGAAACTCTAAATCATAGGTGAACTTAAGTATGAGAGAATAATATCTTAGGGCTGCTTGTAAGTCATCATCATTATTTATATTCTCCCATATTTCTTCTAAAGTTAAAATTGCTGAAGGAAAATCTTTTAAAAGCCTAATTACTAGGACATATTGTTCTGCAGCTCTCATCATGATTTGCTTAGACTCTTGAAGGTGACCTATCTCTTTGTGGAACAAGATCAATCTTCGAGTGATCTTTTCTAGTGCTCCTACGGTGTTTCTTGGCTCCCTTATTCTTTTTAAGGCCTTAATGGCTCGGATATCTTGGTAGGTTAAAGCTCCATTCATTTTTAACTGAAACATAAACACTAAAGTTGTTAGCTATACACATAGACAAGGTAACTTGTAACTTGTAACTTAAACACTTACTTGGCGGTCCGATTCGGAGCTTTGAGCATGTGTATCGAGGAGAACTTCATGCGAAGGAACCGTTTTCTCTGATACCAACTGTAATGACCCACTAATCTAGACTAATTGGACCATTATCGAAACTATACATAAAAACTTACATTTTACGAAAATACCATAATTTATTGAGTAACTTGAAAATAAGAGTTATTTACAAAGAAACAGAATACTAAGAAGGATTTTGGGATCCCATTGTCTTTAAAACAAAATAAGATTTAAAATAAAAGACATTACATAATAATGCGGAAAATACATGTAAAACCATAAAAAACATAAAAGGAGACTACATCCTCGAATCGATAACGCTCGGCCCCTTGACTCCATTCATCATCGATACACATCCTCCCAAGCATCACGAATCTTACCGCCTCTAAGCTTATTTTCCTGCACATAAACAGAAAGGAGTGAGCCTAATGCCCAGCAAGGAAAAACCTAACACATAGTCATATACACAATTTCATAAGAAAACATAAAGACTTAACATAATACATATAACATACACTTATTATAATGGCCATTATTACTTGGGGTCCCATAGACTAAACAAGCATATGCCCATGGGGTTAATGGGGTCCTACTAGCTAAGTAGGTCATATGCCCATAACCCATTTGGGGTCTTGTTAGTCATATGGGTCATATGCCCAAGCCTACATACACATATACATATCATAACACTTTTAATAACATAAACATATAGATAACATAAGCACATAACATATTAATTCTAGCCTATTTTCCTTACCAAAGTTACCGGGATAAAATGGACTGAGTTAGGACTTTTGGAACACTCCTAAAACCACAATGAACAAGGGTGAGTCTAAAGAAAGGAGATGAAATGAAGGAGAATAGGAAGACTAAACCATTAAACGAAAATATGCTTACCACCACTTAAGTGCTTAAGAACTTGGATTCCCTAACCAAAAATAAGAATAAGGTTAGGGGACTGAGTAGAAGGTTTTGAGAAAAGAAATAACATAGAATACAGAAAGGACTAGAGTTTTGGGTTTACCTCAAAGATTGCAAGATCAATCTAACATCCACCGAAATACTATAGCACTCACTTACTTCCCAAGTGTTTGATAAGCTTATGATGTTTAAGCTTATAGTTTTTCCCCAAACCAAGTGTTTACACTCTCTCACTCACTTAACACTAGCAGCCTCTGAACTTAGAGCAAATGGTGAATAATGGCTGGGTACTAGGTCCTATTTGTAGAGTTTGGGAATGAAAATATCTTGATTTTACTTGAATAAAAATAATGGCTTTTTAGGTGAAAATCATTTGAATAATCGTTCAGCAGAGGCTGAAGACTCGTTCAGAAGATGCTGGACTGTTGAAGGAGTTTGAATGGCTGAAGGGAAAAGAATTCAAATGTATTTGAATTCATGCTGGTGGAGGCGATATATCGCCCCCTATAGGCGATATATCGCCTGGACCTTTGTTCCCGAGGCGACCGTGCATCGATTCGTGTTTTCCGTATCTACGTGCTGCGACATATCGCCCCCTATAGCTGCGATATATCGGCATACGCTGAATATTTAAACACGAATTTACACATTTTTAGCTGAGTTTGAATGGAGTAAACAGCCTTGACTAAGCCCTCAACGTGCTCAAAGCTGCTGACTGACCCTATACATTCAAACTTTTACCCTTATTTAATTTAATCCTCAAAAATACTAAATCCTTAATTACCATTCAAAACATGTGCTTAAAATCCTATTGGTTGATGTCTAAACCTTATAATATAATAATATATTCCTTAATATCAGACACATTAATCAAACCTTAGGTTATACTTAATATTCTTAAACTATAGGTTAAACTTAGAAAATCTATAAGTACTACTATGAGTGTCCAAATAACTCCCGGTCTGAACCAAAAATCCAAAGTAACAATGATAACACTAAACATACTATAATACTACTAAATAATTAGCTAGTAAAGTTCTTGGACTCTACAACCGTGGGACAGCATGACTCAGTTTGGGTGATTGTGGATAGGTATACCAAGTCCACCCACTTTTTACCTGTCAGGACACTTATACTGTGGAGCAGTATGTCAAGTTATATGTGAAGGAAATTGTTCAACTTCATGGGACTCCGAGATCGATAGTATCTGACAGGGACCCCACCTTCACCTCTAAGTTTTGGGAGAGTCTATAGAAGGCTATGGGCACGCAGTTACAGTTTAGTACCGCTTATCATCCTAAGACAGATGGACGGTCTGAGAGGACGATTCAGGTATTGGAGGACATGTTACGAGCCTCTGTTCTAGATTTTGGGGGATCTTGGAGCAAGTGTCTCCCTTTGATTGAGTTCTCGTACAATAACAGTTATCAGGCAACTATCGGAATGGCTCCGTATGAGATGCTTTATGGGAGAAAGTGCAGGTCACCTATCCATTGGGATGAAATAGGTGAGAGGAGATACTTGGGCCCTGAGATGGTTCAGAGGACCAATGAGGCGATTGACAAGATTAGAGCTCGAATGCTCGTGTAATGCCCCGGAATCCCTAATGTAGTTTAATGGCTGGATTAGTAGGCCGGGAGGGCCATAATTGTTTAATTATGCCATTAATTGATAATATGCATGTTTATGTGAATTATATTATAATATGATGTTATATGCATGCATGTGGGTCCACATTTGATTATTAGGGTGTTTTGGTAATTTGGCCCGTTGATGGCATATTTGTGTATTCTGGTGCATATTGTGAATTATGGATGAGATCCCATTATTATGGAGATAAATTCGAGCTATTCGGCATTAGACGGTCTTATATTATAAATTAGCGGTTTTGTCATAACGTGGGTCTTTTATTGGGATATTGAGTAATGCGAATGTTATTTGATGATAAATTGGGAGATATTGAGATCAGGAGGAAATTCTGAGAGTTTTGACTATAATGTCCTCAGGGGTGTTTTCGGGATCCCGAGCACTAGGTTTTATTTGAGGTTACTTAAGCTTGAAGTAGCTTGTCAGATAGAACCGTAAGTTAGAAATCCCTTTCTCTCTTCCTGCTAGTTTGTTTTACCGTTCAAGGCATTTTTGAAGAAATCTTGAGTTCTAGGAGTCGGAATCAAGCGAGGATCGAGGCATAACGATCCTAGGAAAGATTAGAAGCTTCTTGACCGAAGGCTTTGACGAGAAACAACCCAATCAAAGGTAATCCAAGTTTTAAGTTTTGAGTTTTTAGAGTTTCTAAGCTTCGAATCGGTTTTTGTGAATCGTTGAGTTTTTGGTTCATTTGAGCCTGGGGATTTGATGGTTTTGGATCATTGGGAAGCTTGGGAACTTTGATTTGTGGATTTGGAAGTGTTTAGGTATGTTTTTGGAGGGTTTGGGATGATGGAAACCGAGTTTGTGGATGGTTCTGGGTTGGGGGCCGCGACCATGTTCTTTGGCACCGCGGCCCTGGCTCGAAGAAGCAAGTGGAGCACTTTGGCCTTGCTGGGCGCCGCGGACCTTGCTTCTGGTGTGGCTGGGGGTCGCGGCTCAAGGTGCTAGGGTCGCAGCCCTTGGGTAATTTTGAGCCCGTTTGAGTGTTTTGACTTCGGGAACTTGGTTTTAGGCCTCAGGATAGTTCCTACTACCCAGATTAGTGGGGATTGATGTCCCGGAGGCTAGATCTTGGTTTGGGAACCTTTTTTGTTCATTTTATTGATGGTTTCCCATATTTGGTTATGACTAGGTGACCGCTAAAGGGCTAAAAGTCAGATCGTTCTCAAGGGTCGTTCTTTTATTCATTCTCGCTCAAATCAGAGGTAAGAAAACTACACCCCATATGTGACATGCATGGTTATTCATGAGGCATGTTGAATGTGTAAATGTGGACATGGATTGATTATTGAATGCTTAGCAAATCTTGCTCACTTATGCATGGTACTGACTAATTAGTCTGAATTGGCAAAGGTGATAACTCTACAAAATAGAGTTATTTTACCACTTTTAATGTGCTAATTGTTGCTTAATTCTTGAGTTTTTAATTGATTTATTAAGTTTTTAAGTAATTTTGAATTTATTAGGTTCATTTTAATTTTATAGATTTTTGTGTGTTTTTATAGTTGTTTTGTTGTAAAATATTGTAGCTAATTATTTAAATTATTGTTGTTTAGTTTGGGGTAAAAAAATGTTGTATTATTAAATTTAAATGTTAAATATAAATTAAGTTATAATTAATATTTTCAAATAATTAAATTAATTTATTTTATAATTGAAAATATTTTATTATGATTTAGTTTATGATAATTTTGTTAGGTAATATGTTGTATTTTTGTGCTTGAAGAAGTAAGGAAAATGTGACATTTACAAGGAAAAGAAAGGAAAAAATGGCAAATATGAAAAGTTAAGCCCAACAAAAGACAACTATTTGCCATATGCCCAGGCCCATATGCGAGGCCCAATCCGCCCATCCACCTGCCAGCATCAATGAAGCTTCAACATCCCACGTTCAGCAACAAGCCGCCCACGCCTCCTCATCTTCAGCATCACCTTGACTCCTGCCAACAATCAATCTCCAAGCACTCACCAGCCATGCATCAACGGCCAAGCACTCTAGCCTTCAGCATTCATCCAACTTGGGCCCAGCTCCAAAAAGGCCCAACATGCAGCTGCACACAAAGCAGCCACAAGGCCCAATCACACTCCAATGCCCAGGTGAAACCCACATTGCCACCGCCACAAAAAGACCAAAAAAAATTATGTTTTTACTCCCAATGTTTTTCACTCAAATATCAATTCATTCTTCCCTATTTTTCTTACCTAAATAAACATTCCTAATTTATTTTTTTACCCTAACTTTTCACTAATCTTTTACCCAACCAAACATTTCATCTTTCCAATACTCTTACACTTACTTTATTTATCCTACCACTTCCCAACACAATTAAATTAATCAATTTATTTATTTTTATTTGATTAATTTAATTTCCATATTTTGCCTATAAATAGAGTCTTGTAAGACCATTTGGGGAGCTTTTCTTCTTCATCTTTTTTTCAACATCTTCTACACATATTTTTCTCACTTTTCTCTACCATTTTCATCTTTTAAAGAGCATGTCATGTTATTTTGTAATTTTTATTTCAATCTAGTTATGAGCTTCTAATCTTTTTCAAAGGTTATTAAGATGATGATGAAGCAAAATGTAACTAGATAGTATTTTTTTTGTTGTATGTTGATTTCCCATTTGTGTAACATTGTTTATGGATTTTTTCTATCAAAGATATGCATTTTTCATTTATTATTGAGTGTTAAAGCATATTACACTTAGTTCTTCATTATGCAAAAATATGATATTCTTTGATTAAATGTTTTTCATTAAATTGTTCACATCTAATTCTTAGAGCATAAGTATCATATTTTGCCTAAACATAATCTCTTTGATTTTTTGTAGTTTCATTAGGTTGTAACACAACTAATGCTTAGAAATTATATCTTATATAAGTGAAGAAAAATCCTACATTTTTTAAAGAGTAACTTGTGCTTGAATAGAAAATATATTTTGAAAAAATATATAGTGTGATTTATTTCAATTATATCAAAACTTGGGAATCAATATACTTATAAATACTATTGAACTTGCATTTTGTGTGTTATACCCAGATTTCGAGCCATAGTAAATATGACCTCGAAAGCTGAGTTCGCATTAAAATGGTCTCGTGAGGGTTAGGGAACGTTCTACGATTGTAAGTCGAGCCTGCAAAGTATGATACATGACCTCGAGTGTAGTGACCTCGAAATGATTTCGATCTCGAAAGATAGCTCTGAGAGCCCCTCATCTTCAGGAACAACTTCGGAGCAGGGATCTCGAGCTCGATATGCCATCTCGAAAGAAATATTAGCTTGGGAGATGTCAGTGGCTCGCACAATGACATGAAACCTGGGACGCTGAAGCCTTGGAGATACGCTATGATCACCTTGAATATCTACAAGTATTGTAGATATGGGATGTAATCCTCATTTATTGATGTAAATCCCCAAGAATCGTGGGATATTATTTAGTCAGTTATGCGTTTCCTGATCTTTGGGGAACGTTTCCTTTTATATCTGATTATTGGCATTTAAGGCCATTTATTTTTATTCACAAAAGAGTAACTACCCAAAATATGTGGGATAGTATTCTGCATCCTTCTCTATAAATAGAGAAGTCATGCACCATTGTAAAGGACCGAAATTCTGATCCTTGAGAGAAAACTCTGGAGAATTCATGCTAAAGAATTGTTCAGAGAGAATCTTGAGATTAATAACAGAGACTCGTGGACTAGGCAGATTTAACTGCTGAACCACGTAAAAACCGTGTGTCTGATTTGTTTGTTTGTTTTAGCTATTGTCTTTAATTGTTTACGTGCTCTCTTCTTTTATCTGTTGACGAAAAATGGCGTCAACAGTTTGGTGCTTTCATTGAGAGCCTCAAGCATCCATCCCAGAGAGATTCATGGCTACAAACAATCAGAACACTCCTGAAGAAAATTACCCAAGGCGTCCTGGAAAACAACCGATGGAGAACCCGGACGCTGAAGAAAGGAGTGGGTCCTCCGATTCCCGGGGACCACCTCCACAACCAAGGGATGAGGACATGTATTATAACCCTGAGCGTTATGTCCCTATTGTAGAATTGGAGAATCGGCAGCTGAAACAACTGCTGGCAGATGCCAACAAACGTAACGAGGAGTTGACTAGGATAGCCGCGGAGGCGCAGGTGGCTCAGCCCCCGCTTCCGCGCGAAGACCAAGTCCCTCCTCCAAGGGACGTGCACGTTCCTCCCCGGAGGCCCCGTGGGCGTCCACGAAAAAATGCTACCACAAGGAGGCCAGCGCAACCTCCAGCGCCAACAGAGCCATCTGCTCCTTCTAGGCCTCAGAGGAGTACCCGAGCTCGGGTCCCGCCTAATCCACCTGTGGAAGTGCCTGCAGGAACTGAGAACAACCGAGCTCCTGCCGAGGCTCGGACTCAGGTTCCTGGTAGTGCACCAAACGCAACTGGCCCATCTCGGGCAAATTCTGGACCCTCCAGGCCGAGGCAAGGACGGCAACCACCGTCACCTATACGGTTTCCTCCGTCTCCCATAAGATATCCTTCACCTCCCCGCAGGAACGCTCAACCTGATCGAGATCAGGATCAAGGGCGTACAGGGGAAAGACAAGAAAACAGGGAGACGTTCCAGGGGCGGAAAGGCGCGCCATCCGAGAGAAGTCAGACGTCCCGATCTCGCACTGCAGGGACAAGGCGACGTAGAAAGGATCCACCACGAAATGACCGATCGATGATTTTCACTAGTGATGAGTCCGGAGAAACTAGGTCTGTCAGTAAACACGACCGGGGTCGTAAAAATACTGGAAATCACAAGAGCCATCCCGACCTGCGCAATCACCTGAATCAGAGCAGGGGAAAGGGAGATCAGACAAACCCGGATCTTAGGAATCATCTGAATGGGCGTAGAGATCCCTCACGGAGACGCGAGCCTGGGATCGCGATTAATGACTATCAATTCCAAACACCGCCTAAGGGCCCTGTACAAGAAAGGATCGATCAGCTCGAAAAAGCCTTTAGGCTTTTGAAGAATGAACGAGGGAACGGTCGATATGAGGACTCTGATGAGGAGCTCGAGCCATTTGCTCCCAATATTTCTAACACTCAGTTCCCCCAAGGGTTCCGGATTCCTCACGTCCCAGCGTTTGAAGGAAAAACTGACCCATGCAGCCATCTGAGTACATTCAACACTATCATGAGAGCTAGTAACATGGGTTACGAGCTCAGATGTATGTTGTTTCCGACATCATTGGCCGGGCCTGCCAAGAGTTGGTTCGAGAAGTACAAGAGACATTCTATAACTTCGTGGGATCAATTGTCTAGAGACTTCAAGAAGCAGTTCCGAGCTATGGTGGGAGTCAGACCCGAAGCATCCACTTTGACTAACGTCCGACAACAACCGGGCGAAACACTAAAGAGCTACCTGACAAGATTTAATCTAGAGGTCACCCGAGCTCGAGACGTGGATGACAGTGGGCATTTGATGGCCATTCGAGCTGGTGTTTTGCCCGGGAGTTCCCTTTGGGATGACATGCAAGGGAAACCGGTGAGGTCGATAACCGAATTTAACAGACGGGCGCAGAGATTTGTCAATGTAGAGGAGGCGAGGTCAACACTCAAGGCGACCTCGCAGACCGAAACTACAACGATAAACATTAACTCCGCCTCAACCTCGGTTGACCCAGCAGCTACACAGCCTACCTCGGAGAATCCCTCCGAGAGGAAAAAGAGCGAGGGAAATAATCCCGAGGTTGATGGAGGAAAGAAGAAAAAAGGAGAAAGGTATTTCTCCGTATATAAAGTGCACACCGAGCTCAACGAGTCTCAGGAAAACATATACCTGGCTAATGAAAACCAGGTCCCCTTCAGGCGTCCAGACCCTATGAGGAATCAAAAATCCAAGAGGGATTCCAGCAAATACTGTTGATTTCATAGGGACACCGGCCACACAACTGATGAGTGCCGACATCTGAAGGACGAGATCGAAGGGTTAATCTCGAGAGGTTATTTCCGGCAATACGTCAAAAACCAGAATACTGGACAGGCTACTGCTAGCCAGAGAGTAGCCGCGCTTCCGGCAGCACAGAATAATAACTCCCGATCTCGAGATGAGGACAGGCCTCCGCCGATAGATGGAGAGGACGTAATAACCATCTCGGGAGGTCCTCATCTCGCAGGAGGGGGCAGAAATGCTCAAAAACGATATGTGAATGAGCTGAAGACAGGGGACGGGTCTCCATATGAACCCGAACCAAGGGCACCAAAAAGCCAAAGGGTTGAGACTCAGCCTATAACCTTCACCGAGGAGGATGCCTCCCACGTCCAGTTCCCTCATCATGATCCACTCGTCATCACCCTACAGCTTGCCAACAAAAGAGTGCGCCGAGTTCTCATAGACAATGGGAGCTCAGTTAACATTCTTTATAAAGCAACCCTAGAAAAAATGGGACTCTCCCTTCGCGACCTGAAGGCTTGTGCAACCACTTTGTACGGCTTTTCTGGAGAAGGAACCGCCTGTATGGGGTCCATTGAACTCCCTGTGACCTTGGGAGACTATCCAGTCTCGGTGACCAAGATGATGGAGTTCGTGGTAGTAGAGTTACCATCTGCCTACAATGTATTGCTCGGGAGACCCGCCCTGGTCGGGCTGGGGGCAGTTTCATCTGTAAGGCATCTAGCCCTTAAGTTCCTAACTCCAAGCGGGGTCGGAACATTAAAAGGAGATCAATTGGCAGGAAGGGAGTGCTACAGCATTTCCTTAAGGGGAAAGAAACAAACAAGCGCGCAAGCACTTGTTGTCATACAGAATAAAGATGGGACAGTTTTAGAAATTGATGAGGAGATCGATCCAAGGATTGAAGAGAAGGTTGACCTCCAACCTTTGGAGGAGCTCGAAGAGGTTAAGCTCGATGAATCTGATCCCTCAAAAAAGGTGAAGGTCGGGAAACACCTCCAAGACGAATCAAAATAGCAATTAATTTGCTTTCTGAAGAAAAACCAGGATGTCTTCGCGTGGTCCCACTCTGACATGGTGGGAATAAGCCCTAATGTAGCGAGCCACGCATTGAATATAGACAAAAGTTTTCCCCCGAAGCAGCAAAAGCGAAGGCAGCTGGATGAAGACAGAAAGAAAGCACTAAAGGAGGAGGTGGACAGGCTGAAAGCAAATAATTTTATAAGGGACGCTTTTTACCCTGATTGGGTGGCCAATCCAGTGTTGGTCCCGAAACCCAATGGGACATGGAGGACGTGCATTGACTACTCGAACCTCAACAAGGCCTGCCCGAAAGACTGTTTTCCCCTGCCGAGAATTGATCAGCTCGTGGATGCCACGGCGGGGCATGGTCTGATGTCGTTCATGGATGCCTATTCTGGATATAACCAGATTCCCATGCATGCCCCCGACCAAGAGCATACGAGCTTCATTACAGATAAAGGGCTCTACTGCTACAATGTCATGCCATTCGGACTCAAGAATGCCGGAGCCACGTACCAGCGGCTCGTAAACATGATGTTCTCAGAGCAAATAGGGAACAACATGGAAGTTTATGTTGACGACATGCTTGTAAAGTCTCAACTTAACAAGAACCATGTTGATGACCTCGAAGAGTGCTTTGGCGTGCTCAGAAAGTACAACATGAAGTTGAATCCTCAGAAGTGCACTTTTGGGGTGTCTTCAGGAAAATTTCTGGGTTTCATTGTCAATTCTCGTGGAATCGAGGCTAATCCCGACAAGATAAAGGCCCTCATCGATATGCCTTCGCCTCGGAAGCATAAAGATGTTCAAAGCCTGACTGGCAGGATGGCAGCTCTGAGCAGGTTCATCTCGAAGTCAACAGACCGCGGTCTCCCATTCTTCAACTTATTGAAAGGAAGTAAGAAGTTCGAATGGACAGATGAGTGCGAGCTAGCCTTTCAGGAGCTCAAAAAGCACCTAGCCGAACCGCCCATCCTATCAAAGCCTGAGACGGGAGAAGTACTGTTCCTGTACCTCTCAACTACCGAACACGCGATAAGCGCGGTGCTCGTCCGAGAGGAAGAGAGAATACAGAAACCCGTCTACTATATCAGTAAAAGATTACTAGGGGCAGAGTCAAGGTATCCACTGATGGAGAAGCTCGCCCTCAGTCTGATCCACTCATCTCGAAAGCTCCGCCCTTACTTTCAGGCACATCCTATCCATGTATTAACAGATCAACCACTAAGGCAAGTCTTGTCTAAACCAGAGGCGTCTGGTCGACTCCTAAAGTGGGCTGTTGATCTCGGACAATTCGAGATCACCTACCATCCGAGGACGACCATCAAGGCACAAGCGTTGGCGGATTTCATAGTGGAGTGCACCGGCATCGCTGATGACGAGGTAACAACCACGGCCCACGAGCTGTGGAAACTTTACGTCGACGGGTCGTCAAATGAAAATGGAGCGGGGGAAGGAGTTATTTTGATCACTCCTGCAGGGAGCAAATTTCACTCTGCATTAAGGTTCGGCTTTAAAGCATCTAATAATGAAGCTGAGTACGAGGCTTTACTGGCGGGACTACGAATAGCAAAGGAACTCAAGGCCAGAGCTATACATTGTTACAGCGACTCTCAGCTCGTAGTTAATCAAATCTTGGGAGAGTACCAGGCTCGTGGCACAAAAATGGCAGCTTATCTGGAGAAGGCAAAGTTCGCATTGGAGTTTTTTGAGTTTTATGCAATCGAACAAGTTCCCCGAGAACAAAACTCAAACGCAGATGCCTTAGCTCGCCTCGCCACCTCCGCCGAAAATGAGGAGTTGAATGTTGTGCCCGTAGAGCACTTGTCAGCACCCAGCATTACTGAACCAGACAAGGAAGATGTGTGCATGATCGAGACAGAACCGACCTGGATGAGCCCGATCGTCGAATACCTCGAAAATGGAATTCTTCCAAAAGATCGAAGTCAGGCTCGGAAACTAATGTATCAACTTCCTCGTTACACCATCCTGGATGGAAGACTATACAGAAGAGGGTATTCCATGCCATTGCTCAGATGCGTGACTCCCCCCGAGGCAAAGAAGATTATTGAAGAAATTCATGAAGGGTTCTGCGGAGATCATACCGGGGGGCACAGCCTATCCAAGAAGATTATACGCCAAGGATATTTCTGGCCAACCATTAAAACGGATTCTTTCGAGTTCGTGAAAAAGTGCGACAAGTGCCAGAGATTCGCCACGATACCCCGAGCTCCACCTTCCGAACTAACCATGTTGACGTCCCAATGGCCTTTTGCGGTATGGGGCATCGACCTCATAGGCTCACTCCCAACTGGCAAAGGAGGAGTAAAGTATGCTGTGGTCGCGGTTGATTACTTCACAAAATGGACAGAGGCTGAACCACTAGCGACCATAACTTCAAAGAAGATCCTAGATTTCGTGGTAAAGAACATCGTATGCCGATATGGAGTGCCAAGAAAGATTGTGTCTGACAACGGAACCCAGTTTGACTGCGACTTATTTACCAACTTTTGTAACAAGAACGGCATAATCAAGAGCTTTTCGTCAGTGGCTCACCCTCAGGCGAACGGTCAGGTCGAAGCCGTTAATAAAACTCTCAAGAGTTCCTTGAAGAAAAAGTTGGAAGAAGCAAAGGGACGATGGCCTGAGGAATTACCCCAAGTCCTTTGGGGATATAGAACTACAGCTCGGACATCAACTGGACATACCCCATTTTCTCTAGCATACGGCTGCGAGGCAATGTTGCCCATTGAGGTCGAAATTCCAACGATTCGAACTCAGATTTACGACCAAAGTTCCAATCATACTCATCTCGAAGAAATCCTAGACTTGATCGAAGAAAAAAGGGAGGAGGCTCAGCTGAGAAATGCTGCTTACCAGCAACGAACAACAAGATATTTTAATAAAAGGGTTCGAAGTCGAAAGTTCGGAGTAGGAGATCTGGTATTGAGACGCGTATTCTTAGCAACCCGAGATTCAGCAGCAGGAGTACTCGGGCCAAACTGGGAAGGACCATACCAGATAGAATCAGTCATCCACCCTGGCGTATACAAACTTGCGAGATTAGATGAGGAAAAGTGACTAAAAGATTAACCAAATCATTCATATTACATGCCATATAAGTACTTTTTAGTTCATGGTTAAAGTAATGTACGACCTTGATAAATAACGAGGTTGGAAACGGATAATTCGAATGAACTATGCATGAATGCATCGAATTTCGAGGCTAAATCCAAACTATGTTTGTATGCATAAATAAACATAGCCGGTCCATCAATTATAAAAATATGCAAAATATTTCGAGCCAAGAAATGTAAGCATATAAAAAAAAAAAAATAGTAAAGGGAATTGTATCAGCCCCGTGGGCATAAGTTAAAACAATTACAGAAATAATGGGACGCAGCCCCGAAAACTGATCCCCCCGAGGTCAGATTCAAAGAAGAGGAGTCTCCTTGGCCTTCTCAGCATCAGTGGCACCGGACCTCTCAGGACGAATAGCATGACTATCCTCCTGAGCTCCCTCCGAAACGATACTCGAAGCAGCTTTATCCTTCTCGAGCTGCTCAGCCTCTTCCTTCTCGAGCCGAGCATTCCATCGTTCGAGGAAGGACGCCTCGAGGGGACCCAAAAAACTGGTGTCCAGTTCTTCGTTATAGGCCCACATCCGGTGCATGGCTGAATCAACCGCCGTTTCCTTCTTTTCTTTGAACTCGGCAGTAAGGCGGGTTTTGATATCCTCCATGAGGTCGAGGGTGACGGCCTTGTCTTCCTCGAGCTTCTTATTGGTCTCCCGAAGCTGGATGTTATCTCTCTTTTGCTCCTCGAGCTCATTTTTCAGCTTCTCAAGCTCCTTGGCCATTTCCTCACGCTCCTTAACCACTGCCTCGAGCTTAATGTTCGCCGCCTTCAGGTCATCATTCGCTCTAAGATGGAGGTCCCTCTCCTCTTGGGCGAGGGTCCTGCTCGAATGGACCTCGTTGTTCAGCTCGTAATTAAGCTGGGCAGTGAAAGCAAGAGCCTGAAAAAGGAAGAAACCATCATTAGCCTCGAGACAGTATGAATGTAAGCAAAGGGAATGTAGGATCCTTACCGCGGCAGTGTGCTCGATACTCTTCTCGAACAGGACCGTGCGGTCCCGAGTGCTAGTTAGACACTGCCACTGAGGAGCCTCAAAATTGCCGTAGCTCTGGCCGATCCGGGACATTACATCCGAGATCAGCGTAGATCCGTGAGGACCGGCAGCATTATCCACCACATACGAATCCATATGGGTGGAAATGGTTAGCTTCTGAGCTCGGGAAGCAGAAGGTCTTTTGGCGAGCTGAGTAGAAAGCATTTGACCCGCCACAGGAGGTTGGGATTCGACCACGGCAGCGACACCAGCCTGCGAGTCCGGCGCCACCACAGAGACGACGGCCTGCGAGGGTGGTATCATTGTGGGGGCGTTAGTCTGGCCAGTCGACGCAGCAGCAGAGCTCGAAGCTGGCGGGGGAGGAGGAGGCGTTTTCCTAGATCTCTTGGAGCTTTTCCCAGGCTGACTGGTTGTCAGTCCTCTTTCCCTGGGGCGCTTGCTCCTCTTGGCACCCGCATTGTCGATGAGGGCGTCGAGGTCGAAGTCCATATTGCCTGCACAAGTCATCACAGTGAGTCAGTAAAAGAAATACAAGTTACTTCAACACTAAATATAGAGTGGTGAAAGAAAAAACCTAACTGGAACTTTCCCCCGAGCTTGAGCTTGGGGACCATGAAATTCCCCCGTCTTCAGAAGAGGCGGGGGGAGGGCCTTCCCTATAAGTTGTTGATAACCTCGAAAGGTCCCTATAATCATTGGTCCCATACTGCACAGCTATCCCATTCCACATCTCGTCCGTGGTATACATAGTGTCGTATTTCCCGAGCCCACTATCAAACCTATGGACACAGTCATCTACCCAACTCCATATGTAGAAGTGGTATATATCCTGTGGGCACGAGACTAGTCTATTGGGCCTGTGTTTTAATAAAGTGGGAGACCACATTCGCGAAGTAGGAAGGGTTTTACCTCCATCGGAGTCCGAACCCGAGGCTTCATCATTTGCCTCGTTCCCCGACCGCGGACTTCTCGAGCGAATTGGGAGAGATGCTTTCCTTTCCCTCCTCGGAGGAAGGATGCCTGTGGGCAGAGGCATTTCCTCCCAGCGTTCATATTTGTTACTGGACCAGTCAGAGGTTGACTGGCCCTGTCCCAACAAGCCACAAGCTCAAAGCTTGTCCTCATGTAGCAGAAATGAGAGAGACCTCCTGCCATAAGGGAGTCGGAGCAGGCTCTCTCTGTGCTCCTTCATTGTCTCGTCAGGGGTGGGACGCTGAAAGTTAGCTGAAAGGCGAGATACACTTCAACTAAACATGGATTCAAGGGCTAAAGATTCGAGCTCAAAAATAGAAAGTAACGGGAATACTTACGAATTCGCCTAAACGAACGATGTCGAGACGGGAACAGACCGTCTGTCCAGAAAAAAGCCCTCTTGAAGTCAGGAGGATGGTTTGGAAGATCTTCAAAGATTTTTGTCTCTTTGGGGTAGCTCGAAAGATAGTAGAAACCATCTCCTCCCCGAGCTCGGGAGGGATTACTCTTCAAGCAAAAGAGATATAAAATCTCTTGGGGTGAAGGTCCTGTCCACCCCTGCTCGTGAAACAAGGACCTCAGGGCAGACAGCACCCTGTATGAATTGGTGTTGAGTTGGAATGGAGCCAACCCAACGAAATCGATAAAGTCCCTGAAAAAGGACTTCAGGGGCAGCAAAGCTCCTGCCTTTAGGTGTTCCTGGCTCCAGGCCGCGTATTTCACACTGGAATCGCGGCCCCCAGGAGCGAAGCAGCTCCGTTCATGCATTGTCGGAGCTCGACACTTTAGTGTGTCCAACGAGCTAAGGCCATGAATGGCCAGGATGTCAGTTATCTGGTCGGAGGTGGTAACCGAGCTCTGGTAGAATTCGGCTTCAAACATCTCCCTCCTAGGCTGCGAAGATGAAGGCTCCGCCATTAAGGAAAACTGAAGTTCCCCCGGGTGGTATGCTACCGTGACTTTTAACGCGGGGTCGAGGGGAACTGGCCTAGGTCTGGGGTTCGGCTCCGGATAGATGGCTTCTCGAAGAACCCTTCTCTTCTTTTCGATGACCTCGTCTATCTGGCGACGATAGTGGGCTCGAATGTCTTCTTGCTCCCGCGCGATCTCGTATTCTTTAATCCGACGCTGGTTCCGGGCAAAGATCGATTCCGGGCTCGGAGATTTGGGCTCGTAAGGAATTGCTCGTAGTGACCCCCACCGTCTTTCCGGATTCTGTGGCATCTAACGAGAAAGAAAAAATGGTGAGGGCCATGCATGCAAGGATCACGAGCTCGACAGAATGAGCTCGGAGATTTAAGGACAAGAAACTAAGAATTTAGACCCTCTCTAAGGGGTCAGAGCGCGTGTTCCACAGGGAAGAAAAAGAACGTGGATGATTTTTTGAAAATCCCGAAGTTCAAGGGAAAGAAAGGTGGCGGTTAGCCAGGAAAGGGCTTTTTCGGGTTTCGTGTAATTGTCAAGAATAAGGGTTTTTACCCGAAAACTTGGTGTACAAGAAACATAGCCTAAAATTTTCAAAACCCAGAAAGTTGAAACCACATTCAAACGTCGAATCTGGATATAAACCAGAGACGAACTTCCAGAGTGAAAATTCAGAAAGCCTAAAAACCTATCAGTTCAAACCCTCCTATCGCATCATGCTAAGAACGTAAACTAACATACACAGCAAGCACAATATAAAAGGAACAACAAAAATGGCGTACTTACACAGTGATGGGGAGTGCAGCGAAATCGTCGAGTGGAGAAGAGGTTGCAGGAAAGAACTCACTGACTCGTACAAACCAGGATTCTTTTGTTTCTTCGGCCTAGAAAACATGCAATGAGCATAAACTGTGGTAAGAGGTTTAGGGAGTGTTTTTCTTTTTTCTGGTCTGTGATGAGCAAATGTGAAGAAGACGAAGAGGGGGTCTTGTATAAATAGGTGGGAAAACTGAATTAATCAGGAGCGTTGATTAAAATCCTCAACAGATCGAATGGAGGGGAGTCAATGATAGGATGGCGCCGAAAAGCTGTCAGACGAACGATCGTGGGCATGTTCCCAAGGTACTCAAGTACCTAAAGTGAGCAATACCCATCTGGCACGTGTCCGTTTTTAAGAGTGTGACGGTATGGTTCCCAGAAAAAGTAGTTCAAAAGTTTCCTTCTCTTAGGACTCGAACAAATACTTTTGAGGGGGCAAAATGTTATACCCAGATTTCGAGCCATAGTAAATATGACCTCGAAAGCTGAGTTCGCATTAAAATGGTCTCGTGAGGGTTAGGGAACGTTCTACGATTGTAAGTCGAGCCTGCAAAGTATGATACATGACCTCGAGTGTAGTGACCTCGAAATGATTTCGATCTCGAAAGATAGCTCTGAGAGCCCCTCATCTTCAGGAACAACTTCGGAGCAGGGATCTCGAGCTCGATATGCCATCTCGAAAGAAATATTAGCTCGGGAGATGTCAGTGGCTCGCACAATGATGTGAAACCTGGGACGCTGAAGCCTTGGAGATACGCTATGATCACCTTGAATATCTACAAGTATTGTAGATATGGGATGTAATCCTCATTTATTGATGTAAATCCCCAAGAATCGTGGGATATTATTTAGTCAGTTATGCGTTTCCTGATCTTTGGGGAACGTTTCCTTTTATATCTGATTATTGGCATTTAAGGCCATTTATTTTTATTCACAAAAGAGTAACTACCCAAAATATGTGGGATAGTATTCTGCATCCTTCTCTATAAATAGAGAAGTCATGCACCATTGTAAAGGACCGAAATTCTGATCCTTGAGAGAAAACTCTGGAGAATTCATGCTAAAGAATTGTTCAGAGAGAATCTTGAGATTAATAACAGAGACTCGTGGACTAGGCAGATTTAACTGCTGAACCACGTAAAAACCGTGTGTCTGATTTGTTTGTTTGTTTTAGCTATTGTCTTTAATTGTTTACGTGCTCTCTTCTTTTATCTGTTGACGAAAAACGGCGTCAACATTGTGGATTCTAATATCTTAATAATCTTATTTTACATATATCATTTGAAAACCATTTTTCTATTTAATCTTAAATCTTTTTATTACTTGTCTTTTATTTTTCTAAAACAAAATCTCATCAAATATTTGGAACTAGGTTAGAATATTATTGCTTTGTTTGAAATAGTTTCTTTTGATGTTAGTCAACTTTCATGGGGTCGACCTCGTACTTACATGAACATTATATTCCGAAACGAATTGTGGACTTGCGAGTTTAAATTTTAAAACACACCCTCTTTTGGGATCAACAAAAGGTGTCAGTATCAACTGTGAAGCTGGGAATTATTAGTCAAGTTTGGCAGTGGTACTGGGCACTGGTCACATAGTGCTGACTCATAAGTCAGGAACGACCTTAGCGTGTTTAATGCAAGCCAATAAAGATTAGATCTAATCGACATCTACATTAGATGACTCAACAAGAGCATTAATGCCGGACCGACCTCAAGTTCGATGAAAACTAAAAGCGCTTGTGTGACTTACCCATCAGTCACTCATCTGTTTAAGCTAGTGACTTACCCAGCAGTGACTCATTTGTTAAAGCTAGTGACTTACCCAGCAGTCACTCATCTGTTTAAGTTAGTGACTTGCTTGTCAGTCAGTCAGTATGGTTTACCAGAACCTCAAGTGTTGAACCACTCATTTGATTAGAGCTATAAGCTCATTCATGGTTATTGTAAACACAAAGTGATATTCACTCATCTGTTCAGAGCTATAAGTTATGTATGATTATTATGATCATCGTTTGATATTATATGTTCGCTATATTGTGTTTTCTTGCTGGGTTTTGGCTCATGGGTGCTATGTGGCGCAGGTAAAGGAAAAGAAAAGCTCACCCAGCTCTGAGTGGAGAGCTTAGGTGGTGATGTGTACATATGCAGCCGGTTGACCACCACGGCCAAGGAGTTCTCAAAGGAACTAGGAGGTTTACCCTATTTTTGCCGCTTAGGTCGGAGGGTTTGTAAATTTGAAATAGTAATGACCATTTTGAGTTGTAAATAGCTTGTAAAAGTTTTTGTTGGGCCCATGAACAGTTTTATGTTCTAAATAAAATATATCATTTCCTTTTGATTGGTTTTCCACCTTAGCCTGTTAATAACACTTAGAAGCACATTTTTAACCAAAGGACCGTAACTGTTCTGGGGAATCCAAGGCGTTACAGCTCGCCTACCAAAGTTGCCAGAAGAGTTACTTGGACTTGAAACGCAGAAGCATGGAGTTTCAGGTCGGTGACCATGTGTTTCTTAGGGTTTCACCTTTGAGGGGAGTGAAACGGTTTGGTGTTCGGGGAAAGCTGAGCCCTAGGTTTGTTGGCCCCTTCGAGATTCTGGAACGGGTTGGAGAGGTAGCTTATAGGTTGGCGATGCCTCCAGCCTTATCAGGGGTTCAAAATGTTTTTCATGTATCCATGCTCCAGAAGTATATATCAGATTCGACGCACGTTCTGAGTTATGAGAATTTGGAGCTAGACCAGGATTTGTCTTCTGAGGAGAAGCCGGTTCAGATTCTTGACCGGAAGGATAAAGTCTTGTGGTGCAAGACCATCGCCTCGGTGAAAGTGTTGTGGAGGAACAGAAAGGTCGACGAGGCGACTTGGGAATTTGAATCAGAAATGCGGGAGCGGTATCCCGAGTTGTTCAGGTAATTTCGAGGACGAAATTTCTGTAAGGAGGCGATAGTTGTAACATCCCAAATTTGCTAATAAGGCTTAGGGCCTTGATTAGCGTGCTTGGAGGGCAATAAGTGATTTATTATTATAATATGTGAATTTTTATGAGTATGTGATTAAAGATGCATGTTTAGGTGAATTAAATATGCACGTGGGCCCCGTTTGGTTATTAGGGGCATGTTTGTAATTTTAGCCTGTTGAGGGCATAAATGTTATAATTGTAATAATTGTGATATATCTGTGTTGCATGATCTGAGTTAGTCCTAGGGAGCGGTTAGCTAAAAAGTCACAATGAGGTCGAAAACCTGACTCGGGCGGGGCGAGTCGTGGGGTATTTTGGGTATTGGACGTTTTATGGGGTTATCGGGTTATGGAAATAAATATTTTGAGATATATTTGAGGTTAGAATGTTTAGGAGGGAATATTGGGGAAATTTACCATTTTTCCCTCAGCAACGTTTTTGGCACCCCGAGCCTTTGGGATAACTTTAGAGACTTAATTTAAATAAAATAAAGTGAGGAAACACTTAGAAACTAAGGAACCGACCCCTTCTCTCTCTATCTCTCGGTTCTCTCTTTTCTCTTGGGAGTTTGGTGAATTTTGGTGAAAACTAACCAGAAGCTAAGGATTTAAAGCTGAGATTTTGGGAGCTAGAAGCTTGGAGCTTAGGGAACTAATCCAGGGATTCAACTCAGCACAAGGTAAGCTCTTAACTTAGTGAATTATATTTGTAACGCCCCACGTCACTATGGCTGCTTTCTGGAATGAAGACTGGCCCTATAAACCAACATGAGTCTTTCCAGCGTGATTTGTCCTCACTCGCACACTTCCTGGGAAAACTTCCCAGGAGGTCACCCATCTTGAGATTACTCCAGGTCAAGCACGCTTAACTTTGGAGTTCTCAAGTGATGGGCCACCGAAAAGAAGATGCATCTTGTTGATATAGGTAGTACCCATCAATCCATTTAAGCCATCTTCAACTGTGTAGTCACATACCTACAAAGTCTTAGAATCATCACACTTGACCTTCCCCAGGCGGTGTGGGATTGCACAGCTTACCCGGTATTTCCCCTTACGGATCACAGGATTCTGACTGTCACAATATTGGTTTCCTGCTGGAGTGTCAGAAGTTTGCATGTGGGATAGGTGAAAGATCACTCTAGAGTTTTAGATGGGATTTGGGATTAACTCTTGTTAAGTTTTGTTGCTGAGATGGTGGTTGAACTTCTGTGATGATTAGTTTGAATTTTTGGATTGATTTTTGGGTAAATTGGCTGGGTTTTTATGGTAAAAATGGAGGATTTTTCTGGGTTCGAAGGGTTGGGCCACGACATTGTTCTTGCTGAGACGCGGCCCTCTAGAACAGATTGGAGGCCAGGAAGAAGGGCGGGCCACGGCATGCCCTAGCTAGGGCTGCGGTGCACCTGCCCTGTTCTGGGGTTGGAGTTTTCTGGTTGGGGGCGGGCCGCGGCATGGCCTCATGGGGCCGCGACACTTAGTGCATTTTTGGGCCTTAAAGAGGTTTTAGGCTTGGGAATCCAAAAGTTAAGGCTCAGGATAGATTTTATCACCCGGATTGATAGAATTCAAGGTCCCGAAGACTATAACTATGACCCAAAGTTATTTAATGGATTAGAAATTGATGGATGGATATTTTTGGTGCATTGTGACTAGGGTTTCAGCGAGGCTCGGACTAGGGGACTGTGCTCGGGACATCGGTGCTTGGAAAGCTCGGGACACAAGTAAGAAAACTGTTGTTCCCGTAGAGCTTGTGTTGCAGGGCATGGCCCCATATGATTATGTTGTGGGGCTCGGCCCTATATGATTGTGTTGCAGGGCATAGCCCCTTTGATTGAGTTTATACATGTTTAAGTATCTGCTTAATTATGCTATGTGTGCATATATGTGAATGAACGGCAAGATTCGGGAACGGCGAGGGCCGGGAGCGGTGAAGGCTAAGAACGGCAAGGGGCCGGGAGCAGCGTTTAGCACGCGCAGTGCGAGTTGCCAGGGTGAGACCCTAAAGGATACCTGGGTTATCCTCACAGTGTGGACCGCGAACCGAGGGCCTAGTAAAGCGCCTGGGACGGCATGGTCATACGTGTTTAGCCTGGTGATGGCATGATTATATGTTGAATGTGAAATATGCTTATGTTATCTGCTTGTGAGGGTTTTCTTGCTGGGCTTCGGCTCACGGGTGCTCTGTGGTGCAGGTAAGGGCAAGGGGAAAGTCGACCAACCATGAGTACGGAGAGCGTGAAGTGGCGCGTACATGTTTAGCCTGCCTGGCTGCCACGGTCAGGGGTATTTTGGGAGATGGTTGTACTAAACCTAGATTTTGTCGTTTAGCTGACTTTAATTATATTTTTGAGTTGTAAATATTTCTAAACAATGTTTTGGGATCCCAAATGTTAAATGTTTTGTGATTTTTAATGAATGGAACTATTTTCAAAGTACATAACTCTGTTTATGCTTTAATCACACTTTTGTCCTAAAATCCTCGGTTAACAAGTTAATTGCTTATTTTCAAACTCACTTAGTGACGGCTCTAAAGAAGTAGGGCGTTACAGAGACAATAAAGCACATTTTCTATTTTTTATCAATTCACACATATATCTATAAGTTCCAACATTTATTGTAATCTTATGTTATCATCAGAAATTTCGTACACACTCTAAAACATGTCAAAAATATACCCTTTATATTAAACTTTTTTTTTAAAAGAACACTGCCATAAGGGAACATATGGTACCCAACCCCTATGTAATATTTTTAATATATTTCAAATTATGATAAGTAGGACCTTATTTTAAATTCAACCACTCATAATATTACAATTTAAGTGGTGTTATGTGCTGTATAGGAATAAATAATTTTAAGTTAAAAATATAGAATATAAGTCATAGAAAATAATGTGAAATTTGCTTTCCTCTACTTTCACCAATTATTATTTTTTTATTTATATTCTACAGTTTATTTCAATAACATTTTGGTCATTTAAAGATAAATTCTGACCAATGATATAGTTTTCTTGTCAAATTAATAGAATAAAATAGCAAATTTTCTTGATTATGTTGGAACATACCTAACTCTTCTGGGTTGCTTGCTCTAAGGACTAGCCTAGGAGTTATATGGATGAACAAGTTTCAATTAACTAATAATAATAGCCTCAAAAGTCAGCAGATGACAGGTATTCATACTGAGGAAGTGGGATCCCTTATTTTCAAACTCTATGAAAAGTTACAAATAAACATTCAAATCTTGTCACCTATTCAGAAAGGTATTTAAAGACTAAGAAAATAACAACAGACAAGGTTAATATAAGAAGTGAATAAAATCATCGCATAGACTTATTAATTACCAAGGAAAATAATGTTCACTGAACTTCACTCCAGAGGGTACAGAGATTGAATATTAATGGAACAGTTATTAACATTACAAGATTCGAAGCAATTATTCTTTTCTTTTTTTTTTTTGGTCAAGAAGAAATAACCTTCATTGAACAAACAAGCAAGTACAAACAAGAGCAATCTGCCCAAAAACCAGAGAACACCAACCAGCTACAACCTCAAATTACATACAAGAAAGCTTCCTTAATAAAAGCTTGACACGAGGAAGAGCCTTCCTACTATTAACATTGACTAATCTGATTTAAACTAAGGAAATAATATCTTTAGCTATACAGTTTGCTGTTAGAGAAAACCCATCATAGATGCATCTGTTTCTATTTCTCCAAATTTGGTAAACCACAGCTGCAAGGATCATGTTAATAACCATGCTCATACTATCATTATGCCCAAAACTGAGCCTTAAGGTTCAGTCCGAGAAACTGGTGGCCCAGGCATGAAATCCAAGCCAAGAGAAAATGCAGGACAATATTTTCTTGGACAGGCAGCACTCAAAAAACAAATGGCCATGGCTCTCCCACTGGTCTTCACAAACCGGGCAGAGAGTGCTCTCAAGAGGAATGTTACACTTGGTCAAGTTGTCTCTAGTTAGGAGAAATGAGTTAATCACCATCCATAATAGAAACCTGTGTTTTGGGAGAGTAGTACGACACCAAACCGCATTTTTATAGGCTACAAGATGTTGGTTTAGGGAGTTGTTATACAGCTTAGATGGCCTGAAAATCCCAGAAGAACCAGCAGCCAAGACTTCGCTTTCACTGAATCTTTTCCTAAGATGGCATAGTTTACGCCAATACTAGCTAATGTCTTGCTTCATAACATAGTCCCAAAAGTTAGCCCCCTTAAGATACACATGTTGAATCCATTTAACCCAAAGAGAGTCTTGCTTAGTTAAGACAGCCCAAACATACTTTGCAAGAAGTGCTCTATTCCAGCTAGCTCCATCCCTTAGCCCAAGCCCTCCATAAGCCTTAGGCATGCAAACTTGATGCCAAGAAGCTAAATGCAGCTTGCTACGAGTTCCAGAGGCCCCCCACAGAAACTGTCTACACAACTTCTCAACCTCCTTAATTATGCTTTGAGGTCAAATGAACACTGACATCCAGTAGTTTCTCAAGCCAAATAGCATAGATTGTATGAGCAGTAAACGGCCAGCATAAGATAGGTGTTTACTGGACCAGGAAAAAAGCTTAGATCTCATCTTTTGGATTATAACTTCACAGTCCACATGCTTCCATTTGGTAGGCCTCAAAGGCACCCCAAGATAATGAAGAGGAAATGACCCTGCTGGAACTTGAAGCACCTGCAATATCTCAGTCTTAGCATCTGCAGAAACCCCTCCAAAATAGATCTGAGACTTTTTGGTGTTAATAGACAACCCAGATTCTTCACTAAAATTCCTAAGAGAGTCCTTAAGAATAATAACAGCCGCACTAGAGCCTTTTCAAAATAGAATTACATCATCTGCAAAACACAAATTTATAAGTTTCGGGCTCTTACACATAGGATGAAACCGAAAAGAAGGAGATCTGGCATCCAGTTGCAAACATCTGGTTATGTATTCCATAATGAGAACAAAGAGAAGAGGGGACATCGGATCCCCTTGACGCAGACCTTTTTCCCCCTTGAAACTACTTTGAACCCGACCATTAATCAATAAGGAATAAGAAGTACTCCTGATGCAATTCATAACCCAGCCTATAAACTTCATTGGAAAACAGTAGGCCTTCAAGAGATTTTCCAAAAAATACCAGTCTACCGTATCATATGCCTTGCTAAGATCAATTTTGATCGCACAGCGAGGAGAAGTAAGAGCTCTACCATAATTCTTAATTAAGTCCTGAAGAATCATGATATTATGCGCAATAGATCTACCTCAAACAAACGCACCTTGGTTAGATTGAATGAGAAAGGGAAGCACCACTGCTAACCGAGAACATAACAACTTAGCCATGACCTTATACAAGGTCGAGCAACACGCAATAGGTCTGTAATCGGAAGCTCTAGCTGGGTTAGCGACTTTAGGGATCAGGGATAAAGTTGTTTCATGAAGCTCCTTTGGGAACTGACCAGTAGAAAAACCATGAATAATTGTTGAGCAAATATCTTGACCAATATCCTTCCACATAGACTTAAAGAAGCCGGAACCATATCCATCAGGACCAAGTGATTTAGTACTTGGGATACTAAACATAGCAGCTTTTATTTCCTTAACAGTGAAAGGTTTAAGGAGATAAAGTTGCTGCTCTACTGATAGCTTAGTGCCTGTAGCTATACAGTTCAGATTCACAGTCCCTGTAGCCGTGCTTTAACTACCAAGATGGTTCTTGAAATGCTCAACAAAATGGTCCACCACCTCCTTAATATTATCTATCAGCATACCTTGCTCATTGATAAATGAAACAATGGAATTGTCAGCTTTCCTCTTCTTCAGAAAAGAATGAAAGAAAGATGAATTCACATCTCCTTTCCTAATCCAGTTGATTTTACTTCGCTAGACAAGGAAGCTATGATAAATATGTTCTTGATAGTAATATTCGGAAGCCCTATCCTTGACCACTTCTTGCAACTGAAAATCTTGAGGATTCTCTTGAGCTTTTAACTGGGCTGTTTGAAAAGCCTCCAGCGCCAACTGGTAACTAGAACCAACGTCTCCAAAATAGTCCCTATTAAGCTTCTTAAGCTGGTGCTTCAGCCGAATTAACCTGGTAAATATTGCCTTTAAACCAGCAGCATTCACAGGGGCTCTCCAACTCTTCAAAACCAGTTGATTGAAATCAGGGTGATCAGCCCAGAAATTAAAAAATCTGAACAACTTAGTCCCCATAAACTTCAAAGGGAAGTTAGAAACTAAGCAGGAGCAATGATCTGACACCACCTCCTATTGAAAAACAGCCATACACTGAGGGAACATGTCCAGCCACTCCTCATTAATAAAGGCATGATCAATTTTAGAATAGATCCTTGCTAAGCCTGCTTGGTTATTTGTCCAAGTGAAAAAAGATCCTATGCTCTTAATAGCTTCAGTTTTAGCATTAGTCCTCCATTCAATAGGATCAGCCAATTCAGAACTAGTTATAGCACTTCCTCCAGACCTATCTCCTCCTGAAAAAGGAGCATTAAAATCTCCAAGAACCATCCAAGCTTTGACTGAAAATGAAATGCGAGTTAAGTCTCGCCAAAGGCTCCTTCTATTTTCCACTTAATTGAACCCATACACAAAAGAGACATAAAAAACATCCTGGTGACCAACCCAATTAACCTGACAATGAACCAGCTGAGGAGAGTCTTCCAAAATACTCAAATTGGCTATCCCTTTCCGCCAAAGAATTAACAGTCTACCCTCAGTTATTGGACTAGAGTAAAACTCCCAGTTAGGGAATTTATGATCCATAAATTCATCAAGTTTATTCCCACGTAATTTAGTTTCCAATAAACCACTAACACCAAACTTATTCTTCCTAAAAACTTCTTGAACTGAACACTGTTTATTCACCCTATTCAGCCCCCTAACATTCCAACTCAAAATAGAGTAATTATCCATTAGAAGAGTTGTCATCAAGATGCCCAACCTTACTACCCAATTCCTGCTCTTGCAGAATACCATATTGGTTCTTCTGATGATGAACCGCAACAGCCACATTAGAGGAACTACCAGCAACATGACCCTGTCTCTGAGAGATAACTCGCTGAGGAGTTTGCCACTTCACTTCCTTATTCCGCTCCATAACCAGCCCAGAATCAGTCTCCACTGAAAGAGTCATATCACCCTCGCCTTTCTCTAAATCTTCAGTATGTTTAGACCCCTCCGTTGCCTCCCCAGTAATCCCTTCCTTAGCTCCCTCTGAATTATCTTGTTTATCCTGTTGGGTTTTATGCCCTTAATAAAACCATTTTTCTTATGTAACACATTATTATTATCAATAAAAGAAGTAGAAATCATTTTGTTTATTCAATTGCATTGTTCGCTTGTTTTATTACATGTTTATTCAATTAATACAAACATTCATAAAATCCTGAACATATGGATAGTTACAATTATGGTGACTAGGTCACAGTGGATTATAGTTGTAATTATATGTTCAAAAGAACAAGTCCTAGATTAGATCAGTGCATTGGATTTTCACTGATTAGGAAATCTACGATATGATCTACTTACACATTAGGAGTGTGATGTCTTGTCCAAGGCATTGACCAAGTAGATATGATCGGATGTATTTGGTTACATCGGACTAGGACCGATATTGATTATTGATTGATAAATAAGTATCGTTGTTATCGAATCTAATCAATATCACAACGTTGACCATAGGTTAAGTCGATCTTAATTCTGAGTGATAATATTCTGCTAACTATATTATTTAAATCTTTTGAATTGTTCGTTACCAGCTTACCCTACGGTCTAGCCCATACTTACATCTTGGAGATTTAGTAATGAAATTGAGTGGGAGTATTATTCATAGATATGAAATCTATAACTTCTGTATGAGAAGTGAAAAGATGATTTCCTTAATTGCTTTGTTCAAAAGGTTAAATGATTGAGATCTCATTTCTGTGATTAAGTTCACGGAAATATCATTTATAAGGAACTTAGTGGGAGTTAAGGATAAAATACTGATGAGGGGTAAAACGGTAATTTTCACCCAGCTTGTTAGTAAGTCATCGATAGAGGATTGACTAACTGTAATGGTTATAACAATGGATAACGTATTTATGGTTTGGAAAATACGTTCTATGAATTCAAGAGTTCAATTCCAAGTCTATAGTGGAGTCACGAGGAATTAATAAGGTAGTGAAATTATTCGTAAATAAATTCACGGTAACTTATTGGAGCTTGATTTCATGGATCCATGGTCCCCGCATCACCTTTGAGTAAATCATCTAGAATGTCTCAATTAATTGATTTAATTATCAATTAGGATTTTTTAAAGTTGACTAGGTCAATTTTGGAAAATTTATAGAGATATGAGATTTAGAGAATAAAAGAGAATCTTTGGGTAAATTTATTAATATTGATAAATTGGTGTCAATATAAATAAATAAAAATTAAATCAAGTTTCAAATTATAATTAGTTAATTTGAATAAGGATTTAGTTAATTAATTAAAATAAATAAATAAATAAAAGTTTTTGAATTTAGGCCCAATTGGGATTTAAATTCAAAATAAAAGTATTGGGCCCAAGTCCTTTTGTGGGAGCCCAAGGCTTTTATCTTTTTGTTTATTAGTTTAATTAATTCAAAATTTAAATTTAAATAAAGCCCATTAAGTTGTCTATATAAGGAATATGATATCTAGGGTTGTCAGAAGTCAGTCTCAGTTGATTTATTGGGTAAGTGAAAACCTAGACACTCTAATCATTTCTTAGCCACTTTCTCTTCTTCTTTTCTAGATCTCTATCTCATGTGTTGAGAACCAGCCCACACTAGTTCTAGATTGATCAAAGGATTGGTGAGGAAGACTGTGTTGCTGATCTAGTTCAATCTCTTGATAATACTCTGCTACAGAAAGGAATCAAGGGTTAGAGAGATTGAAGGAAGGAGTTGTTCCAGTTCCGCTGCGTATTCGTAAGTTTCTACATCATTGTGTTTATGTTAATTTACGAATCTAATGTTCATATGTATGTCGTGTTATTCTATGTTTCTATTATGTGTTTGGAAAAATAATAGGAAGCATGCATCTAGATTTAAATTCCAAGATCCTACATATCCAGAGGTTTCTCAACATTAGAATGAACTATTTTCTCCACCCATACTGCCTTATGATCCTTTTGACACCCAGCCATTGTATCCCCAAAACCAGAGCAGCTCTTACATTTTGTAGGTAACCACTCATACTCTATTCCTTGTTCGACCACCTGACCATGTTCGTTGATGAATTGAAAGCTACGAGGGGGATTATCAGTAATTTCCATCTCTACCAACACCCTCGCAAACTGAACACGAGAACGCTCCTTGGTAAATTTATCAACCAAAAGAGGTTTACCAATCTTGCTAACCAAAGCACTGATACACTTACTCCCCCAATATTGCAAACCAAGATCATGAAGACGAATCCACAGCGGAACCGAACGAATCAAGCGAATCGCACTAAGATCTGCTGTCCATGGCCTCACAATGACAGGTTTCCTATCAAATTGAAGAATGCCATGCTCAAGCACATGGTCTCTTGTTGCTTCATCATTGAATTTCACCAAAGTAAGCCTCAAAGTCATCCTAGAGATTTAGGCTATCCCTAGATGACCCCAAACCCTCTTGATGAAGCCTTCAAACACTGCCATTGGAGGATTTGCTCCAAGAACCATACAAACCACTACAGAGCTCCAGTTCGCAGACTGAATCCGCACCTCTTCAACATCCACTTGAGCCAATTTCTGCCCATTCCTATAGAGAGGTTCAGTGAATTCTAGCTTCGGCTCAGAAAAGGAAAGCGTGTTCGAACGGAATTGCTGCCAGCGAAGCTGTGATTCAGACTAAAACGCCCCTTCCGTAACTCTGTCATCTTCTTCACTCCTATCCGCCCAAGTCACATTGCCCTTCTCGGCACCCAATCCATCGTCCTCCACCTCAGAAGGCTGGGAGACCTTACCCTGTCGATCTATCAAACCATCCTGCACAAACCCAGACCTAGGCACTTCCTTGCCCTGCTCAAGATCGGCAACAGCACCTCCCTCAGAACCGAGCCCAACCTTCTGTTGAACAGTCTCAGGCCGATCATCAGTGAGAATATCAGGCTTACGAATCAGCTTCTTCCGCTTCCCCATGGAAGGGAGCAACCCGTCCCCTCAGCTTTTCAGTAATTTTTTGAAGCAATTATTCTTGATAACAAATAAATACATAAAACTACAACCAGCCAAGCTAGCCCAGCCCAGTACAATAATTAGGCAGGAAAATGAATCATATCAGATGCATATACAGAGTATTGTCGTTTTTTCTTAAATATTGTCGTTTTTAAAAGAAATTTGTCATTTTTTTTTAAAGGGAATATACTCATTTGGTACCCTGTGTTTCATTAAAATGTAATTTTGGTACCCTCTAATACAAAAAACTCCTAACAAGTACCCTGTATTTGTAAAATCAGTAAAAAAAAGGTACCTTCCACCCAATTTTAGTCAATAATTTTTCATTAATACCCAAATTAACCTTTTTCATCAATATTTTTTTATTTTCAAAAGTTTTAATATTATTTTCTAAAATAAAAAACAGAAACACATATTAAAAATAATACTTGATAAAATATACATTTAAACTAAGCATTTTCTAGAGTCAAGCCTTTTCGTCTCCTACAAGGCAAGTTAGTGAGAGAAACTCAGTGGTGACCTCTAAGAGAGAAGACAAACAGAGAAACCCACCTGGGCTTGCGAAGAAGGCCACCGGACACCAAACCCATCGCCACCACTCTGTCATAGCAGTGGTCGTCTTCAAGAGGTTAGTTGGTGTTTTCATTTTTTCCTCTTCTCTATATCATATTGGTTGTTTTCTAATACTTTCTTATGGTTTTTGGGTATTTATTTTGTCAATGGAATCATGAATTTGAATGGTGGATCCTAATAGTAATTATTTCTAATATGGGTAAAAAAATGTCGTATATGTGTATGTGTATATGGGATATATGTATGCATATATATATATTGTTTCAGGGGTTTAGGGAATATATATGTTGTATATATCATATATGTATATGTATGTATATTACTTGAAGGGCTTAGGGAATAAGCAAATTGAAAGAGGAATGTACTGATATGATTTCATCATTGTTCAACTGTCAAGGCATGATAATGCTTACATAATTTTCATTTATTAATAGGCCAAGAGTTTTTGTTTAATATAGTTTAATGATTTGGTTAGTTTAATCCAACAAATGATACATTTATAGTTTACTGTATTATATAATAATACTATAGAGATGGAGAAGACTAATAAACTATTCCATCTTAGTGGTGCTAATCTAAACATATATAGTAGATATATAGCATCTAAAGTATTACAAAAATTATTGTCATACACGTAATACTGCATGCTAATAAGTTCAATATGTTATGTATTTTTAAATAGAATATATATCATAATTTAACATTTTATATCTTCACTGTACTCCATATCTTTTGTTTAATATAATTTAATGATTTGGTTTGTTTGGGATTTTGATATATAGCTTTCATTGTCTCAGTATATGAAAAAAGTTCTTTTTTGTTTTTTTAAATTTGATCTTTTCTCTGCATTTGGGTTTCTGAAGTGTAGCTTCAAATGTCTTTATTTATAAATAAAGTTCATGTTTTTTATTTGATTTTTTCTTTGTGATTGTGTTTATTTGTGCTTTGAACTAGGGACATGATAGTGCATTCAGTTGCTTCTGCTTCTACAATAGCAGATCCAACACCACCACCAGAAGCACTTGAAAATGAACCAACACCACCTGAAATTCAACATCAGACCCCTGTTGTACCAGAAGTTAATGAAAATGAACCAATGCCCCTTGTTGCCCTAGAATTTGATACATATGAATATCAATTGGCAGAAATTGACACAATAGATGATGATTTCATTCAATATGACCTTGGGGACATTGACACATCAGGGGTTCCACCATATGGAAATTTCACCTTAGGTGCATCATCAAGTGCTGCCCCTAGGAGGCTCAAATATGAAACTCGAAGGGCATCTAGCATGCCAAATGAGATGAGCATAGGTGAAGCGAATGAGGAATCTCTGTCAAGTCCAACAGATGACAGTGACTTGGAGTGGAGAAAAGAAAGGAATAAGACTTCATCTGATGATGAGGACAGTTTTGACTTAGAGAAATATTGTGACAAATCTGACATTGAGACATGGTTTGGAGAGTACTATGACAGTGATGAGGCTGAGCACATGAATTACAAGGGATTGTCAAGGAATGAAAATTTGGTGGATCCTAATAGTAAATTGCCAAGACCAGAGAATGAGGACATATATGAGAATGGAAAAATACTACTTCGACAGTGGCAAAGATTCAAAGATCACAAGGCCTTTGGGGCAGTATTGAAAGACTTTGCCATTCAAGAAGGATTCGAGCTTCGTAAAGTGAGACATGCTTCACATAGAATCACTTTAGTTTGTAGAGCTGAAGGTTGCACATGGCGAATCCATGCTTCCTTATCACCAGATGGACGACAATTTATAATCAAGACCTACAATCCAGAGCACAAATGTCAATGTGTTGTGAAGAATAGGATAGCCACATCAGGGTGGATTGCCAAAAAGCTTTCTAGTACCTTAACTAAAACTCCTGACATGAGTTTGCAAAGGATGAGGCTAGAGTTGAAAGACCATTTTGGAATTGAAGCTACAAACAGGAAACTTTGGAAAGCTAGACAGAAAGCTAGAGAAGATGGGGGCTATGATTATGCTCACTCATATGGCAATTTGAGGCATTATGCTGCTATGATTCACAAAACTAACCCTGGGAGTACTGCTATTATACAGAGTAATCTAGTTCCAGTTGAGCAAAATCTAGATGATGAGAATTTGGAGGGTGATAATTTGGCAGCCCCAATAATGAAGTCTCAGTTCAACAGAATTTTCATTTGCTACTCAGGTGTAAAAACTGGTTTCTTAGCAGCCTGTAGACCATTTTTTGGCTTAGATGGTTGTCATCTTAAAGGGCCATACAAGGGCATCTTATTGTCTGCAGTGAGGCTTGATGCCAATCTTCACTTCTATCCAATTGCTTATGCAATTGTAGAAGCCGAGAATAACTCTAGTTGGAAATGGTTTTTGGACTTGTTGAGAAACGAAATTGGAGATACTAATAAAGGCCAACTATGGTGTATCATGAGTGACAGACAAAAGGTTAGTGTTCTCTTTCAAATTCTTTTGTGTACATATTTTTTTCTATTGTAAATGCTTTTAGTAGATGCATAATCTTACAACTGATTGGAAATATTTGTAGGGTTTAATTGAGGCTATCACAGACATCCCAGATGCAGGGCATCGTTTTTGTTGTTTTCATTTGGAAAACAACATGGTAAAAAAGTTTGGCACATCACACCTTCAAGGTCTCTTTTGGGTAGCAGCTGAGACAGCCAATTTTGAGAATTTCAAGCGAATAATGGAGCGGATTAAGGAATTCAACCATGAGGCACATGTCTGGCTGAGCAATATTGACTTCAAGCATTGGACAATGAGCAAGTTTGATCCAAATGTGAAGGTAGAACATCTCACCAATAACTTTGTTGAGTCATTCAATGATTGGATAGAAGACCATCGATACAAGGCCCCAATTGAGTTGCTAGAGGGTATAAGAATGCAACAAACGGCCATGATGGATGCAAGGAAAGCAACAGCAGACAAATGGGAGCACAAGCTCACTCCAAAAGTCCATGTGAAGGTGCAAGAACTCCAGAAAAGAGCACGTTTTGCATTAGTAACAAGGGTTGGAAAAGAAGAATTTCAGGTGGATTATGACAAAAAAAGGTGTACTATTCGACTGAATGAATTATTTTGCATTTGTGGCCAATGGCAGGTAAGAGGAATACCATGTATTCATGCAGCTGCTTGTATAACCACCACCAGGGCTGACATAGTCAATTATTGCTCTTCATACTTCACTACTGAAATGTGGAGGAAGACATTTGAGCATGTTATTCATCCTATCCCTGATGAATCGATGTGGCCTCAATTTGATGATGAGGAGTTATTACCACCTTTTGTAAGAAAACCACCAGGGAGACCTAAAAAGCATCGTAGAAGAAGGGTTGCAGGAGAGGAGAGGCCTTTGCCACCTATGTCAGAGAGGCAGCCAACTAGAATGGGTGTTTCTAGCACTAAAAAGTGTAAGAATTGCCATGAATTTGGCCACAATAGTAGGTCATGAAAGAAACCATCACCATGCCCATCTCAACCACAAGCACAACCAATAAGAGGCAGGGGCAAAGGCAAAGGAAAAAGCAAAGGCAAGAGCACTGGTCAAGGCAGAGGAAATGCAGAATAAACACAATCATCTAATGGCCCATCTCAACCACAAGCATCGCCAACAAGAGGCAGGGGTCGAGGCAGAGGTAGGGGGAGAGGCCAAGGCAGAGGAAGGTCAACATCATTTAAGGTAAAATATTCAGATCCTGATGTTAATTTTTTATTTTTCATATGGGGTATTCAACTACATTACATTATTGTCAGGTTCCAATGACCAACTTTGAGCAACATCTTGCTGAAGAAATGCACACCACTGCAGCACCAATAGGCCTATTCTCAACACATGATACTCAATAGATCTACAACCAACCACAACACCTTTTGAACACAAGTTGACTACAGTTTACACTATTTTTTGTTGTTCTAGTTGACTAAATTCATTTTGTAAATCAAAAAATATTGGATGCAGTATTTATTTTGTATTTTGACTAGCTACACTACTGGATTTTTGACAGACTAATATGACAATCGGTTGTGATCCATGGAAATTACAATGAAGCAATGAATGTGATTTTGCAATTTTACAATTTTACAATTTTTTTTGTTCATTTTCCATATCTCTTCTTTTGTAATTGTTTATTCATTGATCATGGGGGAGTTTTGGAAACAATCAATTACATATGCTGAAACACAAACAGATCCAAACCAAAATTGCAACTTCTTCTCAATTTGAAATTACATATGTTAAAATTACTTCTAAGCTTTTCTGTAAAATACAAAGCCATAATGGAGTTTATTTTGTTTACTTTGATTTGCTTTGCTGTCCTGCTTTCAACTCTTTATTTTCCTTTGCTAATGAATTTGGGTCCTGTGTTTGATGGGATTCTTCCAGTAAAAAAAAAAGAAAAAAACAAAACAAACCAAACCAAACCAAATTAATAATTTCAACGTTACAAACATAATTCTGAACTGAACTTTACATCTTCAAGGCTATAAACTATAGCAAAAACATCAAAAACAGACAAAATACATATACACTCTTAAGCATAAAAATTCTAAGGAATTTTTCCTCCAAGTTTTCTACTCTGTTCTACCATCTTTGAATCCCCTAGATTCTTGTTGCTCCCAATCTTCTTCTCATTTCCTTCATTCCAATAATCTTTGTTCCACCAAGCAAAATAGCTGCATTCTTTCACCCTATTTGATGCGATCAATGGTCATATACTGTATTAACACAACCTAGGGCATAGACTTGAAGGGCATAGACATAAATAATGGAGAGAGATTCAGCCCTAGAGCATGGAGAAGATTACGAAAGAGAGATTCATCCCTAAGGCATGGGAAGAAGATGAAGAAATTCACTTGTCTTCAAGCTTAGCACCATGGAGAAGTGTGAGCGTTTCAGAGTTTTTTTTTTTTTTTGATAGAAAAAAAGAATGAGACAACTTCTCATAGAGAACACAAATTAAAGTATTATTTTTAATTAGTGTTTCTGTTTTTTTTATTTTAGAAAATAATATTAAAACATTTGAAAATATGAAAAATAAATAAAAATTATTTGATTAATTAAAATAGAGGGTAATATGGGTATTATTGAAAAATTATTTACCAAAATTGTGTGGAAGGTACTTTTTTTACTGATTTTACAAATACAAGGTACCTGTTAGGAATTTTTTGTATTAGAGGGTGCTAAAGTTACATTTTAATAAAACACAGGTACCAAATAAGTATATTCCCTTTTTTAAATTATCTGACATGTAAACATGGCAATAAATACATGGTACAATTACACTGATTACGTGATATAAACAATAGAATGTAACGACAGCTTAATTATAATAAGCAATTAAAAGAAATTATACTAGTTTAGTCCAGTTATAATGAGCCTACATAAATGGCTATCCCCTGTGATCAAGAACAGTATTATACTCTCAAACAATTGAAGAACTCATTCTCATCAGACTCTCAGAAGTACAAATTAACTCTCAAACACAGACACTTGAATCCACTCATCCAAATCCTCTTACACCCCATCATCATATCACTCAAGGGCAACTCTGATCAGTTGTCTTCTTTCTCAGTGTAAAACTCTCACTTCGTATTACTCTCGAACCTGTATATAAAATAACCAGAAATTTTTATATATATTAACATATTTTATTGAGCACTGTAATGACTCTGAGTATATATACAAGGTTGTTAAACCGTTTGAGCTGTTTAGTTATGCCAGTTGCTATAGCTCTGTAGAGTTAATTTGTTCCTAAAATCTAAAGGTGTTGTTAGATTCGATTCACATGCTTTGTGTTTTGCATTGTAATTAATCAAGACTACCTTACCTGCCTATTTATTTATATATATATATATATATATATATGAAAGCTTAGTCTTATCTGTTCATTATTAATTCACAAAATACAGAAAGTTTCATAATATTTAGCTTTATATTTATTATTTTGGGTAGTTAATAATTAAGAGAAGATAACAGTTTTCTTTAAAAGGGATGTTCTGGATCTTGGAAAATACAAGTCTGATGAGGATTTGAAAAATTAACACCAAAATATTAAAATTTGAGTTGAGATACCGGTGAAAGTGATCCACGTATGAAGTTCTAAGGCAAGTTTTCAATGGTGTTAGTTTGCATCAAAACTAAAAGATTAAAAATTGTCATAATAAAATATACTTATTGACAATATCTACATGGTAAATTGTTTTGTAAGATAAAACACTTATTGTGTAATGCTTACATAATATTATTTTATTTAAGATATTTAAGATATTGACAGCAAAATTACTCAATATTTTCAAAACTTGTGATTTAGTACCGAGTATTTTTTTGTAAGAAAAATACTCAATGTCTAGTTCCATTGGTCTTGTTAGGAAAATTAAGCAACTTCCTTTATGAATCAGATTAGAGCATCTCCAACCTTGACACCTTATTTGGTGTCACACCAACATCAAATTTGGTGTCAAAAACTATTTTCACTCCAATCACAATACTAAAAACTACACAAAAAAATATATTCTTTATTATTATATTATTTTTTTAAATAAATTGAATATTATTTTTATTATTATATTAATTTATCAAAATCATCACAATTATTATATCTAATTAATATTTTAAATAAAACTACTCATTAATTACATGACAATAATACTATATAAATAATTAAAACTTGATAAATTAAAAAATCATATTGCATGTAGTAACATAAAGATTGCATCACTAGAGAAAAAATATTACATTCATAGAAAAAAAAATATTACAATACATTAGATTAAATTAAACCTAAAAGACACACTTGAAAATATGTATTTTAATTTTGAATTGTTGTCTTTGTATCTCATAAGGTTCATTTCTATGTTATTGCTTTCCGTTTGATTTTGGCGTGTTTAATTTTAATTTTCCAATGTATGTTTAAGTTTGTAACGTTTTTATTGTGTAATATTGATTATGATTTAAGTTTATAATGTTTTATTGTATAATTTTGAGTATGTTTCGTATACATTACTATGATTAATATTAAAAAAAAAAAATTGTAATGTGATTGTGAATGTTGAGAATGTGTACTATTAATTATAATGATAATGTGATATTTAATGTGTTCAATTTTAATTTTTTTAATGTGTTTTTAAATTTGTAATGTTTCTATTGTGTAATATTAAAAAAATACAAATATTTAATAATGTTTTATTTAAATTATAATTAAAAAAAATAATTTGTGGTATATACAATTTAATTTCTACCTAATAAACTAAATTCTAAATTATATATAATAATATAAATATATATATAAATAATAATATAAATATATATAATAATAATTAAATATAATAAAATAATGAAAGAAAAAAGAAAAGTATGCCGTGTGCTACAGTACACAGCATATATATTGTGTACTGTAGCCAAGACAGCAAATTTGATATATATATGCTGCTTCATTGGAGAGCCTCCTACTGCATATATGTCATTTTAGTGACACATTGGAGAAGCCCTTAGTGGGAAATAATACACACACAAATTTGATAGCAGAATTCGAAATATATACAAAGTATTTACAACACTTATAACTCACAACTCATACCCAAATTACACTCAAGAATCTTTCTCACAAAAATTCTCTCAAAAGCTTCTCTCTTTTTAAGCTTTTTAACTAAGCTTTTTTTTCTCTTTTATTTTGGGATGTATAAGAGAGAAAACTATACCTCTAAACCATATGAACCGCACAATAATTAATATAAACATTTTCTTAATTTAGTAAAACTATATTAAGAAATCTAAATATTGGATTATCTAAATAAGTTATTCATTTTCTTAACAGGTCTCCGTTGGTACTCTTATTAAATCCGTTAAAATCTGACTGTGTACACACATATATCTGATTTTCATTGGTTAACCTCAAAATTTTTATAAAAAATTTATTTAAATTAATTTTAAAATAAAAATGTATTTTAATTAATATAAAAATAGACAAAAAATGGGGAAAAATATTTAAAATCAATTTTATTCATTTTAAAAATCTTAAAATTAAAGATAAATAATTAATTTTGTTTCTAAAATAAAATCAATGTGATTTAAAAATTAAGTAAAAAAAAAAGTTATAACTAAACTTTCTTTCTTCTTTGTTGTAACACCTAAAATAGATGTGATTTAAACCCAAGAACACATATTCAACAAAACCCAGATCGGTCTCCTCATAACTAAATAATGTACGTAATCTGTATTTAAATATAAGTAAGGGTATTTTGGCAAAATGACTTATTTTTTAAAGTTATTTTGCATTCTAGCCTAATTTTAATAATTTTTTGCAAAATGGTCTCTCATAATTTAGACAACTAGTCGAAAATTTAGATAGGTAGTCGAAAAATTTAGACAACTGATCAAATTTTAGACAAAAATTATTTTGTAAAAAATTATCAAAAATAGATCAGAGTGCAAAATCACTTAAAAATATATATATATTTTCACCAATTTGTCTTATAATAAATAAAAAATCAGAAACTAATAAAAGAGCTAAATACAAAAAGAAAATATATATTCTCATTAAACCTATAGACAATATATATCTCTATTGAATGACCATATATGGGATAAAATTGTTGTCAACTGTCTGGGAAATCCCATGTTGATGCTAATAAGTGAGCGGTGGCGTTGGTGGCGAAGAAGGCGGCTGCGGCTGCTGTTGCGGTGCTGGTTGAGGACTTATGAATATCTTTGGGGGATTACGATGTGGAGGTGGTGGTGGAGATCGCTCACCTACTTTATGTACTACCACTCTCAATGATGGAGTTGGAGTTGGAGTTGGAGAAGAGAAAACATGATGATGATGATCATGATCATCAGAATAATCAGAGACTAAAAATACTCCATGATCCCTACCTCCATAGCAAGGGCTTGAAAGGAGTACTAATCCATGGATCAATACCACTAAACTAAACAAGTATGCAACTCTAATACTCATTTTGATATAAACGCTATTATATCTCTTCTCTTAACTTACTTTTTTTTGTTTGGAAAACTCAAATGAAGCTCTCTACCTTTCTTTATATTTATATATATATAGTTGTGACAGTGGTACTAATCTAAGTAATCTTCTAATAATTTAAATTTTGTCAAAAATCTAACGTAATGCAGAACAGGTCCAATCTCTGTCGACACACGCGGTTTGCAATGTTAAAGCGATGGTTTACTATGTCATTAAAGGGTTTAAATATTGTAATCTTCTTTTATTACACATTTACACTCATGTAAAATATATTTATATAACGTTTATAGATTTTATTTTAATATGCATGACAAATTAAATTAAGTGGTGTCAAGCATCATATATAGTACAACGTCATTTGATAGGATATTTTGTAATTTGTTAAATATATTAAAATCATTAAATTTAATCTCTTACATTGTGTCAATAATATTGAACACCATATCGAATACCATACTCTTATTTTTAAGTTAGATCATTTATTATTGGGCACCCTATGAGGCCTAGCACCAAGGGTGTTGGGTATTGTATGGTGCCACATGGCAATATTTTCTAAAATATAATTTATAAAAAAATAATATAATGTTTGGTGTGGTCGTTACTCTACTCCCATCAATTATTTATTTATTTTTATTATATAGTCTACAATTCAATTCAAGAACATTTTGGTCATCTTTAAAGATAATTTTTTTATGAGTGATACATTTTTTTTCCAATTTAAAAGAATATAATGACATACATTGTTAGATACAAGCAACTTACAATGAATTTTTGCTTAGTTTTATTTATAGAATTTATTAAATTTGTATAATTGTCATGTAAATTTCAAATAAATAAATAATATTATACATAAAAAAATGACATAAACATACTAAATGAAAAATTAAACTAAAACATTGTTTATAATTTTTTAAAATATATATAATATGATAACCTTGTAATTTTAATTTAGAATTTTTTTTAATATTTTATTATATTGAAACAGATATTTTTTCTAAAAGAAAATTTAAAAAATGTATTTAAAATTAGAATGTACCATATTTTTATATACTATGTAGAAGCAACATGCAATGCACATTTACTTAGTTTTAAAGTTATAAACACTGTCTATAATTTTGATAAAATTGGTTCACTGTTTTTTTAAATATATATATATATAATATAATGAATTATAGTTTTACAGTATATATAAATATTTATATTAATAATCTCTGCATATATACATCTAAACACAACATTGATATAGATATATATTTATATGACTACATGACACATATATAAATTACAATAATATTTAAAAAGAAATTAATAATATAAATAAAATAATAATAGAAAAAATCATAGTGTAGAGACTTGTATATATGCATTAACTATTTTTAGTTTTCAATGTATCTCTCAATCTCTTTTGGTGAATTTGATGAAGAAAAATAACTCCAATCACTTGATAAAAAAACAAACTATCATACAGATTTATAAGATAAAAAAAATGATATGTATGTCTTTATTATTTTTAAATAAATATGATTTAATTATTTAAATTATCATGAAATATATTTAAAATATCATATTTTAATTTTAAAATATCCTATTTTAATTAATTAATTTTTGTTTAAGTTTATGTTTGTTCTAATTTTTTAATTTGGCAGTGACAACAAGAGATTATATATTATATGTTTAATATAATGTATATGTGGATTTTATATTTAAGTTTGTTGCTAGTTGATAATAGATTATATTATATTATATATTTAATATGACATTATTCTAATAGGTGAAATTTAAGTTTAATTAAATTTTATTTAAGTTATAAAACGTATAGTTTTATTATTTTTAAATAATTATCATTGTAAACTATCTTATTTTAATTTGTTTAATTATTTATTTATTTAATTTTATCTAAGTTTAATCTACCGTTAAATAGAAAAATATAAAATAATATTATGTTAAAGTTAACGAAAATAAAATAAAAACTCGTTAAAATAAAAAATTTCTGATATCTACCATTTTTTATATAGAAGAGATATATATATGATTATTTATTTATTTAAATTTTATATGATAATTGAAAGAAAAAAACATAATAAAATAATTGATATATTTTCTAAATAAAAACTAAGCACTTTTACCTAATTTTTAGTTATATTGGAGCAGACCTAACTATACTATTCTCGGTTGCTTGCTATAAGGACTAGCGTAGGAATTGTATGGATGAACAAGTTTCAATTAACTAATAGCCTCAAACGTCATCAGATGACAGGTGTTCAAACTGAGGGAGCGGGGAACGCTTACTTTCAAAGTCTATAAAAAAAATTATAAACATTAAATGAAAGGTATTTAAAGACTAAGGAGAAAAAAAAACAGACAAGGTCAATCAGAGAAGTGAATAGTATCATCACAAATACTTGTTAATTACCAAGGAAAATAATGTTCAATGAACTTCACTCCAAAGGGTACAGAGATTATTAATGGATCAGTGATTAATATTACAAGATTTAGCAATTATTCTTGTTAAAACAGAGAAAACTACAACCAAACTCTAAAACAAATCCCCATGAAAAAAAATGTTAAATCAAGATTGAAGGTTCATACTCGAATCTTCTCCTGCCATGAAAGTTGAATAACTTGCTGATACTGGTTTATTTACAGAGTTACGTGATCCAAAGAAGAAATGGGAAGACTCATGGTGGCTTCAGCCCTCTCAGCGCCGCAGCAAAAATCTAAAAATTCATTAAAACCCTTTTATAAGAAATTCATAATAACTATCCTCCAACAATTTCAAATTGTTATAATTAAATTAGTTTGACAATTCTTTTCAACATCATTTTCAAGAATTTGATCAAGTTAAGTACAAAACTCTCCAAGTAGCAGTTGTTATGACTCCAAAATATGCTTAAGACTGATTAATTTCCACAAGATACTTACAATTTTTATGTCCAATGCTGAGGGTTTTAAGGTGCATATGTTGACACACAACAACCATTGAGTCAAAACGACACCAAACCCAAATGAAATTTTAACTATATTTGTGATTGGTATTCTTTGTAATCTAGCAAAGTTACTCGAACCCTTTGACCACAGAAATCTCTTACCTTTGAAGGTGCTCCAGAGCGAGGTCTGGAATCTGCACAAGGTGGTTGAACATCACTACTGCTTCCCTCAAGCATAATCTGGTTTGGTTTCCTTTCATTATCAGATGTCAAATCCGAAGTAGATTGTGTATCAAAGTTTGTGGTGCGTGTTTCTTCTTCTTCAATTGATCGGTTTGTCATCTGTCTTGTCATTACTCCATTGGGTGAGGTACTCTGTGTGGTTTGGGATGTTTGATTCTTCTTTGTGAACTGTGTAGCCGCAGCTCGTGCACCAGCTATTGCAGCATCAAGATTTGACGACTTCAGCACTTCAGCTCCTTTTGATCTAGGATAGTGTACAGCAATAGATCCAGGTTTTAGGGAAAATCGATCCCTTGGATCTGGAATAGGAAACTTTACTGGAAATGGGCATTCAACTGGTGTAAGACCTCTCATTGCAGCCTCATATATCTAAAACAAGTTTGTAATTTAGCCCACAATAATAATTAGGTGGTAAAAAAATATCATATCAGACGCATATACAGAGTATGTTTAGCATAACATTCACCTTTTTCTCCAAATTATAAACGCCTTGATAACCACGCATTTCAAATGGAATTAACAATTTCTGCATGAACCACATTATAAACATAAAAGGTCTACTCACATTGACTATTGATGTGAAGAAAAAAAAATCACAATACAGTGATAATTCACCTGTGGCTGCTCACAGAGCCAACACATATCAGTTTGTGCTTCCAGTCTCACCTGCATTGAAGACAAAAATATCAGTCAACACAACAGTACTAAAAAAACAATGTTTTCTTTATGTGTCAAAACAATATCTCAGAGAAAAACTTTATCTAACCCCTTCAGGTACCAACTCCCAGCCACTTAATTCTTCGCGTTCAAGACATCCGACCACTTCAACACAACCTGTATTGTTAGTGAACCCACATATAACTGTTAGAGAAGAGAAAACCATTCAAACTAGTATAGTTTTTTTTTCTTTGTTTTTTATATAACTGGGGTCTGAAGTTTGAAGGCCTCGCCCCATACACACTCACACACACACCGAACAACTTGAACTAGCCATAAGTGGCTTCAAACTAGCATAGTTAAATAAAACTTTATCCCAAAATGTCAACTTCCTCTCTCTCGATACAGGAAAAAAAAATTCCTATCATCTATTTTCCTTTGGAGACTTCACTATCATTTAAGAGGTTCCTTATCCCATAACAGAAAACCACAGTACACTTACTGATCTCACAACCAAAAAGTCTAACAATTGTACAGTGGGACCATGCCTGATCAGAAGCAAAGTTTTATAGCTGTTACACTATTTTCCTGTTTTTCTAAGTATACTAAAAAGTTTTGTAGCAATATAAACAAGCTAAGGATTAGGATAGCATCTTCGTACAATTTGCCAACACTGATCATTGCCACTGATAGAAAAAAGTGGAAACATTCAATTAAGAAACCATCAGAGAAGTACAAACATAACATGATTGTCCAAAACAAAGAGTACCTATAAGCCTTGAAACAGGATAATGTTCTGGAAATTTCAGATCATTAACTCCATTCAGTGCATAAATTTCCCTGTAAAAGTCCTCCATAGCTTTAATAGTTGCTTCATCAGGAACTTTACTTGCAGCATGAATCCACAATCGACCTTAAAATACACGATCACTTAGTGAAACTTACCCATTAAATCTCTAACACCAACAATCACTTTAATCCATTAAAAATATTAATTGAACAGGTGATACAAACCAATTCATACCCAAAAAAGTAAACAAAAGACAAACTCACTCCACACCAAACCCGATTTGATTAAGCACTTTGGTATGCATTCAATTCAATTAAACCAACAAAAACAAATCCCATACGCCAAAAAATGAAAAGGGTATAAAGGGTTTTGCCAAAAAATTAGATACAAAGGGTTGGGTAGGGTTGGGTACCTCTAATGGGAGCAGGCCATGATCTACCCTCAATGCGCTTAATTCCATAAACTAGCAAAGAAGCCCAAGGTTGATGCATAGTCAAACATGGGTTTGTATAGTTCCCATGAAAATTGCTTCCTCTTCCTCCTCCTCCTCTTCCTCCTCCTACTCCTCTCATCTCACAAAACTCGACTCAGCCAGGGCTTTCCCTGCGGCTCAGTTTAGTTACCCTTACCGAGTCACTGACTCACCCAGATAATACAAATAACTACTAACTAGCTTGGAAATTACTATGCCGGAAGGTTATTTGTTTTTTTAAACAGTAAAAAGTGCACTGATCTATCTTTATAGTCGTTCGATAATCTTAGCAGAATCCTATTCCTGATTAATAATAGATCTTTGCTCCTGTAAAAATAAATTTATTGTAAAACTATAAATAAGCTGCCATATCATAAGATATAATTATTTTGCTAAAATTATTATGATTATTGAAAACCCCTTTTTTTTTTTTTAGAAAATTATATTTTATATGGGATTTCTAATAAAGTTTGAAAAAAAAAAAATTATTCTATAGCTCCTTTTTTTTTAAGAATTTTTCACTTTTATGATTTAGTTTGTCGTATTTTTGTATAAAAATTATTTACCATAATTATACTCTTAATCAAATTTTATTAATTTAGAAGAATATTTTTAGCTTATTTGATTTTTTTATATTAATTTTATATAACTATTTTTATATTAAATTTTTATTTGGTTGTTTTATAATTTTTTTTAATATGAATTGTGTTTATTATTATTTTTATTTATTATAAACATATTTTTCCTAATTTTTAGATTGTACATTTTTTTTAAAACCTTATAAAGGTAATTAGTTACATTTTTTTACATATCTTTCACAGTTATGTAAAAAAAAATACTAGAGTCATGTTAAATAACATGTACCAAGAGTCGTAACCAGTTACCCTAAGAGAAGTAACATTCTGTCATAAAAGATGTAACTAGTTACCACAAAAGGAGTGACGAGTTACTCATATTAAATATGAAAAGAAACATCAAATTTGAGGGAAAAAAATAAACAATACTTTATTAAAAAAGGAAGAAGAAGTAACCATGATTTTAGTAACATAGGTAACCAATTATCATAAAGAACTCATAAATATACATGCATATCAGAACGTAAAGGTAATCAGTTACTCCCAGAAATATACACACAAAAAACGTGAAGGTAACAAGTTACCACAGACCTAAAGATAGGAAAAAAAACATATCCACCTCCCTTCTCTTTCTCCCATCTTCTTTTCTTCCCTCACCAAGAACCCTTAGTCGTCGCCTGTCTCTCATTGCCAACCCTCCACTTCGACCACCTCCCTGCATCACCTCGAAAACATAAAAAATATTATGATCTGAAAAATGCCCGACACCGAAAATGGAGGTAATCCAAGAACCGACCCAAGGCAGAACTAGAGCTCAAAGAGAGGGAATCAAGGCAAGGCCTCGTGCAGCGGGCTGAGTCAAGGCTGGGACTCGCCTGGGTGCGACGAGACTAGGGTGGAGCTTTTGGGTTCTAGGTTCTCGGCTTGGAGTGATGGGTTCACGGTTCTGGATATGAGTTGCAGAGGGGTGGCGATGGATCTCGGGATCGATGAGACTCTTGGATAGGCCCAGCGACGGAGATGGAGGTGAGGGGGTGGTTTGCATTTGGGTGCGGGTTGTCGTGGGGATGGGCTCGGAGTTACGTCCGCACTCGTACGGAGGAGATGCGAAATCTCACCGAGGTTCGAATGCTAGGGCTTGAGCGAAGCTGGGTTCTCGAACGGAGGGTCGCAAATGGAGTCGCTAGTGCTGGATGGGATCACCGAAGTTGGAGGGGATTTGCGTCGGCCAGAGCTGGAGGGGATGGTGCGGCTGGGTTTGGAGGGAGAAAGGGTTTGTGTGGCTGGGGTTTGAGAGAGAGAATAGTAGAATGCTAATTTACTATAGTACCCATGTTTGACTGATGTGTTTTTGTTTTAAATTTAGCTTCCATATTTAGTTAGCTAATAATTGTGTTTCTCATACTTTGTTTTTTTCTTTATTAAATTTTTCCATACAAATTAGGAAAAATATAATCCTTATATTTTTGCACAGTAACCACATAAAAGTCATATATTTGAAAAATTCCCTTTTTGTTTTACTTTCCACCTAGAAATGTCATTGTTGTAAATGTGGGCCGACGCGACTCACATTTTCGTACTTGTAAAAGATAATTGGTTGGGACACAGTGTAGAATGGTGGCCGAGTTTGGCCCACTTCCAAACTTGTACGTTATTGCCTAAAAAAATACAAGGATGGATTTAAAGTTTAAACCTCCAACTTTTTTTTTAGTACTTAATACTAACCACTAAACTAAATATTTTTTTATTTAATTATAGTTTTATTTATTTTTTATATGTTTTTTAACAATATTTTACACACATTTATATTAAAAGATATATTTCTAATTATTAATTATTGTATGGATCAATTATTATAATTTTAATACCTACCCATAAATTTTAAATTTGTAGCTCACAAATCCAAAAACAAATTAATATAATTTTTATTTTATATTTTACAACTATTTTAATTACATAACTACAAATACTCAAAATTATATCATATTTTTATAATCATTTTAATTATAATATAATTCATAAATAAATATTTAATATGTTTATTATGTAAAATTATTGTGCTTAATTTGTATTTTTAACATTTTCATGTTTTCGTGTTGTATCTTCATACTTGATATTTAGGCCCGACTAGACGTACAATGTTGTATCTAGCTCATAGCCATATTTTTAATGTGGTGTTATGTTCGTACCACTCGTGCTCATCACATGCCAAAAAATTTAACTTCCATTTACAACTTTAATCTTGTCATTATTGTTCCAATCAAAAATTAGAATCCTTAAAAATATAATGTATTTTAAATTACCACGCTTTATACACTTCACTTCATCTTTAACATTTTTTTTCTTTTGAAAACAAAAAAATTGAAATCATCATTGAGATTCAAAGCCAAATTCGAATCAAAATTTAAACAAAATAAATGCACAAAATGTATTTTTTAATATTGATTTAAATGTTGAGTAAATATACTTGTAGTATCAAAACTCCTTTCCATCTAGATTGAATTAGGCTCTCGATCCAAATGTCAAAAAATTATTAATGCTAAATATTATAGCAAATAGTTGATTAGGGGTTGAAATCATGATGTGACCCACTCAATAATTAAACATTTAACCCTAGATAAAATTTCAATCAGGCCTGATAGCATTCGTTACTTTTGTATTTTTTTTTTGTTGATTTTCACCCAAAAGTGAATTTGTTTAAAAATTTCAACATAACATGTTTTGAATTAGTCAAATCAAATGTGAATGTGTTGTCCATTTTATAAAATTAAAAAATTAAAAATGTGAATGTGAATGTGTTGCTACTACTATTATTATTGTGTTTGTGTTAGCTTTTGCTTTTGAACATATTTGACTTTTCAAAAAAGAAGACTACACATGATAGTACTATTAATAAATGTGACATCAGAAAGGAGAGTAAGGTAACCATTATTTTAAATAAAATAAAATAAAGTATTTATGAGCTATTGGTCTAGACTTTAGTCTAGTAACTTCCTAAAAATAAAAACATAATTATGATTTGTTTTATTCAGAAAAAAAAATGAAATAAAAACAAAAGTTTTGGCTAAATGGTTACCTTCTTTCTAATTCAAAACAAAAAACTCAGCTGAGCTAAGCAAAAGCATAAAAAGCCTAAAAATTAAGAGAATAGCGAGTAACGCCCACTTTCTCTCTTTTTTAACTCCAAACGCTCCATTCCAAAAGCAAAAACGACAACTTTCTGAGGCAAACGACAACGAAACGAGCCCATCTCTCTTTCAATCTCTATCATCCCTACTCCTACTACAAGCCCCAGCCCCAGCTCTACTCAAAGGCATGCTTTTCGCCATACCCTCTTCTTCTTCTTTTTCTGGGTTCCTGTCTCGCAGTCACACCAAATAAAGCCGTTGACTTTTCGGTCGTGCTATCGGTGAGACCCAGATAATGGACCAATCGCTTCTCGACGACATAATCAATCGCCTTCTTGAAGTCCGAGGTCGACCCGGGAAGCAGGTTCAGTTATCCGAGTCGGAGATCCGCCAGCTTTGTTCTTCCTCTAAAGAAATTTTCTTACAACAGCCCAATTTGTTGGACCTTGAAGCACCCATCAAGATTTGCGGTATTTATACGAAACCCACCTTTTTTTTTCAATTTTTATTTCACTCCCTATTAAACTTTGTAATGGGTTCGATTTTGATTCAATTTTTTTTTAAGTATTCTGTAGTTTTATTTTGAACCCAGGTCATTGACCGGATGAACTTTTTATTTTATGTATGAATTTTGTTTCTTTTTTTTTTTAATGTTTTCTCTTTGTTTCAATTTTTTGGGTTTTGGGTAGGATTTAATTAGCTGAGCTTGGGGCATTTTAGTTGCTTTTGGGAACGTGGTTGTATTTCTTTTATGATACTCTTTGAATTCCATGCTGTGAATTGTGGTTGTGTTTTGACCTGATTTGTTGTTGTTTAGTATTGAATTGATTTATTCATCTTGCAAAGCTTGATTATAAGACCTTAATTGAAATAGGAAAAGTATGTTTGTTTCTTGTATTTTCATTAAGTTTGTAAATTGGAGTTGGCAAATGGCTTTAATTGACTGTATGTGATGGTTTGATTGCCTGACTGATATGGTAGGACACAAATTTGAAGACCGGTGGAGCATTATGTTTTAGTAGAGGATGCTTAAGTTTATTTTCTATGGTCATATTTAGCATTTGGTAATCTCCACTGTGCCCTTTGTGAACATGAATATTCTATCCCAAATTTTCCTGGTATGGCTTCTGTTCAGGGTTTCCTGATATGAATTTCTTGTCCCAAATTTGTTATTTGATGTACAAAATCCAATTAATAGAATCTGTCATGCCCTTTTTTTAGATGGGGGGGTCCATTTTTCTCAGTCTATGTCACGGGCATGTATGAATTGCAGCACTTTGAAAGCTTTTGTCAGTCATTTGGACTATAACCTTTTTTTTTTTTTTTTGCAGTATAATGAATATTGGACTTATTATGACTTTTCTTTTTTTGTGGGAAACCAGGACTTAGTTATTGTCATGAGTATATTGTGTTGTGTGGTCGGTCTTGGTTATCAGCGTCTTTTGTTGTCGACATGATATGTAATGCCTGACCTAATATTTGCAATTTAACACAGACAGTAGGATGGGAATTGAGAATGTTCCACTTGCACGATTTGTTGTAATAGAATACACGTGAAAGGTCTGGTGATGTAAAAATGAAACATGTACCAAATGTTATAGCAGCCGCCTGATTTTACCCAATTAAAATGGTTAATTTCTTGTTAAATGTTCATCCATAGGCATCTCACTTTAGCAATGTGACAAAGATTAAGTATTCCTTCACTTGGGTTCAACAATGAAATAAGTGACAACTGATTTCATCTCTTCTGGTTCTTAGATTACTTTAGGAATTTTTGGATGGTTTAATTGTTGGTACCTTCAAGAGCTATATTAATGACATGTATATTAATTCTTGGGATGGGTCTGTAGCTGCTTTCGTTGAATACTTGGAGAGTTGCAGTTGAGCTAGATGCTATTAATTATGAGACTAAAATCTTTTTGTTACTTTGATTTCCTTGGAACCCCGTCCTGTTGTAAAATTAGTAAAAATGTTTTCAATTTTAAGGCTTATCTATAACTGAGATTTTTGTTTGCTTTGCTTCAGTAATCTTTTGTTGTGTTGAATATCTGCCTTTTATTGTTTTTCAGGTGATATACATGGTCAATACTCAGATCTATTGAGGCTTTTTGAGTATGGTGGATTACCTCCTAAATCCAACTATTTATTCTTGGGGGATTATGTGGATCGAGGCAAACAGAGTCTAGAAACAATATGCCTACTCCTTGCTTATAAAATAAAATACCCTGAGAATTTTTTCCTCTTAAGGGGAAATCATGAATGTGCTTCGATAAATCGCATTTATGGATTTTACGATGAGTGTAAGAGAAGATTCAATATAAGGATCTGGAAAACATTTACAGATTGTTTTAACTGCCTACCAGTGGCAGCTTTAATTGATGAGAAGATCCTCTGTATGCATGGTGGCCTTTCTCCAGACCTTAATCATTTGGATCAAATAAGAAGTCTGAACCGACCAACTGATGTACCAGATACAGGATTGCTATGTGATCTTTTATGGTCTGATCCAAGTAAAGATGTTCCAGGTTGGGGAATGAATGACAGGGGAGTTTCATATACTTTTGGTGCTGATAAGGTCAATGAGTTCCTTCAGAAGCATGATTTGGATCTCATTTGTCGTGCTCACCAGGTAAACATCCTTCAGTAATTTCAATTTGTAATTGGTAATATGTAGTATGATTCTTTTGAATGTGTGTTTAGAATAGAAACATCCCGCTTACCTTATGCATTGAAATATCATAATCTTAGCCTCCGGAACTGCCATTGTAAACTTTGTTGAAATTTGGTTTACCTTTGTGTATTGAAAAACCTATGGCACTTTGCATCCATGCAGCATAAGATTCAATTCCCCGCATTTCCTTGTTCCAAATTCCATGCAAACACTGTAGTTATAGAGGTGTCAGAAATTGTTGTTGAACTAGTTACCACACTTATTCCTGATTGGCAAAAACATTATCTTAGTTTGAAGTATTTGGCAAAATAGTTTCTTTTTATAGTCACTTTGCACAATGAACACTTTTTTATTTTGCAAAATAGTTTCTTGACATTGTAGGTTGTTGAGAAGGTCATTTTGCAAAAAATGATCAAAAGTAGGCCATTTTTTTAAGACATTTTAAAAGGGTTTATTTTCACCACTTACTCTTAGTTTATGCTTATTTCCATGTGATTAATGTAGCTATACTCATATGTAACTCTTTGCAGGTTGTGGAGGATGGCTATGAATTCTTTGCCAACCGACAACTTGTAACTATATTTTCAGCACCCAACTACTGTGGAGAATTCGACAATGCTGGCGCAATGATGAGTGTAGATGATACATTAATGTGCTCCTTTCAAATATTAAAGCCTTCAGATAAAAAATCAAAATTAAACTTTGGCAGCACAACCACAACGAATCCCGGAAACGCTTCAACTGCAGTAAATGTTTTTGGGAGCACAACTACAGCTAAACCTGGAAGCAGTCCAGCAGGAGTCAAGGTAAATGCACTAAGATTTCACTATATTCAGACTTCAGAAGGTCAATCCCAAATGCGCACTATGTATTCAACCTAAATTTGAGATTAGATTCTCTGTTCTTCGAAATTAAGAAAACTCTTATTTGTTTTTATAAAGATTAAAAAAAAAGTTTTCCTAATCTAAAAGAGATAGCTTAAAGTGTCAGCCATGTGGTTTGCTTCCATAAAGTCTGAGGTTCAAGTCTCTCCTGGGCACTTACATAGCTAATGCTATAGTTTCCTGCCCTTAAATATTGTAGGGTTAGGCGGGACAAGAAAAAAAGGTTGTCATTTATGATCAAACGAGGTTATATTTTTGAATATTTTGATCCATGGAAAAGAAAAATAGTCAAAATGATACTTTTTGTAGTATTTATAAAACAAGGATTTTATATATAAATGCTTATATTTTTTGTGGACATAAGATGAGGTTTAAATGTCAAATTTAGCTGGGGTATGAAAAGTATTTTTTGACTTTATTTTGTATTATTGTGTTTGAGAATTTTCCAATTTCTTTATAAATGGTGTCCATATCCTCAAAAAGAGAAAGGTTTATAAATCAGGGTAGAAAGTATTTGAATGTTTTGTTGAGTCTGATGATTCTGAGTTACATTTTCTTTTTGGCTTGCAGTCCTTCCTTGGTGCCAAGGTATGAGATTTGGGCTCTTGGCAGGTCAGAGAGGATTTACCATTAGCCCATTTTGGCTTCATGAAATGGTCAAGGTTCATGACAAGAGTTTGAGACCCCCCATTAGTTTTTAATTTTACTTGTAATATGTTAAAATTGTAAAATTGGAAAGGAAAAATGTCTTTTTTTTTAGAAACTAATGCAAAGCTTGTCTCCCCCTAATATAAAAATTGGGCTTGAAGATAGAAAAGGTTCTGTAATCTTCTTCTATTTTTCTCTTCCTTCTCTGTACACTACTACTAATAGCTGCTTGCTACCTTTGTTGTTGCTATGGATTATTGCATATCACTTTGCTTTGGGACCACAAAAAAAAAAAACAAAAAACAAAATGTCTAAACCTTCCTTGTCTATATAATTGTTATAAGTTGATAAAAACATAAAGAGAAGTCTCAATATAAACTTTTACATGGTCCTCATTTTGTTTTTTTTTTAATTATGTGACTTGCTTGATTAATGTCCCTATTGATTGTGAATACTTATCTGAGTTTAACCTTTAGGTCTATGTGATGTAAGGTGATCTAATAGTGGATCAGACACTTTGAGGTTGGAGTTTTTTTTAGGTACTTAAATATTGTCATAGTTTTTTTTTTTAAATAAAAATAATAATTAAAGCAAGTCCCTTTATAACTTTTCAAAATTTTATTAATGTGGTATTTTATATTTGAATAATCTTTATATAGTCATACAAAATTATAATTATAACATATAAATAAAAATAAATTCTATATTATAATAAGTTATGTTTCTCAAGTTTCCTTTCTAAATAATTTGCATTATCTAGTTACAATTATTTAAACTTTGCTAAAAAAGATAAAACTTATATTGCTTTAAAAGTTTGAAGTAAAATAAAATAGCTTGAGACAATGATTTATTCTTTAGAACTTTTATTAAATCGTTAAACATAGGGAAACATAATAACTTGACTTGACTGCATAGATAAGAAGCCCAAAAATTTATTGTTGTATCCAGGGCCTCAATTTATAGTCCATAGTGGGCTCAGTTTATAAACTTTTCATTAAAAATATATGTATAACAAAAAATTATGACTCCTAATCCTAAATTAAACTTTTGGGTCGCCCTAGTTATATCTGCATGTGAGTACAAAAATGTTTTACTGTATCTTAAGTGGGAAAAAACCAATGATGGAATTTGACTAGCTATGTTGGAGTAGATTACAAAATGAGATAATGGGTGCATATATATTATGCATCCATTATAGAAAATTGTTTCCACAAAGCTCAAAAAATACCATGTGACAAGTGGTACTTGTTCACCACTTCCACAACAAATCTTTATCTTTTCATGATTTCATCCCATACTTTCTATTACATTTTGTTTTTCTCTAATTATAATAATGTGATTATGGCAAGGCAAACATAATAGTAAAACTCACCTCTCTTTTTAATGTAGCTAGTGAAAGAACAAGAAGTTAGGTAAAGTGACAGATAACCACACCCAACTTCCAAACAAGATTTTATATGTATATGTTATGGTGACAAATCCATGATTTATATATGTATAAATATACATATGTGTGTGTAGACACTATTATTTATTAGTAGTACTATAGTAGTAGTTTGGTGGTGTCATGGTTACCATGGGCGGCCACTAAAGTAGCTTTAAGAAAACAGATAAGAGGACCACTTCTTCCAAAATCCAACCTAAGTTCATAATTATATAAACAGTATAGTTTAGAGTTTTGTGAACTGAGGAGAATAAATTGCAGTGTCACGTGGGTGGGGACTTTTCATTTTTGGCCCTTATAAGTTATAACACAACACTCACTCGCTCAGTCTCTCTTCTCTCATATCATATAATAGATATATACTAATACAAGTTGTTAAATGAAACAAAAAATAGGTGAGGCCCATGTTGTCAACTGCCTTATTATAATTTGAAGTCTCTGACATAATAAATAAGCTATTTGTCATTTCTAATTATTATGTTCACGTCGTACACATATATAATTATATAGTTCTAATGACTACGTTTCATATCAGTTCCTTGTCCCAATTTTTGTTTGTTAGAATAGCCCTGTCAGTTGAGCCAATGTATTGTCGCAGTCGAGTCGACATTGGTGCGAGCTCTCTTATTGGTGGGAGGGTGGTCGGGTCTCTCGTACGTACCTACGGGTGCCGATGGGTGAGGTGGTGGTCCAAGTGGTGGTTTGGGTTGGCTCGAAGTGGTCCAGTCACCAAGTGTAGCACATCCAAAGATGTTTTCTTCAAATGTTGTTTTTAATGTGTTTTTTTGTTATCTTCATTCCTTGGTTTGTTGGTATTTATCCGAGTATGTTTATGTTCATGCTCAAAGTAGATTAACTATGTCATTTGGGACCTTGGCTTTTGCCCTTGTTGGTGGAGTCTTTTTTCTCCTCTTATGGACCTTTGGTGTCTTATTGAGGTGTTTTCGATTCGGTTTTGGTATACCGTCGCTTGATAGTCTTATCGTATCTGTGATGAATTGATTCATTACATGTTACTCTTAAGGAGTTGTTTGGTATGAGGTTTGGGTTTGTGGGAGTAGAGTTAAAGGGGGTTTAGATTAAGGGGATGTGAAACTCAAATATTTAAAAAGGTTAAGATTACTCTAAAATCAAGCTAAAAAATTGGACCCACTTGGAAATAAAAACCCCAAACCATTAAAAATAAATTTAACAAACATGGGTTAGATTTGACATTCTCATTCCTACCAAACCAAACTCTCATACCAAACACCCCCTAAGAGTTTTTGTTGTACTTTCAAAATGTAACTTTTACCACTAAAAAACTAATTAGTAACTTAAGTATAATATTCAATATTTTAATTGCAATCTTTCAAACCACATTCAGATTTTTGCCGCAAATATTCTAATCTATTCTATTAAACAAATTCTTACACATCAAGATTATTATTATTGGAAGAGAGCTTTTAAAGTATGGTTTAAGTTCAATACCAACTATAAATTTAGATTATTAAAAAACAAAAATTAAAAATATTTTTTTGTTGTTTTATATAGTTGATACAGAATGTTAGAAATAATACAACAGAAAAAAAACGAAACATATAAAAAAAAATATTTGATTGAAGAACATAAATGTGAAAATACAATACAAAGAATAAATCAAAGCTGAGGCACGCGAAACACGTTTTTCTTAAAGCAGATTTGTCTCATCTACCTAAACGATGCTAGAGGAATCGTGAGATTCCACTTCTCAAAATACAACAGCTATCAAGTAGGACGAAAACATATATGCTCAGGCGAACTCGAAGAGAAAAAGACTAAGACTTTGCCTATGATACTCTGCATTTGTGTGTAATAGAATGAGAGGAGAAACATCTTTTTATAGGCTTCATAGAGGGTTGAAAATATATATGAAATCAAGTACATCAATGCCCAAATATCCCACAAAATCTAGGATCTTAATTTTTGAAAATCAATTAGAATTAATCACACATTATTTTAGTGGTATCAGCTTTGACCAAAATAATTTACTGAAAATCAATCAGAATTAATCACACAATATAATGATAATCTCAGTTTTGACCAAAATAATTTACTGAATAATTACCATTTTAGACATCAATTTATCATCCACTCAATTTTGTCAAACATAGAATAGGTCTCTTAAGTCTATTTCTAATTAATTTATATATATATAGATTTTGATTTAATTTGTTAATTTGCTAATTTAATCATCACTATATTAATGTAGTTTAAATGACAGTATTTTTATCTTTTAAAAAAGGTTCACCCTGGATCTATTTCAATCAAAAGTTTTTTTTTTTTTTGGTTGAATCATAATTAAACTTAGTAATCAACTTCAACTAGCCAAAATGCTAGTTTCATTTTATTTTTTCTAAGTCAATGAATACTGCCTGAGCTGGCTCAGACTCACACTCACACACTATGTCTCTAAAATTTTAAGAATAACAACAACCATAATTTCAAGAAAAATAAAATAAAATAAAAAAAGTTTGTGATAGTGGGAAACCACGAAAAAAGAGGAGTATAGTACAGAGTGAACAGTGGTCCCGTACCATATCATATCATATATGATAAGTAGTATGAGATAGGTGAGTGAGTTGATCACGATTCAAGGACCTCAACTCAGTACTATCACAACACTTTTGTCTTTGTTTTTTTAGAGTGTAGTTTAATGTAATGAATATCCCAAACCACTGTGACACTGTCACCTTCTTCTCTTACAAAATATAATAAATCTGATACTCAAATGATATGTCACTCTACATATCATACTTTTTTTGACCTAAAAATTAAACCTTTTTTTCTAGGTCATAGGGTGGGTGGGAATTTGTTGAAGTCTTGGTTTAGTAGTTATTGAATTCACCCTCCCAAATATATTTATATATATATATATATTCTTTAAATTATTAGTTGTGATCTGAACCATGACAAATTCTCCAAACCTACCAAAAATTATTTCATTATTAGAAAACCAATCATGAAATCCTTATATTACACCTAACCTATTGGGATTTAACATTATGGTGAAAAAAAATATTAATGAAAATACATGTTCCATTTAATTTTAAAACTATTTTTATTCCAAAACATTGAGAACCGTTTTTAAAAATATATATTTTATATTTTTATCTATTATTTTTAGAGGGGTATATAACAAATTTTCTTCACAAGATTTATATAGCAAATTTCAATTCTTACAATACTCACATTATCTCTTTACAAGCTATTTTCTTTAAAAAAAAATTGGAGAATGGATCATTTTAAATCATCCAACAGCTCCTTTAAACAATACTTTATTTTACATTTTTTTAAATCCAAATATTGCTTCTCTACATTAATAGAATATATACAACTCCTTTAAATATATATTTTTTTTGCCTTTTTCTTTCTTTCTCCTTCTAAATTTATTAATTTTTTATGTTTTTTTATTATTTTAATTAATAAAATTGTTTAAAGATATAATATTTAAAGATATATATATAGTGTAATATAAAATAAAATAAAATAAAAAGTAGAATTTTAATAATATATTTTAAAAGATAAAATATAGACATTGCTGGGAGTATTATTGGTAACAAATTCATAGTTGAAAATCATTGCCTGAAACTATTATAATTTTTCAATTTTTTTTTTAAATATAGAGAGAGAATCTTTAGTCAGCTTATAAAAAAATTATGAAATACATAGTTGAATTTAAAGTATTAGGTGTATCACATGGATCTGCCTAGTTGGTTGGTGGTTGGTTACATGGGTACTAGTACTACAATTATACATTTTAAATTGTACAATAAATATTATAATAAGCTAACATATATTAATTAATTGTAATTATTAATTAAAAACAAAAGTAAAAGTCAGAGATGCCATGAATGAAATGAAACACAGCACATGGATACTTACAACCTTATAAATCTCTTATTCCAAATACCAACACCAAATTCAGTTCACTTACTCCAATTCCTATATATTTATTAATTAAACAAATATAAGCACTACTACTTCTCTCTCTAAAAAAAACTACTACTTATTAATGAATGTTCCTTCATAAAAAATCAAACTATATTGAAAATATAATAAAATGTCACTACTTATCAGATTCTTGGCTCAGGTTTTTAAATTATACTCACACATAAATAAATCTATATATAAATAATTTACAAGAGAAAGGGATCTTTTTTTTAGTTAATAATACATATAATCGTTAGAACTCACTCTTAGCTATCTGTTAATTATCTATGTTGGTACATTTTTATTAGTTTAATTAGCGGTGACAATATCTAAATTTTTTTAAAGTTACACTTTAATACTCAAATTTTTTGTGGTAATACATAAATTTACAATTTCAATGCAACTGTTAGTAATCATCGTTAACTGCTCATTAAGTATTCAGGTGGAACATATGAATTCGGGATAATTTTAGACTAAATTCTTTAAATATTATTAAAAACTAATTAATAATATGGATTTTGGGATGATTTTGAATTTCAAATCTAATTTTGGTTGTTTCGAATTCGCAGTTTTTATTAATTAATTTTTAATAATCTTTTAGATTTTTTAAAATTTAAAATAATTTTTATAGTATTTAAAGAATTTATGAATATTGGAAAATTTCACTATAATACTTATATTTACAAATATAAAAATATATTGTATGAATACTTAAGAGACAGTTAATAATGAATATTAATAGTTGTACAAAAATTTTATATTTATGTATTATTATCGCAAAAAAAAAATTTAAGTACTAAAATATAATTTTTATGAGTGAAACATAGTTTAAATAATTACTATTATTATTATTATTATTATTTAGTCAAGAGTTGCCGTGTTTCATGTGAAAAGTTTCAAAATGCTCAATAAATATCTCATTTTAAAATTTATATATTTCAAAACAATTGGCACAGTTTGATGGAATATGCCCAAATAAAAATAAATGAAAGACTTAATAAGTGCCACTCAAATGAATTGTCGTTTTTAAGGAAAGACTTTTTGGGAGAATTCACGCATGCATGTATATAAAATAAAGCGCCATGAGGAATGACAACGCAACTTAAAATCCCAAAAAAATGAAAAAATTGACTTTTATAAATTAAATTTTTAAGATAGCTGAAATTGTGTAATCATCATCATTATTATTATTATTATTATTATAGTAAATTATTGGTATTTAAAAAAGACAAAATTCAAAATAATAAAAAAATGATTAGTTTTGCACTAACAATAACATACATACATATTTGTGAAACGTAAGCGGTGACCAATGTTTAGAGATGGATGGTCCATAACTTATTTGTTTGTACACAAAAAAGACAAGAATATTAATAAAGAGAAAGAGAAAGAGATCGAAAAGATGAGAAGAAAAGTCTACTCTCTCACTCTTCTTGAGTATTCACTCTTTGATTAAATTAGTGTTTTTTTTTTATAGATATTAACGTGGAAAATGTCTGGAGAAACCAGATAGATAGAGACAAATTGAGCTGAAATTTGGGTTGAAACCAATTGTCCAATTCTTTGTTTACAAGTGCTTTTAGAAACGTAGTCGCAATCTTTAATGTTGAGTCTTGTTCGTACCGACGTGTTTTTTACGTAAAGCCAATGAAAATTAACTTTACTTTTTTATCAACAAATTAGTTACTATAATAGTAATAATTCGTGGTTAAAAATTATTACCCGATTGCTCATTGACCTTTTTCTTTTGAAAGTAAAACTCACATTTCATTCAATAAATATATATTACTGTTAGAGATATTTGCGGTAAAACTATTTAAATTATTGTATTTGTAATACTTAAGTACTAAAGTTTTTTTTTTGTGACAAAAGTACCTTTCATTCATATTTTGGTACAGTTTAGTATAACTGTCAGTTTCATAATGAAGTTTGCCTATATGGTGTGAAATTTGTTTATACCTTAAGTAATTTCACTGCAAACATCTCTTAAATTATATACTTTCACCGAAAACATCTTTTAGATTAAGTACTTTCGCCGCAAATGTCATTTTAATTAGACACTTTTGCCTAAGTTTTATAGGCGAACTTAATGGTAAGAATTGACAGTTGTACCAAACTGCACCAAAACATAAACAAAATGTATTTTCACCGCCAAAAAAATAACTTATAAACTTAAGTGCTGCAAACATAATAATTTAAATACTTTCACCGTAAATAACCTTTATTATTATTAAAAATGATATAATTAATATATGTGGCATCTATATGAATGTATATTTTTAATTACCATATTATGATTAAAATATTTGTCGATATCTAATTATTAAAGATAAGTTTTAATTGAAAAATGACAAAATACATTGAAACATAATGTTAAAATATCTGTCAAATATAGATTTATTTTTGTCAAATTTGATATTATATTTAATACATTCATTACAGTTAGAGATAATCTAGTAAGATCGGCAATTGATTCTCTTTTGATTCCTATTTAAGAATACATAGTCATTTGAACTTGAACCATGTTATTTTTTTAATATAAATGATTTTATGACAATATTAAAAATAAAATTACTTTTCAAATGTAACAAAAACTCATAATTGTCACTTGGCGTAACCGAGGGGACCAAATGAGTTTTTTTTTTAATTAAATAGAGAACTAAGAAATAGTAATAAGTGTAACACGAGATCTAATATATATAAATATATATATATTTATATATATATATATAGAGTCCGGTGCTCGAGACGAAAAGGAATAGTATTTTTTATTTTTTTAAATTCTAAACTCAATTTCAAAATATACATTGTTGTAAATTACTTTTTTTTATTAGTATAATTTAGTATAAGGTACTAGACTCAATATTAAATTATATAAATAATGATTTTTTTCAGGTAGTGTCGAACACCGCTGATATTCTTTAGTATTTACCATTTGTTTGGTAGGAGGCGTTAGAGGAAGAATGGATTGAAGACTATGAATCGGGTTGATCCATTCTTAGGTTTCATTTGTTTGTTAGGGAGGAAAGAGTCGAGGAATAAGGAAGGGTGTGGATTGTCAATCCACTTTAATCCACCAAAAACTATCATTCCTTAATAAGATGGATCGAGAAAGGGAAGTATAAATTTAGTATATATTCCTTAACAATTATTTATTAATATTATTTTCTTTCCTTTCAACTTACCAAACAAGTTTTAAGTAGACACAATCTTTCCTCTCGTTTCATTTCATCTTTTCCTCACCTCGTATACAATCCATACTTAATGCATTTCATCTTTCTTTCCAAACAAAGTGAATTGGTATTGGTAATTAATTAGATATTGGGTCATACTCAACAATAAGAAAAGTTGAATTGGTATTGGTAATTAATTAGGTATTGGAATGGGTCCCAATCATAAATTTCTAGAAACAATGTTACTAGAGCAGCCTAACAAATTTAGGGGTTGAGTTTGGGTAGGCAGAAAAAAGTTCCATAGTTAACTTATCAAATCAACTTTGCTTATATAGATTCTCCATTGCTCTTGCCCCAACTCATGGAATGGGGACCATTTGTTTGACTATTTAGAATCGGTCAAAAACACCTCTTTTTTTTTTAATATCTTATCAGAAAATTCATCTCACCCCTTCCAAGTTCAAACACTCTTACCCTTAGGGCACGTTAGATTCTTAAATAACAACACTAATTATTAAACTCTCTTTCACTGTCTTTTTCTTGAGAGTTCTAACCACTTTTTAACTCTACCGACTGTTATATAATTTTATTTTATCTATACATATGGGGCAATTCTCTTATAAGAGATTTACTTTTTAAGCCCTATCAGCCGGGCTTTTAGTGTTCTCGATCTGTGAACAGTTTTTGGCATGATTTTTTTATGACCGTGTATATTATAGCTATTTAGAGCATCATGCAAATTTTCAGAAAATTCCAAATAGTTTACAGTACCGAAATCTAAATTCATACATGTTGTTGCACGCATGACTAATTTTTTTTATGCGCGTGGAAAGCATATTTGAACCTAGTTTTCAGTACTGTAAACTATTCGGAATTTTCTAAAAAACTGCAGGATGCTCTAAACAACTACAATATACACGGTCATAAAAAAAATCGTGTCGAAAACTGTTCACGGGTCGAGAACACTGAAGAATCTCATCGATAGAGCTTAAAGTAAACATCGTATACGAGAATTGTCCATATATATATTTATTATGGTCCTACTCCTATTATTGCATGCCACCAAGCTATAGGTGCATGGTCCTACTTGTTATAAATCTAAAAGAAAATGTTACCCCACTAACAATTATGCTAGGCTCATCATCATCAACAAGGTTTTGGAATTTGGTGGCTGATATTATTTTTTCCTTATGATATCATAAAAATATCACTGTTTTTATATATAATTTTTTTTGGCTCAAATTTTTTGGGTCCTCAAGAAGTGGATAATAAGTCACTCTACTACTAACTCAATCCACTGAACAAAACAAACCCACATGGAGATGGTTTCCTCTGGTATTGACATTTGGAACCTAGAGTTTTTTAGTAAGTATTTTTTAGTACTAGTAAATAATGATTTATGACCACAATTGAGCCACTTGGAGAAACTTTACCACTGTATGTGATGTAAGTGGGAGCTCATATCAATTGATTTGATTCAACTCATAAACATATGCAGTGGTTGAAGAACAGAACAAGCTAGGGCCAGCTGTTATGTTTGATTCTCCTCTTTTTTTAACACACAAAAATAGTTTGAGTTGATCAATAATCTGTCGTTTTGTTTTAACAAGGGCACTGTAGTAAGTGACATGTATCAAACTTTGCTAACTTTCGTGTTCACAAATTAGAGGTTGAAGAAGGCAAATGGAGAAAAATTGTAAGTGAGAGTGATTATTCAAATGGAATACTTCTTGCTTGAATAAAAGACTATTTCATAAACTTTTTGGTATTTCATGTAGACCTAACTTGAACACCTTGACCAGTATATAACATTATAACTATGCCAAAAGCATGGTTCCTTCTATTTTAATCTTCTAAATATACAAGGAATGGTATATATCTAAGGATATGCTTTTGTATGGAGCAAATATTTTGCAATGTGTAAGGAACACGTTCTTACACTTTCACTATCAATCCAAAGTGCAAAACCCTATTTTAGTTCAAAACCAAGTCAATCCATTCCATTCTAATCCATAATAGTGCATATTGGTTCCTTATTTTTTTTAATGTTAAATTATATATTAAAAATCATTAAAATTCATAAATAATAAGAAAAATAATTATATGTTCATTCAAAATATGTACTCAAATATTACACACTATAACATTGTAGTTTAGCCTAACAAGCGCTCAGGCTGAAGGGCTTTGTGGGTGCTGGCGAGTGCGGCTGTTAGGGGTGTGCGAACGGTGGAGGGCTGGTATGGGTCTGGGTGTGGCTGGCGAGGCACTGGTGGTTCCTAGCTGGGATGGGTCGGGTCGGGTCGGAAGTGGTTGTGGTCAACACTTTTGTATTGGATTTGGGTTGCTTTAAGTTCAAGTGTTTGTTTTTGTTTAGTTTATGTTTATACACTGTTTGTGAATACTAAATATATGATGTTTGACACTATGGGTAATTGAGGCTTTTGCGTGTTCCCCTTTTTATTTTTATGTTAGCACAAATAAGAATTTTAGATATTTCAATTCAATCTCTTTGGATCGAATTTTCGTTGTACACTCATACTTCTTAATTCTCACAGGTGGCACTAGTAAAAGTATATAAGAGCATTTTTTTTTTATCAAAATATAAGAGCATATTTTCTAAATAAATACAAGATGGCAAAAAGATTAAGATTCTTAAACTAAGCAAATCCCTTCCATATATCAGGATTGATCATTTACAGAACAAGACTATTATACTCAAAAAAAGAAAACCAAAGTTACAGCATCATATAATAGCAGCGACCGAAACTTTTCCTCTCTCACCTTCCTCATCTTTTTCTATAACCCCCCAAAAAAAAGAACAGGCGGGGAAAGACCAAGATTCTCACTCTCTCTACATACATACGTACAGTAGTATATCTACAGTCTCAGATTTTCTCGAGTTAAACAAAAGAAAGACAGAAAAAGTAAAAAAAAAAACCTTTGGAAAGAGCCTCATGTGTAACTTCTCATCGAACTCTGATTCTGATCTTGAGTAGAAAATTGGGGATGTTTTTGGAACCATCCATGATGTTCTTCCCTGTGGTTTTGGCAAAGAAAAAGTGGGAATCTTTTTATTGGTCGCCATACGAAGGCTACTATAGCCTGGTATGGCATAGCACGGCATTTATGTATGTACAATGATACTAACTGGCTTTTTCTTGTTGAGTTGGGAAGTAAAAACCCTCTTCTTTTGTCTTCATATCAGTCCATTGAATTTGTCTCTCCTCCACTTAGAATCCATGGGTGTCCTGCATTATACAATGAACAAAACAGAGGTCAGTCACTGGAAATCTAAACTCCAAAACCAAGTTTTGATAAACTTTGCATGCAAAGGTTCAAAGGGATTTTTTTTTAAAAAGAACAATCTTGATGAACTAGACTTGAAGTCAAAGAAAGTTCTGTATATTCTGTGACTTTTTCTATGAAAGACTTCTAGAAAGGGTGATACCAGATTTAGATCCAAGAAAAAATCAACCTTTTACCGAGAAATTAAGACCATAGTAATAATTAAAAACGAGGAAAAAAGAGAGAAACTTACTAAGTGCTTGTTCTGCTGTTAATCTTCGGGAGGCATCCTTACAGATCATTTTTCTCAACAAATCCTTAGCCGATGGAGAAACCGATCGGAAAAGTCTAGTCGGAAATCTCAAGTTTCCCCTCAAAACAGACTGGAAAATCTCGGTGGCGGACTCGCCGTGAAACGGCGGAATCCCAGCCAACATAATGTACAGAATAACGCCGGCACTCCACACATCGGCCTTCTCGTTGTACTCTCTGCCCAAAAGAACCTCCGGCGCCACATAGTACGGCGTACCCACCACTCCTTCGATCAAACCGTCCTCGTTAAGCCACTCAGCGGAGCCGAAATCAGCGAGCTTGAGGTTCCCCATGGAGTCGAACAGAACGTTCTCCGGCTTAAGGTCTCTGTGAACAACGCCGAGACGGTGACAATGAGCCAAAGCTTCGAGAAGCTGCTTGATCAAAGAAGCAGATTCAGACTCGGAAAGAGTCCGGCCGACGATGCGGTCGTAGAGAGTAGCGGATTCGCAGAGCTCGAGGACGACAGTGAGAAAATCTTCGTTTTCAAAGACATCAAAGATTTGGAGAATGTTGGGATGAGAAGCCAAAAGGGTCATGATCTTTGGCTCCTTCTCGAGACAAGCTCTGTCAGTGTCATCGGCGAGAACCCTTTTGTCGATGATCTTACAGGCGACGAAGTCGTCAAGAACTGGGCTGAAGGCTCGGACGATGGTGCCGAAGCGTCCGCGGCCAATTTCTTCGAACAGTTGGTATGCGTTTTTAGGTGCTTCACACATTTGAGAGAAAGAGTTTTTATTTTTAGGTTGTTTGAGTTGTGTTTTTTTTAGGTGTTTGTGAGTTAATATAGAAGAAGATGAAAGAAGAGCTTGTTTGGTACAATTTTCATTTTTTATTTTTTTAAATAAAAAATAAAAACAGAGTGGAATTTGATAAAAGGAATATTCGAAAGAAAGCCAGTTAAAGATTCTACACGTTCATTTTTTTTTTCTTAAGAATTGAGTAAAGATCGGTGCTTCTGGACCGTTGGATGGGTTTTGATCATCGTTTTTTGTACGGTATCCAACTCCAGCTGGCAACTGAACTAACCATTTTCGCACTCTCTTTTCTTTCCTTACTCGGTTTCCTTTTCTAATTTAATTTTATTTATTTATTTATTTTTCTTTGCTTACACCGCCACACTTCTACGTATTTATTTATTTATTACTTTTTTTATAGAAGATTCTGTTTGGGCTTCTTATTATTTTTTAACTAAATATTAAATTTAATTATTTTTTTTATCAAATTCATTAATGTTATTTTATTTTCAATATGGGTCAAATTCGTTTTAATATTCATTCTGTAATTAGAAATAATTATCGTAATGTAACAGAAATAAGTCATATCAAAATAATGAAAAAAAAATCTAACTTTTGAAATTTCACTATAACTGAAAAAACTAAAATGATATATATTTTTTCATAACTAATTCATTTTAACTAACTCTCCTAATTAAAAGCCACAAAAACAAACTTCATGAAATTTGGATGTTTTAAAGTTAACGCCTGTTTTTATCTTTAAAAAAAAAAGTGAACACCTTTTATAAATGTTTGGTTAGTTTAATTTTAAAAAATTATTAATTGTTTTTATTAAGTTTGTATGATTGTTATATAAAATTTAAATAAATAAAAAGTGTTATATATATAAAAGAATGATATAAATATATTAAAAGAAAAATTAAACCAAAATATTTTTATGTTTTTTTTTTAAATAATACGATAACATTTTAAATCACAAATTATCATATTTAAGATAAAATATATTTATGACATTATTCACTTTAATAATTGGATAAGAAATGTTATTCTAATTTCTTATTTAATTACAGTCATATTATTTGTACACGCAACACTTATATATAATAACTAAATATTTATTATAGTAAAATTTTATAAAAAAATGGGATTATGTATTATATGTTATATATTATAATAATAATACTTTATAATATTTGAATTTATATTAAATATCTAGTATTGTATTATATATTATTATAATAATGATATTTTATAACATCTGAATTTATATTAATATAATTAATAAATATTTTGATATTAAATATTATTATAATAATGATATATTATAACATTTGAATTTATATTAATATAATAAATATATATCTAATGATATTTTATAATATTTAATATTATATTAATGTAATTAATAAATATTTATTTTTAATTAATTAGTTTTAAAAGTATATTCTATTAAATATTTGAAATACTCTGTCAAAGTAAATAAAAAAATTTGTTAAAATAAAAAATATATATTTGTTAGAGAGTAATATTCTTTTTGAAATGACATATAATTTGTTATTTTTTACTAAAATAGGGAAGAAGAAAAAATGGTATGCAAAATTTAGGGAAACCACAATTTGTGGAACCTACTTTATAGCTTAGGATTCTAAAAATAAAATTATATTTGATAATGTAAACTAATTTAAGAAAGAAAAGTGAGCATTATAATAATTACCCTACATGACCTTGGAATATGGTCAAAACTAAATAATGGGATCTCTTGATTTAATAAAATTACTTAACTTTTCTCAAATTTCATTTTAAATTAAGAAAGTATATATATATATATATATTATTTCTAAAGTTAAATCAAAGATAAATAAAGACAGATATCAAACTTTAATTTGAAACCATTGAAAAAAAGAAATAAAAAAAAATGAATTTGAAAGGAGGATGTTAATGAAGTGTAATTTACACTTTTATTTTTATTTTATTTTATTTTATCTGTTAAGGTAGGAAAAAGGTAGCATTATTTCTGGTATGAAGTTATGGTGGTTTATTATGGTAGGAATAGAGTTAGGTAAAAAAAAAGTTACAACCGACCTTTCCTTCAACTTATTATTATCTGCTAAAGGTCAGTTTGAGGACACCATGTTAGCTTATGCCAAGTGGCAAATTAATTAATCACTTGTTATTACTAGATGAGAATGGTGCCCCTAAGTGCATCTCCAATGGCAACTAATTTAAGAAGAAATGTTAAATATTATATTTTATTTAATTAGTACAAACTTAACTAAAAAAACAAAGCAACTTTGTTAGTAGTGGGCAACATTGCTAAAAAAAATAGAGTTAAATATTTAGCATTATGTTGACTAAGACTCACATGAATATAAGGCAACGTTATTTGCACTAGCATTATTGATGTTGTAAGGGGCATCAGTGGTATCCAATACTACAAGAAAGTGACATATTACTAGCAATTCAATATCGAGTCTCATATATTTGATTTTAATAAGTATTATAGGGTATTACTAAATAATTATAAGGTGAGACCTCATGTAGTATTGGACACCTTAAGATGTCAAATAACAACACTCTTACTAGATTTAGTTTATTTTATAGTTTACTTTCATAAGGATGTCTATGGTAGTACTTTTTACCCTACCGTTATTACACACCCCTTAAATGGACATGTATGAGTGTTTTTATTCTAATGTTTTTTCATAACATTATTCGTTATAGTTATATCAAAAATTCTGCAAGTTTTAAAAAAATATCGAATAATTTATAGTATCAAAAACAGAGTTTAAACAGTTGATTTTACGCGTGTATAAAAAAAATAAGCACGAGTGCAACAAACTATTTGAACTTTGTTTTCGACATTGTAAATTATTCGGAATTTCTTAAAAACTTGTAGGAGATTTGTTATAACAACAATGAACAGAATTAAATGAAATATATATATATGAGAATTCTTCTATAGAGACTTTACTTTAAGCCTTACCGGTGGGACTCTCAATGTTTTCGACCCGTGAATATTTTTCGGCGCGATTTTTTTTTGTGACCGTGTATATTGTAGCTATTTAGAGCATCCTGCAAATTTTCATAAAATTCTGAATAGTTTACAGTACCGAAAACTAAGTTCAAACATGTTGCACGCGTGACTATTTTTTTATGCGCGTGGAAAGCAACATGTTAGAACCTAGTTTTCGGTACTGTAAACTATTCAGAATTTTCTGAAAATTTGCAGGATGCTCTAAACTACTACAATATACACGGTCATAAAAAAAAATCACGCCGAGAACTGTTCATAGGTCAAGAAACACTGAAAGCCCCACCAATAGGGCTTAAAATGAAACTCTTCTAAAAAAATTGTCCTCTATATATATGTTGAATTTTTGGCAAGGTTAGAAAATTAATATTATAATTATTTGGTTTTCTGTATTTGCTAAATATAATACTTATATTCCTGTTAAATATGAATTAGTGCTAAAGTTTAAAAATTAAGCATAAATATACGTTATAGCAAGCTATACCCTATTTTAGATTTTTTTTTAAAAATCACATATTAGAGTTACTTGTGAAGTCAACCATTTTCTTTAGTGTTAATATAATGATGAAATTTGAATTATTTGTTTAACTAAGTCTATAAGTTTACGTGTGATGGCTTGAATCACGCATGAGATCAATTGCATTAATTTTCCGAGGTTTTACTAAATCGTTAGAGACAAAATCTTTTTATTCTAATAAAATGTTTGAACTTTGACTTACACTTGTGGCACATAAAATTAAATTAGGAGTGTTTGACAAAATAATTCTATTTAATAGTTATTTTGTGTAATAGTTTAGTTTTAATAGTTACTTGTAAATTACAATTTTAAACACTATTTTATAAAAAAAATTATTAATATAATATTTTTTTGTAAAATAATATTAAAAAATAATCACTTTTACTGATTAGTGCATAAAATTATAACATAAATAACCACTGGTGGTGGTAGTGGCATGATGATAAGAAGGTAGTCTATTATGACTTTTATATTAATAAGAAACTAATAATATTGTCTCTCCCAATTAGGGATGTAAATTTTCCCCACAGGAACAGGATCTTGCGGGGACCCACCCCTAATGGGGCGGGATTCCCTACCTAAACGGGGAACAGAACGGGGACAAATGTCATTTTGTAAACTCCGAATGTTATACGGGGCGGGGATGGGGATAGAACTCCCGCTTCGACGAAGCCCTGTTTAATTTTTTTTATTTATTTTACATGTTTCCTTATCTGGTTTTGTACCATATTAGTTGCCTTTTAAATATTTTAAATTTTATTTTGGACATATTTAATACTTTTAGTGATTAATATAGTGTAATATATATTAATTTTATGTACTCTGCCTTTATTTTAGTTTTAAATAAATAATTACCTACGGGGATTCCCCACCCCACTCCCGACGGGAAATATGCTGGGAGGGGGTGGGGAAGCACCCTCTCCCAATTACGCATCTCGTTTCCATCCCTTCACCCAAGTGTTTTTTATTCGAATGGATCTTGATACTATTGGATATTTTTATATATGGAAAAGAAAGCTTGGGCCAAATATCTCTTTCTATCTCACATGTATCTAATAAATTTCTAAAATGACAATAAATTGAGAATGTGAGCATACCACTTATCCTTCCATTGGCAACCAAAAAATAAAATCAACGATATAATTTTATTTTTATATCAATATTTAATTAAGGTTTATACATTTTTAAATAATGTGTTTTGTTCTATTACTTGTTTAGATCTTATGTTTTGACAAATTATTTTTTGGACTCTATATTTTATAAAACTGTTCAAATAGATCTCTGACCCAATTTTGATGAACAAAAAATTAAATATAATGACACAATTGTTAAGTAGAATAGTTGTATTTTTGTTATAAATTGTTAGTTTAATGGATTATTTATTACTTTAGTTCAAAAAATCTTGATCAAAATGGGGTTTAATGTTTTTTATTTGAATCACTTTACAAAATATAATCTAAAAAATATTTTATCAAAACACAAAGTCCAAATAAGTAATGAAATAAAATACAAGATCCAAAAAAATATAAATATTTTAATTAACTTGAAAAAATCACTTAAATAGAAATAAATGAAGATCCAATAGTACAAGTAATTAACTATAATAAAATAAAAATAATTTAAAATTGATGAAAAGAGAACGTGCAAATTAACACATACTACACATAGCATAAACCAATATTTGGTAGTATCTTTTTCTTTTTTCTTTTTTTACCAAATAGCAATATTTGGTAGTTGTTAGGCTAAAAAATACTCTGCCTCGCCAGAACTTGATTTAAACATAGTAATCAGGCGCAAAGCTTTTGGCCGGCCCAAGTGGCCTATTTTTACTGCGATCAATACTGAGGGTTTAAGTAAATGAGTTCACGAGAACTCAAAAACCAGGCATCAGCGCGGAAGGTAACATATAACCCATCAGCAGAAGCGGTAAAATGTATCATTAATAATTAATATGTTTGACCTCTACGAGATGAGGAGAAGGTAGAGGCGGGAAAGTTGGTTACTTTTTAACCAATCACTTACTCTCACTGGCTTCAAATCTCTTCTTGAAATATCTATAAATAGTCGATGTTGTGAACAACAGAGGCATCTGATTTTTCTTGCAATATTATTCTGTTTGAATAAATATTCATCTGACTTAAGCAATAGGGAGTTTTCTTACAAGTAACCCTCCTAAAAGCTTTGTTTACTTCGAAGATACAAAAATCCAATCATAGAAGAAAGCTAAATGAGAAGAGAAGAAAAATCAATTTCTATAAATATCCAGTCAAATTTTTCGACATCAACAGTAGTTAAAGCAAAAAGGTTAAAAAAATAGAAGTAAAATTGTACACGTACAAATCAAAGAAATGGAAAATAAAAGGGAAATGCAGTTTCAGATATATAGGAAGATATTCTCTTAACATTATATTATTATGATATAAACAAAAACAAATCAAATGAAGTAGAATAACTTTTAATTTTATTTAATAGTATAATTCTAAGGATATCCACACAGACATATCTTTAAATATATATGTATAATTTTATTTAATAGTATAATTCTAAGGATATCCACACAGACATATCTTTAAATATATATGTATGTATATATCCACAATCATCTTTGAGCCACTAATTTTCTAACAAGCAAAGTAGCATAAATTTCAAGTCGTACCAATGTACCATGTGGGGACAAGCTAATTAAAACAAAAGAGAACAAAACAAGCCACACTATTTATTCTTTCTCCACATTAAATTAATATATACCCAGTTTAATTTTCTTCATATAAAGAATCATGGATATTTTGCCACGAATCAAATTCCAAAAAAGCATATCGACATGAATATATGAATTTTCACATTTTTCTTAATTTTATTTTTAAAAAGTATAAATATTCCGTACGTTTTCCAAAAGGTAGGGATGGATGTGACATCATTATATTTGGAAGAATAAGAAATTATTGGTCCAAGTTGTAAAGCTTAGCTTAGTGATAGCGGAAAGATGTCTCTACACATATACATATAATTATTGGAAAATTCTCTACACATATACACCTATACTTATACATAGTCATGCATTTTGTCCCAACCAATAAAGACGTTTTTTTTATTTTTGTCAATAAATTGTAATCTAAATATTTTATATGACAGTGTATTTTATAGTTATAGTAAACTTTTCACTAATTTTTAAAAAATTTTGAATAATTTATAATATCGAAAAAGACTTTAAAATAATTTGTTTCATCACTTGTATTATCGGTATATGGATAGATTACAATTCAATTTTTTTTATATGACGATATACAATGTAGTTATTTTGAATCTCGCACAATTTTTTTAGACATTTTAAATAATTTATAGTACTGAAAATAAAAAAATATATTGTTTTGAAGTTTGCTTTTGGTATCGTAAATTATTTAAAATTTTATAAAAACGGGTGAAAGGTCCTAAATAACTAAAATATACACTATCATATAAAAAAATCGATTATAATTTTTCCACGTACCAAAAACAGAGATGTCCGTACTGGTGGGGGCAAAAGGCATGCCCCCATTGTAGTCGCCCCATATGATTATATATTTCTTCTATGTAAAAGTGTGAACAAAAACTCTTGATTTTAACGGAATATACTTTCAAAACCAATTAAAAAATAAATATTTATTAATTATAGCAATATAAATTCAAATGTGATAAAATACCAATATTATAATAATATATAATACAAAACTAAATATTTAAAAATTATATCAATATAAATTCAAATGCTATCAAATATATTATTCTAATAATATATAACATATAGTATATAATCCTAATTTTTATAAAATTTTGCTATAATAAATATTTAGTAATTATATTAATATAAATTTAAATATTATTAATTTTATTAATAATATTTAATATAAAATTATATATTTAATAATTATATTAATATATATTCACATATTATTATTACAATAATATATAATATATAATAAATACATTATATATAAGTGTCGTATGTGTATAGATAATATGACTGTGTAAGTAAATAAAAAATTAAAATAACATTTATCTTCTATCAAGAATAAATAAGTTCTTTTTTCAATTATTGAGGTGTGATTTGAATAATATCATAAATATTTTGTATCTTAAATAAGGTCATTTGTGATCTAAAAAGTTATCGTATTATTTAAAAAAAATCATAAACAAGATTTTGATTTAATTTTTCTTTCAATATATTTATATCATTCTTTTATATATAATATAGGGATGTAAATGGGGTGAATCGGCCCCACCCCGACTCGCTAAGCTCCCGACCCAACCCGCCAAGGCTTTTGATGCGAGTCGGGTCAGACCCGCCCCGGATGTGATGGAGCGGGTCAGACCCGACCCGGTAAGGTTTTTTTCTCTTTTAATAGAAGAAAAATTAGTTTATTTATTTTTTAAATGTTACAATATAAAAATAAATGGCAAAAAAAATATGTCATAATAGACAGAAATGAGTTGTCCAAATTTTTTTATAAATAGTCTTGCATACTAAAATAAAATAAAAATTTATATACTTCAAAACAAAATATTAATTTTCTCATCTGTCTCTCTTAAATATACTTTGTCTTATTATATATATTTGGATCGGGAATCGCCATAAATAATGATAGTAATTGATCTTTTTTTAAATCTTTAATTACAAAAAAAAAACAAGAAACAAAAAACAAAAAAACAACTAGGTTGGATCATGATCCGACCCACTTCAATTGATAGCGGGTCAGGTCGGATCTCGCCCCGCTCCGTTTTCGCCCCACTTATATCCGGATCGGGGATTGCCCCGTCGGGTCGGGGCTTTGACCCGCCCCAATCCACTAGATTTTTTTGCTATCCCTTAACATTACAAAAAAATCGTACTTTTGTCGGTGCAAATTTGCGCCAGCAAAAGTCAGGAATTGAGCCGGCAAGAGCCCTTTGGGTTTTGCCAATGTAATTTTGCGTCAGCAAAAAGTCACGACATAGCCCCGTCGATAATGGCATTTTTGTCGACGCAAAACGTAATGCGCCGGCAATTGTATCTTTTGGCGACGAAAAAATGCGCCAGCAAAAGATGATTTTTTTAGTGGCGCAAAATTGCGCCGGCGAAAAATGTGTCTTTTAGTGGCAAGTTTTTGCGCTGGGAAAGGTGGATATATGTAGTGACGCATTTTTGCACCAATAAAGGTTGAGACTTTTGCCGCGTAATTTTGCACCGGTAAAAGTATTTTCTAAATAAATTTTTTGATAATATTACTAATTTTATTTTCAATATATTAATATTAATTAATAAATTTCGATTTTAATATTAAGTTCAATTGGAGCCATTCTACGTTTCACACCACCAAATTCATTGTGTTTCCCAGGATGTCTAATCTACAAATTCTCTAATTGCTTCAACACATCATCACCGGAGTAATCTTTCGGTGGTGGCCTGAGTTCTTTGTTACAGTCGAATAGTGCTCGTTTACTCCTCCATTCATGATCCATATCAAGAAACCTTCTATGGCCAATGTATGCAAATTTACTTCTAATCCCTACAGAGGGAGTTTCTTCATTGCATGTGGGGCACGCCTTGTACCCTTTTGTGCTCCTCCCAGACATCATAGCATAAGCTAGGTAGTCGTTAATGGTCCACAAGATTGCTGCACGCATATTGAACAAGGTACTATTGTATGCATTTCGTGTAACGACACCATTCACCCATAACTCCTTCAACTCGTCAAGCAAAGGTCTCATATAGATATCGATATCTTTTCCAGGTGAAGAATGATCTGGAATTAGAATAGACAACATTAATGACTGTGGCTTCATGCACTTCCACAGCGGTAAGTTGTATGGGAAAAGTATCACAGGCCACATGCTGTAAGAGTTGCTCATGTTCCCAAAAGGATTGAAACCATCTCTAGCCAACCCAAGCCTAACATTTCGAGGTTCGGCTGCGAAAGATGGGTACAACTCATCAAGGTGCTTCCACACCTTACTGTCAGCGGGGTGCCTCATCACACTATCTTCCTTTGGCCTTTTAGAATAGTGTCATCTCATATCCTCTGCAGTATATCTCAAACTGTACAACATTTTCAATCTCGGCGTCAACGGAAAGTACCGCATGACCTTATGACCCACTTTCTTTTCGTTCCCACGATTATCTTGCCAGCGACACTCACCACAAACGGGACAAAATTCCAAATTCGCATTCTTCTTCCAAAACAGTGCACAGTCATGCTTGCAAGCATCGATGGACTCATATCTCAATCCAATACTCCGCAACTTTGCCTTCGCCTCATAGTTAGACTTAGGTAAAATTGTTCCGTCAGGCATAGCGTTGACTAACAATTCCAGCAAACCATCAAAGTAATGATTGCTGCACTTGTTAATAACTTTCAGATGCATCAGCTTCACCAAGAAGTTCAATGCGGAATACTCCGGGTATAGTTCACTTGACATCTCCTTAAATAAATAGTCATACTTGTTGCGATGTTGAACATCATCTTGGGGAGGATCATTATAGTTTCCAGCGGGAACGTCATCTTCGGCGTAAACATCCTCCAGGATATCCGCTATCTCATCTCTATCCTGATCTCGTACCACATCTGGTGGCGGCGGCAGCGCCTCTCCATGGTAATGCCACACTTTGTAGGACTGTATGATGCCATTGTTGAATAAATGCATCGAAATTGCATTTATAGGCTGGAACTTAACATTCCCACATTTCTTGCACGGACAACGAACCAAACCCCGATCGTTCACCTGATTTTTAGCGATCTCGAAGAACTCCTTAACACCATTTCTATACTCCAGAGACCAACGATTCCTCGCACTCATCCAGCTTCTGTCGCTCGCCATCTTTAAGAAAAATAATTCAGAAATAAATATTAATAATTGTCTTAAAATGAGGGAAATGATAGTCAAAATATTTCATGACTGTTTGTCTCCCTAACTATCACTAAGTGATAATAATATCCTATCTCTGCCAAAAATAATTATTTATATTTACCAAATAAAATGTAGCTAATTATTAATCATTACAATTTTTAAAATCATTTACTTATTTATTACTTTTATTTTAAAATTAATTTAATTATACATTAATTTCATTTTGTAATATTTTATTAAATTCTTCAATTTGTATTTGATTATTTACTAAATTAATAACAATTCTATTATATTTATATTTTAAACTTTTTTCAATTACAAAACATCTAATATTAATGTTAAAATTAATTATTAATTATTATGATTGGTAATTTTATTTTATTTAAATTATAGTTAAAAAATATTTGTTTGATATATTTTTTTAATTATACTTAAACCTTTATTTAATTAATTATTAAACTTTTATTAATTTTACTAACTCTAACAAAATTTGGGCAGCATAACGACTGTATTTCAAACTATCCCAAAAATTTAAAAACCTACAAATTAAACACATATATAACCAGAATACTCCCATATCATACAACACATATATATATACATTAACAAATACATCAATTTACATATAAAAATATTTAACCACAAAAAAACATATACAAAAACTGATTTTTTTATTAATACAAAAAAAATTATTAAGTACATATTTACAAACATATCACATTTAATATAAAATAATTTAAAAATATAAACATACATTATTAATCTGATTTTGTTTTAAGTTCATACTTTAACTAAAATACATATATCACAAAATACAATATAATAAATATTAACAAGCAAAAATAAAAATATTACAGTGAGTGAAATGGCTCCGCTCCGACAGTGGTTCCTCTCTGACTGCTCCAGCAGTGGCTCGAGGACTCCATAGAAACAAAAAAAAAAATTCAATACATAAATAAAATAAAATAAAATACAAAATTATATTATAAAACTTACAATGGACAACTTAAAGGAGGAGGGGGGCGGCAGTGGTGGCTCGCGGTGGGGCTCGGGTAGGGTGAGGTGGGGGCCCGGGTGGGGTGGGTGTCGGGGTGGGTGGGCTCGGGTGGGGTGAGGTGGCCGTTGAGGTAGGGTGCCTTCGAGGTGGGTGGGCTCGGGGTGCGGCTGGTGGAGGATTGAAGAAAGAGAGAAGAGAAGAAGAAAGAGAGTAAAAAGAAAAGGAAGAAAAAAAATGGGGAAGAAGGGCTTGGGCGGCTGCCGATATCGTTATGACTTTTGCCGGCGCGTTTCGTTGCACCGACAAAAGTCTAAAAGTGCGCCGGCAGAAGTCAGTATTAAAACCCTAGGTCAAAACGACACTGTTTTAATAAGTCCAACTTTTGCCGATGCAAAATTAGACTTTTTTCGGCGCAACGAAACGCGTCGGCAAAAGTCCCACCCACCAACCTTCTTGAAAACGTGCATTTTGTTAAAATACATGTTTGACTTTTGCCGCCGCGTTAGGTGAAATGCGCCGGCAAGAGTGTTTCATTTTTAAAAAAAAAAATTGATAGACCTTTGCCGGCGCAATTTGGGGTTGCGCCGGCAAAGGTAACTATTTCACTAAATACGCCGGTAAAAGTATATTTTACCAACGCAATTCCAAATTGTGCCGGCAACAGTGTTCTTTCTTGTAGTGTAATAACGTTTATTTATTAAAAATTTATATAAAAATTATTAAAAATTAATAAATTTTCTAAATAAAACAAAAAAAATATGCATTGTAAGTTGCTTTGATTGCACCTAGTGTATATATATAAGTATGTTATAATAGTGATTAGTCACTGTAAATATGGTGGTGGAGTTTTGTGGTGGTCCAAACCAGGGCTGTTTTTCTAGGTTTATTATTGTTCTAAACGATAATGACAAAGTCTGTGTCTCTCGTGACACAGTCTAGTAATAATGAGCAATAATAACTCTATTATGTTATTTCTGTTTGCCTTTTCTCTTTCCAAAATTAAAAGCAAAAGCTTTCAATCCTTTATCATGAAAATGCCATTATTTCATTGTTCCGTATTGCAACAATTTTACAAGTAGGGCGGCAAAATTAGTTAGACACGATATTAAAATTTAGAATAAAACAAATAAGTTTTAAGTTTATTAATTTATCCTGGAAGTGATTGAGTTATTTTTAAGTTGATATGCCTAACTCGTTTATTAATTTTCTCGTCTTTAGATTGGCTTACATAACCTCAAAAATGATACGATAACAACTACTTTATTATATTTAATTTAAAAAATATATAATATTTGAGTCATAAACAAATCATATTAGTATTAAATGAGTGATAAACAAGTCATATTAAGTAGTGTTATAGCACATAGATTACAGAGTAGCTAGTCAACTCGAGTTACCGATGATATTGATAGTGGTGTATTGATCTAATGAAACTCTTGTTATTAATTAATGTGTTTTTTGGGAAATGGATGTTATTAATTAAAAGAATAAAAATTTGAAGAAAAAACTATAACCACGAATATAAATTCATAATTTTCCCGACCATGAATATTGAATTCAAATTTGTATAGCCCTAGCTATATATGACATAATATTGGTAGAATTACATGATGAGAAAGCAAAAAAGATAATGACAAAGTCCTTTCATGGCATATATGTATATATGAATGAGATAGATGTGATACAATTACGAAAGAGTTGAGTAAAAAGTGAGTCTTTGTGGGGCACTTACTCATTATCATTGCCAATTGTATTTCCACAATAATTGCTTTAGCAAAAACCTTTAAACCTTTTTCTTTAACCTTTTGTTATTCTTTATGAGATTATAACTTTATATATGATGTTTAGTTGAAGAGAACAGAGTGGCAATAGAACCAAAAGCATTGCCATCTTGTAAATAGATATATATATATATATATATATGAGATTTTTTTTTATAGGAGTTTCACTTTAAGTCCTATCGATAGGGTTCTTGGTATTCTTGACTTTTGAACAGTTTTCGGCGCGATTTTTTTTTATAACCGTGTATATTTTAGCTATTTAGAGCAACAACGCGATTTTTAGAAAATTATGAATAGTTTACAATACCGAAAATTAGGTTCAAATATGTTGTTGTATGAGTGACTACTTTTTTTTATATGTGTGGAAAGCAATATGTTTGAATCTAGTTTTCGGTACTGTAAACTATTCGGAATTTTCTGAAAAATTTACAGGAAGCTCTAAATAACTACAGTATACACCGTCATAAAAAAAATCGCGTCGAAAAATATTCACGGGTCGAGAAACACTAAGAGCCCCACCGATAAGGCTTAAAGTGAAGTTAATATAAAATAATTATATATATATATATATGAAGATATAAAATAAGAGATATGATTCTATAGAAACCTAACTTTTTTAAAGATATGAGCCCTTAAATTAGTTATTTTAAAGTTAGTGGAATTGGCTTTGATGAGTGACTAATTACCGGACGAGGCAAGGTACAAAACTAGGACAATTATCACTTTAGCCACCCTAAATAGGAACATTATATTCATGTGATATTTTACATAGGTGTGGGTACAAGAACTAGTACTTTCCACTTTTATTTCAACATATTATAATATTGTGTGATCAATAGATTCTTAATTCTTATCACTTCTTTAAACAATGGATAGCTATGTTAGGATGATAATTATTATTATTTTAGTGGGCATTTTTTTCTTCAATAAGACTAATATTATATAGTCTAATAATGTTTGGAAGAGTCATTTTCTACAAATTAATCATCTAAAATTTTATTTTTATTCGTGTTAATTGAGAACCTTCTAAATTTGAAAGGGATAATACATATAATTATATTATATTTTATTTAAAATTTAATATATTTTACATACAATTATCAATTATGATAAAAAATTAAGAAGGTTATATCTATTTTTTGGGCAGGGGCTGATTCCGCCCATAAATTGATTCTTTTATGCTTTATATGTTGGATGGCTTCTATCTAAAAAAAAAAAAAAATGTTTATATATTTTTGGACCTTGTATTTTATCTTATTATTTGTTTGGACCATGTGTTTTGACAAATTATTTTTTGGACCCTATGTTTTGTAAAATAGTTAAAATAGAACCCTAAACTCAATTTTGATGAAAAAAAAATTGAATATAACAACACTGTTTTTAAGCAGAATGATTTTATTTTTGTTCTGAATTGTTAGTTCAGTAAATTATTTGTGATTTTAGTTGAGAAAACATTGACCAAAATCAAGTTTAGGGTTCTATTTTAATCATTTTACAAAATATAGGGTCCAAAAAATAATTTGTCAAAACACAGGGTCCAAACAGGCAATGGGAAAAAACACAGAGTCCAAAAAAGTATAAACCCAAAAATAAATAAGTTATGTTGTATATATTTTTTTAGAAAAAATATATATTGTATATTATTAAATTTATGTGTCATATTACTTAATTTAAATTTTTACATAATTGTATCATCATGATTCACACCCATCATGAAAAATAAATGATGAAAATTATGTTAGGTATGACTCCACATTAAGAAAAAAAAAATAGAGGAACTCTAGTTATATATATAATTATTAGGTAGAAGCAACGTCACTTATATTTAATTTTAAAGTTTTAAATATTGTTTATAATTTTAATAAAAATTGTTTTACCATTTTTTTTATAAAAATATATATAATAGAATGAATTATAGTTTTATAGTATGTATAAATATATTTGACATATATATAAATTACAATAATATTTTTTTTAAATAATAATACAAATAAAATAAAAATATAAAAAATCATAGTATAGACAGTAGAATATATGCATCAACTATTTTTAGTTTTTAATGTATCTCGCAATGTCCTTTGGTGAATTTGATGAAGAACAAGAGCTCCAATCATTTGATAAAAAAAAACTATCACACAAATTTATAAGATAAAAATAATATGTATACATTTATTATTTTTAAATAAATATGATTTAATTATTTAAATTATCTTAAAATATCTTAAAAATATCATATATTAATTAATTAATTTATGTTTAAGTTTATGTAAGTTCTAATTTCTGAATTTGGCAGTGACAACAAGAGATTATATATTATATGTTTAATATAATATTAATATTATACGTAAATTTTAAATTTAAGTTTGTTGCTAATTGATAGTAGATTACATTATATTATATGTTTAATATAATATTATTCGAATACGTGAAATTTAAGTATAATTAAATTTTATTTAAGTTATAAAATGTATAATTTTATTATTTTTAAATATCATTGTAAAATATTTTATTTAAATTTGTTAAATCATTTATTTATTTTTATTTTTATTTAAATTTAAATCATGTTTATAATCTATAGTTAAATATAAAAATATTCTGTTAAATATAAGAAAATTATTTTTAAGTATAAGAAAAAAAAATAAAAAATCGTTACTATTAAGAATTTTCGTTATCTACCCATTTTTTATATATAGAAGAGATATATTAAGTAGTTTAAATATAATAAATTAATATTGTAGTAATAATTCTGTATATGTGAAATGAAAATTTTATGCATGTATGTTCCCATTAAAAAAAAAAACTCAATGTATGTAATTGATATACATTTGTGTGCAAAATTGCCTATAAATTATGTATTGTGCAAGAGGAGTCACTCCAATAGTAAGAAATTTAATAATAACTATGCTTTGTAGAGGAAAAGGAAAACTTGATTTAGTTGATATGTATAATATTTTTAAAGTAATTAAAGTTAATGCTTTTATAATTATATCCTAACTTACGTTACTACAAAAACAAATTAAATAGGTTATTCAGTTAGGTACTGAAGCTCCCAAATTATGCAAAATAGGGTCATAACAGCTCACAAAGCACTTATTTTTTATTTTATTTTATTACCTTTGGGAGTCAGATACTCTCTTTGCTAAGAAAAATGTAGTATCCTATAAACACCAGCCACCAAGCACCTTTCTGCTTGTTTTGTTTTGTTTAAATATATCAATATATATTAATAACCTTATTTTGGGTTATTTGGTCATTAATTATGTTGTTTATCACTATCATATGCTGGTTTAAAAAAATATTTTATCTTAGTGGAAAGATTCTTAGTTTACTTGATTATAATTGTTTTTCTTTTTCATTAGTAAATCTCACTACAAAAAAATTGGCCTAATATGTCATACCATTCTTAGCGGACCGTTGAAATTAGTATATTTAAAAAAAAAAATTGAATTGGGTAAATAGGAATTGGAACTCAGAAATTGGGCCTATCTACTAATTTCAGAATAATAAATAGATAAAGAAGAAAATGAAGAAGGTCGAAACTATATAAATATTCTAGCTCTCCTCTTGTCTATTATTTTTATATATATATTTTTTAAAATAATTTTAGTAGGATTATATAAGGAAAAGTTATCAATTAAATAATGTCAATGTCATATATAATTAATTAATTTATCCCACTAATATATTTATAGATATAGATAATTTTTTAATTGGAATCATGAACACAAGTTATAACATTCCTCGCATAAGTGTGGTGTGTGGAAGGTATAATCTTATGCAATTTTTTAATGAGTCATGCCTTATCGATAGCATGATTCTTTTGGTATAGTTTTTGCTACACAATCTAGCTAGCTAGTTATTTTTTTTTAGGGTTAACATGTTAGAGAATATAATATTCAATGTAATATATAGAAATCAATATACAATTTTAAGAAACAAATACAAAAATAAAGTGTTTGATTAAAATAAAAGTTACAACTCAATTGCTAAAAATATAAATAAATAAAAAAGATGTAGAAGAAGTAGAAGAGAAGAAGATTACAAACTCTAAACAAAATAGTACATGTAAATATATAGAGCAAAGAAGAACATGAAAAAAGAAATAAGAACAATAGTAAATAGTAAATAGAAAACAAAGTAAAAATAACAAGAACACTCATACAACCAAAGTATAAAGTAGTTATGATCACCAACTTGAACAAGATTAAAGACTTTTGTCCAAAAACTTATTTCCTAGTATTCTCTAAGCACAAAGGGATCTCACAAGGAAATAACTCTCTAGAATTATCAAACATCTATGATTTATTTTCCAGCCAAATGCTTTGTAGATAGAAAATAATGTGTCTTACAAGTAGGGATGTAAATGAGGCGGGTCGGCCTCGCCGTGCTAAAGATCCGCCCCAACCCGTTAAGGCTTTTGATGTGGGTCGGGTCAAACCCGCCCCGAATGTGATGGAGCGGGTCAGAACCGACCCGGTACGATTTTTTTTTTCTTTTTTATTTAATAAAAGAAAAATTAGTTTATTTTTAAAAATATGGTCTTGCATACTAAAATAAAATAAAATTTAATATACTTTAAAACAAAACACTATTTTTCTCTTCTATCTCTCTTAAATAAACTGTCATATTATATATATATATATTTGGATCGTGGATCACCCTAAACAATGGTAGTAATTGATTTTTTTTAATTCTTTAATTACAAAAAAAACAACAACAACCAGATCAGGTCATGATCCGACCCGCTTCAATCGCTAGCGGGTCGGGTCGGAACTTTGCCCGCTCCATTTTTGTCCCACTTATATCAGGATCGGGGGTTGCCCCATCGAGTCAAGGCTCCGACTCGCCCCGATCCACCAGATTTTTTTGCCATCCCTACTTACAAGTGAGCATTAATTAGGCTCGTATATATAGAGTTTTGAGATACCATTTGAATTTCAAATTCCACCAACTCCCATGGTTGTTACTAGTGTTTAATTGGATGTTTATGGAATTGAAATGAAAATTTGGGAGTTACTTAGGATGTTAAAACCATTCAAATTGGATAAAAGACAAAATTGGATTTGGCTACCAGGACCCCAAGCCGCGGCCACAGTCATTAGCTGCCGCGACTAGTGGGTTGTTTTCAACCTCCGACTTTTGCACTTTTTTCAAAACGTCCCAATCTCTTTCCCACTTGATTTTGTAAACTTCATACACATTATGTGGGTTAAAAATATATCTTCAACAACCATATCACATTATGGTTTTGTGAAATTCAATCTCAAATGTGTAACTCTCAATCTACACACATTGTTGGGTAATATTTGAGAGTTACAAATTTGTAATTCCAAAATATGTTACACTTTGACACACACATATGTCTAATTTTGTAACTCTCTGTTATCCCTCAAAATTCAAGAGATGATGTGGCGAATGAGAAAGTGTCATGTGGCATCACAACTCATGGAAAAAGCAACAAAGTATTAAAAAAGACCGATGAACAAAGATTGATAGGTCCAGAACCTATAGGGAAGTCGACCAGGCCTAAACCCCCTTGGGGTGATCAGCCTGGCCCTAGCCCCCTAGGAAAAGTCGGCCTGACCCCAACCCCTAGGGTGGACGGCCTAACATGCCTAAGAACCACATGGGGTGTTCGGCCCACCCTATTCTTCATAGGGTGGTCAACCTAAACTCCCAAATACACTTCGCTATATATAGTTCACGCTCATTTAAGCTCAAATCAACAAGCCTAGCACCCAGAAGACCCAAAAGATCAACAAACCTACCACCTAAGCTCTAAAGGGTCATCGGGCCTAGCACCTAAGTCTCATGGACCAACCAAGACTTAGCGTTTTCCCAAAGGTTTCAATCGTGCATGGTCAACCACGATCCAGAGAAACGACGATAAGACCCACAATCTCATAATCATGGGAAGGTGGACTCGTATCTCCACTCCCAATGATCATGTACCAAACCACGATCCCAGGTATTGCTGATCATGTAACAGCCCTTGGGTACTATAAATAAAGGACACAGGGCTTCATTTGGGGGGATTTTTTTCGGACGGATTGAGAGACTTTGGGATCGATTATTTGAATTAACTTCTGGGCATGTGACGAGTGAACTCTTCCGTTCATCTTTGTAATTGTCAATTGTGTGATTCAATACTAAATACTAAGTGGATTAGGTTATTACTGTTCATAAGAACATGGCTGAACCACTATAAATTTATGTGTGTTTTGTTTAGATATTTGTACTCTGTCGTATATTTACATTTATATCATTAAAAAAGTGTCGTATATCGTATATACAATTGTTGGCCAATTTCACATGTCAACATTTTGGTGCTTTCATTAAGAGTACGAAATCAAAAACACACTTTCATCAGTTTTACGATGCCTCCAAAACCCAGTCAGACGAAGAAGATGACACTCAGGATTTCCACCACTCAGGATCTCGTCGATCCCATTAACAACCCTCAGGTGGAGGTTGAAGATCAACCTGATGCAGAGAGTCCACAAGACGCTCACCAAGAGGAGATGGCACAATTTCTGGCAAGGCAGTAGGCCTTTGCTGCAGAAATTGCCCTCCAAAGGGCGACTATGGAATAGAAACGACGAGAGATAGATGAGCAAGTCCAGATGATGATCCAGAGGGAGCTGGAAGTTCACCGGAGGCACCAAGAGACTGTTGTGGCCCTGGAGGCAACTACCTAGTTAGCCTGAGCTAATGCTGAAGCTGTTGCTTAGGCGATGGGGGAGGCTCAAGCCAAAGCAGCAAGGATGTGTGACAGCAGTAACAGGGAGTCCCAGAGGAGGAGTCGAACCCGAAGGACGCTCTCAAAGCCACTTTCCCAGAGAGAGGATGAAGAGGTGCAGTCCAAGACTACTTCCTCCATGACTAAGAAGAATAACACTTCCTCTCGGAGTAAGAGTGTTACCAACTCGAAGACCTTATCCCAAAGGGACAGACGAAACGACACAGGAGAGGAAGGTCAGAAATCTAAGAGGCGTGATAGAAACGGAAATGGTCGCTCAAAGTCTCAGAGCCATGTAGGAGTAGAGGCTCAGGGGTAGGATTGTACCGACAAGAGCAAGGCAGACCTACCACCCCTACACCCTCAGTTTCGCAAGGGAAAGAAACAGACAAACAGCCTAAGCCCCAGCCTTACCAGCCCAAGTTCACCAACTACACTATCCCGACTACAACAAGGGTTGAGATTTACTTAGCAGCATACCAGGAGGTACCATACCGAAAGCCACCACCCTTGCGCTCAGAAGGAAAAAGGGACAAGAAGAAGTTTTGTCGGTTCCATAATGATTAGGGGCACGACACAAACAAGTTCAAACAATTGAAGGATGAGATAGAGTTTCTCCTCTGATCTGGAAAACTCTCGAGGTATCGAGTCAAGATTAAAACCCCAAGCAAGAATCTAGAGTTCCGAAGGCAAATGAGTCCACCCCTTGAGCCAGCGGCGGTGGACTTCACATTGGACACCATATGTGGGGGGGCCCACATAGCAGGCATCCGTAACGACGCTCGTGAGCGATATGCAAGGAACCTAAGACATGAGGTAGGGGAGTCTTCCCAGTGCATGGCAATCAAGGAGCGGTCTCCAAAAAATCTGAAGTATGAAAGTGAAACTCTCACTTTTACGAAGGGTGATGCCAGGCACGTGAGATACCCCCACAATGACAATTTGGTCCTTACCATTCAAATCTCCAATGCCCGAGTGAAGAGATGTTTGGTGGATACGGGAAGCTCAGTATATATCATCTACAAATCATCCCTTGAGAAGATGAAGCTCATTGTCTAGGACCTGACACCTTGTTTCCAAGTAATATATATGGGTTCACAGGAGAATGCCTAGCACCAGCATGAATTATCAAACTACCAGTCACTGTGGGGAATGCCTCTAGGCACGAGATTGTGATGACAAAGTTCCTGGTGGTAGATTGCTCATCATCTTACAATGTAGTGATCGGGAGACCCCTCCTAATGGCATTACACGCAATAGTGTCTAGCATGTGTCTTTGAAGTTCCTCACGCAGGGCAAGGATGCGTACAAGGTAACCAAAGGGAGGCACGGGAATGCTATAACGCGTCAGTTGTCAAAGTAAAGAAATGACCATGCGTAAACAACATGGTGGTGACCTGTTGCGAAGGGAATGAAGGAACCGATGAGGTTATCAACATGGAAGTTGACGTTGAAGAAAACACTCTACAGGAGCTGAGGGCTCCTTTTAACGAAGATTTGTTATTGTAACAGGTTCCCAAAGCGAGGGAAACGACATCAATCTTCACTTTGGGGATGACGTCATGGGGGTAGGACCAGTCGAAGATCTTGATGAAGTCCTACTAGATGAGGAAGACCCGACTAGAGTAATCAAAGTAGAGAAGGAACTAAAGGTGGAAATTAAGGCACAGTTGGTAGAATTTTTGAAGAAGAACCAGGACGTCTTTGCCTGGTCACAAAGGACATGGTTGGAATTTCTTCGTCCGTGATAAGTCATGTCTTTAATGTGGACAAAAACTACCCACTGGTGCAACAAAATAAGAGATTGCTTGACAAAGACCGATCTCAAGCCCTGAAGGAGGAGGTCGAGCGGCTCAAGGAAACAGTTTTACAAGAGAGGCCTACTACTCAGACTGTGTATCAAACCTCGTGCTGGTCCCCAAACCAAACAGGAAGTGGAGGACATGCGTGGACTTCACAGATTTGAACAAGGTCTTCCCTAAAGACTGCTTCCCACTACCCAGAATATACCAACTGGTTGATGCAACTGCAGGTCATGAAATACTCTCATTGATGGATGCATATTCTCGGTATAATTAGACCAGTATGCACTCTTCTGACGAGGAACATACCAATTTCTGGACAGACAAGGATTGTACGGTTATAAGCTAATTCCATTCGGCTTGAAGAATGCAGGATCCACCTACCAATGTTTAATGAATGACATGTTCCGAGACTTGATCGACAAAAATATGGAGGTATATGTCGATGACATGTTGGTCATGTTCAAGACTTGGAGGAATGCTTTGCAATAGTTAGAAAGTATTGCATGTAGTTAAATCGTCTCAAGTGCTCGTTTGGAGTTGGTTCTGGGGGAATATCCGTTACTAAGGAGAGAAAATGAAGAAATCAAAGGAAAAATTTATCGAAGTCACAAAGAAGGGTTGGCCTAGGCCCTAAGCTTACAAAACAGGAAGGAAATGTCATAGATGGTCGACTTACCACCTTAGGCTGACAACCCTAGTATGCAAACTTCAGAAAAATTTCAGAAGGCTAAGGTTGAAGTCTCAAATAAATCATACAGAATAAGGAAGATCCGAGGAGATCAATAAAAAAGGAAAAAAAATTAGGGTCCCAGGTGGTCGGCCTATGATTGGGCTGACCACCCTAGATTTTGGGTCCCTGGAAATCGCTCAGGGAGTATGGTGGTCAGCCTATGCTAAGTTTTGGGCTGACCACCCAGGCCTGGGAATCCTGGAAATCGCCCAGGGCATAGGAAATGTTGCCTAGGCTTGGATTTGTAACCCTGGAAATCGCATATGCCTGGATTTGTAATCCTAGAAATCGCCTATGCCTAGATTTGAAACCCTGGAAACCCTAGGGTGGTCGGCCCATGATGAGATTTGTAGGCCTAGAAATCGCACAGGCTAGAGAAACCCTAGAGGTGGTCGGCCCATGATGAAATGTGTAGGCCTGGAAATCGCCCAGGCTATGGAAACCCTACGGTGGTCGGCCTATGATGAGATTTGTAGGCCTAGAAATCGCCCAGACTAAGAAAAATCTAAGGGTGTTTAACCTACATACCCCTAAACCCTAAAGCATCACGCAAAAAGAAACAAGGATCAAGCCAATCTTTGATTAAAAACAAGTTTTTTTATTCAAATAAGTCATTTGTTTTAAATAAAAATAGAGCAAAGCAAGGAAATTCAAACAAATTCATCAAAGACGTGAAGATTGGGAGAGAATACTTACCCAAGAGAAGATACGCAAAGTTGATGAAGAGTTGGAGAATTTCACTGCTCAGAATTTCCCTGAAGTGTGCGCATAGGTTAGGGATATGATGAGTGAGTCCCTACTTATAGCTTCTCAGGCTAACCATATTTTTAGGAATTCAAGTTCCTTCTTGTATTTTTAGGAATTCAAATTCCTTGAAAAATATTTTGTATTTTGATGAATTAATATCCTTGAAAAATATATTACATTTTTAAGAATTCAAAATTCCTTGAAAAAAATATTAGATTTTTAGGAAATTAATTTTCCTTGAAAAATATGATTATTTTTAGGAATTACAATTTTCCTTGAAAAATATTATCGTTTCTAAGAATGAAAAAAATTCCTTAAAAAACATAATATGTGTTTTAGGAGTTGAATTCTTTGAAAAACTAGTTATTTTTAGGATTAGAATCCTTGAAAAATACGTTCTGAGAAAATTATCGATAGTTGATAAAGTACAATGAAATGTCCCGAGAGACTTTGTGGTTAGAGTACTGCTACGATATGTTTCTCGGGCTAGATCAAGTTTACCGTAATGTTTGACACAATACGATAAACTTGGGGGGCAAATGTTATCCCTCAAAATTATAAAGATGACGTGGCAAATGAGAAAGCGACACGTGGCATCACAAGTCATGGAAAAAGCGACAAGTATTGAAAAAGAACGATGAATAAAGATGGATAGGTCCAATACCTATAGGGAAGTTGACCAGGCCTAAACCCCCTTTTTGTAGTCGGTCTGGACCTAGCCCCTAGTGGTGGTCGACCTGACCCCAACCCTTAGGGGTGGTCGGCTTAGCATGCCTAAGAACCACACGGGGTGGTCGACCCACCTTATTCTTCATAGGGTGGTCAGCCTAAACTCCCAAATACACTTCGTTGGATAAAGTTCACGTTCGTTCAAGCTGAAATCAATAAGCATAGCACCCAAAAAATCAACAGGCCTAGCATCCAGAAGATCAACATGCCTAGCACCCAATCTCTAAAGGGCCATCAGGCCTAGCACCTAAGTCTCATGGACCAACAAAGATTTAGCGTTTTCCCGAAGGTTTCAATCATGGTCAACCACGATCCAGAGAAACGGCGAGAAGACCCAGGATCTCATAATCATGGTTGTGTACCAAACCACGATCCCCAGTCTTGTTGATCATGTAACAGCCCTTGGGTACTATAAATAGAGGACCCAGAGCTTCGTTTGGGGGAATTTTTTGGACGGATTGAGAGACTTTGGGATCAATCATTTGAATTAACTTTTGGGCAAATCTGTTGTTGGGTTTTATGCCCTTATAAAACCATGTCGGACATGTAGCACGATTTCATATTATCAATGAAAGTAGTAGAAATCATTTAGTTTGACAACCGTGTTGCTTGCTTGTTTTATTACATGATTATTGAAATAATACAAACATTTATAAAATCTTGAACATATGGATAGTTACAATTATAGTGACTAGGTCACAGTGAATTATAGTTGTAATTATATGTTCAAAAGAACGAGTCCCAAAATTAGATCAGTGCATTGGATTTTCACTGATTAGGCAATCTACGATATGGTCTACTTACACATTCAGGGTGTAATGTCATGTCCAAGGCATCGACCAAGTAGATAAGATCGGATGTATTCAGTTACATCGGACTAGGACCGATATTGATTATTAATTGATAAATAAGTATCGTTGTTATCAAATCTAATCAATGTCACAACGTTGACCATATATTAAGTCGATCTTAATTCTGAGTGATAATATTCTGCTAATTATATTATTTAAATCTTTTGACTTGTTCGTTACCAGCTTACCCTACGGTCTAGCCCATACTTACATCTTGGAGATTTATTAGTGTAATTGAGTGACAGTATTATTCATAGAAACAAAATCTATAACTTCTGTATGAGAAGTGAAAAGATGATTTCCTTAATTGCTTTGTTCAAAAGGTTAAGTGATTGAGATCTCATTTCTGTGATTAAGTTCACAGAAATATCATTTATAAGGAACTTAGTGGGAGTTAAGGATAAAATACTGATGAGGGGTAAAACGGTAATTTGCACCAAGCTCGTTAGTAAGTCATCGATAGAGGATTGACTGATTGAAATGGTTATAACAATGGATAACATATTTATGGTTTTGAAAATACGTTCTATGAATTCAAGAGTTCAATTTCGAGTCTATAGTGGAGTCACGATGAATTAATAAGGTAGTGAAATTATTCGTAAATAAATTTACGGTAACTTGTTGGAGCTTGATTTCATGGATCCATGGTCCCCGCATCACCTTTGAGTAAATCATCTAGAATGTCTCAATTAATTGATTTAATTATCAATTAGGATTTTAAAAGTTGACTAGGTCAATTTTGGAAAATTTATAGAGATATGAGATTTAGAGAATAAATGAGAATCTTTGGGTAAATTTATTAATATTGATAAATTTGTATCAATATAAATAAATAATATTAAATCAAGTTTCAAATTATAATTAGTTAGTTTGAATAAGGATTTAATTAATTAATTAAAAATAAATAAATAAATAAAAGACTTTGAATTTAGGCCCAGTTGGGATTTAAATTCAAAACAAAGAGATTGAGCCCAAGTCTATTTATGGCAACCCAAGGCTTTTATTTTTGTTTATTATTTTTAATTAATTTAAATTTAAATAAATCTCATTAAGTTGCCTATATAAAGAATATGATATCTAGGGTTTTATAAGCAAGTCAGTCTCAGTTGATTTGGGTAAGTGAAAACCTAGACACTCTAATCATTTCTTAGCCACAATCTTTTCTTCTTTTCTAGATCTCTATCTCATGTGTTGAGAACCAGCACACACTAGTTCTAGGTTGATCGAAGGCTTGGTGAGGAAGACTGTGTTGCTGATCTTGTTCAATCTCTTGATAATACTCTGCTACAGAAAGGAATCAAGAGTTAGAGAGATTGAAGGATGGAGTTGTTCCAGTTCCGCTGCGTAATGTAAGTTTTTACTTTACTCTGTATTTGTATCAATTTCATAGGAGCATGTTTTAGGAATTAGCATGTTTGCTTGATAATATGTAAATTGCATGAAAATAAATAAAGATCATGCAATGAGTTTTTCCTACATCCTTGTGTGACGAGTGAACTCTTTAGTTCATCTTTGTAATTGTCAATTATGTGATTCAATATTACATACTAAGTGGATTAGGTTATTACTGTTTATCAGAACATGATTGAACCACTATAAATTTATGTGTGTTTTGTTTAGATATTTGTACTCTGTCGTATATTTATATTTATTTCGTTCAAAATGTATCGTATATCGTACATATGATTGTTAGTCAATTTCACATGTCAACACTCTCAATATTATGTTACAAATCGTGACAAATCATATTTTGTGATATTATTTAATATAATATTATATTATATAAAATAATATAACATAACAAATATAAAAAAGCATGATTCTTATTGTTTTCTTATAGTAGAATAGTTTTTTTTTTTTTTCATTATTTGGTTTTATTAATATATACGTATTATGTATATATAGTAGAATTGCATGCAACACTATATTATCTCCATTATGTATAATGCTAACCGACTATCATAAAAAATATATATTATTATAGAATATGTACAAAATGTGTGACACAGACTTCATAGATCGGTAGAGCTATAAAATATGTATATTAATAGTCACATCATCTCCAACTTAATTATGAACTTTTTTTTACACATATATAATATAAATAATTAAATATGTATAATTTTCTTAGATCAAATGAGACAAATTCCGTGAAACATAACCCGTCTTTTTCCATTGTTTTTTTTACAAAAAAATTAATAATCTCACAATCATGCAAGAATTAATTGTATATTTAATTTTATCTTAAAAAAATATTAATATAATATATAGATGCAATTAATTTAGAGGATGACTAAGCACTTGGATTTTGTTTTTCATCCACAAGGTTATATATATATATATAAATATTTTTTTTTCTTTATCTTACTTGCGCATGCATAGTATAGATGTCATAAACGTCATGTTACACATTATTATGTGTTAGGATACTAATCCTAGGTATCAAATTAATTAATTTTGTTTAAGTATTTGATTATGTGTCAGGCTAGAATCAATTATTAAGATTCTTGTGTTAAGTTGCTTCTTAATAAAAAATTAAGATTCTTCTGTCAAACACTAATGTCACATTAGATTTTAATTAAAAAGACTTGTTCAATGATAGTGAATTTGTGACATGGCAAAATGGCCTAATTTTAGATTAGTAAAGTAAGAGATGTTGTGTCTCATATAGGTTTGTTATGGAGGGAAATGACCTCTTTTTCTTTTTTCTTTTTGGTGAGGATTATGTGTTTAGTTTAATTATATCACTTTTGTAAACCATTATTATGTTCATTATTTTTCATTAAAGTATATAAAAAGAAAAGAAACAAAATACATTTAAATTTAAAACATAGAACACCCTTAAAAAAAATGGAAGAACTTACTTTCAATTAAAAATCAAATTTCCTTCAAACGTAACTTAATTTCACTCAACATTTCGACCATCATAAAATTATAATCACTATAATAAAATAAAATTTGTATAGATTATAGAACATATTAGTATAGACATACCAAAAAAAAAATCTCAATGGAATTAATTCTTAATAAAAGAGCAATAAATGTAATACTATAATTAAATATATATATATATATATAAAACTAAAATAATATAGCAGCCTCTTGGCGGCTATAATATGGCAGCCGCGAACAATACTTGTCATACTAATAACTAAAACTATTATTCTTTATACTCAATCTTTTGAACTAATGTCTCGATTAGTTGGAATGAATAAAAATAAAAATGTAACAAAATAAAAATTAATATAAATAAAAAATTGATAAAAAAAATTATTAAATATTTTTCAATTTTACATTATAATAGTTTTTTTTTTTTTTCATTTTCAAATAAAATAGTCATTTCACCTAAAATGTAGAAAAACTATTTCATTAGAATGACATTCTAATATTTTAAAATACAACTAAACAAAGAAAATATAATAAAAATTGATTCATTTCCATTACATTACCTACAATCAAACATCATCTAAGTGTAACTTATAATCTACCTACTACTCAACCTATTGAGGGAGCCTAAGAACATCTCCAAAATTAACACAAAAAAATTATATATTTGGTATAATTTTTATAATTATGCTTTAATGCACAAAGATACAATCATAAAAATAAATATGCAGTTAATTATAATTTGATATTTATTAAAAATATAAAAAAAATTATTCATAAATTTATAAATCTAAATTTAGATCATGCTATTTAATATTCTAGTGGAGATTCTCTAAGAATTATTTGATTTGGTATATAAATATGATAATTTATAATAAGAATGAGAATGTGATTGGTAGAATATTTGGATTTAGAGCAAAAAATAATAATAATTTGTGACTGCACAACAAAACATGTACAACTATCTAAACAATCATATTACTATTTTTTTCTTTAACTTTTCAAATAATATAATTTTTCTGAAGAAATTAGTATCTTTCATGTTTATCTTTAGCTTAGCATTGAAGAAATCAAGAACATGTAGGATAACAACACGGCCTAAATTGGACAGTCAACATCATTTGAAAGGGAATCATCACAAGGAAATTACACCAAATCTGTGATTTTTTCTTAAATTTTAAAAAATATGGTAGTTTCTTTCCTTAAATTTGTTATCACGTTTTTTTTACTTACATTTTTATAGGAGTTTTTCCCATATATTTGTAAACTTTTATTTTTATACCATATTTTATCTTTTATATATTTTTAGTAATTAGTTTTGATATGTTTTGAGATTATTTTTATAATTTTAATTTATTTGTATTATTTTTTATCATTCATATTTTATAAAATATTTTTTTACATAATTATTTGAAGAAAAAAATATGAGATTTTCATCACCATATTTTTTATTCCCATTTCTTATTCTTTTATTCCATTTTTTTATCTTCCTCAATCAATATTTTATCCGCAATAACTGGTTATCACTATAACAAAAATTTATATATTTTTTTGTAATAGTAATCCTATGTCACTGTTAATTTATTTTAGTGGTGTGTGGTAACTGGTTACAATAATAAAAATCAGTTTTATTTTTTAAGTGGTATTGTAGTAACTAGTCACAACTATAAAAGTAATTTTGATTTTTTTAGTAATGTACCATTATCAAAATATCAATTGAATTGTAACTGGTTACTTAGTGAGATTTGGAAGAAAAAAAACTGATATGAAAAAAATAAACTAAATTGATCGTGAAGGTAATTGGTTACAGCTAGGTCTGAAAAAAAATAGATATGAAAAAAAAAACTCAGTTGCGATGGTAGCCGGTTACTTTGCCAGACTTGGAAACAAATAAGATCTTAAACAAAAAAGTTAAACTGGTCATAATCGTAGTTGGTTACATATTCAAATCTAAAAAAAAGAACCAATCGCCATGATAACTGGTTACTTAGTCAGGTGTGAAAACAAAATTAGATCTAAACAAATAAATCTAAATTAATTGTTATTGCAACTGGATACAGCTAGATCTAAAAAAAATAGATATGATAAAAACAATCAAACGGCATTGTACGATTACTTAAACAGATCTAAAAAATCCCAGAAATTAGAATAGACCGTGATTGTAACCGGTTACAATTACATTTAGAATGAAAAAAATTAAATATGAAGTGCAAAAACATATTTGAAATGGCAAAACCAAATGTGAAGAAGAAGAAGAACTAGAGGGGAGGTACGTCGCCATCAGGGGTGGGGCCGATGGTAGCATCGCCAATGGGGGGCTGAGATGAGAGAAAAGAGAGAGATATATCGTGATGGAGAGAAATGAGAGGGTGAGAGATAATTTGTGTATTTATGATTATGGTAATGTATTTTTTATATTATATAGATTTACCATATTTGAAACTTTTTTTTCGTCAAAACAGACCATATTTTTTGTATAATTATTTTTGTTACTATAAATATATAAACTATGTTTATTTTTCCTATATTTATATGCGAATTTTTAAAAAATATGACTTTTTAGCCATCAATGTGCAAAAATATAGGATTAACCTTTCCTTAATTTGTATGGGAAAATTTAATTAACAAAAATTTAATTTATGGGAAAACTAATCCCATATTGAAAATCAAAATTAAACAAAAAAAAAGAAGCAAAAGAGGGTACTATGGTAATTAACACCCCATATATTATAGTATATATAATTATAATATATATGTCTTCTTCGTCGAACTCCATGAGTCTAAATCTTCTCCGGCAACGGGGAGGTACATCGCCGTCAACGGTGGGGGCAGAGGTAGCATCGACGGCAGAGGGCTAAGATGAGAGAATCAAATGAGGGAGGAGAGAGGAAGAAATGAGAAAAAAGATAGATATATTGTGAGGGAAAGAAATGAGAGGGTAAGAGAGAGTTTTGTGTATTTATGATTGTATTAATTTATTTTTTATTTTATATGGAATTATCATATTTTTAACTTTTTTTTCTTTCAAAACTTACCATATTTCATATAATTAATTTTTTCCATAAATATAGAAACTATTATGTAAACTTGTCAAGTTTCTATTGATTTTGGCCCATTTAACGTGAGCCAGTCTTTCTCAATGGACTTTACGGGCTCATAATAAAATCTAAACTAAAATTTGAGCCCAAGCAGTTGGAAGGCCCAATCGTAGTCGTTCTGGTTCATTTGGACAGGACTGAACTGTAGTGAAGCTCTCTCTCTCTCTCGAATTCTCTTTCCGTGATCCTTCGTCTTTCTGGGTACGTAAAGCTAAACCTAAACCTAAACCCATCTACGCCAATTCATTTTTCTTCATGTTAAATTTCTGGGTATATGTTTCTTTGGTTCTCTTTTCACTTTTATCTCTCTCACCTACTTTCATTGTTTATGGATTAATATGTTTAATAGAAAAGAAATAAAAAAAATTGCTCTTTGGTTCAATCTTTTGTTTTAGAAATTTAATTGAATTGGTTTGGTCTCAAGGATTGGACTGATGATAAAAAAGATTTGTTCTCTGAATGAAGAATTGAAATTGCATTATATTACTTTGCTATAGAGAAAAAGTTGGGGGTAGATTTCATTTAGTATTTTTTATAGTACACAATATATGTGATATGGAGCTAGAAGTAGAATGTCTCATGTCTATGTGTATCATATGTCTATATAGGTTTTCATTGCACCACCCCCATCGCTTCTTCTCCCCTCCTTGGTCTGCACCTCTCTGCCTTTCTTCGTCCTTCTTTTTTTCTTTCGTCCATGAGTCGGAGCTGCGAACGGGTATCCTCAACGACTTTGGCCTCGTGGCTGTGACGAGGAGGACTTCATCTAGGTGCTTGGGGTGTCGCGGGGAAGGACAACTTTAGTTTGCTCTTGGGTTCGGCGAGGGGTTCGACTCGTCTTCACGGAAAAGTGCAGCTGGTGTGAGGCAGAGGTTTTTTCTTCTACCCTCTCTTTTTGTTTTCTTTGTTTAGAGTCATGCATTTCTATTTTTCTCTGTGCGATGCGAATTATTTTTTCGAATTCATAGTTTATGGGATTTGCAACACAGTTTCAGTAAGATTTTTCTACGAGTTTTATTTTTTTGCTTCATAGCCATGAGTTTGTTCTATGATAGATTTTATTATATGTTTTGATTTGCAAGTATCATATTTATGAATTTGTTTTATCTTTTGTTTAAGATTTGTGTATCAAAACTGGTTTTAGATTTCAATTTCATATCAGCTCATCAATGTATATGTATATATATGTGTGTGTATTTGTGTTGTTTGGCCTTGTTATTCTATTTTACTGTTTCTTAACAGCTTCGTTAGCTCTGTTAGTTTCTAACTTCTCCTTTGTATAAAAGGAGCTGATTCCTCTTAATCGGTAAGATCAGTAAATTACTCAAATAAGATGGATTTCGGAACAAAAGGGGCTTGATTTCTTGGACTTGAGTGAGAACCAGCTTGAAGGTGAGTTTCCAGAAATCCCAAAATCCATCACATTTCATTTCTAGCTGTTTCTTTTCTTTTCTTTTTCAGTGTCATTACATTGTTGTTTTGAAAGTTGATTATTTTAGCACTCTAATAGAGGATGTGTTCAATTTGAAGCAAATGAGGTTGATTGCAATGGATTTGAGATGATATAAGTTACTGGGACTTTGTTCAAGTAGTTGAACTTTGAGGAATAATGAAAATAATTGTCTTTGATTGAGTGTTTTTATTTAAGAGTTCTGTTTTTTTTTTTTTTTTAAATTGAGCTCTAAATTTACTTATCTGGGTCCCTTTTTCAACGGTGATTGGGATTCTTGGTTTGGAAGTTGAAACTCTTATTAGAGATTATAATGAATTTGGGAAAGATCTTTTTCGTGGGTTAGTCTTTTCATATAAATTTATTGTTGAAAACGTGGGTGTTGACACTTTTTTTATAGACATTTTGAGGCATATTTTAAAGTGAAACTGAATCCACTATACAATTATTAGTGAAAAAGTCTGAATAGATTTGTGTTCTCCTCACCTCAGTGAATATTTCAACAATATCTTTTTCTTATATATTGAAGGTTGAAGCCCAATTTACTACACACCGATTTTGGTTTGTCTCTCTATTCCCCTCCTCTCTCTGTTAGCTGCATCTCTCTCTACACAATTCAGATTTTGCAGTGGGGAAGAGGCAGAAGTGGAGGTTTAGCAATGGACGAAGAGAACATACTGAAATTCGTGACAGCATACCTGAAGAAGAAAGGTTTCAAGCAAACCGAGCATGCTTTCCAGGAAGAACTTCACCATAATAAGACCACTCACAATTCCTCTTCTCCGATTTCTTCTACTTCCCAATTCGATGCCGATATCGCCAAGCAGCTTCTCTCCTTTTCCGAGTACTCTTCTTTCTTTCTTATTTGATCTTTTACATTCTGTATATGTATTATAAGTTAAGAACATACAATAAATCAGTAGCAAGTTTAAGTAAGAACTAGGGTTTTGTTTACACTTCCGAGTTTGTTTCGTTCTTTCATGTGTATTCTTTTTTCAGATCGGAGATTGGTCCAGTACGATATCAGGATGGGTACAGCAAGTTGAGGTCATGGACATATAGCTCCCTAGATTTGTACAGGGTAACTAATTCTCCGAGTTATATGTTTGTTTAATAATTATTTAATATCTTAATATTTGTGGTTAAACTGTTTTTAAGTAGCCTCATTAATGTTTACAGCACGAGTTGCTTCGCGTTCTATATCCGGTGTTTATCCATTGCTTTATGGATCTAGTTGCAAATGGTCATATTCAAGAAGGTATGCTTTGATTTGATCTCCTCTTCTTTATTTTTACCTATATTGAAGTACAGAGTTAGTGGATTATCCTAATACCTCAAGTCATATTTAACAGAAATTGTTGGTTTCTACTGTTGTATTTTAAAAACTGTCATCATTGCACTACTATTCTGATGATGGATTTCAAATTTATGTATTTATGATTGGCATTTCAAGCTCGGGCATTCTTCAATAGCTTTCGTGAAGACCACGAAATGATGCACTTACGCGACCTTCAGAAATTGGAAGGAGTTCTCTCTCCATCTCATTTGGAGGTCATTATTCTATACCTTTACTCTTGCATTCCTATCCAATTCTTAAATGGTGTTTCTTGAACTTTTTATTTTTTGTTTGTCCTGTTCTTCTTCAGGAGATGGAATTTGCTCACTCTCTTAGACAAAGCAAAGTCAATATAAAGATTTGTCAGGTACAATCTTGGTTCTTGTTAAGGTCATAACTTTTCTTTAATCTTCTTTTCTTGTCATGTCAAACTGAAATGATGCAGGTAGCTGCTGTGCCAGCAGAGTTGAAGGGCCATTTGTAATTTATTAATTTATTGCTGAGTTATGAATAACCTATGCACTGTATTAGTGTGTTGGTATTATGCACAGTCTTCTGGAGGGATGTCAAAACCGTTGCTTATGATTGCTAGTAACATACGTATACTTGAATCAGTGAGGTAGCAGTATAAAAAAACTCATGATTTGTTGTCTTCTCAGTATTCCTATGAGCTTCTTCTGCAATTTCTGCATAAGTCTCAATCTACCACTGTACTTGGTATTATCAATGAGCATATCAACTTTCAAGGTACACGTTTCTTCTTTTACCGCTTATGTAAACATGTTTCCTTTATTTTTATATGATGTGTAATGTATGCATGTGTACTGGTTTGCAGTTTCTCCTGGACAGCCCAACTCAATTTCTGATGATGCGGAGGCTGTTACATTGACTTGCAGCAGCCAGGATGCAGTCAGTCAGATTAATCAGAAGGAAATACATTGGGGGGTGAGTCAACAAAGTTATCTTGTTTCAATCGGGTTTGCTTTTTTCTGTTACCCCCTCTTTGTGCTCTGAGTATTACACTTATGATCCATTGATTCATGTTGGTATGTTGAAGTTAAAATGGAATCTAAATGTCTTTTATTCATTTCTTTTTCATTTGTCTTCTGATCTCAGTATTTATCACATGTTTTTCCCTTTTTCATTTTCATTCAAAATTATTTAGGAATGATAAGCATCATTCTTCTTTTCTACATTAATTATTTAAAACTTGGTCAACCTACAGAGAGTTATTTAGTAGCCTAAAAGAGGTTTTTTTTTTCTTTCTATATGACAGTTTCCCATATATGTTTGTTAGTAATAGGAAATTTAAGTAGTTGCCATATTTTTATAGTTGCTGGAAGACTCTTTGGAAGAACGCTTGGAAAAGACTGGTGGTTTGCTTTCTGATTCTGAAAAGGCAGAAGGAGAAACTAAAGAGTCGGAGTGGGAGGAAAATAAGGTACAAAAATGTTTGGTTATTTCTTTTACTATCCATATCTGTGTAACCTCTGTTTAGACCGTGTTTGTGACTGTTTAGTTATAGGATATTTATTTGGCATCCACTCTTGTGATGCTTAATATCAACTCGTGTGTTCAGAAAAGATCAGCAGAAGGAGGAAAGCAGGGCTCATCAGTTAAAAAGCTGAAAAAAGACAAGGCAACGGGAGCAACAGGGAAAGCCACTCGTCCTGAGACAAACATTGTAACTATGGCACCAAGAGTCAAACCAGAGCTTCCTTTGCCTACAATGTATTCTCTCGCTTTCTCCCTCTTTCTCTTATGTAATTTATACATCTTTCTATGTATTTTTTACCTAGGATGTGCCTATTATTAGAAATTCCACATATTTAATTGGGGGTAATGTAGCATAGAATCCATGCAGGGCTTCAAATTATTTTGATGAGTAAATGTTTGGAGAAACTGAGATAAATTAAACATGTGATGTTGACATAATGATGTGGACACTAAAATTACTTTTTGGTATGACAGGATATGAGGACACATAATTTTAGCTTTTATATAGCTTGAGGAACATAGTTTATGTATATTGGTTTTGTGTGAATGTGACTATTCTCGATAGTTTAAATAGATCTTTTTATGATTGAATATGTTGTTTCCAGTTTTAATTCTCTCTGCCAATCAAAGTCTTTCAGAGGGATTTAGTCTTAGTGTTTGCATACCTATGATGTTTATTCTAGCAAAAAAAGGGAAATCTACCACTGTTTTTGTAATGTTAACTTTTGATCTAGGTTATTTGATTAATCTTTTATTTTGTTGCTTCAGTTCAGTAGAGGTCGAGCAGTCTATACTTGATGACTTGAGAAACCGTGTACAGCTGAGCAGTGTTGCTCTGCCATCCGTTAGTTTTTATACATTTATCAATGCACATAATGGGTATTGTCTTCGATCTTTTTTCGGTTCAACATTATCTTTCTGTTTTAGTAAAAAAAAATTTCTCAATTTCATATCTTCCTGTTTTTCTTTTTCTAGTTTAAACTGTTCAACTATATCCCCTGACGGGTCATTGGTTGCTGCTGGGTTTTCAGATTCATCGCTGAAGGTTTGTTCTTGATTACATTTTCGTTGCATGTGACATGTCAATTGTTTGTGTTTTCTACTAAATTTGGTACACATTGTGCAGATTTGGGATATGGCAAAGCTTGGGCAACAGGCTGTTGGTTGTAAGTCAATCCTCTGTTTCTACTGTGTTGAGATATTCTTGTACATAAATCAAAGTTAAAAAAAAGATATGCACGTGTTTTACAGTGTATAAATTAGTCTAGGATATATAGACACACAATTTATGCCTTCATAAATTGCTAGGTTTTTTCGGCTGTAAGTGCAACAAACATTTGGTTAAAAAATTGCTGGCAGTGATGGAGTTAAAAGCTAGTTAAGGATGGTAATATCTCTTTAGGTTTATTAAAGCTATGTTAGTTTGTTGACAAGTATGTTTTGTTTGCTCTGTATTCTGTATTTTGGTCAAAGCATATCTTATTTTTAAAATACTGCTGCTATCAGCTGTTTTGCAGGGTGACGATGATGCAAATCCAAATGAGTTTGGTTCAAATGGAGGAAAAAGACCCTATACCTTATTTCAGGGGCACTCAGGACCAGTTTATTCAGCTTCTTTTAGTCCTATGGGAGATTTTATACTTTCCTCTTCAGCCGATTCAACAAGTACAGTCATCTATTCTCTCTCCCTCTTTCCCTCTTTGTTTTGTTTATGAAAGAATTACATTGTTTTCGTGCAGTTCGGTTATGGAGCACTGAACTAAATGCAAATCTTGTTTGCTACAAGGGTCATAATTACCCAGTATGGGATGTACAGGTATATCTCATCATTTTCAGTTGTAAATTGTTCATATGAGCAGTTCTTTTGCAGCTCTGCTGTTGATTTGACATGAAATGAGTGGCCAATAAATATAAGTGTGTGTGTGTGCATTCTCCTTTTTAGTTTCCTTTCTTGGCCACTTAAACATTTGCCCTCTATTTGGAATTTGGATTCTAGGATGGAAAAAAGAAAATCCAAAAGATTTTTTTTCTCTCTTGTTTGGATTCAAATAAAAATTGAGATTTTTTTGTGAGAAAAAAATGAAAGTTAAATCGTGAAATTTTCTAAAATTTATGACTTTTATAAATATATTCAATAAGGTGTTATAGAATTTTAGATTTTCCTCTACTTTACTTTTTTTTCTCTCAAAAAGAATTTGCTTCTTTAAATTCAAGTTAAAAAAAAAAAAAAAGCGATATTAGGGGTATTGGTTTTACTTTTGTACCTATTCAATTACTCGTGTTATTACTATTTTCTGCCATACAATTGTTTTGACTTCTTTACTTTGTCTCTTCTCTTTCCCTTCACCACATTAAATAATGGTCATCTTTCCTTAGTAATGATTTTAATGTTATATATTAACTTCTTTGGTTATGAATTCTCGGAGCAGTATAGTCCTGTAGGACACTATTTCGCTAGTGCATCACACGACCGGACAGCAAGGATATGGTCTATGGAAAGAATACAACCTTTGCGAATAATGGCAGGGCATTTATCTGATGTTGATGTTAGTTTCTCTCTGACTTTATTTCGTGTTATAAAAGGGAAGTAGTATTGCTTTGATGTTATTTATATTGTTGAACAACAACAACGTTAATCCAGAAGAGTGCTTTAATGTTGTCTAAACTTACTGATCTAGTCTAGTTCTTATACACTAATTCTGATTGAGGTTTCATTTATCATTATCAGTGTGTGCAATGGCATGCCAACTGCAACTACATTGCCACTGGTTCTAGCGACAAAACAGTTCGACTGTGGGATGTCCAGAGTGGGGAATGTGTCAGAATATTCATTGGTCACAGGAGCATGGTCTTGTCTTTGGCAATGTCATCTGATGGTCGTTATATGGCTTCTGGTGATGAAGATGGTGCAATAATGATGTGGGATCTTTCAAGTGGCCGATGTGTTGCGCCTTTGATGGGTCACACTTCGTGTGTGTGGACTCTTGCTTTCAGGTGGGTGATCTTTATGGCCCCCAATAGAATTGAATTAAAAAAAAGTATGTCATGTGATCATCTTTTTCTCGGGATAATTTTTAAAATTGTTGCAACAGTGGTGAAGGTTCGGTTCTTGCATCTGGGTCAGCTGATTGCACTGTGAAACTATGGGATGTATCAACAAGCACAAAAGTCTCAAAGACTGAGGAGAAGTAAGTTTTATGATGAAGTAGGAATTTTGTTTTTGTTTTTGTTTTGTGTATATGGATTTTATTGTGGTCAGATAGATTTATGAAAGGAATGTATGTTTACTTGAATCAGCAAAAGCGGGAATACAAGTAGACTTCGATCGCTGAAAACTCTACCTACAAAATCTACCCCCATCTATAGTTTGCGGGTAAGTGCCCAATTTCCAATTAAAGAAAGAATTCTATCACATATGAATAGTTCGCTAATCTAATTCTAATGGGTGCAGTTTTCTCGGAGAAATCTTTTATTCGGAGCTGGGGTCCTTTCCAAAGCTGTATGAGATAATTTTTTTTCATCTCTTTTTAGCTCTGGTGCAATCACCAGGTCTAGATAGCGTACAAATTTGTTGTATTATTATTATTTCATTTTCTAGTTAAATGGGAACGTAGTCGGGTGGTTCAACAGGCATCGAGAATGAGAAAAAGCCATTTGTAAATCTAACTGCCATTATTGAACTATGAAAATAACTCGCATAAGTGAAACTCATTTACATAAAGGACACATCAGAACGCATAATTGATTACTGAAATGTACCATACATTCAAGTTTTTCATGCAATGACACTTGATTAGTTTAGTCAAAGTACCATCAGTTTATACATGTTTGTGTGTACTTTCAATCAATTAATTTTTTTTCTGTTTGTATTTATTTCTACTGCAATTTTGTAATTATTATATTAATACTTATAATAAACCAAATCAAAGGGAAAATACATTACATGTGTTTTGTGATGTACCTACGCTCTAACGGTTTACAATATATGAGCTAGATATCAAGAATGTTTTTCTTCATGGAGATCTTAAGGAGGATGTGTATATGGAGCAACCTCCTAGTTTTGTTGCTCAACAAAAGTCAGGGCGAGTCTGTCATCTTTGAAAATCTTTATATGATTCGAAACAAAATCCTCGTGTTTGGTTTGGTAAATTTAGTCAGGTTGTTGAGAAATTTGATAAGTTGAAAAGTAAGTCGGACCATTATATGTTTTTTGTGTATGTGGATGATATTGTTATTACTGGAAATAATACTATAGGAATCTCATCTCTTAAATCTTTCCTTCATACTCAGTTTCACACGAAGGATTTGGGGATGCTCAAGTATTTCTTGGGGGTTGAGGTCACTCAAAGTAAACAATGTATTTTTCTATCTCAAAGAAAATATGTCCTTAACTTGTTGACTGAGGCAGGAAAATTGGAGCAAAGCCTTGTAGTACTCCAATGAGTCCTTGAGTCCTAATGTGCACCTTACAAGAGATGGGGAACCATTTGAAGATCCTGACAAATATCGCAAGTTGGTTGGAAAGTTGAATTATCTTACCGTGACTCATCCAGACGTTGCATTCTCAGTTAGTGTTGTCAGTCAGTTCATGTCATCTCCAACAATTCATCATCGGGCAGCGTTAGAGCAAATTGAGTGTTACTTGAAAAGAGCGCCAAGACGAGGTATTCTGTAAATAGATCATGGGCACACTCATATTGAATGTTTCTGAGATGCAGATTGGGCAAGTTCCAAGGTGGATCGAAGATCCACTTAAGGTTGTTGTATTTTTGTTGGAGGGAATTTGGTCTCTTGGAAGGGTAAGAAGCAAAATGTTTAATCCAGTCTCTGTGTGAGGTAATGTGGATCTATCAACTATTGAATAAAGTAGGACTTAAGACTTTGGTACCAACAAAATTGTGGTGTGATGACCAAGCTTCTCTTCACACTGCATCTAATCCTGTATTCCATGAGCGGACTAAGCACATCAAAATTGATTGTCATTTTGTTAGTGAGAAAATTCAGCAAGGCTTGATCTCAGCAGGATATGTGAAGACTGGCGAACAACTAGGGGACATCTTCACAAAATCATTAAATGGGATTCAGGTTGATTATTTTTGTAACAAGTTGGACATGATTAACATATATGCTCCAGCTTGAGGGGGAGTGTTAGCTATATATATTATCTGTAAATTAGCTGTAAAATTATCTATAAATTAGGATTAATTAGTTTTCTATATTCTCCTAGTTCCTAGAATAACTTCCCTAGTTTGTATATAAATATATGTTTATTTCCCAATGAAACATAAGTGAATACAATTCTCTTCACCTCTTGTTAGACTTAACATGTATGATTTCTTCTAAGTATACTACTTTTTATGATTATCGAACAGTAAGTTTTGTTCGAACATGTCTAGTTATTTGGCAAGTGACCAAGAACTTTAACCTCCTCGATCAATTGGGGCATATATTGTGCTTTGTTTATTAAATCGAACAAGGAAATAAAAACTTTGATTGCTAAATCGAGCAAGGAAGTTAGAAATCATATATTGCAGATTAAAAGTTATATCTAGGAAAAATTAAACAAGCAACATAGTGTATCTATATGCATGAAAAATATTGCAAGTATCCAAGATTAAAAGCTGCTCGGACAACCATTGTCTTTACATCCCAAACATATCCCAAACATATTGCTCAATTGTTGAAAAGTAAAAAACAGAAAAACAAAATAACATTATTGACGATCAACAACTTCCTCATGCTCTTGGTATCCATTTGGATTCAAGGAGATCTCTGGCTTAGGAGTTTCTGGGGTAGCAACTTCAGCAGCCTCACGAGCAACGCATTTAGCAATCTCCTTCCTCCAAAGTTCAGCAGGAAGGTACTCAAAATTTTCCTCCTTGTTGTTCTTCCAAAACATGAAGAAGTAGTAAAAGGTAGCATTTTTAAACTTGACCTTGGTTGAAGCAAAATTCTCTTCAAGGCCTCGTATTTGATCATCTTTATCCTTCAACTATTGCTCACGATCGGCCAGGAGATTGGCCTGCTTACTCTTCTTTTCCTGGAGAACTTGAATGACTTAACTTTTTTACTCAATCTCATTGTTTTTATCGAGCAGCTCCTTCTCTATCTCCTCAACATCTTCTATGTTCTTTTTGCGATGATTCGAGACTTCTCCAAGGAGGCCTTTGTCTTCCTATGCTCTTCAACAACTACCTTTGCTTGAGGACGAGTGTGAGTTAGAGTCCTCGCATCCCACAAAATCAAAATTTTGATACGAGCAAAAACCATTGGTAGAACATAGAAAAGATAATAAACACTTATCGATGGCACTTCCTAGATAACCTGGCCAAATGCCTTGTCCACAGAACCTTCTTCAAGAGCTGCAAACGCCTCAACACTTAGACGATGCTGAGATAATTTGGTTGTTCGGGTACAAATCTCCTCGACGGAGGCCTTCAGACTTTGAATTATCGCTAGGGAGGTGTTAGGGTCAACTATTGAGGCTATTGGGGAACTGCTCGTAAGAGGAGGTGTTTGACTTGTAGAAGTAGGAACTTCTGGAGAACGAGGGTTTCTTTTCCTAGACTGTTTAGCTTGAGGCTGCTTTGTGCTCGACCCAACGTCTGTGACCCTTCCTTTTTGATGGAGCATTCTTGGTTGAGGTTGGAAGAGAGGAAGATGTGTAAAGATCAAATGCCTCGGAGTCTAACATAGCTACAAACAATAGCAAACTTGTTAGAAAAATACAACAAAGTCGCAAAACGACACCAATCGGAGCGACACCACATCTTAAATATATATATATCTCTTTTATATAATAAGTGTGTAGATAACAGAAATTCTTAGTTTTAACGGTTTTTTATTTTTTTAATGTTAACTTTAACAGAATATTCTTATATTTAACAGAATATTTTTATATTTAACAGTAGTTTATAAACACTTAAACTTAAATAAAATAAATAATTAAATAAATTAAAATGGAATATTTTTGAGATATTTTACCATGATAATTATTTAAAAATAATAAATATTTAAAGAAATTAAAATAGGATATTTTTGAAATATTTTAGAATGATAATTATTTAAGATAATTAATAATTAAACAAATTAAAATTTAATATTTTTGAGATATTTAACAATGATAATTATTTAAAAATAATAAAATCATATGTTTTATAACTTAAATAATATTTAACTAAACTTAAACTCATTTATTATAATAATATCATATTAAACATATAGTATAATTTATTGTGAATTAGTAACAAATTGCTTTTAAAAAAAACTAGCAAAAAATTTAAATTTAAAATCCACCTATAATATTTAATATTACATTAAATATATAATATATAATCTCTTGTTGTTACTCCCAAATTAAAAAACTAGAACAAACATAAACTTAAACAAAAATAAATCAATTATTTAATTAAAATAGAATATTTATTTTAAATTTATATGACATTAATATAAATTTAATAAAAATAAGTAATAAATTCTATAAATAAAATTAAACAAATGTACATATTACACATTATTTGTATCTAATATATATATATCTAAAAGAAATTGCTCAAATATTCATGTATTCTATCACTTAAAAAGATTATTATTTACTGTCAATTTTTTAGTCTTATCATGTCACTTTTAATTTAAAAATTATATATTTATGATTAAAATATATATTTAATTATAACAAATTATAAATTTTGTGACTTTTAGTCATAATTTTTTTAGTAACGATGTATAATAATAATTTTCTACTTTTAGTCATAATATAGATTATTTTTTGTAGTGCCTCTAAATATGTGGTTTGTTTTTATTAAGTTTGTTGTTCGAGCTTATTCTAAACATTAACATAACAATTATTGTAGGACTTGAGATCTTTATATATTGTAGAGATAAGTAGGGAATTTCGTGGAAAAAAATCTTACCCTTTTTGTTGAATTTTCTTTTTGATAAACTTAAAGGTTCATAATATTATATATTGGGCACTTGTCTTCGAAATTTTATTTGTAAAACAAGATATAATATCATGATCACATTACACTTCATCCCAATAAATTCCATTATATTACTTGCCACACATCAATTTTTTATTTAACTACATAAATAATTTTTTCTTATTATAGACGTAATCAATTTAATCACTTGCATATATTTATACATAGTTGACAAGTGGTTTAGATTAATAAAAAGCATATAAAATACATGGCTCTTAATAAGAGATATTGAATTTTGAGACCGGAAAACTGGGTATGTAATATTCTTTACCAATTCGAAGTACCAAAATTAATATTGTACAATTAATTAATACCAAAGGTCAACCAAAATAGTCTATTGAAAATGAACGTGGAGATCAGGTGGAAAGCTTTTTACTACACTTTTTTTTCCCAATTAAAAAACAGCTCAAACTTGATTTTTTTTTGTTTTTGTTTTATATAAAAGTAAATAACTTTTTAGGGCAAATTCAATTGTCGGAAAGTGCAAAAAAGGCGTTGCAATAGTATTACTATTGGCATTTGAAAAGTGTAAAAGCTATAATTGAAGATCTTACTCTAAACCCATAAGTCAAGATTTTGTGTATGATGGCCTATTGACGTAAGATTATTACTATTACGCCGACAAGGATAATCAACATGGTTTATCTGTTTAATTATCTCCAAATCCATATTTCAAATCAGTGGCATATATATGTATTTACTTTTCAATTTATTATTATCTATTAAGTCATTATGATTTATTATTAAAACGATTCGATCTTCTGATTTAGTATTTTCATTTTTTTAAGAAAAAAAACGTGACACATATATAGCATCAAACATTGAACCCAATCTACTTGTTAAATTCATCATCATCATCATCATCATCATCATCATCATATATATACGTATATACAATGCATATTTATTATAGGCATGATAAAAGTATGTATATATATATAGATAGCTATGGGGAGCGCATGTAGTATTTGACCGTTGGGAGTGATATAGTAAAAGTGTTTGTTCTTAATTTGTCAAAAAGAAAAGAATTAATTACAAGTGTCGTTTGATATATATAAATTAAGTTACTACTATTAGGGTGGGCTTCACAATTCAATATTGTTATATATATATATATATAATTAAGCAATTACCTAGAAGAAGCCTGTTAGCAGTAGAGGACAAAATGAAAACGTCAGATGCCTTTAAACCAAGCATATATTACAATTTGAAGGATTCTCCAATGACCAATAACTTTAGTGATCAACGACGACAATTTTTCCCACATTTGTACACATGTGATGTGAGTGAGAAAAAGTGATATATATATAATGAGTGTAAGTAAAGAATAATATATATATATATTATATTTGCTTTTGAAAAAAACATGGTCTTGCTTTTGAAAACCATGCGTTGTTGGTTGGACCACTGCCTCATATTGATATATACATATACATATACATATATCTTCTTGAAGGAACGAAAAGACGCCCTCTTTTCCTTTCCTCTTGGTGCATGTACATGTAAAACTTGGCTCTTCTTCTTCTTCTTCTTCTTCTTTATTAGTAATTATTAATATTATAGAAAAACTCATCATAGATTGAAAAAGAGTAAAGAGATGGCTAGGAGACCATGTTGTGAGAATATGGGACTGAAAAAGGGGCCATGGACACCTGAAGAAGATCGCATACTCGTTTCTTATATCCAACAATTTGGCCATGCAAATTGGAGAGCTCTTCCTAAACAAGCAGGTAGGTACCTATATATATAGAGAGAAAACTCAGATTGGATTCTACTATAGTTGATATTTATATTTATATATATATATATCATGTTTGTTTTTGATATTGTTGATGTCAAGTATAGGTCTGCAAAGGTGTGGAAAGAGCTGTAGGCTTCGTTGGACAAACTACTTGAGGCCTGATATCAAAAGAGGAAACTTCAGCAAGGAAGAGGAAGACACCATCATCAAGCTTCATCACAATCTTGGAAATAGGTGTCTATTTATTTCCTTTATTTGCCCATGAATAATATGTTCAACTCTTAATTATACAGCATGTTCACTAGTTTTTTCACTAACAAATAATTAATACGAAGTTTAAAGAAATGAAAGTTGACACACAAATTTTAACCTGGTTCAAGTTATGTTAGGATGATAAAAACTTGCAAATGTAAATATTTTATCTTTTTATAATCAGAACATTGTCAAAATGCTATCTGAAAACCTTCATCTTGACATTTGTAAGTTTTTATCATCTGAATACAAGTGAGCCATAAATTAGGGTTAATTCATAATTTGAACCACATAAAAATACACTCAACTTTCATTTCTTTAATCTTCGTTTTAATTAGCTGTTAGCCAATAATACATATAGAAGTAGATACTTGAAGGTATTACAACTGCTATCAGATTATGAGATCATATGTAATTTAGGTTACATATGTATGATATCAGATGGTCATCTATAGCTGCCCAGCTACCAGGAAGAACAGACAACGAGATAAAAAATTTCTGGCACACCCACTTGAAGAAGAAGCTAATTAAACAAAGCAATAGTACTTGTAGTAGTAGTACTGATCATCATCATGAATTACTAGCCAGATTACATCCCATGATGATCAATAATGCCAGAACCAGTAGTAGTAGTACTAGTAATGCTACTGCTGTTCTTACGGCCACCGCTACTACTTCAGCCAATGCCATGGTTGTACACACCACTCATCATCACCAACACCATTATTACAAGTATTCTACTACAACTACTAGTACAGCCTTTGATCCAAAATTTCAGATCTCTTCGTCATTAAACTCTGGTAATGGTAATAATGGTCAGATGATCGAGAATAATAATTATATTGATGATGATGAGGATGATGTTATGAATGAAGACATGAACGACTTTTGGTACAAACTTTTTGTGAAAGCAGGAGAGACTACTACTGCTGCTGCCCCAGTACCACCAGCCCTGGCAGATTTTGGATAAATTACAACTTTAGTAGCTTATAATAAGATTTCTTTTCTTTTCTTATTTTCAACTACATAGAATTTTTTTTAGTTTGAAATTTGTGGTGTCCATTTTTGAATGGAGAAAATTAAACATGAAAGTCTGGATGAATATCATTATTTATACTTATAGTCAAAAACCTCAGTGAATAATATACAACTTTTTCAGTTTCTATATATATTTATTTGTTTCTTGTTTCACATTTTAGTTACTAGCAAAGACAAATGTTCTCTAAGAGAAAGACTAAGTAATATTGGGTCTTGGGAGGAAGAAGAGAATAAAAATATGTCAATTTGTAATCAGTACAAGTCCCTGTGGAAAATTCAACTCTTTTCTTACACACAGCAATATGTTATTTTCGATGAGTCAATAATAAATATTGCTTGTTATGTACGATTTTAATATGAACCACAGATCAACAAATAAATAATTTTGATCGATGTAATTAAATGAACAAATATATAAGGCTAAATAAATAGACTATGCACCTACCTATAAGCATCATCTGGTGTTAGATCGAAAATAGTGTCCAATTAATTCTATCTTAATGATTACTGTCTAAGGTAAGGTAGGGATGTTATATTTGCACCCAAAAAATATATATACTCATTAATTAAAAAAAACAAATTCAATACTTTTTTTATTATTTTTTTGACATTCTTTAAATTCTTTTTTTTTTGTTAATATCAATAATTTTATTTTATCTTATTTTTATATTTTTTTAAATAATATATAATTTTTTTTAGGAAATAACTCCTACTTTTTAACAAATTTTTATATATTTTTTGTTAAAATTTTTATTTTATTTAAATATTTAAAATATATATTATTTATATGTATTTTTTAGAATATGAAAAGGAAACAAAAATGTGAGCATAAGTTGATAAAAATAAATATTATACATTAATTTTTAATAAAAATAAGGTGTCTTAATCAAATTTTGGAGTGCAAAGCCAAATATAATCACCCACTTCTAGAGCTGTAAATGTGGGTCGGCCTGGCCCACGTTTTCATGCCTCCGAATAATTCAGGTCGGGCCCGTATTTCAATTCGTGCTGGGCAGGGCCGACCCAAGTCGTGTCGTGTCAGGCTGACCCACTTTCCTTATTTGGACTTTTATGCCCATTTTTTTTATTGCCAAAAAATGTGAGGATGGAGAATTGAACCACCCACCTCCTCTTTAACAATTAATTGACTCATCACCGATCCAAATACATTATTTTGTTTAAATTATAGTTTTATATATTTTTTAACAATACTTTTGTTGACGCGGTTCTTCGTCAACAGGTAATTAAGAAAATAAGATAATGAGATTAGTGCTTAATAATGAACCGAAATAGATGAATGATCTTTTATGGATTGATGACACAACTACGTTTTTAGGTGGTTCAAAGGTTAAAATCATTCTACTCCACCAGCCAATATTATTGCTATATTTCTGGTATTCTTTTCAGGATACGTTTTTACATAATCGGATCCAACCCCTTGCAACTCCCAGGGTCTCCATATTTATAGGAGAGGGCACCTGGAAGTTGGTAAGGGGGGTCATCCCGTGACCTTCTTACCCATCATGTCATTTCTGTGACATTCATGATTAATTCCTAAACCCTGACAAATGAAGTGTGGTCTAATCAACAGGTAAGGGGGATAATGGGCCGCACGGCCCAACCCAGTCGTGGGTGTCTGAATACGCACGTTCATGCTGCGTGTCCGAGAATTCAGGGATATATCAGACACGTGATGTCTGATGTATGCACGCTTACATTGCGTGGTTGAATTTATAAAAGGTCATAGCTTCTAACTCCAGTTCGTACCCCGAGCTGGATGCCTTCTCGACCTGCGGCCTTCATAGTCTTGACTCGGCCCTTGAGTAATCTTGACGAACCTTTTGGTTACCTCGAGCTAAAGAGGTAGGACTTGCCGACGGAAGCTCCGGTCATGGGGTATCCACGTGGCTGAGATGTAATTAGGCCATATCTCAGCTCGCTAATAGCCCATTGGAAAATCTGGGCGTACAACTTTACCCAAAATTATATCAAAGATAATTATTAGAAATTGAATACCTACTAATAAATGCTAAAAATGTTAACTCACAAATCTTAAAATAAATTAATATAATTATAAAAATATAAACATTGAGAAAAATAATAGATTTTTATTATCATTTTAATTTATAGATAATTGACAAATAAAAATTTATTATCATTATTAATGTCAAAATATCGGGTTTTTTATCGTGCCGTGCTTTTGGGCTAGTTTGTTCGTGCTTTCGTGTCGTGTCTTCGGGCTTGTCGTGTCGTGTCGTGTCGTAGCGTGCCAATTTTCAATTCGTGTCGTGCCTGGCCCAAGCCCATATTTTTGCGTGTCGTGCCGTGCTCGTGCCTCCTAGGCTCGTGCCAGTTTCGTGTCGTGCTAGAAAGCCCGACCCATATTTACATCTATACCCACTACTACAAAAAGTCTTTTTCGTGTCAGTCAAATGCATCAGTCCGTTGACTGACGTTGTTGACTCATTCTGAAAATTCACGTCAGTGGCTAACTGATATCGCCCAATAAACTCCTAAACGGTCGCAGTAGTAAACTGGCTATCTTGTATCCACAGAGAGGCAAACACAACTAAAGATTAGATTAGTAAAGAAAAGATAACAATAAAGTAGAATTGAATAGATGGATTTTGTGAAATTAAAATTATAGATTAGAGAAAGTGATCATATAAAGAGAGCATGGCAAGGTAGAGATGTAGTGTTGTAAATCCTATTCTAATATTGATAATAATTCAAAACACAGTTGCAATTCTACACCATTAATTGCAACTGGAAGATGTATATGTTAAAAGCACAAATTAATTAATCTATATTAAATTGAATCTAACTCCTAATTTCATAGCATATCATATTATGTATCCAAGAGCGATAAAATACCATTGACAAAATGCAGTAAAAGACATACAATATAACAAATATACTAAAATAAATTAACAATCTAAGTTACATAAGAAAAGTATGACTGAACTTATGTAAAAGATGCTTAAATAATTTTAGAAAATAAATTAGAAGATGAGAAACAAAATATTGCTTATGACGTGTTATTGAGAGTCTTAGACTCATTTGGGACCTTGGTGCAAGTCTGAGTGAGATTTTGGGAGTTTTTGGCTCGGAGAAAATGGTGGGAAAACCCAGTTTTTCTGGGTTCGTGCAAGGGCGCCGCAACGTTGTTCTTCCAAGCCGCGGCGCTAGGATGGTCCAGGGCAGGGGGCCCTGGCCGGGTGTCACGGTGCCAGGCCATTTTTCAGGAGCCTTAGTTTTTTAATTTTAAGGCATAGGGGGACGATTTCACCACCCTGTGTGGGGGAATTAGAGGTCCCGAGAGCTCGGGAATTGTCCCAGGATTTAATTACGAGATCGAATGGTAATGAGAACATTATTTGTGGGTTGTGACTAGGTTACCGCTAGGGCTCAAGAGATGATCATTCTCGGGAGTCGTGTTTGCTTGCCTAATTGTTTGTGCTCGGACCAAAGGTAAGAAAATTGCACCCAATACGTGATGTACGTGATTAGGGCTTGGCCTAGTTTTTAAATATAGATTTGATTAGGGCTTGGTCCTCTGTAAATGAGCATGATTATGATTATGCTTGTGATTGTTTGATTAAGCATGTTGAATGCTCTGTACCTCGATATTTGCTATATAATGTATATTTGTTTGCATTATCTGAGTGAGAAAGGCTTGACCTATGAGTCAAGGAAGGAAATAGCACTGAGCGTTGGTCGAAAGCATTGACTTATAAGTCAAGGGCGGCAATAGCGCGCTGAGCGCTGGTCGTTGTGGTTAGGCTTAATCAAGAGCGCATTATACACTTGTCCGACCCAATGGTCGTGGAAAAATTAAGCGCCAAGTACGCTGGGCCAGCTCCAAGGCTGGTTATATAGAGGATACGACAATGGGCCCCGGGGTGACTTATTAGTCTCATATCCTAGGGCATGGCCCCGATATGACTTTGATAACTCTACAAAATAGAGTTATTTTACCACTTTTTATGTGCTAGTTGTTGCTTAATTCTTGAGTATTTAAGTAATTTATTAAGTTTTTAAGTAATTTTGAATTTATTAGTCTTATTTTGATTTTATATATTTTTGTGTGTTTTTATAGTTATTTTTTTGTAAAATGTTGTAGTTAATTATTTGAATTAATGTTGTTTAGTTTGAGGTAAAAAAAATGTTGTTTTAGTGAAACTAAATGTTTAATTAAATTAAGTTTTAATTAATATTTTCAATGAACTAATATGATTTATTTTATAATTGAAAATATTTGAATTTGATTTAATTTATGTTTATTTTGTAGGGAGTAAGTTGTATTTTTTTGGCTTTGAAAAGTAAAGAAAAGAAAGGAAAAAAAGTGGCAAATTTGAAAGAAAATTGCATGGAATGTGGCATTTTTCCTCTTGCCACCCTCTGCCCAGACCGAAGCCCAACAGTTCCCCAAGCCCACGGTCTCCTCTTCTTCTCCTCCCACCAAGCCCAGTTGAAGCCTCAAGTCAAATGCCACCTGCCAGCCGAAGTCACAGCTGCACCCAAGGCTCACCAAAGCAGCATACCCCAAGCACCCAAACGCCTCACTTCAGCCTACCAGCCGAAGGACTCATCAGCCAACACCAAATGCTTCTCTTCCCAGGCCTGCCTTCAGCCTCCCACACAGACCCGCCAGCCACAAAGGTGCCATTTTTATTTTTGAGCCCAACAAAGCAAATTGTCCCCTTGTCCCATTTGTTAAAAATACAACATTTTTACCCCACTTTCTACACATTTTACCCCAAAACATCATTATTACACTCTATAATTTACCCCTATTTGTCATATTATAATTAATTAAATTAATTTAAATTGATTATTTTAATTCTCATTTTTTGGCTATAAATAAGGGAGTTTAGTATCAATTTTGGAGGGAGGTTACCATACCAAAAATTCTACACATTTCAAAACCTCTCTATTCTCTTCATCTTCTTCTTCTTTTTGGTTATTTTCTATGTATTTTTAGAGGAAAAATTTGGGGGGTTCATCCTCCAAATTTTCCTATTTATGTTTGTATTTGCTATTCTAGTTATGTGTTTCTAATCTTTTTAAGATTATTAAGGTGATGATGAAACAATATGTAACTAGATAGTGTTTATTTTGTATATTGATTTCCCATTTTGTGCAACAAAGTTTATGGATTTTTCTTGTTCAAATATCTTCTTTCATCTTAAATATCATGTATTTTGGATTGTTAGCACATATTTACACTTTGTTCTTCATTAGTGCTAAAACACAATATTCTTTGTGTAAGATGTGTTATTAAATTGTACACATCCATGCTTAGAACAAAAATATTATGTTTTGCCTTATAAATAATGTTTATTGATTTATTTGTTATTTCATTAGGTTGATTTACATTAAATACTTTGAAATTATAATTTTGAAAAGTGAAGAAAAATCTTATCTTTTTAGAAGTAACTTGTGTTTAAATAGAATATCTAATTTGAATAAGTGATGGTTTGAGTAGTTTCTACTATTACTAAAACTTGGGAATCAATGTACTTATAAATATTATTGAACTTATATTTTGTGGATTCTATTATCTTAATAATCTTTCTTTTACTATCTTGATTTCTATTTTTAATTTATTTTTATATATTGTCTTTAATTTCTTTATTATTATCTTTTATTTTATTTTTATTATACAAAAATCTCATCGATCTTTGGAACTAAGTTAGAATTTATTAATTTTGGTTTAAAATAGTTTTCTTTTCGATTTTAGACAAATCCTTTGGGTTCGACCTCGTGCTTACACGAACACTATATTTCATATACGATTCGTGCGCTTGCGAGTATAAATATTTAAAACATACCTGTTTTGGGTCCATCAGACTTATTAGTCATCTAGTTAGGGCAGCGGGCCCCTATGTGACAGTGTAGTCACTTATTTGCATAGAATGCATGCATGAGTAGGGTTATTACTGCAAAGCATGCTTATTATGATTCTATGATATATTATTAACTGTGTATGAGCATGTTTAAGTTTTCCTGCTGAGCCTTGGCTCACAGATGCTATTTGGTGCAGGTAAGGGGAAAGGGAAGTTGTACCAGCCATGAGTTGGAGAGCTTCGGTGGCAATGTGTACATATGCGGCTGCTCGACCACCACGGTCAGGGATTTCTCAGAGAAACTAGGGTCAAACCGTATTTTGTCGCTTAGGTCGGTTGGTTGTAACTTTTGAACTGTAATAGACCTTTTAAACGTTATTTTGGGATCCCATGTATGAACATAAATATTTTTAATGAAATGGTTTTTCCTTTTTTACCAAATTTTTTAACCATAAATCGTTAATCACGTTTAGTTACACAATTATAGCCAAATAACTCGTTTAGCGAGTCTATCACTATTTAAAATATACAGTGTAATTGTCTTGACTATCAAGGACATTGCACTATACGTATATTATTTAATTAGGCTTATTTGTATTCTCTGAATCACCACTATATGTTTTGGGGCGAGTTTCACATATGTGTTGTTTTACAGTCTTTAAATATATTTTTTTGTGTCTAACTTCTTATATTATCCAACTGCATGTCTGATTATGTACTAGAGGAAGGGTTTGATTATTTCTTGTTTGGATGGGTTTGATTGTTTCTTTTATCATGTGTTGTTTATATATCGATGAGTTTAATTAATTAGTTTGGTGGAAGTGAAACCATGTATATTGTTACTGTTTTTCTTCTCCTACTTTTTGTTTTTAGTTTTGGAGAGACAACATTAGTGTCACTTTGTTCTACTATCAATATTGTGAAAAAAAAATTATTATGGTTTGAAGTTATATAGATGCATCTGTCTTCTATAATTATCTTTTAGTATACTACATACCATATTTTGCCACACCACCACCACCAATAATTACTCATCAACTGTTAGATGTTAGAATATTTTATATGGACTGACATAATTATACGTTGCTCACGGAGTGTCGTGATTAGCATGTAAGGATAACTATATAATCGGTATTGCATGCTATTACCATCAGGCCATAATGGGATGGACATAATGTACTGACATGCTCGGGGCCCATAGACACGCTCTCAATGTCTTTAGGCCAACCCATTGGGCCAAGACAACCAATCCTCTCATTGGGTATCTAAGCCCAATAAGCCCATTATGGTTTATAAAAAGGGTTACACCCTTTTATTAAGTGTGTGTGGACAATGGGAGTTTTAGAGAGAGAGAGAGTAGTGTTCATCTACACCCCAAGCACCCCTTTGATCTTTGATGTATAGGTGGTTGAATCGTAATGATCATAATTATGGAGAATGATGGTTCATAGACTTTATCACAAAGGTAAGTAAAGCTTCATTTTATTCATATTATGTTTGATGCCTTAAATAAGATGATTTCAATATGCAATGTTGAACATGAATATGTTTGATCAATTTTTTATTGTTTGATGCTCAATTAATTTTAACATTAGAAGCATAATTTTTTCACTTAAGCTCGAGTACTAAGAAGATCTTGCACGAGACTATTTGTTCTGTGTAAAAAATTGACTTCTATTTGATCTGAAAAAGATAAAATTTGACATACAAGCTAAATTTAGTGTTTTTGGAATAAGCTATCCATCATCTTTTTGGAATAGAATAAGCTAATGAAAAAAAATAAGAAAAAAGAAGTTGAATTTTAAGAGCCAGGTCATCTGATTTTAAGGCTCAAATCTATTTAATTTTATTTTTCTCATTTTTCTCCAAAATTTTTCCATACCCACGGTTTTGTTAGAGACCCATATGCAAAAAAATTAATTTTGAATTTTTTTTGAACATTTTTCGGGTTTATTGTTCTTGGGTTGTTGAAACAAATTGGGTAAAAGTATTTTGTTGCATTATTACAAGCAAGGATGGGAGAAATCCGATTTTTAAAGCATGAAAATGGCTTGCATATTTTGATCTGAAATGGAATTTTGTGGGCTTTTATTGGTTGTTTTGGAGCTTGGGAAACGTTGGGAATAGATCGAGCATGAAAACCCCTTAAACGACATAAAAAATGGAGTACCGGAGGCCAAAATTCGACAGGGTCGAAGTTGTGGGTCCGAATTGGGTCGACCCCAGCCACTGGAAAAACGACATGTCGTTTATTAGAGTTAATAGGCATTTTCTGATGCTCCAAACGACACGTCATTTTTTATGCAAAGAAGTTGCGAGTAACAAAGAGAAAACGACACGTCGTTTTTCCTTAGCCATGAGAAAAATGACATGTCATTTTTAGGCCTATTTTTCAACAAAAAAAATTGAACATTTTATGGCGCGTGGGAGCGCGTGCCAGGTCCTTTTGGGACCAATTTTTCACCATTTGGACTATTTTTTTTATTTTCCCACTTAATTGTGTAATTATATTTTGGGTTTGGTCAATATTAACGATTAATTGATACATAATCACACAGTTAAATTAAATTAAAATTATTATCTCACAATTTATCTTATATCAGTTATTAATTGTAAATATGATTATATTTATTTGAAATTTACGCCTTATGTTTTGTTTTAAAATACTTGACATTATGTGCAAATATGATTATGTTGTTGTGACGTTAATTGAGTGCTTATGTACTCACCTATCGTGAGTTTAAGCATGTCAATTTGTCATTCATAATAATTGTGAGATTAATACAATTTGAATGTTTATGTGCTTGTCTATCGTGAGTCTAAACATGTCAAATTATGAAGTTTAAAATTATAATCTCACATAAGACCCAATAATCGAGCAATATGTCATACCAAATTTTTGTCCATATACCTTATAATTTTTTTTTAGGATTCATGATTATGAATGGATTATTGTTGGCATATATTTGGTTCATTTATAGTATTATTACCTATTTGATTTATGCTTTTTGTTAATAGATTCTTTGGCATTTATGGATGCTTAGTTGGGATTATTTGATGATTATGAGATTATAATCTATGACGAACATGTAATTGAATGTTCTATGGATATTCATACCGTGATTATGATTATCGCTGATTAAATTCACATTTGTTCTAATCACAATTAATACTAAGATCTATACATGCAATTTAGTCATCATGTCGATGATTTTATTGTTGGGTTGGATGCTTAGATGGTGAAGGAAAAACATTGGATGTCATGAACCGCACAATCTTTTCTACCCTATCGGTGGTGGATTCATTAATTTGGTTGTGACATTTGAAGTGGTTGTCCTTACCTGTGTAAGAGTCATATGTTTTGTTAAAACGACTCTAGCATGACATGATCGTTTCTGTTGATAGATCATTTGGAAAGCTGAGAAAACGAGCAGATAGCGCGATCCTTGTTTTCACATGTATAGTGGCACTGCTCATTGATATTTTCTCTTAGCTTCAAGCAATCCTAAAATCTCTAGCGTTTAGTTATTGGATGGGACAATAATATGTTTTGACATAACGATATCTCATTGTAAGGACGAACTAGGCCTAAAATTGATAAATCTTGAAGTCACATTGTTTAAATAGATGCCAAGTTACTCTATGATCAGTGGGAGATTGAGAATATTGAGATGGATGTCAGTTGATTGTAGTGAGGTATATATGTTTTAATCGATCCTTCTATGACAACTTTACGAGGATGAGATCGCTTAGGAATCTCTTGAGGTATTGAAGTGAAACTCTTACGTTTTTCGATAATGATGAGTTCAGGAGACTATTACATTGATTTTATGCCCTAAGATAGTTTCAATGGAACTAGTGAATCATCTATTGTGGTTTTCTTATAATTAAGGCTCAAGATATGACATAGATCATAAGTGGACAAATTTTGGATGAATACGACAATAGATATGTGATCATTATCTATTTCAATGTGATAATCGTATTACTTGGAGACATTCGTAAACACAATGAATCCAAATTAAATGGAATAACGCATGTGTACCCAATATCATGTCGTTGTTGCTACTAAATTGAGGATAGCTAAGTTATATTTAGGCAACAATTTTGGTTTGATTGAAGTCAATGAAACCCTTGTAAACGCGAGCAGGAGAATATAGATGGGTCTGTCTTGTCTTAGACTAGCCAAAGCTTGCCATATAGAGATGTTGATGACTTAGTATTCTTTTTTGGATAACCAATGGAAAGAATAAGGGGAAGTTAGGTTTTAACTTATTCAAGCATAGTACACATGCTGATCATATTGATTCTTTTGTCCATAAAGTTTTTATGATCTATAATATCATGTATAAGATTTGAGAGATATCGAGTATTTATTACTCTTTTGTTAAAATCTCTCTCACATGATCATTATCTTGAGCACAGTCTTCTCAAGCTTTGACTCATCAAAGTTTTAAACGTTTTTTGTGTTTTAGAAAGCTTCAAAGTGGAAAACACCTAAATGATTAATCCAAACATGCATAATGTTGTGCAATCACTTCTTATATGCATTGTTTGACGAAGTGACAAGTACAAAACGGGACGTATATATATAGTCTCAATGGTTGTATTGCATGCATATTGTTTTAATGGTTGTTATTGTAGTGGCCAAAAATTACGCCAGGCCCAAATCAATTATGCCATCAGCCCAATCAGAAACTATAGCCCAATAAACACTAAAGAGACCATCAAGTTAAGTCCGTAAGGAACTACTCTAAACAACCAGGCCCAGTCTATGCCCCAAATAAATCTTAGCCTACTCATCAAGGGTAATGTTGGATTCTGACTACTCTGTAAGCCCAAAAAGCTTTATAGCGGCAAAACGAGTCCAAAACATGGGCAAAGGAGTTGGGTCAATCTATAACTCACCCAAAAGAATAGGTCTTCCTCCTTTTCAGGAGGAAGACCGCTTCTCACGTTCACTCCTCAGTGGCTAAGCAACAGACTATTGAAAACTTTATAAAAGCAAGTTTCAGGACCTGAAGGGGGGAGACCTTTTTTATTCAAAAACTCAATCTCCCTCTAATACTGTCAGACCAATCACTTAGATCATCCTTCACTACCACATTACAGTGGATTTATTCGCTTGTTGTTTACTTTCCTTACATTTTCTTTATTCTATATTTGAATTGCTTACTGACTTGACCGTCGGAGTCCCTTCGGCTGGCATCACCCCGGTGTCCCAAGGCTTTTACGGTCATTCTTCCTTTATTCTACAGGTTGTTAGTGCCCGCGATCCATCCTTTCCGATCATTGTAGATTTCAGCCTCTACAATTTGGCGCCCACCGTGGGGCCCTGACAGACTGAATCAGGAGCAAAGGACGCACATCCATCTCCATGGAAAACTTGGAAGAAGGTGAGATCAACGTCCAAGCTCAGCTAGCTGCCCTGATGGCCCAGATGAAAGATACTAATGAAAGCCTCAGGATGGTGCAGCAAGAGAACATAGCATTCAGGGAGGAGAATGCCTTATTGAAGTCAAAAATGGAGATGTTGGAATCTACTCAACGCAGCGCAGCTGAATCCCAGATAAGGTTCCTGATAAGGTCGTTTTTGTATTAATATTTGTTAAGTTTTTCTATGCTTGGATGGTGTTATGATAGCATTTTTAATAGTTTTCACTAAGTTTCGTGATTCTACAACATATTTTCTACGTTACGTTTTATGATGATAAATCTGACATTTTGATGGCAAGTGTAGTTAAAATAAAGTTTTAGGAGTATTCAAAGCTTTCGGGATTGAAATGTAGAAGTGGTGACAACATGGAAGCTTTCTAAGATCAAGAATTGAAGAATTTTGAGGTAGGTCGCGGCTCATAAAACTCAGGTCGCGGCACTTTAAATGGAAATTGCAATGTCAGAATTTTTCTTCCAGACAGGCCGCTGCGCATAAAATTCAGGCCGCTGCCTATGGTGCCAGGCTGCTGCGCGAAAATTTCAGGCCGCTGCCTGAGGGACAGATTTAGGCATAGATTTTGTTCTAGGTCGCGGCTTGCGACGTCGTTTTCAGATTTTTTGTTTCTTTTTAATTAGAATTTAATTGAGACTATAAATAATTATTAGGGTTAATTTTAGAAAGAATCTTGATTACGGTTTAGAGAGACAAAAAGACTGAAAGGAGGCTGAAGAAAAGACTACAAGACTACATTACTTTTGTTCATCAATCTAGTTCTTTTCTTCCCTTTATCTCTTCAATTTTAATTATGATTATGTTTGTGATTATGATTACAATTATGGAGTAGATTCTTTTTAGGTTAAGGGTTAATTCAAAACCCAAGACATGAATTCTTGATTATTGATAATGAATATTGTTCTTCAATTTCTCTAAATATTAGATTGTTTCTATTTTTCCAATTTAATGTTATGAATCTTGTAATTTCTTGTTAGGTGGCCAACTAATTAAGGTTTTACATTGTTCAATTGTCATCTGAGAATTACTACTCACCTAATAGTTTAGGATTCTAAGTGTGTGTGATAAATTGCAATTGATAGTGAAGTCAAAAGAATTGTTGATTGTGATGAAAAATAGAACCTAGGTTAAATGAATTATATGCTTCATTAATTTATTGCCTAGATTAACTTGTTTCCATAGAACTTAATGCTTTATCTAAGTTAAATAGATTGTATGCTTCATAGATTTATTGCTTAGATAAAAGAGTTAATTATTGAGCGCTTCACCTTGATTACTTATAATAGGGAGACTGAGATAATTGACTGCTTCAGCATTATCTGCGGGGTTAATAGTTTAATTGAGAAATTGGAATAATATTTATTATTAGTGATTAGGAATGATTGTTGAGGGTGGAGATTAACCTTTAACTGCTTTTTTTAATATCGTAATCCCAATCTTTATTTTGCTTTCTAGTTTATGTTATTTAAATTTTGAGTTAAAAATCAAAATCCCCTTTTAAGTTTTAGTGTTAATTCTTGAATAATAAAGTGAACGATAGTCCTCGTGGGTTCCACCCATGTAACTGTTCGATACTACCCCAGGAGCAATGTCCAACCAAGCCTCAGGCCAACAGTTGACGATCACCGAAAGACCACAAGATCAGTTAGCAGGCCAACAGTTGACCCCGACAACTAATGGAATTGGTGGGTCAATCCCAGGGGGATCAACCCAAACCCATGGACCCCCGCCGATAGTCGACAATCCTATGACAAATGAGCAAATGCCAACTGCTCCAATAGGAGACAACCCAATGTCGAGTACTCCAGGGGGGCCACCCAAGACCTTTGATCCAACCCTTCCAACTGCAGGACGGAGCACTACGCTAACACCCGAAGAGATAATTGAGCAGCTGGTGGCAAAGAAGCTGGAAGGCATGGAAGCCAGGATCCATAGAATCCCAAGGGTCCCAGCGCCAATCCGGAAGAGCTTACCCAGTAGCTTTGCAGACTCTCCATTCGTGGATGCCATAGCACTCGTAGAGATGCCAAAAAAGTTTGTCTTCCCACTAATGAAGATGTACGATGGAACGACAGATCCGAATGATCACATAGCAAGCTACAAGCAACGAATGTTCACAGGTGCCATCCCTCGCGAACTACGCGAGGCTTGTATGTGTAAGGGGTTCGGATCCAGTTTGGTAGGCCCAGCCCTCCAATGGTATACGAACCTACCGAATAACTCTATATTTTCATTTGCTCAATTAACTGACATATTTGTAGAGCAATTTGCTTGTAGCAGGAAGCTGGAGAAGTTATCTGATGATCTTTATAGGATCAAACAAAGGAGGGGCGAGTCACTTAGAGACTACGTTGCTAGGTTCAATACGGAGAAAGTATCCATCACGTCATGCAACATTGATACAGCGATTACGACCTTTCGAAAAGGACTAATGGTAGATTCAGACCTTTATAAAGAACTAACCAAGTATCCTTGCAGGACCATGGAAGATGTGCTAGCCAAAGCTTGGGCTCAAATCAAATGGGAAGAAGATGAATCAAACAAACCTACATATTCGCCCTACCCAAATACAAGAGAAAGCAGAAGCACAAGGAGAATAGAACGCAGATATAGCCCATACTGCGAATTGCAACCAACTACCAGAACCAGTAGACCAGGAAGAGAGCCTAGGCACACACTACCATCCACAAGACCAAGAGAACAAGAGAAAACACCCATCCCAGAGTATAATCTAAATATAGACTCAGTGGAGATCGTAGCGGTGATGAAAGGGATGGGAAACAAAGTCAAGTGGCCTGAAAAGATAAAAAAGCCAGCTGATAAACGAGATACCACCAAGTGGTGCGAATTCCACAATGATCATGTCCATACGACAGTAGAATGCATTGCTCTACGTTTTGAGGTCGCAGGACTTCTCCGCCGAGGTCAACTTAGAGATTTTTTGTCAGACAAAGGAAAAATCACCATGACCAGGGGAGATACCAGACCAACCACGCCACCAGAGCCACCCCAACACACACGGACATGCAACGTAATATCTGGAGGATCAGAAGTGAGTGGAGTGACATACTCAGCTGCCAAGAGACATGCAAGGGAAGTCTCGGGGATGGACGGAAGACCAAAGAGGCCACCAACAAACTATACCGGACAAACCATAAGCTTTGTCAATGATGAAGCCTCAGATTTGCTTAATCCTCATCATGATGCTTTAGTCATTTCACTATTTATTTCAAACTGTTTAGCTAAACGAATATTGATTGACAATGGAAGTTCAGCTAACATCTTATTTTTGCATGCTCTTAGGGGGATGTGGATTGACGAATCTACCGTCATCCGTAAGTCAACCGTACTTGTGGGACTCAGCGGTGAGCAAAAGCATTCTGTTGGTGAGGTGACATTGTATGTGTATGCCAAAGGGGTCAATCTCCAAACCAAATTTTTAGTAGTCGACTCACCCTCAGCCTACAACACCATCCTTGGCCGTCCTTGGATTCACGCAATGAAAGCAGTCCCATCTACATACCATCAGGTCATCTGTTTTCCAACTAAGTGGGGAGTGAAGGAGATCTGTGGAGCACAAAAGATGGCTCGAGATTGTTATCAGACTACATTGAAAGACAAATAAGCCTCAGCATAGCAACTATAGCACGCTACATCATCGTGTGCACCTGTAGAGCCCGAGATGGAGGATCTCGATGATGTGAGCATCAGTGAAGACTTCCCGGAGCATACCATCCAAATAGGATCAAAGTTGACACCTGAGTTTCATGCTCGACTAATCGAGTTCCTGAAAAAGCACCATAACTGTTTCGCATGGTCTCATAAGGACATGACAGGTATTGACCCTAATATTATTGTTCATAAGTTGCAGGTAGACCCAGACTATCCCCCGATCAAGCAAAAAAGGAGAAAGTTTGCTCCAGACCGCAACAAAGTAATCAATGAAGAGATCCAAAAGCTGATCGACATAGGGTCTGTTCGAGAAGTTGACTATCCTGACTGGCTAGCTAATGTTGTTGTGGTAAAGAAGAAGAATGGTAAGTGGCGAATTTGTATTGATTTTACAGATCTAAACAAGGCGTGCCCCAAGGATTCGTTCCCATTGCCACACATAGATATGATGGTGGATGCAACAGCTGGACATGAGCTACTCAGCTTCATGGATGCCTTCTCAGGATACAACCAGATACTCATGCATCCGGAAGATCAAGAAAAGACAGCATTCATTACCGAACGAGGGACGTTCTGCTACAAAGTCATGCCCTTCGGACTCAAGAACGTGGGGGCAACATACCAAAGGCTAGTTAATCGGATGTTCGCAGAGATGCTAGGAAACTCGATGGAGGTCTACATAGATGATATGCTAGTCAAGTCGTTGGTTGCCCAAGACCACCTTGACCATCTCCAACAAGCGTTTAAGGTACTTGAAAAATATAACATGAAATTAAATCCTGCCAAATGTTCTTTTGCTGTATCATCAGGGAAATTCTTAGGCTACATGGTGACCAAGCGCGGAATAGAAGCCAATCCAGAGCAAATAAGGTCAATCCAAAACATCCAACCACCTAAGAACATCAAAGATATACAATGTTTAAATGGGAGGATAGCAGCACTAAGCCGATTCATATCAAAGTCATCTGAACGCTGCCATATCTTCTTCTCAAAGCTTCGGAAGACTGAAGACTTCATATGGACAGAAGAATGTCAGAAAGCACTCGACGAACTCAAGGCATATATCTTGTCACCACCACTGATGGCCAAGCCTAAAGATGGAGAAACGCTCTACATTTACCTAGCAGTATCAGAAACAGCCGTCAGTGCCGTTCTCATAAGAGAAGAAAATGGTAAGCAATAACCTGTGTATTATATATCTAAAACTCTATTGGATGCAGAAACTAGATACAACCAGCTAGAGAAGACGGAAGCTCAGACCCTATTTCCAGTGTCACCCTATAGTGGTACTTACGCAATATCCACTCCGTGCCATACTACACAAACCAGAGCTCTCAGGAAGATTAACAAAATGGGCTGTAGAGCTCAGTGAATACGATATCACATTTCAACCAAGGACCGCAATCAAATCTCAGGTATTAGCTGACTTTATTGCAGACTTCTCTAGTGATATGCAGATTCAAGCGGAGAAGGAGTTGTTATGTCTGGAACAATAATCAAATACCAAATGGAGGTTGTCGGTTGACGGGTCAATCAACAGCAAAGGATGCGGACTTGGGATAGTGCTCACAACCCCAACTGGAGACATTATACAACGATCCATTAGGTGCGAATTCAAAGCTACGAATAATGAAGCAAAATATGAGGCATTGATAGCTGGACTCGACTTAACAAGGGAATTGAATATAAAGAATATCAAAGTCACTTCGGACTCCCAGCTGGTGGTCAACCAACTCAATGGGACCTACCAAGCAAAAGACTCAAAAATGACAACATACTTGGAGGTAGTAAAAAAAAAGGTAAAACACTTCAATGAATTTTCAATTGTTCAAGTTCCTAGATTAGAGAATGACCATGCAGATGCACTCGCAAACTTGGGCTCGACAATCCAAATTAAGAATGGGGTTACAATCCCAGTAGTATACATGCAATGGCCAACCGTGTGGAAGCAACCAGAACAATCTACGAACACCATCGACAATCAATCTTGGATGACACCAATTATTGAGTACCTGCACCATGGTACTTTACCGGCGGACAAAAATGAGTCAAGAAAGCTAAGGACAAAGGCAGCCAGGTTCACCCTCAGCAGCGGTCGACTGTACAAAAGATCGTTCACTGGTCCTTTACTCAGGTGTTTGAATCCAGCCGAGGCAAAGTATATACTGACGGAGCTACACGAAGGCGAATGCGGAAACCATTTTGGATCAAGGAGCCTGTGTAACAAAGCCCTTACAACCGGGTATTATTGGCCAGCAATGAGGAAAGACTCAATTGAATTTGTTAAAAGGTGCAACAAGTGCTAGAGGTTTGCTCAAGTGTCGCATATGCCGCCTGAAAAACTCCATTCAACATTGACGCCATGGCCCTTCATGAAGTGAGGAATGGATATCGTAGGAAAGATGCCAACGGCTCCGGGACAAAGAGTATTTATGCTAGCAGTGACTGATTATTTCACCAAGTGGGTTAAAGCAGAAGCATACGTGCAAGTCAGGGACCGAGAAGTCAAGAGTTTTATCTGGAGAAATATCATATGCAGATTTGGGGTGCCAAGGGAGATTGTGATGGACAACGGTTCTCAATTCATAAGTATCGAATTTCAAGATTTTTGTAAAAAATGGGGAATAAAACTCTCGTTCTTGACACCCAGATACCCACAATCAAATGGACAAGCGGAAGTGACAAACAAGACTGTGGTAGCATCGCTAAAGAAAAGACTAGACAAAGCAAAAGGAAGGTGGGCAGATGAACTTCCAGGAGTACTATGGGCCTACCGAACAACAACAAAGACTTCAACTGGAGAAACCCTATTCTCGCTAACCTATGGAACCGAGGCAGTCATTCCCGTAGAGACAAGACTCCCTTCCACAAGATTCGATCACACGACAGATGCAAGAAACTGGAAAAACATGGGTCACGAGCTTGACATATTAGAGGAACGAAGGGAACAAGCATTAATAAGGGTCGCAGCCTACCAACATAAAGTGGCACAACACTTTAATAAGAATATTAGAGTTCGACAATTCCATGTTGGTGACTGGGTCTTAAGAAGGGTCTTCCAGAATACAAAAGAAGCAGGAGCTGGAAAGTTGGGTCCGACATGGGAAGGGCCCTATAAGATTACCAAAATAGTAAGACAAGGTGCATACAGACTTCAAGCGTATGATGGACGCAACATAAGTAACAGCTGGAACGTTGTTCATTTAAAACATTATCACTTCTAAACTCTTAACTCTAAGTACTTTACCTTTATCATTATTTAATCACAATACTAACTTAAGCATCGGAGGGTCAACGACCTTGCCATCGACCACACCCCCTAACATTCCAGGATTCGAAGACCGGCCAAGGAAACCCAACACATACCCATTAAATAGGTAAAAAGTTTCAATTGTTTATTATTCTTTATTATAAGATCTCAATACTGACTTACGCATCGGAGGTCTGCCGTCGACCGCACCCCCTGACATTACAGGATTCAAATATAATAGTCAAGAGGCTAGTGTGATGATCCATGTATCAGAAGTCTGAAGTAAACCTGGATGAACACCTGATAATGCATAATAATTCATACTTGACACAAGTCCAAGCATCGCCATATAACATACCAACACTTGGACTGGGGAGAAAGGAGAAGGTCGAAGAAATGCTTGAAAAGACCAAGACAATAATCGTAGACAACTTATGACGATTCCAGGTTTGAATATCTTCTATTTTTTTACTTTACTTTTCTCAAAAAATGTTGATTATGAATATTGTCATTTTACAATAAAATTTACACTTGGTCAAGTTTTACATACAAAATCAACCATCCCCAGATGGATGGATTGCCATAGGCTGGCACTCCTTGTTGCACAACCATCCCCAGATGGATGGTTGGCCCAAGGTTGTCACTCCTTGTTACGTGACCATCCCTAAACAGATGGCTTGCCCTAGGTTGGAACATCTTGTCACACAACCATCGCCGGACGGATGGATGGACCCCGGACGGATGGAAGACACCATCCCCAGATGGATGGATTGCCATAGGCTGGCATTCCTTGTTGCATAACCATCCTCAGATGGATGGTCGACCTAAGGTTGCCACTCCTTGTTACGTGACAATCCCTAAACGGATGGCTTGCCCTAGGTTGGCACTTTTTGTCACACGACCATCCCCGGACGGATGGATGGACCCCAGACGGATGGTGGATACCAGTCGGATGGATGGCCATAAATAGGCATTGTTTGGCACTTGACGGTCCTCAGACCAATGAATGGATCTCTAACAGATGGATGATGAATAACTATTGTTTGTCGCCTAACGTCTGATATTATTGTAGAATACTACCAATGGTGCTATCTGAGATAATCACATACCTTCTGTAGAGGACCATGATCACAATCACTTTATGCTTGGTCAAATTGTATGATATTCATTAAACTTCAATCACAGTTGACTACCAACATTCAACTGTAGTGAAAAGCATGATTTAACATAAAAAACCTCAACAATACAACAGAGAGCACAATTCGACATTCAAAAGGCTCAACAAAGAGCATCAAAAGGCTCAACAGCCAACATCACAATGTTAAACCAACAAAAGAGCAAAGCATATGACCAAAAATATAGTTTAGGTGTTGACAAACCAAACATCGTCCAACCGAGGAACAACACTCGACATACTACTGAGTCACCTCAGAATCAACAATAAACTGATGCTCAACAATATCCCCAACAACATGTCCAACAATCTGGTTGCCCTCATCCTCATCTTGAGGAATATCTGTGCAAAACCTAGGACCAATAGACCCCCCGTCGGTAGGGCCAGCCTCATCCTCAAACATACCAACGTAGAGTTCCAACTCTTACTTGCCTTCTTTGAACTCTGTCAACAGTTCTTTACGAGCTTTCCACATGGCCTTCACCGCAATATCCTCCAGCTGAGCACATAAATCATTCGAATTCTTCTTCTCCTTAACCAGTTCGCTCTCTTTATCCTTTAATTGCCTCTTCAACTCTTCGTTTAATTCTTTACTTGCCTTAAGCATCTCGTCAACTTTCGTAAGACCCGATCGAAACTCGGTGTTGGACTTTTTAAGATCACGGTTTTCCCTTCCGAGGCGTTGATGGTCTCGACGAATATGAATCGCATCAGAAAGCATCTGTAAAAATAAATGAGTCAGTACAAACAAAATATACAAAAATGAAATAAGTAAAATAGGTTGCTTACCCGATAGGCTCTAGACACCAAATCATTAGATGACTCGACGGATCCCATTTCCTTCAAACGAGTCTCATCACGATGACACAAGAGGGCTTCGACATATCCTTCAATAGACAAAGGGTTCGAATACACACAAGTATTCTTTGGAATGATGATAGAGATATTTTCTTCCTCATCAAAATCAACCCTAGGCCTCTTGCTTGATCCTCCTTCGATGGCCTTTGAAGGAACAATACTCTTTGAGGGCACGGGGTTTATTGATGGCTCTACAGCCGACGAATGACCTTTCTTCTTACTCGCCCCTTTCTTGGCTTTTGCCAAGGCATCAGGACCGGAAGGCATTTTGAATGACATCTTTTTCGAAAATTTATCCGCTAGATTACGTTCTTCTTCTGTCAGATGGTTAAGAAGAATAAACTTGATACTAATCAACTCTAAAGCTCGCTTCAACAAAAAAAAACAGGAATACGACCATCCGGTCCAATAAGAAGATTACCTTCACTCCGCCCCTCGACTTTGCTCCAAAGAAAACTCGAAGTCAAATTTGATTCCTTTAGCAATTTCTTCCAACTTCGTTGTTTTTCAGGGATTGCTAAAATTTTCTTCAAATTCTGGTCACTATCGTACGACAAAGCAGGAAGTATGGTCAATTCTTTATCTACAAAAAGAAAAAGAAAATACCAACATTAGGATTTCAATGGGTTGGAAACAAAAGACACAAGAAAAATAGGTAAAAAAAAATCTAGCATGCAACACCTACCTAATACCCGCCAACTAGTAGGAAACCTATCGGCTCCAGGCGAGAACATTTCTTTTCCATGGAAGAAACAATAGTGTTATTTCCAACCACGGTCATTGGATTTTATATTACAAACCAAGGACTTGTCTTCATTACGTGACACAAAACTATATCTTCCCTTCGCTTTATCATGTTCTCTCACTGTGTAATGAGCACGAAACTCTAATAACTCAACACTCATCCTGAACACCTCAGCAAACCTTTCGATGCCTAAGAGCACTCTCCATGCATTAGGCATTAGCTGACTAGGGGCCATCTGATACCAGTTAAGTACTTTTGAAACAAAAGGAGGGAAGGGGAACCTGAAACCTTGATGAAAGGTGTACTCATACATACCACACCAACCGGGGGTATCCTAATCGACCCATTCGACAAACTTGGGTAACCTCATCTTAATATTACGAGGAATATCGAAAGATAATCTCATCTTATCTAAAAGGGGAACTGTTAGTTGGGTTTCAGGATTTGCCCGTAAAATACCTTATGATCGGCCAGAAAAGCTTGGCCCATCATCTTCACCCACTAGTTGCGCCAAGACATAACCCATCACTGGAGCTTCTTCGCCAGGTACCGCCAACCCGACGACATCGTGGTCTTCAATATCCCCACCATAATAATCATCTACCACTGTAACAGGATTAATAGGCAAAGCATCTAGGACATCATCACCAAAGTCGTCATCCATATTGATAACCTGCTGACCATTACTATCAGTATCGGAATCTACCTCTACAAATGCGGGGTAGAACGCACTCCCGACGCTCGACATAAACTCCTATTTATGACATACGTTGTCAAAATCTTAAAGATATATATATGTAACGCCCTGGTTACCCCAGAACAGTTACGGTGAACCGGAAATTTGACCCGCTACCCGAGTCCTTTGGTTAAAAACGTGATCTAAGTGTTAATATCAGGTTAAGGTGAAAAACCAGCAAAAAGGAAAGGGTGCATTTTATTAAGTAAACAAACTGCTCATGAGCCTTTCAAAATGTTTACAAATAGTTCCTAATACAAAAGAGTCGCTACAGTTCCAAATTTACAATCCCCGCCGGCCTAGGCGGCAAATATAGGGTAAACCCCTAGTCCCTCTGAGAACTCCTTGACCGTGGCGGTCAAGCGGCCCTGTATGTACATCACATCGCCCAAGCTCTCCGCTCAAGGCTGGCCAAGCTTTTCCTTTCCTTTACCTGCACCACATAGCACCCATGAGCCAAGGCCCAGCAAGAAAACATAATAAAACATGATATAATATCAACAACGATCATAACAACCATTCGGGACTATCAGTCCGACAAATAGGTGACAATAGCCAAAAGTCACAATAATGAGCATCGCTCCTTCTAGCCATATGACGATAGGGTCACCAGGGCTTAGCTGATAGGTGATTTCTTTCATAAGCATGTTCAGGACAGGTGCATGGTGATTGGTCACCAACATAACCTTCCCCACGACTCTAGGGTCAAAACTATGGACAACGTCCCTTAGCCACGTGACAAACGGTCACTGGGGTCATATACCTTGGCTATAGTCATCTGGTCGTAGACCAGGCAAGCGCTTATAAGTTTATCGACCTTAGGGCCGGTCCCGCATTAACGCCATAGAGCCATTCAATGCGTGATCATCGACTTTAGAGTCGGTCCCTGACTAGTCAGTGTCTCAAGCAGGTAATCAGCATTCATTAGCATTTAATATGCAATCCACGTTCACATATATCAACCAACATGCCTCAATATCAAACCGTGCATGTCATATACCTGTACAGGGTGCAACTGTGTTCATACACTATTTTCTTACCTCAGGTTCGAGCGAGAAGTATGATAAAGACGACCCCTGAGAACGATCGATCTTTTAGTTCATTAGCGGTTACCTAATCACAACCAATTATAACCTCCATTAATGAGAATCCACAATAATAGGGTCTTAACCTAAGCACCACCCTCGGGACCCCGAAACATGCCCACACGGTGAGTAGATTCGATCCCGGGCCTTAAGGATTGAAACCCCAAGTCAAAAACCCTTAAAAACACTCAAAACAGGACTTAGAAGGAACAGGGTAGCGCTACAGCGCTCAACCCCTAGCGCCACAGCGCTCTACACAGAACCTCCCAAGCGCCAGAAAGCCTCCTGAGGAGTGCTATAGCGCCCTAGGGTGGGCGCTGTAGCGCTACCTCCAGGCCCAAACACCCCTGAACCGTCCTTCTTCATCTCCTTCGATTCTAACTCGATTTCCAAGCTTCCAAAGCCTATTCTTGATGCCAAATAAACCCAAAAACCATCCTAACACACCCCAAACATCACAAGCATGGGAACCCTAGCCAAAACTCCCAACAAAAACCATGAATTCATCCTAGTAATCTCAGCTGCAAAACAAACCAAAACAGAGCAAACTAGAGAAAACCATGGTTAGAAACTTACCCAAAGCTTGGCTTATGATGGCCTTCAATGATGGAACACACTCCCAAACTCCCAAGGCTTGCTTCCTAAGCTTGAATCCTCAAAATTGGTTCAAAAACCACAAAGAACAGTGAGGAGAAGAAGGTACGGGAGAACTCTAAAGTGTACTCTGTTTTTCCATCACTTTTCTCAGCTATCAAGGGTTATATCTATCCTAGGGGTGAAATGTCCATTTTACCCCTAGGTCATTTAATACTTTCTAAAGGCTCCTAAGGGCATTTTTGGTACTTTCCTCCTAACTCGTTAATCATAATTAATGCTCTCCAATTCCCGCTATTCTCAATAATCTCAAACACCAATAATTCACATCCCGTTACCCTTTATCTCCCGGTAACGCTCTAATCATCAAAACCACCCCGAGACTCAACCCAAGTCCCGACGCTTAATCCCGTTGTGACTAAACCGCTAATCAATAATCTACGATCGTCTCATGTCGAATAGCTCGAGCAAACCCACATCATAATGTGGTCTCAACACATAACATCGATATGCATACAAGTAACATTATATTATAATATAATTCTCATAAACATGCATAAACACATTTAATGGCGTAATTAAGCAATTATGGCCCTCCCGGCATACAAATCCAGCCGCTAAACCACATTAGGGAATCTGGGGCATTACAATATATATATGATATTGCAACACAAAAATCCTAATTGGCTATTTCACACAACACATTAATGACATAGAACCTCGAAGGCTCTATTCTCACACAACGATTCCACTAGACACCAATAAAAGTGTCCCATTTAAGCGCATAACACTTGTTCACGATCCACAAAAGACTCAGTTTCCTACGCTAGGGACAGCCTAAGGTGGTACCCCATTCTTTATCACCCTACGTCAGAAAAGAGGTTTTTTGTTCATATCCCCACGACCGTCCTTTTATTTACTAGGGACACCAACACGGAGGTGCCCCCTCATCCGACACGTGACGATCCCTAGATGGATACACAACTTGGGAGTGACCCTCTTTGGTACCCTACGATCCCAAGACGGATACACAACTTGGGAGTGACCTTCTTTGGTACATTACAATCCCAAGACTGATGGATGACATTGGGTCCACCAATTATAACTACAATCCCCAAGTAAATATGTGATATCAAGACTAGCATCTTCTCATCCTACAATCCACCAAATTGTATCAAATACTTAGTCAAATTTTGGGCAAAATACTTGCCAAATCAAAACCTAGAAAAGGCCCACAAACACAAAAGCCCATAAACACATTTAAATTTCTCTCACCATTCATTTCAGATCAAAAAGCCAAAATATCAAGAACACCAAGAACATTTAAACCTTTCATGAAAACCCTAGAAATGCATTTTTAAATACCATCCAAATTTGAACTAAACCCAAAAACATATACCAATATATATATACACACATATATATATAGAACTAAACCTGAATTTTTCGCTTTCTTTGACCTGAGGTGAGAAGTCCCAAACGTTGTTCTATCTTCTGCTCTTCCAGTAGACAAAAGAAGAATGGCTGATATTTTAAACTTCTATAGAAATGATATAATAAAAGAATATAAAGACTCAGCTTTTACCAGGGACATGACAACTTAAGGAGTTGTCAAACTTCGAATCAGGCAGCTGTATACGTCTAAATTCTGACAACAATATTGATGTCAAGCATTAAAGCTATATGCATGAAATAGACTAAGGACATAGGCCCACGAAGCCCAAAAAACAGATTTTGTGTGTTATATTTAAAACACATGACAAATGTTACCTTTTTTTATATATATAATTATATCTACACCTAGTCACGTGATTTTGTCAAAATAAGAATGATTATTTTGTTAACTTGACTCAGAAAGAAAACATGAACTTGACCTTGATCATTTCTATGGAATTCCATCACGTCATTTTATATATATGTATATATATATTTAATCTTTCACTTGATATTATTGTCCAAACTCCACCCTAAGTTGCTCTCCAAATCCAACACTTTTTCTTTAGGTCGCTCCATAGAATTCTCAATAAAGAATACATATTTCAATTTTTTGCCAGTCGATGCTACTACTCTCCAAGCCAACTTAACTTGACTCAGAGAGTAAGGGGCAAACTGTAGTGGCCAAAAATTACGCCAGGCCCAAATCAATTATGCCATCGGCCCAATCAGAAACTATAGCCCAATAAACACTAAAGAGACCATCAAGTTAAGTCCGTAAGGAACTACTCTAAACAACCAGGCCCAGTCTATGCCCCAAATAAATCTTAGCCTACTCATCAAGGGTAGTGTTGGATTTTTACTACTCTGTAAGCCCAAAAAGCTTTATAGAGGCAAAACAAGTCCAAAACGTGGGCAAAGGAGTTGGGTCAATCTATAACTCACCCAAAAGAATAGGTCTTCCTCCTTTTCAGGAGGAAGACCGCTTCTCACGTTCACTCCTCAGTGGCTAAGCAACAGACTATTGAAAACTTTATAAAAGCAAGTTTCAGGACCTGAAGGGGGGAGGCCTTTTTTATTCAAAAACTTAATCTCCCTCTAATACTGTCAGACCGATCACTTAGATCATCCTTCACTACCACATTACGGTGGATTTATTCGCTTGTTGTTTACTTTACTTACATTTTCTTTATTCTATATTTGAATTGCTTACTGACTTGACCGTCGGAGTCCCTTCGGCTGGCATCACCCCGGTGTCCCAAGGCTTTTACGGTCATTCTTCCTTTATTCTACAGGTTGTTAGTGCCCGCGATCCATCCTTTCCGATCATTGTAGATTTCAGCCTCTACAGTTATTATATTTGAATATCTTCCGGGTCAAATCATGTTTAATATATGTATCCTATCGGTATGATATTATACATGATTTATTTGACTGCCTATTAGATAATGAAGTTTAATATGGTGTTTGTTTAGTATATTGGTCCAAGTGGGAGAGATATTTGAATTTTTGTATGGACTAATATAATCATAAACATAATTCTATATTCACAACCATGTTAGGTGTTTAAATAGACAATATGAGTTAAGTATTTTGCTATGACTTTCAAAAGGATTTAGATTTGATGTTTTGTACTGTTTCATTTTGAATATATAGGTTGAGACTAAATAAGGATTTAATTTGCAGACCTTGTTTTTGGCCAATTACAATCTCAAAGTTTAATTGTTAAAGAGAAGATGATTATCTCAATGGTTATTTTTCGAGAGCACTATGGTTCATATAATTGTCTCTTCTATCCACTATTGATGATAAATAAATAAAGTTGTCTATGTTGGAGTTTCAAGTTGGGATTAGTCAAGGGTCAAAAGATTATTTAGGGAATAACTAGACTTATCCCTTGTTTTGCTTCCGTTGTTATTATTGTCGACCCTACAATCGGCCAAAATATGATAAGAAACTCCATATGTGAACAAGCAAAGATATAGGATCGAAATAGTTTTACAGACCTACAATTTCAAGCAAGAAATAAGGCTGGCGACATATACCTCAAAATTGTTAATCAAGAGCCATTAGTAGTTCTTAATCCTTATTTGGAGAGCTGATATGTTAATATCACGATTTCCAAGTTAAGATCAAGCATGGAAGTTTAGGCTTAATCACATGATAATTGGGAGATTTTTCTTGATGGCAGTTCTTGTTGAGAACAAACTATTTGAGGAACAAATTAAGGTTGATTAAAGCCTATAGCTAGTTACCATTATGATGGAATAAATTGTTCAAAATGCATTATTATTGGATGGTAAAGTGGTGACTATTTGGAAATCAATATATAAGGATGTGAGAACTAAATTCTTATTTTAGAATTTCATTTGGCTCAATCAAGCCTTGAGAAGGCAACTGACAAGGACACCCGAATTCAATGGATTATATTCGTTTTGGAAAGGCATCAAGACAATGGCTATTGTTATTCTCATAATGGACAATTCGAAACATTATCGTTAGTCAATATTATGAGAGAGATTAATGGGAACAATGATATGATTATATTATTACACGATATAGTACATTGTTCATATTTTATGATATCAATCTAATATGGAGACAAGTAAACCCGTTATTTGATAGTCTTTGTCGAATGAAGAATTTTAGAGAAGCCTTGCATGGTCTAAGTATTTAGATTATTTATGATGAGATCAACGGAAAGCTGAATTGTCTCATAGTTTATATTGACTAACTTTTGATGTGATTAATGTTTCAATTTAATTGAGAACTTTGGAATAGTCTAAAGTGTGATGTATTGTGAAAGGCCTAAAGTCCATGTGTATTGATAATAACGAGAGATCAATTTTGAGATTGTTCCATACATGCTTATTGAAGGCAGCCTGGAGTTTACTAAAGTATACGCATTCCCTATTGTGATATTTGTCATGGGCATGCTGGATTGATACTTGAGTAGTCATCCTTATGGTATCAAGGATGTGTTTGCAATCGACAAATCAACATTATGACACTCAATAGTTGGTTTTAGTGATATCGACTGGACAGGCTGCATGGATGACAAAATCCTTTTCTAAGCATTTATAATGGTAGGAGAAGCTATTTTGTGATTAAGTGTCTTATAAAATAAACACCTACAATTTCCTCTCTCATACATGCATGTATAATGGTAAGAGGAGTTATTTTGTAATTAGGTGTTAGGTGGACACTTACAGCATCCTCATTCATAGATGTAGAGTGAGTGACGTGTTATGAGGACATGGTTTATACAGTATAGCTGTGATATTTCGTTTCAGTGTCAAGAGTAGTTGACTCTATTGTAAGTTTACTAAACTTATGTGATAAATGTCACAGTCATATCTTTCTCTCGGAACTTGCAGAGTCTTTTTCCATTAATGATGATGGCGTTCCATTTGCAGTGAGAAATTTGTTGAGTCCTTTATTTGCATCATGACACGCACTTATAAATAGCATGTCAATAACTACACTGACAAGGCTTACCTAACCGTGTGTACGGAGAACATACTTCTTATGTGGATTGTTAGGTGCCAGAGATGTATTTAATTAGTGGGAGTCACCATTTTCATATATGGTAGACATGTTAAGGATTGTTATTTATTGTTGAATATATGCATATTGTGGATTACTCTTTGGCATTATGAGTGCACACTCGTTTGGTAATGATATAATGATGCGAGCCAATGGCTTAGTCTAGATATCATGTTTGAGTGGATCCATAATGGGAGTTATCGCCATGCTTTGTGAATCTCCAATGTCTCTTTATGTATCATATTTGTATCTTATCGATACAGTATGATGCATAATTGGTTTTATAGACATTTGTGTTTCTTGAGATTCTTGTATATAGACACTATTGTTCAATGAGCATTTGTTGGTGTAATTATGTAGTCCAAGTGGGAGAATGTTAGAATATTTTATATGGACTGACATAATTATATGTTGCTCACGTAGTGTCATGATTAACATGTAAGGATAATTATATAATCGGTATTGCATGCTATTACCATCGGGTCATAATGAGATGGACATAATATACTGACACGCTCGGGGCCCGTTGACACGCTCTCAATGTCTTTAGGCCAGCCCATTGGGCCAAGACAATTAATCCTCTCATTGGGTATCTAGGCCCAATAAGCCCAGTATGGTTTATAAAAAGGGCTACATCATTTTATTAAGTGTGTGTGGACAATTGGTGTTTTAGAAGAAAAATGAGAGAGAGAGAGTAGTGTTCATCTACACCCCAAGCACCTCTTTGATATTTGATGTGTAGGTGGTTGAATTGTAATGAGCATAATTATGGAGAATGATGGTTCACAAACTTGATCACAAAAGTAAGTAAAGTTTCATTTTATTCATATTATGTTTGATGCCTTAAATAAGATGTTTTCAATGTGCGATGTTTTCAATGTGCAATGTTGAGCATGAATATGTTTGATAAATTTTTAATTATTGTTTTATGCTCAATTAATTTTAACATTGGAAGCATAATTTTTTCACTTAAGCTTGAGTACTAAGAATATCTTGGACGAGACTATTTGTTTTGTGTAAAAAATTGATTTCTATTTGATCAGAAAAAGATAAAAATTGATATACAAGCTAAATTTAGTGTTTTTGGAATAAGCTATCCATTATCTTTTTGGAATAGAATAAGCTAATTAAAAAAAATTAGAAAAAAGAAGTTGAAACTAAACTTTTTTTAATAAATTTAAAAAATGAAGGACACTTAGCTATAAAAAAGCGTTCACGGTGGGACTCGAACCCACAATCTCCCGCTCCGGAGGCGAGCGCCTTATCCATTAGGCCACGCGAACAACTGATGCCTATTTTTCTACATTTTTAAAAGATAAATTAATGTATTATTAATTAATTTATTTATTTTTTCTCACACGTGCGAGAACCAGAAATGTGCGAATTTCACTTCGGGGACGACGGCTTAAATCTCCATTAAACCTTCGAGCTCGACTTTTTCCCAAATTGATTTTTGAGTCAAAGCAAATGGCTTTGGCAATCTCCAATTCCCTTCGCTGCCCCAATCCCAAGCTTCATCTTCCTCAAAGGAATTCTAATTCTCCTCCAAATGCTTCGCTTTCCACTTTTCCATCTTCCTTCCTCAGGTACAATTTTCTCGGAAAGTTATCTCATCGTTTCGTTTGTATTGTTTGTTCTTTAACTTTTTATTCCATACCAGTGAATTATGAAGCGTTTGGCAGTGTTTTGGTAGTTTTTCTTATCGATTTTCTTTTGGTTTGGGTATTGGTGGATAAGATGCAATGAATAATATCATATTGGTGTTTGTTTGTTTTGAACGTATGACAATGAAAGTAGTGTTAAATTGACCAGGTTTCAGAGGACATTAACATGGAAGGGGAGAGTAGTTTGTTGTGCTGCTGCTGCAGCTGGAAGTTCTAGTCCAGACAGTGACATAAATCCATACGAGGTGATTTAAGCTCATATGATAATATGGGCACCTGTTTACATTGATTGACAAATGCGTTTATATATATATATGTGTGTGTGTGTGTGTGTTTATATTTATCTGTATGTACACATACACTCAATTGGGTTTTCTCTTCAATGTTCTTGTTTTCAGGTTCTTGGTGTTAACCCAATTGAGGGTTTTGATACAATAAAGGCGAAATATAAGAGAAAGCGCAAGGATGCTGAGAATAGAGGTGATGAAGCAACTGCTACCAGAGTAGGTTTCAACTCTCTCTTTAAAATATTGGCTAAATAAAATGTTGTTCATTTATGTAATATTGTACATTTTTGTTTATGTAGCTGGAAAAGGCATATGACAAGGTCATGATGGCACAATTACAGAATAGGAAGAAGGGCATGACATTTGGTTCATTCAAGGTACAGTGTGATAATTTGCCATATTTGTTGGCCCTCTATTAAAGCTTCGAAACTAATAAAATTATGGGAGAAAGAAAACGCTTCTTCCTTTCTTATTTAGTCTTTGTAATGTTTTGAGTTATCTTATGAAAACCTAGCATTATAGATTGTCTGCAAGAAATTGCAGTCGAATATTCTAAAAGCATAAAATGCAAGACAATGTCACATATACACTGTCTGAGTGTCTTTGTATGTGTAGTCTTCTTCTGCCATGAGTTCTCTTTTCTGTTAGCTCTCCTTCCATTTACATTTTTAAATAATTCTAGATTCTCTATTGCTTGTTGTTTTTGTTACTTCCTCTGTAGTTAATATTCATCTCATCCATACACTGTGAAGATTTATATTAATTAAGTTTTCTTTTTTATTAATGTCGAATGTGTTTATAACCTTTTGCTTAGTACAATGTTTAGAATGTGTCTTTTTTTGTAGCGTGTTGATACTTATGTTATGCTTCCTTTTCTGCTTGTTTCTTTGAATATATTATTGAAGATTAAAAAGCTCTCATCTGTTTCATCTTGTATTAGCTATCCTTATAGAATGATTTAAAATGCAGGTCTCTAAGGATGTTAAATATGCTGATAAGCAGCCAATTGTACCGTGGGGGCCAAGGTTAGTGTTTATCTATATATAAGCTGTGCGTGTGTACATAAATAATTTTTCTCTGCGTCTATTTAATTTGGAAATATATATTATTCTACATTTCATAATGAACTGAGATTTAATAAGTGGGAGGGCAAAAGGAAGTGGATACAATTTTATGGTAGGCAAAAATCATAATTTACGTATCTGACATGTGCCAAGGTATCATGTTCTAATGTGGTGCCAGCTGGTTCCTCAATCACTTCCCTTCCAGAACCATATTAAAACTATTTTGCCACCATTGTTTGCTTCAGGAGATTTGACAATTGTGCAATATGAATACAGTCAGTTAGCAAAAGACCTTTGCAGATCTGGTTTAACACAAGAATTTTAGCACATTTTTTGTAAATATGGATGGTGAAATTATTTCTCAATCTGCATTGACTTTTCCTAACAAGCTGTGTTGGACAACTCGTGGTTCTTGTAAATGTTAGAGCTCAAGCTTTGTTACTCTCCCATGTCTGGCACAGCAGCCTGTTTTAAGATTTCTGTGTAGGACTGTGATATTGCTATACATTCTAATTGTATTATGATTTCTTTCCAGATTCACCAAGTCCTCTGTGCAAGATATACGCATCAACCTTGCAATATCTGCCGTCTTTGTAAGTAGTGACAATTTAGAGAGTGGTTTATCCTGTGTCCATATTTGTATTTGCGATTGTCGTTTGCAGATAGTGTTGATAATATATATATATATATATATATATATATAAAAGACACATTTTCCAATTCATTCTAGAAAATTGAAGGTTGAGCCTTTTACCTTTAGGAGTAGTAATTGATACTTATGACTGTTTCTATAAGATCTATAGTGTTGAATGGCAGGTCCAGCCTTCATTACATCTTCAAGTACATTAACAATTCAAAAATTATGGCTTGGATTAATCACAATTTTTGCATCCTCATCTTTGCTTACCTTTCTGCAGATGGCTTGGATTCTCATCAAGCGGAATGCTGAGTATAAACCTTTGCAGTTTCTAGGTTTTGCATTTGTTTATCGGTTATTTGAGAAGCTGAAGTCTTTTGAACCAGCTGTATCACCAACATTTACAGTGAGTAATGCAAAATCAAAACATTTTTACTCAAATTCTGTGGCTCAGAAACAAGAAACACTAACTTGCAAATTGGTTGATACTCAAGTTGATCTTTGCTGCAGGAAGATGGTGAAGATTCAGGGAGGGGACTGCGTATGGGGAAACGGCTGCTTCGTTCCCTTTGTCTAGTTTTTGGCTGTATCTCTGTTGCCTCTCTTGTATGATTTTTGTTTAACTAGTTAATGCATATTTTTCATAGATTGGTAAAGTCTTCTGGTTTTTGGTAAACCAGATAATAGAACCTATCCCTTACGGGTGATAAAAGGTCAGCTTTTTATAGTGTTAGCATGCATACCAGATTTATTTTAGTGGACTTCTATATTTAGTAGAATGTCTGTAACCTTTATTTTCCTCCTTCCGTTTAGTTTAACATGGATGTTTTTGTAGATTGTGCGTGTAATCCTTTCAATAAATTGATTGAAATTCTTAAATGTTTTTCATGTCAAAACCATCTTCACTATAACTTCTTGTTCTCAATGTTATTTTACTATCCTCCTCTGCATTTATGGCTGTCTTCTGTTTTTTCTCTTCTGTATTTATGGTTGTCTTTTATTTGTTAATAGTTTCAATTTTGTGTATGTGTGTGTGCAGGCATATACTGGCATTTTGAATCTGATTGAATACGCGGGAGGCTACATTCCTGCTTTGCTTTACAATAACCAGGTATCACCATTTTCTTCTTGGCATGAACTCTCACTTCATATTATAAGATGTAAGGATCCTACATTGTAATATTGCATTACTTAAATTAATAAACCTAGTCTTAGATCTTAGACAAAGACATTCACAATAATGTTCCTCATTGAAATGGCTTTTCGAATTGTTGCATGCAGTTAATTGCAGAAACTAGTTCATTATTGTACTTGTTCTACTTCCTTTGTTTTAAAATGAATAAAATTTTGGAATTGCATCACATTTTGATTATAACCACATTTTAACAACCTGTTGCAGCAATGCAAAATAACAACGGACTTGACTATTTTGAGTTGTATGCGCTTCCCCTAGTAGCTTCAACATTTGTTTTTTACAACCTTGTGACAATGTTTACCTTTGTAGGAACTGCTGATAACCTCATCAACTGCCGTCATGCTCTCCATTATGGCCTCCTACTACAGATAATGGATACATTCTAAAGAACTTAGGGAGAGCCCAAGACAGGTCACCATATACCGGCTTTCTTCTCAGTTAATTTTGACTTAAATTTTGTCAAATGAGGTTTCAATTATTTTTCCAATCTAGTAAGTATGTGTAAATACCATCTTATTATCAGTATGCTTTGTTCTTAAGTTGCTTCTTGCTGATAGAATAAAAAATATTTAGTTTTTTCTTCAGTAAATGGGATTGAACTCGAAATTTAATTTGGAAAAGAGATCTCCATCTTTTGTCTTGTGATTACTTCCCCAAAGGATTTTTTAATGTGCTGCAGGGTTACATCTTAATTTCTGTAAAAAAAGAAAAGAAAAGAGCAAATCTTGAGTTTTTAAAGGTGTAAAACAATGAGAAAAATAGGTGGCAAAATAATTACAAAATTTTGGCCTAAATCATCATTCAATGTAGGAATTGATATAAGAATGTGTTACTTATTTATCAATTTAATTTTGAGATAAAGTTTTATTACTCTTGATATGTTATTTTAGAGTTTGATAATTTAAACAAGTATCCATCCAAAGTTTTTTTTTGTAACAATGGTACCATTTCAACTCGTTTTCTTTGTGTCAGTGAACATTGGACGATACTGTGCTGGTGATATGAATTATGGAGTGTTTGTTTTGGTGGGTTGAAAAGTATATTTACAATAAACATGAAAAGATTATAGGTAAATCATAAATAGTGACTTTCAAGCGGTGATTATAGGCAAAATATTTAACTAGTAGTAAAATCTTTTATTAAATTAACTAATATTATTGAGGTTTGAAACATTTTGGGAAAAATATAATATATTATATAAAAGAATTTGTGATATTTAAACACTATTTCTTGTTATTTTATTAGTTACATATTATGTCATTAACATTCAAATTATTATGATCATTGAAGGAAAAGAAAAAAAAATGCACTTTAATGAAATAAAAATTGTATAATTGATAATCTAGTTAGTCAATTTTGGTGTGTTTGGTTTAAATGGTATTTCAACGTTTTTCTTCCTACTAGCGTTATTTGTCACTAGTCCTTTTGGCTATCAACCGTCTCTATTTCTTTCCTTCTTGTTGCTAATGACTTCACTCACTTGAAAGTAAAATGATTACATTAAGCAAATTTTGAGCTATCTTTAAAGTATTAAAACGATAAAGAAATTTTACGGTAGTTCAAATGTTAAATAATTTTACATTCACAAATTAATATTATCTTTTGGTATTTCAAAGAATCAAGACCATAATTATTGAGTTTTCTTCAAAGTGCACATTAAACTTGTTAAATAGCAAGTAATAATATGCCAATTGTCTTATGTATATAATGTTCATTACACCTTTCTTTGATATTACAATCAAGGACAAGAAAGATATTGAAAACGTCATGCGGATCACTTGTCCCGACTTGAATTCAGCGATCCCGCTAATGGCCCACCTATTCATGATGATTTCCCCGATAAAAAATTACTTTCTGTTACTAAGTTACCATGGTATGCTCACATTGTGAACTACTTAATAACATGTGAACTTCCTCCTGAGTGGAGTTCACAAGATAAACGCAAATTTCTAGTCGAGGTGCGAAATTTCTTTTGGGATGACCCATACTTATTCAAGTATTGTCCTGACCAAATCATGCGAAGGTGCATTCCTAACAATGAGGTGTCTAGTGTGCTTAATTTTTGCCATAATGATACTTGTGGTGGTTACTTCTCCATGAAGAAAACTGCTGCAAAAATCTTACAAAGCGGTCTTTGCTAGCTCAATTTGTTTAAAGACACCAATGATTTCTGTTGTTCTTGTATAAGGTGCCAAAAGTTAGGTTCCTTGTTAGTCGACACATGATACCCTTGAACCCAATTCTTGTTATCGAAATATTTTATTGTTGGGGGATAGACTTTATAGGACCATTTTCATCTTCTTTTGGCTACCTTTACATTATTCTCACTGTGGATTATGTTTCAAAATGGGTCGAGGTCGTACCTTGTCGAACCAATGATAACACTACAGTTGTCAAATTCTTGAAAGAAAATGTATGTTATCAAGGTTCGGTACTCCTCGCGCTATCATCAGTGATCAAGGCACTCATTTTTGCAACAGATATTTTGAAGCTCTTATGTGCAAGTACGATGTACTTCATAAAGTGGCAAATGTCTATCATCCACAGACTAATGGCCAAGCTTAGTTAGCTAATAAGGAGATAAAACACATTCTGGAAAAGACGGTAAATTTAGACCGCAAAGATTGGTCTACACGTCTTTTAGACGCTCTTTGGGCATACCGCACTGCTTTCAAATCCCATATTGGGATGTCTCCCATCGGCTTCTCTTTGGAAAAGCATGTCATTTACCTGTCGAGCTCGAGCATAAAGCTTATTGGGCTATCAAAGCCATCAACTTTGATCTTAATGCCGCATGTATCAATCGCAAACTCCAATTGCCTGAAATTGAGGAGTTGAGAAACGACGCATATAACAATTCCAGGATCTATAAAGCGAAGTTGAAAATCACTCATGATAAACAGATCCTACGAAAACACTTTGAGACAAATCAGAAAGTGCATCTGTATGATTCTCGTTTACACTTGCACCCCCGTAAACTGAGATCACGATAGACTGGTCCATTTGTAGTGAAGCAAGAATTTCCCAACAGTTATGTTGAGGTCGTGGACCCAACCGATGGGAGAATTTTTAAAGTCAATGGCCAAAGACTAAAGCATTACATTAAGAGTGAGTCACATTAAAGAGGTCATTCTTAAGGACCCAGTTTATACACTTAGAAATTCTGAATGGTTTGTTTGTTTTTATTTTTCTGTCTTTCTTTTATTTTTTGTATGTTTTTTGTTCTTGTATTTTGTTTGTTTTGGGTATTGTTATCAGGTTATTTCAACTATCGCCTCATGGACATTGTCATCATCCATGTGTTATATTTCCCTATCTTTTTCATTAAATATTCATTTTGACATCGAGGACACTGTCTGGTTTTTGGTTGGGGTGGTGACATTCATTTTGAGAATCTTATTGTCTTGTTGAATTTTTAAGTTAAATTTTCTCAAAATTATTCGAGCATGAATACAATTTGTTGGTTTGAGTAAGTTTTTATTATGTTTAGCTATTAAGAAGTGATTTTCAAAGTTCTTTTATGCACTTTCCAAACATGTGGTAAATTGGTGTTAACACAAATAGTTGAGAGAAATTTCAAGTTTAAAGATTTTCATTTCTTGGTGAAACTCTCTGCCGATGAAGACATATCACACTTTATATGATTTAAAGGCACGATCGTTGTGAGAGTTAAGAAAATAACTTTTTGAAATTTTATTGATCATTTGAGTTGACAAAAAATAATTTTTGAGATTTAAAACGTGATATTTACTGGAGGGATAATTTTTGTTTGAATGAGCATTTGTTGTAATCTTTTCATTTTCTTGTATTTTGTCTTTATTTTTTATGTTGTCTATTATCAAAAAAATAAATACTATAAAAAAATCAAAAATAAAATATATATAAAAAAATCAAAAAAATAAATAAAAAAAAAAGAACAAGAGCAACATTTCTCATTTTTCATCTTTTGTAGTTTTGTTGAAGTAAAAATAAAAATAAAAAATACCAACATTACTACATTTGTTTTCAATTTATGTTTTAAAAAAAAGGGTTGTGTATTTTATTTTTCATTATTGGCTCCTAGTGTTGTTTTGTAAATCCTGAAAGTTTTTATATCATTTGAATTCCAATTAATTGATTAATCTATCTTTTGATCAATGTTTGTTCAAATTGTTTGTCCTAAAAAATTATCTTCTCTCATTTGAGCGTTAATTGTTACATTTCCAATTCCAATAGTGTTATCCATACCATTAAAGTTCTTTCAGTGACCGTGAGAAATTTGGAGTTGAGGCATTTTTACTTTTGAGATGTTTCGATACTATTTGTGTTGTGACTTGCGATAAAAAAAAATATAGTTTGGTGCACACACATACAACTCTAGAATTGCAACTGAAGTAGCTTAGATAGTAATTTCTGATTTCTTGCTCATACTTTAAAAATACTTAGATGATTTTACTTGGTTTGACTTGATTATTCAACTTGATAATTTTCTTTTCAGTTTGAATTGCTAGGGACTAGTAATAAACTAGTCGAGGGATGTGATTAGTGCTAAAAAATGTCAATTTATCAGTTTTAAAGTGTAAAATAAATTAAGTTTTAATTAATATTTTCATGAATTTATTGTAATATATTTTATAATTAAAAATATTAATTTTAATTTAATTTTTGTTTAATTTTCAAGAAATAAATTGCATTTTGAACATTAATAAAAAGAAAGAATAATAAAATAGTTGAAATTGGAGAAAAGAATGAAAAGTTGGCATTTTTGTGGTCCAAGCCCAGCAGGAGTAGGCCCAAGTGCAGCCCCACGCCTGGCCCAGTCCGCATGTTGACCCGGTCAAACAGGGTCCTCTCCTTAGCTGCTCAGCATCCAAGTGTCGCCTCCCCACTGGTCCAACCCCTGCCTTCAGCTCTAAGCATGCGCCAGATGGCATTTTTCTACTGGCTGCAAGTTGGTCAATGCCACCAGTTGCCACATTGTGTTGACAGCCCATTTTGGGTGCTTTTTACCTATTTATTTTGAGTTTTAAAACTCACATTTTGTGTTTATTTATAAAATTGGGCATGATAATCATTTACTAACATAGCTAGATTAATATTAATAATAAGATTTGATTTTTTAAAATCATATTTTATTATTAATATTTCAAATTTATTTTGTAAATCTCATTTGTAGTTTAATTTATTTTTAGTCATTTTCTTGTTCTATAAACAGAGATTATTCTTTCACATTTGGTATGTAATTTTGGAGAGTAGATAAACTATAACAAAATTTCTACTAACTTTCTTCTTAGAATTTTGTAAGCATTATGAGCATAATGGTCTAATCTTTCTATGAAGATTAGAGATGATTCCATATGCTAATGATGTTATTTTGTTATTTTGATTTGCTATATTCTTAATATAATGCATTTTAGTTGTTTATGTTATTTCAATCTCATCTTTATTTACTTGTGCTAATAGTATATATGATTAGTCATGCTCTTTCTATGTGTTTATAATTAGTAAAAGTAATATTAATACATAATTTGATGTCTAATCTTCTATTACATTATTGTCTTTGGGTATTTTGTCATTTTTAGATTTTTTATAAGATTAGTATTGTACTCTAAAGTAAAAAACTTTATAACTCAAATTGACTTTTGTTAGAAAAAAATATGGACTTTAATGTTAGATTTTCTAAGTAAATGTTGGGATGTGAACTATTTACTTATGTAGTTTTGTAAATCAAGTAACTAAGTAACTAAACAAGCATATGGATGATTATTGAAACCTTTCTACTTTTCAACTCTTGATTACATCTTGTTTTTCTTTTTCACTTGTCTCATTTTATCATTTCGTAAAAAATATAACAAAAAAATCTCAAATCTCCATTTCCATCACTTTGTACTAATCTTTTGTGTTTATTTTTTCTACTAATGTTTTTGTTCTTAGTTACCTCCTTGTGGAATTGACCGTTCATCTACACTACAACCATTGCTTAGTGGATGCACATTTTAGGCGCTAAACAATAACGATGATGAATGAGTGATCCCTGATCACATCAAAGATATGGTTGTCGGCGTCCCTGTTGAGAAAAATCATGTAGGAAGGCCGGAGAAGAAGAAATTGGGTAGGTCGAAGAACAACTGCTATCTTTCTAGCGGGGAAACGGTCGTCCAGCCATGTAAGTGTAGCAGATGTGGTGGCAGTGAGCACAATAGGAATCCATGTAATGCTAGGCTTTAAACATTGTCTTATCAATATGTTGTTGACTACTTACTCACTTGTCTATCATCACATTATCGTGTTATGCAAACTCCTAGTGTATGAATTGATGTCACTGGGATATTGTTGTTATATCATTCGGGTTCTTCTACTGTTATTTTGTTGGTTTTGATCTAAATGGAAAAAAACTTAGCAATTTTTTCCCTATTTGCCTCGACAGGCCTCGACACGTCTCGATGGGGCCTCGACACGCCTCGATGTCTATCTAGGTCTATCGATGTATCATCAAGGCCCATCGAGGCCGCTATGTTCATAACTTGATGATGTCTATCGATGTCTGTCAAGGTAGCATCGAGACCCATCGAAGCCGCTATGTATATAACTTGATTTGGCCCCATCGGGGCCTGTCGAGGTAGCATTGAGGCTGCTATGTTCATAACTTGATTTGGCCCCATCGAGACCTGTCGAGGCAGATTTATTTTAACATTTTGAAGGTCCTTAGATGGTGTTGTCGACGCCCATCGAGGCGGTTTGTTTGACCTATCGATTTTTGTCGAGGCAGACACATTTATGTGATTTTCGTTGTATTTTTTAATATTAGTGAAAATTTTGGGTCGAGTTTAATCGAGTTATATCGAGGCAGATCGATGTAGAAAAATAGTGATATTTTTTTCGAGTATGTACAAAAAAATAATGTTCACCAATTGAACCATATACAAAAAAATATCATCATGGTGCCAATGTCTGAAAGAATAGGTCCACACACCATTGGGTTCTGAAAAACTGCATGTTCGCACCGGTAATGATATCGAGTGGTAACCTAGCAATCAAATGCTTGATATATTTGATGGCAAACATAACACAATTCCCATTGCATATAATTGAATTTGTGTCAATTATAAATAAATTTAAAAGTGAATTTTATTGTTTATGTTTGACATAAATATTCTATATTTATTTATTATGTATTTTTAATTTATATCAACTATAGCTGATAATCTCACTAAATTTGTACTTAATGAATAAAATTTTGTTGTGTAGAACAATCATACACCATGTAATTGATGTTTTAATCAATGTAATTTAGATAAAAAAAATGAAAATAGAGAAATATTTCCTAAATTCCTTTTATTTATATTAAAGGATTTTTTTTTGGACAAAAATATAATATTTGAGCTAATACATCAATAGTGAACAATATAACATAAAAAATTAATTAATAATAAAGGCGAGAGAGACCGAGACGAGAGAGATAAGAGAAAACCCTCACAAATCGGGACAGACACACTGTGGAGACAAACAACGAACACACCGAAACGCTAGGGTTTAATCGACTCTTCTCTGTCTCTGATTCTAGCTCTTTCAGAAAGCTAGGGTTTTCCCCTTTAATGTTTGTTCTTCTCCCCAGAATAGCAGTGCGAGGGTTTTTCTAAAAAAGGGGCCAAGATGAGGATTATGATCAAGGGTGGTGTTTGGAAGAACACCGAGGATGAGATCCTTAAAGCCGCGGTTATGAAGTATGGAAAGAATCAGTGGGCTCGAATCTCTTCGCTTTTGGTTCGCAAATCCGCCAAGCAGTGTAAGGCTCGCTGGTACGAGTGGCTTGATCCTTCCATCAAAAAGGTATTTTTATTTCTTCCTCTTCTTCCGTTAGGAACTTATGCTCTTTTTTTTAATGGATGAATAGAGTAGTAAATGAATGTTTTTGACCCAAAATTTAGCATTTCTTACTGTTCTGCACTCTTTAGATTTGAGCTAAGAGTTAGTTCTTGAAGTTTTTATTCTTGTATTGCATAATTTGCGGCAGTAACTCTCTATTCGACCTCAAGTTTTACATTGTGCTTTTTGCACTTGTTAAAATGAGAGCACACCTTGACGAAATTTTTAAGAATTAGAAGACCAGAGTATTCTTTTCTTATATATTCCATGATCAATTAAATGGGTTATGATTTTATTTAATGCTATGTTAATTTCCTTGGAAATAGTTACTTTCTACGTTCTCATTCAAAAGAGCTATTCTGAACCAATTATGCTGTCTTTATATCTGGAATACACTTGTCCATTTATGAGTGCAATTCAACTGATGTTTTAATTTGAATTAATTTTGTAGACCGAGTGGACAAGGGAAGAGGATGAGAAACTGCTTCATCTTGCCAAGCTCATGCCCACGCAGTGGAGAACTATTGCTCCAATTGTTGGCCGTACTCCATCCCAGTGCCTTGAGCGGTATGAGAAGCTTCTTGATGCTGCTTGTGTTAAGGATGACAACTATGAACCTGGTGATGATCCACGGAAATTGCGTCCTGGAGAGATTGATCCAAACCCCGAGTCAAAGCCTGCACGGCCAGATCCTGTTGATATGGATGAGGATGAGAAGGAAATGCTTTCGGAGGCACGAGCTCGGTTAGCAAACACAAGGGGTAAGAAGGCAAAAAGGAAAGCCAGGGAGAAGCAGCTTGAAGAGGCAAGAAGGCTTGCTTCTTTACAGAAAAGGAGAGAATTAAAGGCTGCTGGGATTGACACTAGGCAGCGGAAGAGGAAAAGGAAGGGAATAGACTACAATGCAGAAATTCCCTTTGAAAAGAAGCCTCCTCCAGGTTTCTATGATGTTACTGAAGAAGACAGAACTGTTGAACAACCCAGTTTCCCAACCACTATAGAGGAACTCGAAGGAAAAAGAAGAATTGATGTGGAAGCACAGATGAGAAAGCAAGACATTGCGAAGAATAAAATTGCAGAAAGGCAGGATGCCCCATCGGCCATATTGCAAGCCAACAAATTGAATGATCCCGAAGCAGTTAGGAAGAGGTCAAAGCTGATGCTTCCTGCTCCCCAAATTTCAGACCATGAACTGGAAGAGATTGCAAAGATTGGTTATGCTAGTGATCTTCTTGCTGGTGGGGAGGATCTCACTGATGGGAATGGTGCAACACGTGCTCTACTTGCAAATTATGGTCAGACACCCCGACAGGGAGTCACTCCTTTACGAACTCCACAAAGAACGCCTGCTGGTAAGGGTGATGCTATCATGATGGAAGCAGAAAACTTGGCAAGGTTGAGGGAGTCTCAAACACCATTGTTAGGTGGGGAGAATCCAGAGTTGCATCCTTCAGATTTTTCAGGGGTCACCCCTAAGAAGAAGGAGATCCAAACGCCAAACCCAATGCTAACTCCATCTGCAACACCTGGAGCTGCGGGCCTTACTCCTAGAATTGGTATGACACCAACCAGAGATGGCTATTCTTTTGGTATGACACCAAAGGGTACTCCGATTAGGGATGAACTCCGCATCAATGAAGATATGGAGCTCCATGAAAGTTCAAAACTTGAGCTACGGAGACAGGCTGATATGAGAAGAAACTTAATTTCAGGCCTTAGCAATCTATCACAACCAAAGAATGAGTATCAGTTAGTTGTGCAGCCTGGTCCAGAAGATAATGAAGAACCAGAACAAAATATCGAAGAAGATATGTCTGACAGGCTAGCTAGAGAAAAGGCTGCAGAAGAAGCACGACTGCAAGCATTACTTAAGAAAAGATCCAAAGTGCTTCAGAGGGAGCTTCCTAGACCTCCTGCTGCTTCACTGGAATTAATTAAAAATTCCTTGATGAGAGCAGATGGAGACAAGAGTTCTTTTGTGCCTCCTACAGTAATAGAACAGGCTGATGAAATGATAAGAAAAGAGCTTCTGACATTGCTAGAGCATGATAATGCTAAGTATCCACTGAATGAAAAGGTGAACAAAGAGAAAAAGAAAGGTGCAAGGCGCTCTGCAAATGGTTCTGCTGCTCCCGTCCCAGAGATAGAAGATTTTGAAGAAGATGAGCTGAGAGAGGTATCTTTATATTCTTGTGCTCTGTTGTAGATTCTCTAGTCATGTCCTGCTCTCTCTCATTCAATATGCACCTTTATTAGCATTTTAAAACACGAAGAAGACATAAATTTCTCTGAAGCTTTATTTAAAAGGCAGTAAATTTTGAAAATCACCAGCTTATTGTTTCTAATTGCACATTTTGAAATGGTCAATTCTGATTCCATTTTCTGTTTTTTTTTTAAAATAAACCGACTTATTTGATGGTATATCAACTGGATACAGTAGTTTGGTTATCTTCCATAAAATTCTAGCAGGATTTTAATAGTGGATTTGTTTGAGGCATGAGTATGTGCTCTATGAGAATCAATGTGTCAGCAAGCCAAGCACCTCATCACCCTCCTTTTCCATTTCTTCCATTTATATTTTGAATATAGTCTTATTTCAATATAGCTGCTTCGCATGATCCTCTTGAGCATTCTAGTGAGAACTACTCATTTGCATTATTATAATGGTAAAATATGATTTTGCTATCAGGCTGATAATTTCATCAAGGAAGAGGCTGGGTATCTTCGTGTAGCAATGGGACATGAAAGTGAATCACTCGATGAGTTTGTGGATGCACACAATACATGTTTAAATGATCTCATGTACTTTCCTACCCGTAATGCTTATGGCCTATCGAGTGTCGCTGGAAACATGGAGAAACTTGCTGCCTTGCAGAATGAGTATGAAAACGTCAGAAAGAATGTGGAAGATGATATCAAGAAGGCAGCAAACCTTGAAAAGAAGACTAAAATTCTCACTGATGGTTATGAGGTATGTTTATGTCTGGCTTAGCTTTTGCATCTTATTTCTGGCATAATTTTTCAATGTGAAAGCATGGTCAATGGGACATTTTGTGGCAATGTCCACTTCTGCCCAACATCAACTTTGTTGAATAAGTAATTGAATTGACTTGCTTAGGATTGTAGATTGACTGGGGTTTTCAATTATTAAGTTTTCTGTTTAAATAAGTTCATTTTTTCTGTTGTCTGTTTTATGCATTACCAAAGTATAGATTTCCCTGGGTGAAGAAAAAAAGTGAACAGATGTTTAGGTTGGTTACTAACTAGTGTTCATATCTGCTGTTTAGTTGCGGGCTAAAAAGAGTCTTTGGCCACAAATTGAGGAGACTTTCAAACAAATGGATACTGCTGCAAAAGAACTCGAGTGCTTCCAAGCTTTACAAAAGCAAGAGCAATTAGCAGCATCACATCGGATTAATAATATCTGGGAAGAGGTTAAGAAGCAGAAGGAGCTTGAGCGAACTTTACAAAAGCGGTATGGAGATCTGTTAGAGGAGCTAGAAAGGACACGGCACCAAATGGATGAATTCAGAGTGCAAGCACAAAAGCAAGAAGAGATAGCACAAAAGCAAGAAGAGATAGCAGCAAATAATTGCGAGACTGAGTTAGCTGAATCCGCAGTAAATCAATCTGTTGAACAGAGCACAGAGGATTCTGGGTTAACAGTTGCCTCAGATGAGGTTGGTAGTGCTATGTCCATCGACCCATCTCGCGATGAAAATGCTAGTCAGCAAACGGAATCTATTCAAGAGCATGCTCAATCTCCCGCAGCTCATGATAAAATACCTCCTGCTGCAGATGGAGAGCACTTGACAGTGGTAGAAGGAAATGGTTCTAACAGTCAACTCTCCATTCCGAATGGCATGGGAGACGGTTTGAGCGAGGTGGTCGCTGAGGAAAAGAAAGTGGCACAAAACTCTGTTGATGAAGTGGCCAATGATGACATGACCACGGATGAGATAACCAAGGATGTCAAGAATCAGCAAAATGCAACAATACAGGAAAGCAGCATTCCAGAAACTGCCAGTGATGGTGGTTTTGTTGGAGATGCCAAGGAGGTTTCTGGTAATGGCAGGGAGATGTGAAGTAGCTTGGTTAACTCTTGTCAATAAGAATCCTCACTTGTTGAATTTCAATGGCATGCAGTCTAAATTTGGATGGGAATTGTTGAGAAAAATAACTCAAAATGAGGGATAGATGGTTTGAATTGGAAAGTGAGAAATGGTATTGCTTGCCAGAGGTTATTGTATGAACATCAGTGTTTCCGAACAAATCGTTGGTCAGCTGGCCGAAGCTTCATGAGATGTTTGAAACTGTTCTAAAGAACTTTAGGCATCCATTCATTGTTTTTATCAGAAGGGAAGGAAAAAAAAATGGTAAATGGTCTATTTTACTCAGTTTGGACATTTGAAAATGTTATATCTGGTAATTGACCGACCATTTGTGCGGTGCAACTATTATTAGAGTGAGGAAATCTTTGTGTAATTGCATCTCTTCCTCGAGGATTTTGTATTGATATTATTGTCACATCTTTTTCTAATTGTTTAATATTGCCTAATACTAGTCAAATTTTGTTCTACCATCGAGTCAGGTATCCTAATCGAGATGGAGTTTGAGCACATGAATAGTACTTGTCACAAGACATCAATTTGGATTCAAATTTTATCAGCCATCATGTATTAAAAAAGTTAGTTTTGGATAGTATTGTTAGTGAAAGCCCTGTATGCAAATATTAATGTATATATATATGTATATGTATAGTTGCTAATCATTAATATTAGAATAGACGTGATGTAATTTGATTGGAGTAAGAAATATAAGAGAAAAAAATTGATATAAAATCATACATTTTTGTCTTACATTTAGGGTTATGGGAAATAATTAGGTGGATGAATTCAATTTTTTCTTATCTTATCATAAGCTTTTTTTTCCTTCAAAAAGTAAGCCCCATTATATTGGTAAGTGGATCGACACCCCATTGTGAGACTTAAAAAAAGTCTTATTTTTTTCTTTTAATAAAAATTGTTTCGAACAACACAATTATATGTGGGCCAATAAACCAGAAATGGATGGACAAGTCCAAAGTAGTGTCGTGTCTCTTATGTGTCAAAAGCAAAATTGAACTAAATGCATATCTATCTCCAAATACATTTCATCTCTATTGAACTAAATAATTAATTAAATTTAGGTCCTCAGAGATAACAATTCCAACTAAGCAGCCCCAAAAAACCATTTTGAACTCTTTTCTTTTCTTGATGGATTAAGCTCATGCGTCATGCACTGAGCTGAGCTTAGCAGCACTCCCATAAATACCTTCTTCCTCTTCTTATCTAACACACTCTCTCTTCTCTCACACCTTCAAGGCTTTTAACATTCATAAACAAGGTACGGCTTTCATTTTCTAACATATATTTTTTTATCTTCTATTATGTGTTTTATTTTTAATATACATATATATCTATCTATGTTTGTATGAACTGGTCCATATTTATCAACGTGTCATCATATATGTATGTACACAAATGTTTGTGAGGTCTTTATTAAGCGTAAGGATTCCATAGTGGTCGATAGTGATGATGCTGATTCCATATACAACTATGTAACGACGACGACCTTTGTAGTCTTGTCTCAAAAAATAAAGTACTGTTTCACAGCATGAGAACGTGAAGAAAAAGTAAGACTCTCTCCCCCATTGAAAAAAAAAATCAAGTTGGACCACTGTGGATCCTGCTAAAAAAAAATCAAACCAGAGAATTGAAATAAAACAAAATCAGGGAGGGTGGGGGGCCGGAATCTAACACAAAATGATACAATAGTTTTACTAGAATATTCAGATTTTAAATGAATGTGTTTACATATAATGACATAACAATAGTTTGGTTGATGATGATTGATGAATATATATTACTAGTCAATACCAAAAATATATAAAAAAAGAACAGTGGAAAAGGGACAAGAAAAGAGAGGTCGGAATAGATATTGATGTGTCTATAAGTGCCACACTAATTGTATGTAGGCTTTAATCTTCTTTTTTTGTGTGAGTGACACCACTTGAGATTTCATTCTTTTTCTTGTGATTCTATGCTTTCCTTTTCTTATTTGGTTTGTTTTATCTCATCATTTTTTTAGCTTTAAGATTCCACTTGTCCTTTAACTTTTCTGGGTGTTGCTTTGTCCACTGCATGGACTACTAATAAGTGGCCAACTTAGGCTATACACACATAATAAGTAGCAAAAAGTTGGGTGAATTTTAGTGGTTCTTTTGGAGTTTTCTTGATAAATAGTGCTTTCTTTGGGTTCTTTGTTCACAGGCAGCAAACTCTTGTAGACTCTCCTATTAACTGAAGAAAAAGTTTGAGTTTATCAAAAGGTGAGTTTGTTGCCTGTTTAATTAAGCTTTTTTATCTTTAAATAATGATTAACAAATTTTTTTAAGGAGGTATTCACACTATCAAAAAGTGCTTTAGCATGTTTAGAAAACTTAACCAAACTGTTTATAAACTGTTTGTGTTGATAACCCTAAGAGTTTTTCCAAGTTGTTTTAGGTGGTAGCTTTAGTTTTATTTTTGCATGCAGTCTATTCTTACATGTTATTTTTGTTCTTCTCACTCTCTGGTCATTTTATCTGAGTTTTGTATTATACTTTCTGGGTTTTGAGCATAATTCCTCTAAATTAATACGCTTAGTCCTTGTAGAAAGTTTCTTCATTTTTGTAATTTTATGCAGAATTTGGTATGGTAAACTGATTCTTCATTCTTCATAACTTTGGTTTTTGGAATGAGTTTTGAGTTTTGGTACATTAGTTTTCGTTTTCCTTAAGAATAGTTCCAAGATAAGATGTACACGGTAGCTATGAAAATTATTATTACCAAACAGGTCCTTACCCCTGTATTTGTCATAGGAAAGATCTCAACTTTCTTCTATTTTCTTTACAATTCTACTTCTTAAATAACGATTCATCATCTTGGTCTTGGTGGGTCGCACTCGTAGCCAAATGAAATATTTTTTGGGTTTATATTAACAAGTTAATATGTTTCCTTTGTTAGAATTTGTATCAGTGAAAATGGTGACAAGAAGAGTGGATCTCCGGTCTGACACAGTGACCAAACCAACCGAAACAATGCGAGCTGCCATGGCTACGGCTGAAGTGGACGACGACGTTTTGGGAAATGACCCGACTGCGTTTCGATTGGAATCAGAAATGGCAAAGATGATGGACAAAGAAGCTGCACTTTTTGTTCCCTCAGGGACTATGGGGAACCTAATTAGTGTTCTTGTTCATTGTGACATAAGGGGGAGTGAAGTCATTCTTGGACACAATTCCCATATTCATATTTATGAGAATGGAGGCATTTCAACCATTGGTGGGGTTCATCCCAGAACAGTCAAGAACAATGCTGATGGAACTATGGATATTGATGCAATCGAGGCCTCCATTAGAGACCCCAAAGGAGAGCTTGTCTACCCAACTACAAGGCTCATCTGCTTGGAAAATACACATGGAAAGTAAGGATCTTCATTTTTTGTCTGAACTCATACTATAATATAGGTTTTTTCTTAAATTATATATACATATTATAATACCCTGTTGGCAGATTTTCCAATGCCTGGTCTTATTATAATGATAAACTTTAGAGTTGGTACTGGTGTTGTATTTTAATGCTGTCACATGTTGCCAAATGGCTAAGCTATCACTGCACTGCTTTTCACTTGTGGTCAATATGTGCTGAGGAACTGAAATGATTATATTTATAATATATATTTGGTATGTTTGAGCTTCAACAAGTCTTAAATAGTACTCATTTGGAGTTTTTATTATCCTTATAAAAGGAACCCTGCAATCTTTCTCACTCTTAAATATATTAATTCTAGTGTCATATACGACAAATATGCTTCACTTCACCCAATTAATTGTTTAGATAGATGGCTGTGATAATTCAGATGTCCTAGCCACTCTTTAAACTTTAATGACTTCTTCTTTTGTCAAAATAAGATGCCATTCTTGGATAAAGTTTAGTTGGTTGTGTTTTCTTTCCAAATTATCTCTTGGATATCTTTAGCAAACAATATGAGCTAACTTCTCAAGCTGTCTTGGAAATCTCCCAATGGGATATTTCTGAAATGCAGCACTGGTGGTAGAGTGCTCTCTGTAGAATATACAGACAGAGTGGGAGAGGTAGCTAAGAAGCATGGTTTGAAGCTTCATATCGACGGAGCCCGAATTTTCAATGCAGCAGTTGTGAGTAAACTTTTCCTTTATACATTCTCTTTACTAAACACTTAGAAATAGTAAGTTGGTTGGCACTCTTGAAAATCTATGATGGTGTTACAATTCAGTTGATAATGATCACTTCAAAACTTGAGTTATAACTAACTGATCCTTTAAAATTTCAGAAAGGTATTTCCCAACATTGAAATTTGGTGATGAATTTAATCCTCGAGCTATAAATTGTTGATCCTTTAAGAATAGATTTTCATTGTCAACTTTTGTCTATGATTTCCATTTATTTAAATGGCATGGTTTTCATCATTGATTCTCAAACAATTAGCTTGTTGCTAAAAATGTATGATCTTGCATTTTGTTCTAAAAAATAATGTCTTATAACTCTAATGGAAAATGATTTGTTCACAGGCACTTGGTGTTCCTGTCAGCAGGCTTGTGCAAGCAGCTGATTCTGTTTCGGTATGATTTCCAACAATGGCGTTCTTACTTATCTAGTTCTTTTTGGTTTTTAATGACTGATTTATAAAAGAATTGTTTTTGTTTTTATGGTTTGAGTAAACTATGTTGCAGTACTAACTAGTCTCAAATCTGTGAACTAAGCAGGTATGTCTATCAAAAGGTCTGGGAGCTCCAGTTGGGACTATCATTGTTGGTTCCCAGAGCTTTATCAACAAGGTAAGAAGAACATAATTAAGTTTCGAATAACCAGGACTAGTTATGAATGAATGAATGAAATCTTTTTAATCATAATAAACTTGGTTCTTACATAGGCTAGAAGGTTGAGAAAAACTCTAGGTGGAGGAATGAGACAGGTTGGCGTTCTTTGTGCCGCCGCTTTGGTTGCTGTGCAAGAGAATGTTGCGAAACTAGAGTCTGATCACAAGAAAACCAAGTTTTTGGCAGGTTGATATAATATTAATCAGTACTAACTAAGTTATTTACTTATCCCAATTAGCTTATATTTACTTTAACCAATGGATGATCTTGTGAGCTTAGATGGGCTGAGTAAGGTGGAAGGACTAGAGGTGGATGTTGATTCAGTAGAGACCAACATGGTGAGCCATTTTCATTACCAAAATTTCTAAATGTTGCCATGTTTGGCAGCATTTTCATTACCATCTGACATATTTTTTTATTCATTTTTCAACAGATATTCATCGAAATACTCAAACACTCGAAGTTGAATGCAGAAAAGCTTCGCAAGAAGCTAGAAGAGCATGGCATATTTATGATGCAAGAGAGCTCATCCAGGTCTGTTTTTTGACATTACCAAAGCTCCAATTTAGATGGTTGATTACATGTAGACTAGTAGTAAAAACATTTAGTGTTTTTGGTCTTGGTTTCAGAATAAGAATTGTTATGCACCACCAAATTTCATTCAATGATGCCCAATTTACCTTGTCATGCTTTCAGGTGATCAAACATCTTATAATGTAATTTTTTTTTCCAGTGGTTAATTTTTTTTTAACTTACTGACTTTGTTTTATTTGTCTCTTTTGTTGTAAAATTATGCAGCAAGCTCTGGGTGGAGTGCATGAAGAAAATGGCAACTAGTTGCAGAACCAAAGAAATTTAAAAAAATGCCTACCTCATTTCCAATGAGGAGCATTTTCATCTGCTTCTTTGAAATATATATATATATATATATATATATGCTTAAATTTGGAATTTAATTGTGTCAACTCTTGACATTGATTAATATGTTATTAATAAAAATAATGCTTAGACTTGTTTGAACTTTCTTGTTCTTTTTCCTTTTAGCAACCACAAGTTTGTCATGTATATTTAATAATTTATATTTAATATTTATATTTAATATTTATATGGGTGGTTTATTCAAGCGTATATGAATGATTAATTTGATTTATAAATTAATGGGTAAAAATGTTAACAAATGATTATGTTGAAAAAGATGTATTAGTATAAATTCCTTTTGTACACGCCACCAATCTCAGTCATTATAAAGTATGAAATGTGCACCTAGCCGTGTCTCATTAGTTGACCTAATGTTTTAGGTTTGTGTAATGTTTTAATGTTTTAGTGTATTATTTCGGTATATTATTATTCAATAAGCAAATGGTTAATAGTTTTGTCTCATTACTTGTTTAGAATGTGTGTTAGGACAAATTACTTTTTAAACCATATATTTTGTAAAATTATTTAATTAGAACTCTAAACCCAATTTTGGGTCAAATATTTCTCAACTGAAATCACATATAATTTACCAAACTAACAATTCAGAACAAAAATAAAATCATTCTACTTATATTAGTGAATACCCACGAGACAATGAAAGAAAACCTTATATAACCAAAAGTCCAAGAGTACAAACCAAACCACAACAGAAAATACACACCTAACAGAAACCAATTACAACAACCAAATACTAATATTCCTAATACACCCCCTCAAGATGAACTGTATAATTTTTTTACATTCATCTTGGAGATTAACTCATGAAATTGATTTGAAAACAGGGGCTTTGTGAGAACATCAGCAAGGTTGTGCTTTGAGGGGACATGAATAAGTTTGATGGAGCCATCTTGGACTCTTTCACGAATAAGGTGACAATCGATCTCGATATGCTTCGTCCTCTTATGAAACACCAGGTTTTCCGAGATGTGTATAGCAGCCGTGTTGTCACAATAGAGAATGGCGGGATGTGAATGTTGAATATCAAAGTCCTTCAGTAAGGAGAGAAGCCATGTGATCTCGCATGTGGTGTTGGCCATAGCACGGTATTCAGCTTCAGCTGACGATCTAGAGACAGTGGTTTGCTTCTTAGATTTCCATGAGATGAGAGATTGGCCAAGGAAGACACAGTAACCAGACACAGACCGTCTGGGTATCACTACAAGAAGCCCAATCTGCATCTGTGAAAATTTTGAGAGATAGATCTTCACATTTAAAGTTAGTTTCAGCATAAGCATTTAAGTGAGGAGGGGATTTAGCATAAAAAAAGAGGCCTTGGCCAGGAGTGCCCTTTAAATATTGAAGGATACGATGCGCTGCATTGAGATGAGGAGTCCTTGGAGAAGCTAAGAATTGACTTAGCTTATTGACAGCAAAAGAAATGTCAGGACGAGTAATCGTTAAGTAGATGAGTTTACCGATTAATCGTCTATATATGGTGGGGTCAGCTAAGAGATCCCCTTCATCTTTATTGAGTTTTGCATTAGGCTCCATTGGAGTGGAAGAAGGTTTGACCCCCAAGTAACCTGTATCACTCAATAATTGTAAGGTAAATGGGCGCTGAGACATAGATATACCTTTGGGAGAACGCCCAATCTCAAGGCCTAAGAAGAATCGTAAAGGGCCAAGGTCTTTTAGTTGAAAAACAGAGTGTAACATGTCTTTAAAATGAGAGGTAGCATCATCATTATTTGAGGCAATAATAATATCGTCAACATAGATTAGAAGAGCAATAAAGATATTAGAAGTGTTCTTAATGAATAATGTGTGGTCCGATTGAGATTGACGGAAACCACTAGAAATAAGATATGTGCTAAGTTTGTAGTACCATTGTCTTGGGGCTTGTTTTAAGCCATAAAGACTTTTGGTTAACTTACAAACCGCATCTTTTGGTAGGGGACTATTGGATTGATACCCTTTTGGAATTGTCATGTAGACATCTTCATTTAAGTCCCCATGTAAGAAAGCATTGTTGATATCTAATTGGTATAAAGACCAATTTTTAATGGCAGCAACAGCAAGAAGTAATTTAAGAGTATTAAACTTTGCAACAGGTGCAAAAGTGTCAGAGTAATCAATACCTTGCTTTTGGTTGTAGCCTTTGGCAACTAACCAGGCCTTGTAGCGATCAATGGCTCCACTTGGTTGATATTTGATTTTGTAGAGCCATTTGCAACCTATAGCATGCTGGCCAGGAGGAAGAGAGACAATTTCCCAAGTGTGATTTCGGTCAAGTGCATGGAGTTCATCATGCATAGCTTGCTGCCACTCTGGAATGTTTGAAGCTTGCTTGTAACTGGATGGTTCTACTACCATATGAGCAGACAAAATGGCAGCCCTAAAGTGATCATTTAACCTATCATAAGAGAGAACATCAGATAAGGGGTAAGTAGTAGAAGACTTAGAAATAACAAAGTTACAAGCATAGTCTTTGAGATAAGAGGGGCGAGAAATAGTTTGGCCACTTTTAGAAGTGGTACCCACAGGAGAGGGATCCTCAAGGGTGTTATTGAAAGAAGAGGGCACTTGAGGATGAGGAGATCCTGTATCAAACACTTTGGTTAGGAGAAATGAATCATTAGACACAGTAGAGTTATCATTCTTCAAAGGATAAATATGTTCATAGAAGATGACATCTCTAGATTGAAATATCTGGTGAGTCTCAATATCAAGCAAAGTATAGGCCTTCATTCCATGAGGATAACCAATAAAAACACAAGCTTTAGATCTAGGTGAGAATTTATGTCTATTCCAATCTAAAGTAGAGGCATAAGCAAGGCAACCAAAGTTTCTAAGATGCTCATACGAGGGCAATTTATTATAAAGCAGCTCAAATGAAGTCTTTTTCTTTAAAAGTAAAGATGGAGTTCTATTAATTAGATAGACAGTTGTGGTAATGAGATATGACCAATAAGATAGAGAAATATGAGATTGAAATAATAATGACCGAGCAACATTGAGGATGTGTTGATGCTTTCGTTCAACCACGGAATTTTGTTGAGGCCGATCAACACATGAGTGAAATTGTTCAATCCCTTTGGAAGCATAGAAAGAAGATAGGTTAAGTTCTTTTGCATTATCACATCTAACAACTTTAATAGAAATGGAAAATTGAGTAGCAATTAGAGAAAAAAACTGAGGAATAACAGTTTGCACATCAGATTTTGCTTTAAGTAAATATACCCATGTAAATCGAGTGTGATCATCGACCATTGTAAGAAAATACTTGTAACCTTCTATGCTAATAACATGAAAGGGCCCCCAAATGTCAAAATGAACAAGATCAAAATGCTGAGAAGCACGATTATTATTAGACACAAAGGGAAGTCGTTTTTGTTTAGCTAAGTGACAAATAGAGCAAACATGATCATAAGACTTGTTAGAAAAAACAAGAGTTTTATTTATTGAATTTGAAATTGACATAGATGGATGGCCAAGGCAGAAATTCCATTGGTCCATTTTAGTACAAGTATTAAGAGTATTGTCAGAATGTACAACATGTAAGAATTGACGGTCTTGTTCAAAGTAAAACAGCCGGCCTATTTTCTTAGCAATCCCAATCTTGGAAGTCCGAGAGGGTGCCTGAATAAAGCATTCAGAAGCAGAAAAAATTAGAGAGTTATGACTATGTTGCAAGAAAGCATTAACCGAGAAGAGATTATGCTGAAAATCAGGTACAAATAAAACATCAGTCAAGATAATGCAGCTAGAAAGCTGAACAGTGCCAGAATAAGAAATAGGAATGATATGTCCATCAGGTAAAGTTACTAAAGTGGCAGTAGGATGTTTATCAATAGTCTTAAAGCATTTAAGGGAGTAACACAGACATGAAGGAAAGTCAACGAGATTACCAGATACTTGTGAGACAATCGGCATATTGGTGTCTGTGGCAGCCACGGTGTGCTGAAGATTCTGACTTAGAAGGGAGATAAGCTGCTGATTGAGCTCGGTTTGGGACAGCACAGGTGGTTTGCCTAAAATCGACCCAGAAGCGGAAGCTTGATGAACAGAAGGTTTGATAGCTTCATCTTGACGACGCTTGTCACCGTACCCAGGAGGAAACCCATGAAGAAAAAAGCATTTTTCCACTAAGTGACCCGGCTTGAGACAATGAGAACAAGTGGGTCTCGGTTTCTTTGATCTTGATGAAGGAGGCTTGGTAGAAGTGTGTGAACCCGCAGTAGCAGCAATGAAAGGCATGGTGTGGCCTAGACTTCTTTGTCTTTTTTCTTGAGAGATCATGGAGAAAACTTTGGACAGCAGAGGAAGAGGATCATAGAGCAGAATTTGGGCTCTCACAGAAGAAAAAGAGTCATTGAGACCCGCCAGAAATTGTATAATTTGATCCCTGTGATAATATCCAAGCAATCTTTCAACAACACCACATTTACAGCCACAAGAACAAGGGATAATTGGCTGAAACTCCTTAAGTTCATCCCAAATAGCTTTGAGACGAGTAAAGTAGGAATTGACATCCGAGTCACCTTGTTTGATGGTGTGGACTGAAGTGTGAAGCTGGAATATCCGAGGACCATTGCCTTGATTAAATCGCTCATGGAGGTCCTTCCACATAGCGGTGGCTGAATCTTGAAACATAATGCTAGCTGCAATTTCACGAGAAACGGATTGTAAAATCCAAGCCATAACCATATTATTACACTTAACCCAAGCATGAAAAAAAGGATCATGGGTAGGGGTTGAGGCAGGGACCCGTTTATAAACTAGGTTTTATTTTTAGCAGCAATGGAGATGGAAGCAGCCCTCTTCCATGGCTGAAAATTGTCTTGCCCTGTTAAAATATGAGTTTGTACGCCTTGGTTTTCCCACGGGCTGGTTAGCAGATCGGGCCTCGGACTAATCAAGGATTAGTCCGTAAGCCTCCCCAGGTCAGAGATCCGGTTTTCCAGGTCGTACCCACTTAGCTCGAGGCATCCTCAAGAACCCGCCAATGCTGCCCAAGACTAGGGGAAGGAGTCCTTAAGGCCGAAGGTTGGGTCAGTGAAGCAGCTCGTTGTGCGAGCTTATGCTCGTGGATTCCTGATCCTTTGTAAAGTCAACACACGCAAGATAAACGTGCCTATATCTGACATCACGTGTCCGATATCTCCCTGACTTTCCGGGCACGCATCAGGAACGTGCGCATTCAGACACCCACGGCTGGGTTGGGTCGTGCGACCCATTATCTCCTTACATACTGATTAGACCACACTTATGTGTCAGGTTTAGGAATTAATCATAAATGTTATAGAGTTGATATGACCAATGGTAAGGTCACGTGATGACCTCCCTACCAACTTCCAGGTGCCTTCTCCTATAAATATGGGGACCCTGGGAGTTGATAGGGGTTGGACAAAATAGTCTCGAAAGAGCCATATACTTTGTAAACCAAATACCCAGAATATATCAATAATATTGACTAGTGGAGTAGAAGGATTTTAACCTTTGAACCACTTAAAAAACGTGTCTTGAGTCACATAGTTCATTCTCTAAGATTTCATATCTGTGACGGTTCTATTTTCAGCACTAATCCCTTTCTCTTCTTCTCTTAATTACCTGTTGGCGAAGAACCGCGTCAACAGTTTGGTGCTTTCATTGAGAGCAAGTTCGATTAGTGCTACCGCAAACACCCAACTATGGTGACCACTCGATCTAGGCATGGCAACGAAACATAACCTCATGATGGGCAGGAGGCCCACCATATTACCATCCCTGATGAGCAAATTCCTGAAGTCCAGCAGAGGCCAAGAAAGCAGCCGGCGGGCCAGGAGGACACTGGTAGCTCAGCACCCCGGCCACCTAATCCAAACCCGTGTTATTATACTGCGGTGGAGATGGAGAATGCTCAACTGAGGAGCCAGTTAGCAACAGCCGGTCGGCAGATCGAGGATTTTCTGGCCCGACTACCCCCTCTCACAACCAACGTTAACGTTGGAGAGAGGCAAGGTGAGGCTCCTAAGTCTCGCCGGAGTAATCGGTCCAGACATAGTCGTTCAGATAGGCCTCATGCAGCCAACTCCGCCCCTTCATCGCACCATCAAGAGGCAAACTTCAGGGAAAGGCCTGGGGTCAGACAACAGGATTACAGCCATTCAGTGAGGACGTCAACCCCTAGCTCTCAACCTTCCTCGAGGACGCCCAGGAGAGCTCGAGGAAACTCCCGAAGGAGATCCAGGACGGGCCAGCAGCGCCAGCCCGTCCCAGAAGACCGTCCTGCACCTCGTCCAGCTCGCCCTGCGCAGGACCAGCAAGCTGCCAGGGCCGAAAGGCCCCCGCCAAATTTGATCCGTACGGACGGAACTAGGATCGCCTCCCCAATCAGGCATCCTCCTTCTCCAATCAGATACCCATCTCCTCAACCCATTCGGGACGTCCCAGCCTACGGGAGTAGTAGGAGAGACCCGCCGTCGGCCGGGCCTTCCTAGCGCAGCAGGGTGCCAGGGGAAGGGTCAGGTCGTAACCGCCAAAGACGCACTCCAAGCCTATCCAGCAGGAGCCACTGGACCGGTAGTCACCGGAGTGATCTCTCGGGAGGAGACCTGCGTCAGCGACTGAGTTCGGCACAAAGTATCCAGACTACACAAGGAGGCGACCTCTGAGATCACCTCAACTCTCACAGAGACGATCGAACCGAAGGTGGTAGGCAGGCCCGCTCGGCAGGGGTCCGATCCGAAGTACGTAACGGAGGGAATGTCCCAAATAACCTATCTCAAGATAGGAGGGGCAACAACCCACCTAATGTGTACAATGGGTCCGGAGCTCCGGAACAGCCCCGGAATAACCCAGGATCTCAGGACAAAACCCTTGAGCGCCTGACTCAGATGGAGGAACTGATGAGAAAGCTCCTGACAGAGAAAGAAAAAGACGAGTATGATTCTGGCGACGAAATGGAACTCTTCGCCCCCAATATAGCAGCGACGGCCTACCCATCCGGTTTCTGGATGCCCTATTTGTCAAAGTTCAACAGGGACAGAGACCCGTCGGATCATTTGGGAATGTTCAACACCCTAATGATGGCTCATAACATTGGCCCGGAGCTGCGTTGCTTGATATTTCCGTCCACATTGATCGGACCTGCCAGGCAGTGGTTCAAGCAAAGTAAAAGACAGTCAATCAGTTCCTGGAAGACTTTTTCAGCTGACTTCAAAAGGGCATTCCGCGCCTCCCAGGCCGCCCGAATCCAGGCAGACTCCCTAGCTAACGTAAGACAGCAGCCCGGTGAGACGCTAAAAGCCTACTTGAGCAGATTCACGAATGTCGCTGCTCGAGCTCGGGACGCTGACGATAGCTCTAAGCTCATGGCCATGAGAACCGGAATCCTGGTCGGGGGAGACCTGTGGAAAGATATCCAGAGGAAGGGAGTCAGCTCGGTTAACGAATTTCTTAACAGAGCCCAAGAATTGATAAACTTAGAAGAAGCAGAAGCTTCAGCCGCGGGGACCAGCCAGGTTCTCGAGAAGCCCGCTGGGCAGGGACGGAAATCGCGGTGGCAATCCCCGACGACGCGCAGAACAACCAGCCCGGCGGTGGCAAAAGAAAGGGAAACGGTGAAAACAGCCAGCACGGTCAGAAGAAGAATAAGTCTGTGGACAAATTCAAGCCCGTGTTTACAACGTATACCAAGCTCACCCAGTCTAGGGAAAACATTTTCCTGGCCAACGCTGCTCGGGTACCCTGGAAGAGGCCGGAGCCATTGAAGCACCACAAGGGAAAGAGAGATACTTCGAAGTTCTGCCATTTCCATAACAACATCGGCCACAATACCGACGATTGCAGACATCTGAAAGATGAAATCGAGACTCTCATCCGAGCAGGCCCCTTGGCGCAATATTCACGAAACAGGGTCCCAGCGGGTCGACCAACTCCAGAAGTCCCAGCCAATCAGCCCGGGCCTCGGGTAGATCAGGACGTCCCTCCTCCCGTGATCGAGGGAGAGATATTCACCATCTCTGGAGGGCCGCATATGGCTGGCACGAGCAGAGGTGCACAGAAGAGGTATGTGAATGAGTTAAAGACTCATAACGGAGCGGAGTTCGCCCCGGAGCAACGTCAGTCAAAACAACAACGGTTAGAGAAACAACCGATAACTTTCACGGAGGAAGACGCAGGCCATGTCCAATTCCCTCATAACGATCCCTTGGTCGTAGCAGTCCAGCTCGCCAACCGGAAAGTAAGGAGAGTGTTGGTGGACAATGGGAGCTCGGTGAACCTCCTATTCCGATCCACCTTAGAAAAGATGGGTCTGACTGTCGCCGAGCTAAAGGCCACCTCGATGATGCTGTATGGCTTTTCGGGAGAAGGATCGGCAGTGATAGGGACGATCGAGCTGGTAATCACCCTAGGAGAAGAGTCTCGGACAGTCTCCAAGCTACTTGAGTTCGTGGTCATTGACTGCTCCGCTGCCTACAACGCCATTTTGGGCCGACCTGCACTCATAGCTTTCGAAGCCATCACTTCCGTTCGACACCTCGCCATGAAGTTCCCAACTGCAACGGGAGTCAGTACCATCAAGGGCGATCAGCTCGCTGCCAGGGAATGCTACAGCATTTCCATGAAGGGAAAGTCTAAACCCGGGCAGCTGGCAATGGCCATTCAAGGCGAAGAGGAATCTCGGGGACCCAAGGCGGCTCCCGAGATTGAAAAACCTCAGATTTCCGAAGAGGAAAAGATCGCCCTAAATGAGGAAATTGACCCCCGAGTAGGCGAGGATAGATCCGAGCTCCAGGCTATTGAGGAGCTCGAGGAGGTGATCATTGACGAACAGAATCCGTCACGGACGGTTAAGCTTGGGAAGAACCTCTGCGACAAGAGAAAGGCGGAGCTGATTGCATTTCTGAGGAATAGCTTGGACGTATTCGCCTGGTCCCACGAGGACATGGTGGGGATTAGTCCGAGTGTCATCATGCATACACTCCACCTGGATAAAAGTGTTCCTGCCAGATCCCAAAAGCAGAGACGTTTAGGAACGACCCGAGCCGAAGCCCTTGAAGAAGAAGTGGCCCGGCTCAAAAAATGTGGTTTTATCCGCGAAGCCAAATTTCCAATTTGGGTCGCTAATCCCGTGCTGGTTCCAAAGCCCAACGGGAAGTGGCAGACCTGTATTGATTTCTCCGACCTGAATAAAGCCTGCCCCAAGGATTGCTTTCCATTGCCAAGGATCGATCAGCTGGTGGATGCCACGGCGGGGCACGAGCTCATGTCCTTCATGGACGCGTACTCAGGCTACAATCAGATCGCGATGAACCCAGCGGACCAGGAGCATACCAGCTTCATGACCCCAACGAATGTCTATTGCTATAAAGTCATGCCATTCGGTTTGAAGAATGCCAGAGCTACCTATCAGAGGTTAGTAAATAGAATGTTCGCGGACCAGATCGGAAAGAACATGGAGTTGTATGTTGATGACATGCTTGTCAAATCAAAGACTGCCAACAACCATGTTCCCGACCAGGAAGAATGTTTTAAAATATTATGAGAATACGGCATGAGGCTAAATCCTCAGAAATGCACGTTCGGTGTCGCATCAGGGAAATTCCTGGGGTTCATAGTCAATACCCGAGGAATCGAGGCAAACCCCGACAAAATCAGGTCACTGCTCGAGCTTCCTTCCCCCAGGTCGCGGAAAGACGTCCAAGGCCTCACAGGAAGAGTGGCAGCACTCAACCGGTTCATTTCCAAATCAATCGACAAGTGTTTGCCCTTCTACAAGCTGCTCCGGGGAAACAAGAAGTTTGAATGGACGGTAGAAGGCGAAAGTGCATTCCTCGACTTGAAGGCGCATCTGGCTGAGCCGCCCGTGTTGTCCAAGCCCAGGGCAGGAGAACCTCTTTATCTGTACATGGCCATCACTGAGGATGCAGCAAGCGCCGTGCTAGTGCGAGAAGAGGACCAAGTTCAAAAGCCATTCTACTACATCAGCAAGAGACTCCTCGGAGCAGAGTCACGATACCCACTGATGGAAAAACTGGCGTTCTGCCTAATCACGGCCTCGCGAAAGCTCAGGCCGTACTTCCAGTCCCACTCTGTGCACGTCATGACCGATCAGCCCATGAGGCAGGTGTTGCAAAAGCCTGAAGCATCGGGATGTTTGCTAAAGTGGGCGATCGAACTCAGTCAGTTCGAGATTTTCTATACTCCGCGAACTGCCATAAAAAGTCAGGCCTTGGCCGACTTCGTGGCGGAGTGCACAGGATTCCAGGAGAATCCATCAGAAGGCTTGCTTCAGGTCACCTCCCCACTTTCGTCGTGGAAGATATTCGTCGATGGTTCATCTAACAAGAACGGCTCCAGGGCCGGAATCATCCTGATATCCCCCGAGGGACATAGATTCCACTCGGCGCTAAGGTTTGGGTTCAAGGCGTCTAACAACGAAGCAGAGTACGAGGCTTTGTTGGCTGGGCTGAGGGTAGCTAGCGAGCTAAAGGCGAACTCCGTCCAGTGCTTCAGTGACTCCCAGCTCGTGGTGAACCAGGTTCTGGGAGAATATCAGGCGCGGGGACCAAAGATGGCTGCCTACTTGGCAAAAGTAAAAGTCGAGCTGTCCGTGTTTGGGCGAGGTTCGATCGAACAAATACCTCGGGAGCAGAACGCCAACGCAGATGCTCTCGCCAAACTCGCCACCTCGGGAGAGGCAGAAACCCTGGGGTTGGTGCCAATAGAATTCTTGGAGAAGCCAAGTATAGAGGGAGGTCAGATAGAGATCGAGATGATTGATATTAGGCTGACCTGGATGACTCCCATTCTTGAGTATCTCGTCAAGGGCAGGTTACCCGAAGAGCGTAACGACGCACGACGAGTCCTTTATCAAGCTCCGAGATATACGTTAATCGAAGGAGTATTGTACCGACGTGGGCACTCCCTACCTCTCCTTCGGTGCGTTCTTCCAAGCGAAGCGAAGGCCATCCTGCAGGAAGTTCACGAAGGATTCTGCGGAGACCACACTGGGGGGCAAAGCCTGGCCTTAAAGGTTCTCAGGAAAGGTTATTATTGGCCGACTCTGTCCAAAGACTCAGTCTCGTATGTGAAAAGGTGCGACAAGTGTCAGCGATTCGCTGTGGTTGCCCGAGCTCCTCCGGTCGAGCTAAAAATGATCTCGGCTCCTTAGCCATTTGCCGTTTGGGGAATAGATCTAGTGGGCGCCCTGCCCACCGGGAAGGGCGGGGTTCGCTACGCCGTGGTAGCCATTGACTACTTCACCAAGTGGGCCGAAGCAAAGCCATTGGCGACAATAACGCCAAAGAAAGTACTCGACTTTGTGGTAAAAAGCATCATTTGTCGATATGGCCTTCCTAAGAAGATCGTCTCCGACAACGGCACCCAATTTGACAGCGATCTGTTCACCGAATTTTGTGAAAGGCATGGAATTGTGAAAAGTTTCTCGTTCGTGGCCTATCCCCAGGCGAACGGCCAGGTCGAGGCTGTGAACAAAACACTAAAGACAAGCCTCAAGAAGAGGCTAGACGAGGCAAAAGGGGTCTGGCCAGACCAGCTCCCCCAGGTCCTGTAGGCATACCGGACCTTGCATCGAACTCCCACGGGTCACACTCCTTTCTCCCTAGCCTTCGGGAGTGAAGCAGTCCTCCCCATGGAGGTTAAGGTTCTGTCGCATAGAGTCCAATCCTCCGACCAAGACCAGAACCACGAACTCCTGTTCCATTCCCTAGACCTGATTGATGAAAAGCGGGAGGATTCGCAACTCCAACTCGCCCATTATCAACAAAATATCACTCGCTACTTCAACGCCAAGGTCAAAAAATGCTTCTTTAGCATTGGCGATTTGGTCCTAAGGAGAGTTTTCCTGGCCGGTAAAGATCCCAAAGATGGGGTTTTGGGACCGAACTGGGAAGGACCATACCAGGTCGTAGAAGTCATCAAGGAGGGAACTTATAAGTTAGCTCGACTTGATGGAGGGGCGATCCCGCGGACTTGGAATGCCATCCACTTAAAGAAATACTATCAGTGATCCACTTGTAAGGCATGGAGGGCCACTTTCTATGTATAAATAAGAATCGAATGTTTCTTTCTATTTGCAAGTGTGATTTTAAAAGTAACCACGAAAGACCCTTTCCCAGTTACTTGGGGGGCATATGGTACCTGGACATAACCAGGTCTCCTTAATGACTTAGGTGTTGACTCTTATCTATGGGTAAGGGTTAGCGCGAACTAAGTTTTCAAAATAAGTTCCTGGTTTTAACCGGGTCATAAAACTTAGAAGTTAACTTAAATTTATTGATCGTGGTTCTTCTTAAAGAACTCGGGATATGGATAAGAGTTAACACGAACTAAGTTTTCAAAATGAGTTCCTGGTTTTAACCGGGTCATAAAACTTAGAAGTTAACTTAAATTTATTGATCGTGGTTCTTCTTAAAGAGCTCGGGATATGGATAAAAGTTAACACGAACTAAGTTTTCAAAATGAGTTCCTGGTTTTAACCTGGTCATAAAACTTAGAATTTAACTTAAATTTATTGATCGTGGTTCTTCTTAAAGAGCTCGGGATATGGATAAAAGTTAACACGAACTAAGTTTTCAAAATAAGTTCCTGGTTTTAACCGGGTCATAAAACTTAGAAGTTAACTTAAATTTATTGATCGTGGTTCTTCTTAAAGAGCTCGGGATATGAATAAAAGTTAACACGAACTAAGTTTTCAAAATGAGTTCCTCGTTTTAACCGGGTCATAAAACTTGGAAGTTAACTTAAGTTTATTGGTCGTGGCTTTTTCTTAAAGAGCTCGGGATATAAATAACGGTTAGCATGAACTAGGCTTATAAATAAAAAAAATATATATATTTATAAGTTGAGATTGCCAAGTAAATCGTCTCAAGGTGAAAACACCTCATGAAAAGGTTACAAAGAAAATAAAAATAATTAAAAATGCTCAAAGAGAAGTGCCCTAGGCCCCGTCAGCTGGTCCTTTTGAGGTCGCAGTCTCATCCTGCTCCACCGCGCCAGAGGCCTCCCCAGTCTCTGAGGGCGGTGCCTCTTTGTTTAGGCGGGCTTGGAGCTTCGGCAGCAAGGAAGCCCAGAGGTCCGGCGACATAAAGGAGAAGTCAGCATCCAGGTTATGGGCCCAGCAGTGATAGAACAGGTCCTGCAGGGACTGCTCCGAGATGGCCCGCTCGGCTTCCAAGGCGGCCTCCAGGGCAGTCTGGGCCTCGGTCTTCGCTGCCTCGAGATCTGCTCGCGAAGTGGCAAGGGAGGTTTTAAGTTCTCGGTTCTCGGAGCGGCTCCTCTCTAGCTCGTCCTTCGAAGCCGCCAGCGCATATTTCACCGCCTGAGCTTCCTGAAGGGTGGCCTGGCGCTCAGCCTCCATCTCCTCGAGCTGAGCCTTGGTCCTAGCGATACCTCGATGAGCGGCAGCAATGCCCTGCGAGAAAGGAAGGATAAGTTGGCTAAGTGGAAAAACAAGGCATTGTACAAGTGTTACAACTTTAAAGGAGTGGGGCAGATTACCGTTACGGTCATGTCCAACGAAGACTCTATGACTCGGACCGGGCTCGTTGCTTCGATAGCCCGGAGATCCTTCTCTTTGAGCTTGTAGAAGAGGCCGACGACATAGCTCGCCGACTCATACACCGTTCCCCGGAATGCTTCTGGGATCTTTCCCAGATCCTGAGGGTCGACCGGGATGCGTACGTCCGGAGTCCCGACCTCCAGTACCACGTTCTGGGCGGTTGGTGGAGACCGCTGGCGCGGCGGGGGCATGTGTCCTGCTCGGGCAACGGGGAAGATCGCCCCCTCGACCTGGGATGGCGGGGTCTTTTCCTTCTCCTTGGCCGGGGATTTGGTGGAAGCCCCGGCCGCGCTCTTGGACTCTCGGAGCCTTTTCAACCTTGGCCCTGCTGGGGGATTCCCGCCGAAGACTACACCCCGCAAATTACCCCCGGGCTGAGAAATCTCTTCTGCCAAAGAAAAACATGGTTATTACAAGTTAGCAAACATGCAGAAGTTAAAAGCAAAAAAAAAGTATACGAATATTAAGGGAGCCCTACCCCCCGAACTGGAAGAGCCTAGGACAATTATCTCACGAACTGGCGCGGATTCTAGGTCCGGTCCTGACTCGGGGCTCGACTCCTCTACATACTGTCTAAACCCCGGGGCATAGGCACCCCTCTGAAATGATGGCCATGTGCGTAAGTTGGTCCCATACTCAAAAAAAGGATCGACCTAAAAGCTAGGGTGTTATCTACTACTATGGTACCCCTAGGCCGACTCTCTTGGTGATCCAGCACGAGTCGGTCAACACAATGGAGCAAGAGTGTATTCAGGTCCGGGTCCCTCCCGTGATGATGGACGATCTGCCTAGGGTTGAACCTAACCAGCCAGGGGTCTGTAGTGGCCTTATCTATACTCTTAAACAAATAAGGGTTACCTTGGCCGGAAGGACCCGCGGCTGCTCCGGTTCAGATCCTCTCCTCGTCCATCCCTTGAGCGACCTCCAAGGTCCTCTTTCTATTCCTCACGAGCGGAACTTCAGCTGTGTCGTCCTCCTCTTCCGCGACCTCCTCCACTATGATAGGTCTGTTTGCGCGAGCTGGGGGCCCTCGGGGTCTCTTCAGGTTCAGAGTCTGATTTGGAAAAATCAGTTTGCAGAACGCCATCGTCTCGTCCGTCACGAGCACGCGGTAGTCCTTTTCGCTGGGGGGCAAGCCCGCCAGTGTTTCATATTGACCCCCGAGGGTCGCAGACTTCTCGGTCCTCGCGTAAATGGCTGCAAGAGTTGGGCTGGAGTCAGAATGGAATACGGGAGAGCTAAAATTAAACAAAACTCAAAAGGCGAGCTAGGGTCAGGGTTCACTTACGAGGACGATTGAAGTAGTGGTGCTCACAGTTCCGGAACCCAGTTGACATGAAAAACTGGTCCTTGAAGTCATTTGGATGACTTGGCAGCTCGATGACCGTCGCCGTATTTGGAAAACGGGTTAAATAGTAAAACCCGTCACCTCGCCCTCGCTGATCCGGGCTGGCTTTGAGGCAAAAGAAATATAAAATATCAGCAGGAGTAGGGACCTCCCACTCCTACTTCTTGAACAAGTACCTCAACCCCGCCAGCAGATGGTAGGAGTTGGGGGGAAGCTGAAATGGGGCCAGCCCCACGTAATTCAGAAAGTCGGCGAAGTACTGGTCCAGGGGGAGGAAGGCCCCTGCCTTGAAGTGCTCACCGCTCCAGGCCGTGAACGATTCGTCTAGCGGCGTACAGCTCCGCTCGCCCTCCGCGGCAGGTCGGGCTATGACTGAGGCCTTCCCCAGTGGGTTCTTGTGGGTGAGAAAAAGTTTGTTGATCTTCGCCTGGTCAGTCACCTTTGAGACGATCCTCTCCGCCTCAAAGAATGCATTGGGGGCCACCTCGACTTGTCTCTCCACGGCCGGGCCAAAGTGGGGGATCGGCGAGCTGGGCATCACCGCTTTTCCTTTTTCTTGCTGGGAGATCGAGCTTCCCACGTTCTTCTGAGGCAAGTCCCTTTTTGGAGCCATCTGGTCGCCTATCGAACAAAAGAAAACACTTTAGAAAAGGCGACCCAAGCAGAAGGACGAAGCAATTATTATTTACACGAGCTGAGGTAAGCCCAGCCCGTGGAGAGTGGAACCACGCGGTTCAATGAACACGCGCGTATGCTCCCAACAGATCCCAGGTTTACTCAGAATTCGTGTGTCAGGGGGCTCAGAGTAAAAATTTGCCTTGGGGGGAAAGTTCCAACAGGCAGAACGATGCAAAACCGCTTTTGAAGCGTATCCCCTAAGCTACCCGGTTTTGCACCCAAAGTTCCTAAAAATCCTAACCATAAATTGTTCCTGAAGAAACATCTTGAAACCCATACTCTAAGGCAATTTCCTACAACAAGTGTGCCCTAGCCTAAAAGGGGCTGTTGCCCTCCTACCCACGCAACCCAGAAAACCCTTGCATGCGGCTACAGTAAAAAAAATTTTTACCTAAGCTACAGCGGCATTTCTTTTTCAAAATGACCAGGGTCAGAAGACTTACAATATATGGCTGGATGGAAAACGTGAGTGTTGCGTTGATAGGAGCCTCGTCAATACGATAGCTTCCAAAGCTTTGGAGGAACTCGTGCGCCTGAGCTTCGAGAACAAGGAAAATGGTAGCAGTAGAGTCGAGGGTTTCGTTCTTCTGAGAGTCAGAGAAGGAAGAAGGAAAGAGATTTTGGGAAATTTCTGAATGAAGGGGTGGTCCGTGCGTAGGATGGCCACCCCCTTTTTTATATAAGGGAAGGATCACGTGAAGAAGGCTCTTGGATGACCCTAGTGAGGGATCCGAGGCCTTCCACTCGAAATATGAAACGACGGCTGGGCAATAGGCTAGGCCATTAAATGCGGTTCTCGTAAAACGTACCGTCACCACCCACGGCGTTCCACGTATTAGACGCCTGCACAAAAAGTGGAATGTGAAGGGTTGTAGGGAAGTCTAAAAGCCCCTACTGTGGTCTTCTATATATGACGTCATATACCACGAGCAGGAGCTTGGGGGGCAGATGTACGCCTTGGTTTTCCCACGGGCTGGTTAGCAGATCGGGCCTCGGACTAATCAAGGATTAGTCCGTAAGCCTCCCCAGGTCAGAGATCCGGTTTTCCAGGTCGTACCCACTTAGCTCGAGGCATCCTCAAGAACCCGCCAATGCTGCCCAAGACTGGGGGAAGGAGTCCTTAAGGCCGAAGGTTGGGTCAGTGAAGCAGCTCGTTGTGCGAGCTTATGCTCGTGGATTCCTGATCCTTTGTAAAGTCAACACACGCAAGATAAACGTGCCTATATCTGACATCACGTGTCCGATATCTCCCTGACTTTCCGGGCACGCATCAGGAACGTGCGCATTCAGACACCCACGGCTGGGTTGGGCCGTGCGGCCCATTATCTCCTTACATACTGATTAGACCACACTTATGTGTCAGGTTTAGGAATTAATCATAAATGTTACAGAGTTGATATGACGAATGGTAAGGTCACGTGATGACCTCCCTACCAACTTCCAGGTGCCTTCTCCTATAAATATGGGGACCCTGGGAGTTGATAGGGGTTGGAAAAAATAGTCTCGAAAGAGCCATATACTTTGTAAACCAAATACCCAGAATATATCAATAATATTGACTAGTGGAGTAAAAGGATTTTAACCTTTGAACCACTTAAAAAACGTGTCTTGAGTCACATAGTTCATTCTCTAAGATTTCATATCTGTAACGGTTCTATTTTCAGCACTAATCCCTTTCTCTTCTTCTCTTAATTACCTGTTGGCGAAGAACCACGTCAACAGAGTTGATATCAGAAAATTGGGATTGTCTCCGGTTCCCAAGTGATAGATGTGATCAAATTGAGAAGGTTGACATATAGGGGCTGTTGAGGCACACGGAATGCCAAGGCTCGGAGGACCATCGCCAGAAGGAGCAGAGCACCTCGGGAGAACAGTGGCCGGAGGAGGGGGCTGAGGACCCGGAGAGGGAGGCGATGGGGCAGCTGGCAGACCGTCACGAGGAGGTGAGGAAGACGATTCAGCAAGAGGCGCAGCAACACTAGGGTTCGGAGAAGGACCAGGCGCCATGGCCGGAGCTGAAGGAGACGCACCAGGGACGGTGGCCGGCGCAGGGGGCAAGCTGGAGACCGATGAGCTTCGTGGCTGAGATTGTCTTGTGCGAGCCATGAGCAACGAACCAGGCGGCTGAGCAGGGAGGATGGACGCGAACCAGGCGGCTGAGCAGAGGACACAGCTGAGCAGAGACGACCCACGCGAACCAGGCGGCTGAGAAGGTCACGGTTGAGCAGAGAGGACCCAGGCGGCTGAGGGTTTCAAGAACAAGGGAGGGTTTCGGTTTTTTCAAGAAAAGGGTTTCAAAAAAAAGCAGAAGAGGGTTTCAGTTTGTGTTTCCAAGACAAGGGTGACAGAGAAAAAAACAAAAACAGGGTTTCAAGAAAAGGAATATACTCTCTGATACCATATTAGTGAATACCCACGAGACAATGAAAGAAAACCTCTCTAACTTTATTATTACACAAATGACCCTTATATAACCAAAGGTCCAAGAGTACAAACCAAACCACAACAGAAAATACACACCTAACAGAAACCAGTTACAACAACCAAATACTAATATTCCTAATACTAATATTCCTAATAACTTAAAAACTATGTTGTTAGAGCATCTCCAACCTGACACCAAATTTGGTGTCAAAAATTATTTTCACTCTAATCACAATACTAAAAACTACACAATTTTTTTTTCTTTATTATTATATTATTTTTTTAAATAAATTGAATATTCTTTTTATTATTATATTAATTTATCAAAATCATCACAATTATTATATCTAATTAATGTTTTAAATAAACTACTCATTAATTACATGACAATAATACTATATAAATAATTAAAACTCCATAAATTAAAAGATCATATTGCATGTAGTAACATAAAGATTACATCACTAGAGAAAAAATATTACATTTATGGAAAAAAAATATTACATTACATTAGATTAAATTAAACCTAAAAGACACACTTGAAAATATATTTTTTAATTTTGTGAGTTACCATATTCGTCCCACAAGTGCTCAAATTGTAATGTGATTGTGAATGTTGAGAATGCGTACTATTGATTATAATGAGAATGTGATGTTTAATGTGTTCAATTTTAATTTTTTTAATGTGTCTTTAAATTTGTAACATGTAATATTAAAAAAAAAATACAAATCTTTAATAATCTTTAATAATATTTTTTTTATGGTATATACAATTTAATCTCCACATAATAAACTAAATTTTAAATTATATATATAATAATATAAATATATATATAAATAACAATATAAATATATATAATAAAATAATAAAAGAAAAAAAAAAGAGTTAATACCGTGTGCTACAGTACACGCGGCATATATACTGTATACTGTAATAAACACAGCAAAATATAGTAGATTATAATGTTACCTTGGAGAGATATCTGCACAAAATATAACATTTTACATTGTAGATGCTCTTACATTCAATTTTTTTCTTCATCAAAATTAAAATTAGGGTTAGGAGTCTATTTAAATAATTTTACAAAATATATAGTCCAAAAATAACTTTTTTAAAACAAACAATTCAAAGAGCTGATAAAAACACATCATCCAAAATATATAAATTTTTAAACAAATAAAATCCATAGATAAATAACTCGAAAAACCCAATCCGAACCGCACCCGATGGATCCGAAAATAACAAAACTCGTTTCTAGCGGGCTAAATCCGACCCGAACCCGATTAGTAAAACCGTAAATCTACCCAGCCGCCTCCTCTATCTCTCTCTCACGATCCCTCGTTCCTTCCCGACCGTCCGTAGGTGTCGCCGTGGGTGTAAAAGATGCAGAACGATGAGGTTATATGGCAGGTTATCAGGCACAAGCACTGCAGTTTTATGGCCAAGTTAGTCTCTTTTTCATATTTTTGTAAAGCTGAATTTCTCTGTTCTACATTTTCCATTACTGGCCATCTTAAAAGTTTTGATGGGCAATTTGTAAAAAAGTGGTAATTGGTGTTTTGGGTGTTGTAGAATTGAAACTGGGATTTTTTGCCGAAACCCATATAATGTGACTGGAATCTGTAACCGGAGCTCTTGCCCTCTTGCCAATAGTCGCTACGCCACCATTCGTGACCATGATGGTAATTGGTTTTCATTTTCCCTTGCTCTAATGTTATGATTTTCAAATTTTTTATTTGCTTTTGTTTGGTTACTTAGAAAGTAGAAGACTCATTAGGCTTGCCCATTTCTGTCTTTTATTTGTATGTGTGTGCTATCAAGGTTTGTTTTACCTATTTCATGAGAATAGTTTACTGGGTCTCATTGGCTAAAATTGTTAACTTATGAAATCAACTTTGAGAGAAGATAAATGATCTTTTGCAGCTTTAGTTCCGTAGCTATTTGGCTTAAAGTATGTTCCTTTATGGGGTGTTATAACTTATATGATTTGAGCATTATTATTTATATATATTATTATGTTATGTGATTGTATTGCAGGAGTGTTCTATCTTTATATGAAAACAATTGAAAGAGCTCATATGCCTAACAAATTGTGGGAAAGAGTTAAGTTGCCCAGGAATTATGAAAAAGCACTCGAAATCATTGACAAACATTTGGTATTAAAATTCTCCATTAATTATGTAATGAATTATTTTGATCCAAAGGTGTTTAATTGCTAATTTTTAATTACCCTCTTAAATTCACAGATGTATTGGCCTAAATTTCTTGTACACAAGACGAAGCAGCGGCTGACAAAAATGACACAAATGAGGATACGGATGAGGAAGCTTGCATTAAAAACAAGGTTTAGTTTATCTCATGTTATTGTTGCTTCGCTTTTCATCATGTGATGTCTTAATTGATCCTAAGATAAGACATTATTATGTGTGCATAAAGTTCATGATTTGATTAGCTATTGCTGAGTGATATCTTTTACATGATGCATCTAACTTGTAATTTTTTTTTCCGCTCTTCTGTTTTTGTGTCTAACAGGGAGAAAATAATGACAACACCTAGAAAAGAGAAAAAGAGGGAGTCTAGGAGAGAAGAAAAGGCTGAAAAAGCTGCTTTGTTGGATAAGGTTATAAATCTGCAATGCTGTACTAATGTTTAAAAATTATGTTTTCTCCAACGGATCTATAAAGGGTTTGGGCTTTTTTCCACAGAGTATCGAAAAAGAATTACTAGAACGCCTTAAAAAAGGAGTTTATGGTGATATATATAACTATCCTGTCAAAGAATACAACAAGGTTCTCGAGCAGGAAGAATTACAGCTTGCCAGCGAAGAAGAAGAAGTTGAGGAGGTATTCTTGTATAATATGTCCTTTTTTATGTTACTGTTGAAAATGTGAATTGTATGGACTGCTTATATTTCCTCCTCTGCTCTTTTCTGTTCTTGGAAAATGCAGGAACCTGAGATTGAATATGTTGAAGGTTATGAGGAACTTGAGGAAGAGGATGATATAGAAGATTTTGATGGTCTTGGAATTGACCAAAGTCACACGGATGATGATGATAATGGTAAAGCTGGTTCTAATGTCCTATTTGTTTAACATTTAAACCTCCTATATCCCGATTTGCTCTGTTTTTATTTTGCTTATTGGTTATAAGACTATGGGGAAATGCTCAAATATATCCATGAGATGTAACTCATATAAAGCTGACTCTTGTAGTTGGACTGGATGAAGATGATGAAGATGCGGAACCACTTCTTCGCAAGAGAGTAAGAAAAGAGTCTGTTATGGCTGCTAGAAAGATTGAGAAAGATGGAGCTGTTGCTAAATTGAAAAAGAAGGCGAGGGTAATTGTTGAGGTAAATATGCAAACTTACAGTTTGTTATGAACATATCATTGTGTAGAAAATGATCTTTTATTCCTTTAGTGGTGTAGATTTCTTCTTATAACTGAATGGTAGAGATGTGTATTACTTTTGTTGTAAATTACCAGAGTTCTGTCAATAACTAAAATAGTGTTATCAGTCCCTCTCAGTAAATAAACTATGGGTAGCTTGATATAATAATACTGTCTATTATAGCTAGCTGAATATGCATAGTAAATAACGTTTGTCAGGTTGAGCATGAAGAAGATGGTGATGGAAGACAGAAGGCAGTCCAAAGTATTGCTTGATTTTTTTGCCCCATGAAAGATATTGCTGCAGGGGTCCTTTCTATGAGGTCAGATGTAGATTTTTCCCAAAGCTTACCAAGCCAAAAGAAAGTAGAATAGGAAAAACTCGCAACTACAGACAACAGAATTTTGATAGTTGGGTCACCTAATTATAATTAAAACTATTTCATTTGAAGAGAATTTTGTCCGAGATGCTAAGTTTTGTTCTTTATTCTCACCCACCTGTATTTTAGGAGTAGAATATTTTTCGAAAAATGATCACATTGAGTTTTTTTTTTTTAACCTTATTTAGTTAGGGAGACATTGTTTGTTGGTTTCAATCTGTAGACATTCTTTGAACTTCGCAAGGTAGGCTGTTTTTTGTGCTTATTCAACTAAATTGCTTGTAAATGAAAGTGGGTTCCTTATACTTGTGAATGAGATCCAATTGGATTAAGGAGAAAAGATAGGGAATGTTTTTTTCCATGTTCTCCTTAAGTAATGACATTGCCCTTCAAAGATTTTATTTTTTATGTTTTAAAATTAAAAGATATGTTTACCCTAAAATAATCAAAAAAATTATTATTATATATATTTTTAGAAGAAGGCTGCATTATGTTTGGATTGAAATAAAACACAGTTATAAATAAGAGGAGTTTTTTTTCTTGGTCATCTTGCCTAAGGGTGTGCTTAACTAATTCATGGGTCACATTGTTAAATTACAATTAGAAAATTAGACAGTAGAGCTTTAATATAAGAAAAGATAACTCCTAATTCATTACTATACGCAATGTTATTGATTACAGACAAGACTAAGGAGAGTGAATTGGAGAAAATGCTTGAACTAGAAGACCAATAGATTGAGCCCAATTTAGTCCCATCAAAAGGGTAAGTGCTTCGGCTTGAAATGTCGTTGAGACACTTGTACCACCAAAACAATAAGGCTTGAAATGCCATTAAAGACACTTGGAATCTTGGATTACCAAAACATTAAAGTAAGAGACTTTTTTTACAGACATGGCTGCAATTGACACTGTAGTTGATGTTCTCAGTTCGGGCAAATGTTTTTTCTAAGCACATCCAAACATTATGAGATGTTCTTAGTCTTGTCGTTGGACTAAGAGTGTCTTTCAGTCATGGTGCCCATTGTTAAACTTTTGAGTAGTTGGTCTGTTCATTTTAATAGGTAGATAGGAATCTTGAAGTTGCTCAACATGTGATTGGGTATCCCTATACTTATTTTGTTGGGGTTTTGCGCTCAGGTCAGTAGCTGACTCTTCCAACCTCGCACTCTAGAATCCGATTGACTATATCTATCATTTGTGCTTTTGTGGGCCATTTAGTGAAAGGTAGAATGCTCTGCTAGTCTTTACTTATAAATCCATGTCTTCCTTCTTCCACTAGCTAGGAGAAAATTATCAAATGTCTGATTCGTTATTACAACCTTATTTTTTGATGTCAAAGACTGGAAGCTACACGCATGTCTCAATCCTATTTCAAATAAAAAAAAAAAGCAGCAAAGATGGGAAATCTTCGTAAAGGCTGTAAGGGGTGTCGCCTTCGAATTGAGTAGTGAGTCTTATTTCTACTCTACTTTTTTGTAATCGAAACTCTAATTGAAAATAGACTCAAGCCTCGCCTTTTTTTTTTTTTTTTTTCTGTATGTGAATTTTCTAAACTCTCAAAATTTAGAATGTCGCTTTTAGGATTAATGCCTTAAAAGCATGTAAAGATATTTTATTGATTTAAATAAAAGTACAATTTTATTATATTTGAATAGTATAATTATTGTTTGAATAAATTATATAATAATATTAAAAAATCTCATATTCATTTATGAGGATATGATCATGTATTAATACGAGGGAATTAAAGTCATTTATAATAAATAAAATAGTCAATAACATATTAAAGTAAATAATCTTTAATGAATGGTTACTAGTACGGCTTACTAAGCATACGGGTTGCAAGTGATCTAGGTTAAGATTACTGATGTAGATAGACATATATAATAGAAATTATATATGATAGGACCGATATGAATTAATTGTCTTAATAAACTTACCGTTTGACATAAATATTTAATTCTTATCCCAATAGATGATCATTTGTAGATCAATCTAAATTGGATCTTTTGATTCATTCGTTAAGGTCTCTTGTATAATGAGGCTAATAACTTTTGTCTTGGAGATTCAATATTATAAATCAACATTTAAATCCTACACGCCCGCACACATCTTTGTTTGTATGAGGATTAATCAGAAAGATTAGGGTGTGCGCTTTCAAGAAAATGATAGGAAGATTGTTGATTTATACAAGAAGATTCAAGGACACTTGATAGGCTACAAGAGGTAATCTCTTATTTATTTATGTGTCATTTAATATATTTATATATGTATAGTTCTAACTAGTATCAATAATTTTTTAAAAGATCCATTCTGTTGCGTATTCTTGATTTTTCATATTTAATACCAACAATCACTACCGAGTACCTTACTAGAAATAACATCTCCAAATATGACTTCACCATTTTTCAAAGGGTTGAAGCCAGTGAGTATGCTTTTGTTACCTGTCATATGCCTAGAACAACCACTGTAACGTCCCAAATTTCCTAATAAGGCTTAAGACCTTGATTATGAGGTCGGGAGGGCCATAATTGATTTATTATGCTATTAAATGATTATATGCATATTTAGATGTATTAAATATGCACGTGAACCCAATTTTGTTCAATTTGGTGATTTTCATATTTTGGTCATTTCAGGTATATTTGGCATATATGTGGCATGTGTGAGGTGCTTCATTATTATTTGGTTATGCTAGGGTTACTCAGCACGAGACGATCCTAGGAGGTAGGCTAGTGGGAAAGTCACAACGGGATTTATACTTGACTCAGAGTGAGTCAAGGGGTATTTAACACATTACCAGGATATTAGGTAATGTGAATAAATATTTGATGATAAATTGGGAGTTAGTAAGATTAGGGGAAAATTATGGGAGTTTGACTATTTTACCCCGGGGGCGTTTTCAGGACCCCGAGCATTAGGATTTGCTTGAGGCTACTTAAGCTTGAAGTAACCTATTAAGAAATAAAAAGAACGTTCAGTACGTTCTCTCTCCCTCAAAGTTCCATTTTCGATACCCGATCACATTTTCGAAGGAAACTTGAGTTCTAGGACTCGGATTCAAGCGAGGATCGAGGCATAGCGATTCTAGGGAAGATTAGAAGCTTATTAGCCGGAAGATTTATCTGGGAAACAACTCAATTGGAGGTAATACAAGTTTTAAGTTCTGAGTGTTTAAAGTTTTTAAGCTTGAATTGGATTTTGTGTTTTGATGAGTTTTTGAATGAATTTAAGCTTGGGTTTTAGTGGTTTTGGTTAATTAGGATGTTTGGGAACTTTGATTTTGGAATTTGGAGATATTTGGATAGGTTTTTGGAAGGTTTTTAAATGGAGAAAACGAGGTTTTTGGGCTGGTTCGTGGTTGGGCCGCGGCCCTATTCTAGGGCGCCGCAGCCTAGGCTTGAAGAATGAGGAGGCTGGCTCTGTCTGGAGGCGGGCCTATAATGCCCCGAATTTCCTAATAAGGTTTAGGACCTTGATTAGGAGGCCGGGAGGGCCATAATTGATTTATTACGATATTAGATGATTATATGCATGTTTATGTGAATTATATTATAATATGATGATAAACGCATGCATATGGGTTCATATTTCATTAGAAAGGCATTTTGGAAATTTGGCCCGTTGAGGGCGTAATTGTGTATTTTCGTGCATGTGGGTGAGTTATGAATGGTACCACATTATATGTGGATTTTTTCGAGCATTTTGGCATGAGACGGTCATGAAATGCAAGTGTTCGGTCTGGTCATAACGGGATTAAGTTCAGGGCTCGGGATAAGTCTCAGGGTGATTTTAATGATTAGAACATTACCGGGAATTAAAGGGTAACAGGATATGAATTATTGGTATATGAGGATATTGAGAATAACGAGAATTGGAGGGTGTTAATTATGATTAACAAAATAGGTGTGAAATGACGATTGTTCCCTTGGTGGCTGTTAAGGTTTATTTTAGACTTGAGGGCATTTAGGTCTTTTCACCCTAAAGGATATATATTAATCATTAAGGTTGTAGGAAGCTGTAGAAAACAGAGTCTCCTTCCCTTCTTTCCTGATGGTCATTTCTCCCCCATTTCTCTTTGGATTTTCAAGCTCTTTTTAAGGAACCAAGCCAAGGAACCAAGCTGTGATAAGCTAGGGTTATGCTCTACCATTGAAGAGGGTGTGTTGCTAAGATTGAGGTGAGTTTTTAGCCATTAAAACTCTTGGTCTTGCTCTGTTTTCATTTGAGTTTCAGTTGGGTTTGTGAGTTGGAAAGTTAAGTTTCAATGGATGTTTTTGGCTAAGGTTCTTGGGGTTGTGGTGCCTAGGACATGTGGGGATGGGTTTGGGGTTCATTTGGGACTTAATTTGATGTTTGGAAGCATTTGAATCAAGTTGGGAATGAAGGAGTCGAAGGAGAAAGGTTCAGGGGCACTTCAGGCTGGAGGTAGCGCTACAGCGCCCACAAGGGGGCGCTACAGCGCTACCCAAGGATACTTGGGGGTCGGTTTTGGTCTGTCTTGAGCGTTGGGGTGCTAGGGGGGTAGCGCTACCCTGTTTCTTCAAAATCCTGTTTTGAATGTTTTTAAGGGATTTTGGCTCGGGGTTTCAATCCTTAAGGCCCGGGATCGAACCTACTCACCGTGTGGGTACATTTTGGGGTCTCGAGGGTGGGGTTTAGATCAAGACCCTATTATTGTTGATTTTCATTAATGGATGTTATATTTGGTTATGACTAGGTGACTGCTAAAGGATTAAAAGGTCGATCGTTCTCAAGGGTCGTTCAATTATTGTTTCTCGCTCGAACCAGAGGTAAGAAAACTGCACCCTGTGTATATGTGACATGGATGGTTATTCTTGATGCATATTGGATGTTTAAATGTAATGCATGTGATGCACGAGAAACATGTGACTAGGACATTCCATGAATATTGAATATGAGATTGTTCAGAGCTTGATTCTCTGTGTTTATGCATGATCTTAATTATGCTAGCAATTATTAAGTAAGCATGATGAATGCCCTATATTCGGATATTTGACATATGATATATGTTTGGTAGCATTGCTTACTTGTGTATGGCACTGACTAGTCAGGGTCGACACTGGTCACATATTACTGACCTGAGAGTCAGAAACGGCATAAGTATCCTGAACGTAGGGCCGATAAAAGATTACATCTAATCGATATCAGCATTGAATGACTCTGGGAGCATTGATGCTGGATCGACCCTAAGGTCGATGAAAATTATAAGCGCTTGACTAGTCTAGGACTAGTTACTCAGAGCCAGGGCCAAAGGCCTAGGTGACTGTTTGTCACGTGGCTAGGGAGCGGAATCCCATGGTTGTGACTCTATGGTCATGCGATAGGTTATATTAGTGACTAGTTCATCGAACACCTATCTTGTTTAAGCTAGTGAAATGATCACTTATCTACAAAGCCCCGGTGACACTATCGTCACATGGCTAATGGGAACGGAACCCACCTTAGTGACGACTACAATTGTCACTCTTTTATTTGGGTTTGAAAGCCCTGGATGATTATTATGATCATCGGTTGATGTTGTATATTCATCATTACGTGAACTCATTTGCCTGCTTGAATAGAGCTATATTTGCTAGGCGTGTGCCTTATGATTTGATGATAGGATATTAGTGTTCATGAGCATATTGAGTTTTCTTGTTAGGCTTCGGCTCACGGGTGCTATGTGGTGCAGGTAAAGGCAAAAGAAATCTGGATCATCCTTGAGTTGGAGAGCTTAGGTGACGATGTGTACATATGCGGTTGCTCGACCGCCACAGCCGAGGGTTGAAAGAGGAACTAGGGTTAAACCCTGTTTTGCCGCTTAGATCGGCTGATTGTAAATATTTTCTTGTAATAGACCTTTAAATTATATTTCTGGAATCCCAATGTATACAGTAAATGTAACGCCCCAACTCTAGGGACCGTTACGGTGTGCCTTGTAAACAGTGCTAAACTCGCTAATCGAGTCATTTGGCCAAAATCGTGTAACTAGGTGTGATTAGCGGTTTAGGGATTAAAATTTTTGGTTAAGATGTAACGTTTCACTAGAACGTTTAATGTATATACATTGGGATCCCGAAAATATAATTTCAGAGTTTATTACAGAAGATGTTTACAACAAGCCGTTCTAAGCGGCAAAACAGGGTTCAACCCTAGTTCCACTTTAAACCTCGGCCGTGGCGGACGAGCAGCTGCATATGTACACGTCATCACCTAAGCTCTCCAACTCAAGGATGGTCCAGCTTCCTCTTGCATTTACCTGCACCACGTAGCACCCGTGAGCCGAAGCCTAGCAAGAAAACACAATCCAACATGATATAATATCAACAGATAACATGACGTAATATCATCAGATAACATGATATAATATCAACAGATAACATGGTATAATACCAACAGATAACATGATATAATATCAACAGATAACATGGTATAATACCAACAGATAACATGATATAATATTAACAGTAATTGTAACAGCCATTCAGGACCAACGGTCCATACATATAGGTGACAGTAGCCAAAAGTCACAATAATGAGCATCGCTCCCTCTAGCCATGTGACGATAGGGTCACTAGGGCTTAACTGATAAGTGATCCTTTCATAAGTTTGATTAGGACAGGTGCATGGTGATTGGTCACCAACATAACCTTCCTCTTGACCCTAGAGTCGAAGCTATGGACAACGTCCCCTAGCCATGTGACAAACGGTCACCGGGGTCATATACCTTGGATATAGTCATCTGGTCGTAGACCAGGCAAGCGCTTATAAGTTCTTCGACCCTAGGGTCGGTCTAGCATTAATGCCATAGAGCCATTCAATGCATGATTCTCGACTTTAGAGTCGGTCCCTGACTAGTCAGTGTCCTTCACTAGTAAGACATGCCACCAATCACATATCACATGTTCCATATCCATAAACGAGGCATTTAGCATGCTTACTAAACAGGTATTAATGTTATTAGGGCCATGCATAAACACAGAGGCTCAAGCTCTGAACGATATCATACTCAGTATATAAAGCATGTCCCAATCACATGTTTCTCATGCATCATATGCAATAAATCCAGCAATCTAACATGCACCAATAATAGCCATGCATGTCACGTTTAATAACCAACCAACATGCATCAAGAATAGCCATGCATGTCATACATAATAATCAACCGACATGCATCAATAATAGCCATGCATGTCATACTCAATAATCAACCAACATGCATCATAATAGCCATGCATGTCATACATAATAATCAACCAACATGCATCATAATAGCCATGCATGTCTCATATACACAGGGTGTAGTTTTCTTACCTCAAAGTCGAGCTAGAACGATTTAAAGAACGACCCTTGAGAACGATCAACCTTTAGTCCTTTAGCGGTCACCTAGTCATAACCAAATATAAGATACCATCAATAAAAATGGTCAACATAAGTTCCCAAACCAATATCTAGCCTCCGGGACATCAATCTCCACTTAACCGGGTACTAGGATCAACCCCGAGGCCTTAAGCTAGCATCCTTAGGCCAAAAACCCATTTTTGGCCAAATCTGCCTTGATGGGCTGCGACTCACCACAGCCATGCCGCGGCTCATCACCCTGACAGAGGCATTTCTGCCTCAGAAACCACCTTAGGCCGCGGCACACAAAAGCCAGGCCGCGGCTCATTACCCTGATCAGCCCAAAAACCAACAACGCACCAGCAAACTCCCCTGCGTTTTTCCTCTCAAACCATCCCTTCAAATCAACTCAAAACCTCTTCCAAACACTCATTTAAACCTCCAAACATCACCCATAACTCCCCCTCATCAAAACCCAAGTTCCCAAACTCAAGAACTTCCATTAATGCAAACTTTCCACAAGTGATTCACAAGTTAAAAACTAAAACTCAAAACAGAGTATGAACCAGAAACTAATGGTTGAAGCTTACCTCAAACACGATTTGAATCCTCTTTAATGGCTGAACTCAAGCTAAACCTCCCCAAGCTTGACTCCCTAGCTTGTTTCCTCAAGATAGGCCCTCAAAACCTAAAGAAGAGGGTGAAGGTGGACTTGTACGGGAAGGAAGGGAGAAAGAGAGGATAGGCTCTGTTTTAACTCTGTATTTTCTACAGCCTTCATGTCATATATATCCTTAGGGTCAAAAGACCATAATGCCCCTAAGCCAAATAAATCCCTCTAAAAGCTTCCAAGGGTAAAACCGTCCTTTCCCGCCTATCTCGTTAATTATAATTAACGCTCTCCAATTCCCGCTATTCTCAACATTCTCAATTACCAATAAATCATATCCCATTACCCTTTAATTCCCAGTAATGCTCTAATCATTAAATTCACCCCGAGACTCACCCCGAGCCCCGAACTTAAACCCGTTATGACTAGACCGAACACTTACATCTCATGATCGTCTCATGTCGATTAGCTCGAACCAATCCACCTTATAATGTGGCTATATTAATTAATCACAATCACGCACCCAAAATATACCATTACGCCCATAGTGGCCAAACTACCCTCATAATTAACATATGAGCCCATATGCATGCATTCACCATCATATAATAATATAATTAACGTAAACATGCATATAATCATTAAATACTATAATAAATCAATTATGGCCCTCCCGGCCTCCTAATCAAGGTCCTAAATCTTATTAGGAAATTCGGGGCATTACAGTAAACGTTCAAATGAAACGTTATATCTTAACCAAAAAAAAATAATCCCTAAACCGCTAATCATACCTAGTTACACGATTTTGATCAAATGACTCGATTAGCGAGTTTAGCACTGTTTGCAAGGCACACCGTAACGGTCCCTGGAGTCGAGGGAGTTACAACTTGGTATCAAAGCGAGCCAAGGTTTATGGTTCCTGAAGACAAGTCGGGCATGTACACTCGTCACTGAAGATAGCTTCACTCAAGGAATTGTAACTATTTATGTAGTTATGTGCTTAACTGCTTAAATAGAATGTAAATGCTTTACATGCACAATGTATTAGGGAGCATGAGATTCTGATAGAGCCTGGCTCTTGATTATATGATTATATGCTCTGTGAATATTTATATGAATGTGATCATATGATTACCTGCTCCATGAATATATAATTGTAATATTTGCATGTTGGAGTTGGAGGCATGGTGTGAATGTTGGAAGAGAAGGGATTATGATTGATGTATGAATGCCACGGGCATGTTTTTAGCACTGCAATGGTTTGTGAATGTGGTATGGTAAGATTGATCACGTGGGGAAAGTTCTTGATACGCTCATCATGATTAATGGGTCGAGTTATTGACTGCAGATTCAAATAGCAGGTTTATAGCCAAGGCAGATAATGAGGCCTGGTGGTGGTTATACAGAGGCTGGGAATTACAGTTAGGGTTTGAGTTCTTCATCTGCTCCTGTGAATTTTCAGCAGATGTTCACAGATTTGCAATCAAGATTGCAGAGGCATGAGGAAGAGAATAAGTGTTTGAAGCAACATCAGAATCTGTTGGGGAGCACATCTTCCTTTGTTATGCCAGGAGTGGCACTAGCTTTGGCTCAGCCTAGGGTTGAAAGCAGATGGGAATTTCTCTATGGAAGATTCCAGGAGTATTACCCTCCAATCTTTGAGGGAGGCCTAGATCCGTTCAAAGCTGAGCAATGGATGGGCATGATCAGTTCCATTCTTGACAGTATGGGGCTGGTAGGTCACGATAGGGTGGCTTGTGCGACATTTGTATTGCGGGATGATGCCCGGATGTGGTGGGAAGTAGTATCCCAGACACAAGATACAGTTGTGATGAATTGGAAAGAATTTAGGCAGCTGTTCAATGAAAAATATTACTGTGATGTAGCCAAGACTGCTAAGATGAATGAGTTTGTGAATCTCGTTCAGGGTAATGCAACAGTAACCGAGTATGTTAACAGATTTGATGGGTTGGCCAAGTTTTCTTTTGACATGGTACCCACAGATGTATCTTGGAAGGAAAAGTTTGTTCAAGGATTAAATCTTGGAATAGCTCGGGGCATTAGAGTTTCCCTAGTGTATGAAATATCTACCTATGCTCAGATGGTAGAGAAGACTCTTGTTGTTGATTGTTTAACACCCAAAATGTGACAACCACTAAGCGGTGATTGTAGTATAATCGGGCGGTCGATCCACAAGGAGGTAACCTAAAATCAAAATATTAGTAGAAAATAACACAAAAAGTTAGTAACAAGAAATAAATAAAATTGTAAATGGAAAGAGGTTTGAGATTTTGGTATTGTCTTTTTGATAAAGTGATAAAATGAGTGAAATAAATGTAAGATGTAATCAAGAGTTTGAGAAAATGAAAGGTTTCAAGAATCATCCATATGCTTGTTTAGTTACTTGGTTACTTGATTTACAAAGATACACAAGTAAATAGTTCATATCCCAACATTTACTTGGAAAATCTAACATTAAAGTCCATATATTTTTTTTCTAACAAAAGTCAATTTGAGTTATAAAGTTCTTTACTTTAAAAGCACAATGTTAATCTTATGAAAAATCTAAAAATGACAAAATACCCAAAGGCAATAATGTAATAGAAGATTAGACATAAAATTATGTATCAATATTACTTTTACTAATTACAAGCACATAGAAAGAGCATGACTAATCCTATATACTATTAGCATAAGTAAATAAAGATAACAAAATAAAGATAGAGATGAAAGAACATAAATAACTCAAATATATTACATTAAGAACATAGTAAATCAAAGTAGCAAAATAACATCACTAGCATATGGAATCATCCCTAACCTTCCTAGGAAGATTAGGCCATTATGCTCATGATTCTCACAAAATTCTAAGAAGAAAATATGAGAAGAAAGTGAGTGGAAATTTTGCTATAGTTTCTCTACTCTAAAAATTACATACAAAATGTGAAGAATGAGTCCTTGTTTATAGAAGGAAAAAAGGACCAAAAAGAAATTAAACAACAAAATGGGGTTTACAAAATAAATCTGAAATATTAATAATAAAATATGATTTTGAAAAATCAAATCTTATTATAAATATTAACCTAATAATTTTGGTGCATGGTCAAATTTCTCTTTTTATAAAATACCACAAAAGAAGAGCTTTAAAGCTCAAAATGGAAAGGTGCAAGACCCAAAACCCACAAAAATTGGGTTGAAAGTTAGCTGAAAATATTGACCAAGTGCAGCCAATAGAGACGCGCCATATGTCTAGGTGGTGGAAAACTTGGACTTGGGCTTGTTTGGGCTCATTTTGGGCCTAATTCCCTTAAAAAATGCAACTTTTTCAACTCTTTTTTTCACTTTTGATTCTTTCTTTCTTCTTTCTTTTTCTTTATGCCAAAATGCAACTTTAATTCATACAAAATAACAATAAATTAAATTATAATCAAATATTTTCATTTATAAAATAAATGATAATAATTCCATGAAAATATTAATTAAAACTTAATTTATTTTGACAATTAAAATCAACAAATGTGCATTTTTCACCACTAATCATTGATAGCATGAGAAATGAGAAGAAGAGTGCTAGGGAGCACGGAGCTCGGATAGTGGTACCTCCACTTATTGGAGCAAGCAAGAATGAAAGCTGGAAGAAAATTTATCCAATATGCACTTGGTGCAAGAAGCATCATCTGGGAGAATGTCGAGCAAATGCATGTTTCGCATGTGACATGGTTGGGCTATTGTGAAGAATTTCCCAATGCTAAGAGAGAATGAGCAAAATAGGGTAGACAGCTCGATTCCAACTCGAGTGTTTATTCTGAGGCAGTCTGAGACTGAGACTAGTTCCTCAGGGGTGGCAGGTCAATTTTCTAGTTCTGATTTTTGAGTTATGCTGACTAGTTTTGGTGCCATGCTATTCCTTTATTTGTTGCATATAGAGAGGCATAAAGTTGCTATACAAGTCATGTGGTTATGTTATGATGGAAGAGTGATACTGTATTGGTGATTTAAGAGATGAGGTGAATTATTGTGGAAATGACTCATCAGTGGTTTTGATGAGTTGGTTATGACTGACTGACGTTGGTATGATCTAGGGTATGGATTGGTTAAGTAATTATGGGGCAATGCTAAATTGTAAGGAAATGATAGTAAGTCTTGGGCTTGAGAGTGGGAAGCCTTGAGACAGTTGGCACGGTGTATGGATTATGTATGCTTATGACATCTGTATTGAGAGCTAGAGTTTTATTGCAGGGAGATGCATAGAACTCTTAGCTAGTGTGGTGGATACCACATAGATTGTGCCAGTGGGATCAGTACAGACTGGATTAGTCTGTGAGTTTCTGGATGTGCTTCTAGGGGACTTGCCAGGGTTTACTTTATATAAAGAGAATAGAATGGTGATTAGATTGGTGTTGTAACGCCCTGGTTACCCTAGAATAGTTACGGTCAACAGTGAATCGTGAATTTAACTCGCTACCCGAGTTCTTTGGTTAAAAACGTGCTTCTAGATGTTATTAATAGGCTAAGGTGGAATATCAATCAATCAAAAGGAAATGATATATTTTATTTAAAACATAAAACTGTTCATGGGCCCATAAAAACGTTTACAAGTTATTTACAACTCAAAATGGTCAGTACAATTTAAAATTTACAACCCGCCGACCTAAGCGGCAAAAATAGGGTAAACCCTTAGTTCCTCCGAGGACTCTTTGGCCGTGCTGGTCAAGCGGTCGCACATGTACATAGCACCACCTAAGCTCTCTACTCAAGGCTGGGTGAGCTTTTCTTTCCCTTTACCTGCACCACATAGCACCCATGAGCCAAGGCCCAGCAAGAAAACACAATATTGTATGAATGTAATATCAACAATTATCATAATAATCATTCAGGACTCTCAGTCCAAAATAAAGGAGTGACAATTGAAAAGTCACTAAGGTGGGTTCTGTTCCCTTTAGCCATGTGACGATAGGGTCACCAGGGCTTTACAAATAAGTGATCCTTTCACTAGCTTATCAAGATAGGTGCTCGATGAACTAGTCACCAATATAACCTATCGCATTACCATAGAGTCATAACCATGGGATTCCGCTCCCTAGCCATGTGACAAGCAATCATCTAGGCCTTAGGTCCTGGCTCTGAGTAACTAGTCCTAGACTAGCCAAGCACTTATAATTTTCATCGACCTTAGGGTTGGTCCAGCATTAATGCTCCTAGAGTCATTCAACGCTGATATCGATTAGATCTAATCTTTTATCGGCCCTGCGTTCAGGACGCTTATGCCGTTTCTGACTCTCAGGTCAGTAATACGCGACTAGTTGCGTCCCTGACTAGTCAGTGCCATACACAAGTAAGAAAGATCTGCTAAGCATTTAATATGCAATCAATGTCCACATTTATTAACCAACATGCCTCAACAACAACCACTGATTCGAGCGAGAGTTAATATAAGAACGATCCTTGAGAGCAATCAACCTTTAAGTTCCTTAGCGGTCACCTAGTCATAACCAAATATGGGACACCATCAATAAAATGAGCAACAAAGGTTCTCGAACCAAGATCTAGCCTCAGGGACATCGAATCCCACTAATCCGGGTAGTAGGAGCGATCCCAAGGCCTAAAACTGAGTTCCCATGATCAAAACACCCAATTGGCTTCGAAATCACTCAAGAGCCGCAACCCTAGAAGCTTGAGCCACGGCCCCCAGCCACACCAGGAGCAAGGGTCGCGGCGCCCAGCATGCCCAAATTCCTCCACTAGCTTCTTCGAGCTTGGGTTGCGGCGCCCAAGAACAGGGCCGCGACCCACACCCAGAAACCAGCCATAATCTCGATTTTCTTCATTTTAAACCTTCCAAAAACATACATGTTATCCCCATTTCCTGCCTTGGGCCCTGGATGGTGGTCCAGGCCCACTAACTGGGTAATTGGAGGCTGGGCCCAGCCCAGGTCCGATTGGCAGGGAATGATCGACGACAACGACCCAAGTGTGGGTCTAGACCCGGACGGTGTCCAGGAAGGATGATCCGGGACGGTCATCCCGGAGACATATAGCTGTTTGGGGTTACGACCGAAAGTATGCAAAATGGTCCCGGAGCCTGATAAACGATCCGGGACCTGTGTGAATGATCCAAGCCAATGGTAAATGAAGAGGGACAGAGGTAAACGAACCCGGGTCAAGTCCTCAGGGTTGGAAGGAAAATGCATCCATGACCCTGAAGTCGCCCCATGACGCGTGGGAGTTGTCCCCACTTTTCACCTGCGGAAAAGGCCACCTCGGGATTACACGCCGCTGGTTCAGACCTGCGCTGCCACTACACTGACTGATTTTGTCCCCTGAATCTGCCTTGTAACTCGGAATGCCCAGACCAAAAGCCCCATTTTTTCGGGTGAAATATAAGCCTTGGGCTGGGCCAGTGGGCTTTGATCATTCTTTATCTTTTATATTTTTATCCTTTGTATTGGGTTTTCGATAAGGAAGCCATGGGTATTTATATCCTTGTTGGGCCCGGGTCAGCCCAGCTCAAGCCCGGTGCTCCTGTGAGCCTATAAATACATGTGACAGAGCACTGGGGAAGGGAGCTCTCTTTGGCTTGTATACAGTTACTCTGCTAAAACATAGAGAGAATCTCCATTTTTAAGGACTTTCCAAGCTTTAATACAACTGTCTTGTAGTCTAAGGCTCATTAACGCCCCAACCACATAAAAATATTGTTTATATCTTCTAAATTCCATATCATTAATCTCGCTTACTTTTTATTAATATAGTTTCTGAAAATCTCGGTAAACATTTTGGTGCTTTCATTGAGAGCTTAAAAAAGTTAGTGATAACATCAAACCTCTACTATAATGGTGAATACAAGACACACCATTTTTTACTCTACTAACCCAGAACAGGGTAATGGAGAGCCGCTGCCTTCCCAGCCTCTTTCTCAGAATCCACCTGAGAACGCTTCTCCTGAGACGTCTCACCTTGACGAGTCACAAGACTATGAGGGTGGAACAGAGTATGAAGAGGAGAACGAGGAGGAATATTATGAAGAGGAGGAGAACGAGGGGGAATACCACGACGAAGCTGCGGATCCCGAGATCCCAACCAGCGGGACCTGGAGGTGACTAGACAGAGGCAGCAAGTCCTGGACCAGGAGGCCAGGATTGCTGAGCAGGCAGAGGTGTCTCTGCGGATGCAAGAGTCTCTCCAAGCCCTGCAGGCATTCATAGCCGCACAGGGTCCGGCGACCAATCTCCCAGCTGGCCTGCTTCCAGGAGCGCAACAACCCGCTCCGCAAGCCAGAGCTGCTGCCCCCGAAGACGTGAGGCTGGCCCCTCCCCCGGAACAATTTCCTGAGCCAGTCCCAGGAAACCCGGACCGGGAGAAAAAGAAGGTCGGGGGAAAGAACCGAGAGAAAAACACCCCCATCACGAAAGTCGGGACACGTTCATAGCCGCTCCCTAGGAAAGAGAAGGTGCGCCCCGTCCCAGGACAGGGCCACCCGACCAATCCGCAAGGGACGCGGCTGCAGGATACTCGGCCCCAGCATGCCTCAAGGCGAGACGGGCGGGAAAGGTCTTTGCACCCCAGTGCCTCAGTAAACAAAAATCGCCGAGAACGCCCATGTAGCGAAGATCGTCATGCCCTTAGTTCAGGGGACGACACGTCCCGGATAGACCTACGCGACGGACTGAACGCTCGGAAAGAGCAGGCCCGTAAGGAAAAGATCCTCCCCCGAGGTGGCGACCTTAGGAACAACATCAACGATAGGAGGAACGAAAGAATCCCCCTGGAGGATGGCACAGCTAGGCAGCTCATGGAGCAGCTGGCCACTTGAAAAAGGTCATGGACCGTTTGGTTCGCAAGCAGGAAGGAGCGAATACCGACCCCGACGAAGAGGACAAAGAACCCCACGCTCCTTACCGGACCACCGAGAGGACATCTACCCGGCACACTCCTTACTCCATGGTCTATGGATGCGAAGCCGTCATCCCCATCGAAATGACCATCCCGTCTCACCGAAGAGACACGTATGACCCCACCCAGAACCACACTTTACTCCAGGAAGCACTAGATCTCATTGAGGAGATCCGGGAGGAGTCGCAAGTGCAGCTGAAGATGTACTAGGCCAAGATCACCGGCATCTCAACTCAAAAGTAAAAAGCTGAAGGTTCGAAACCGGTGACCTAGTCCTGCGAAGAGTCTTCCCTGCTACCCAAGATCCGGGAGTAGGGGTCCTGGGCCCGAATTGGGAAGGGTCGTACGAGATCCACCATGAAGTGTGTCCCGGGACATACCGCTTAAAGCGGCTCGATGACACGGAAGTCCCAAGAGCCTGGAACGCGGAACATCTCCGTAAATACTATTAGTAGTCAAGAGAACGTGTTCCAATTTTATATTTTCATTGTAAATAATGTACCCCTCAGGGCGATCCCTTGAATAATAAAAATGGCGTGTGCAAGACACTATAAAGAAATGTTATCAATCAATGAAAATTTTACTCAAGTGACCCCAGACCAGTCTCCGCTCACTTGTGGGGGGGTATCCCGGGTATGAGAAAATACTAGGTGGGGCGCAAGCCTGAGGCTAGTCTCGGCCCGGACAGACAAGGTCCGGGGGATACAAACTCCGTGGGACCAAGCCTCAGGCTGGTCCCACCCCGGACGAACGATGTCCGGGGGTATAAATTAAAAGAGGACCAAGCCTCAGGCTGGTCCCACCCCAGACAAATGATACCCGGGGGTATAAATTAAGAGGACCAAGCCTCAAGTTGGTTCTGCCCCAAACGAACGATGTCCGGGGGTATAAATTAAAAGAGGACCAAGCCTCAGGCTGGTCCTGCCCCGGACGAACGATGTCTGGGGGTATAAATTAAGAGGACCAAGCCTCAGGCTCGTCTGGGGGTATAAATTAAGAGGGCCAAGCCTTAGGCTGGTCCCGTCCCGGACGAATGATGTCCGGGGGTATAAATTAAGAGGGCCAAGCCTCCAGCTAGTTCCGCCCCGGACGAACAATGTCCGGGGTATAAATTAAAAGAGGACCAAGCCTCAGGCTGGTCCCGCCCCGGACAAACGATGTCTGAGGGAATAAATTAAGAGGACCAAGCCTCAGGCTAGTCCCGCCCCAGACGAACGACGTCCGGAGGTATAAATTAAGAGGGCCAAGCCTCAGGCTGGTCCCGCCTCGGACGAACGATGTCCGAGGGTATAAATTAAGAGGGACAAGCCTCAGGCTGGTCTCACCCCGGACAAACGATGTCAAGGGGTATAAATTAAGAGGGCCAAGCCTGAGGCTGGTCCCGCCCCAGACGAACGATGTCCAGGGTATAAATTAAAAGAGGACCAAGCCTCAGGCTGGTCCCGCCCCGGACGAACGATGTCCGGGGGTATAAATTAAAAGAGGACCAAGCCTCAGGCTGGTCCCGCCCCGGAAGAACGATGTCCGGGGGTACAAATTAATAGGACTAAGCCTCAGGCTGGTCCCTCCCCGGACGAACAATGTCCGGGGGTATAAATTAAGAGGACCAAGCCTCAGGCTAGTCCCGCCCCGGACGAACGATGTCCGGGGGTATAATGCATCCGGTACGCCCCAGGGCAAGGGAACCAGGTTTCGCAGTAAAATATTTGAACCTCGTTGGCCCAGGGCATCAGGTTTTCGAAGTTAAAAATTAGGCGGGTAGGATTGAGACAATTTGACAAGCTAAAGTCAGAATTAGTCTAGTCTGGGCCATTGGAACCGGGACCAAACCCTCAGAATAAGCCATGCACGGTGATAAAAAAAAATTCTCTAAGGGATAACAGAAATAACATAAACCGGACAAGGCAATACAAATTCTCTTGGACGCGTACACGTCTGAAAAATTTATTACAAAATTATAAAAAAGAAAGAAAAAAGAGGCGAGGTGGGAGTTCGGGCTTAGGCTTTATCCTCCAAAAGCTCCGCGTCTTCCTTCTCCTTGGCCTCGAATTCAGCCCTCTTCGAGTTCGGGTCGGGAAATATCATGAGGTTCATGCTTTTATCTTTACGCCAAGCCATGTAGATGGCCTCCTCAAAGGTGACGTGCAGCAAGTCGTCCGCCCGCTCCTTTCCGCGGCGGGCCTCCTCATGCACCATCATCTCCTCGTGAAGAGAGCTGTCCAGCTCACGGACCTGGGCCTCCAAGCTTTGGATCTTCTCCCCATCCCAGACGGACAGAGCCGCAGCCGTCTCCAGAAGGGCTGCCTTCTCGTTAACCTCAGTTTTTTTCCGGGACAAGGCCTCTTCAAGCCCAACCTTGACTCGGTCAAACTCTGCGCGATCTGCGTCGGCCTGAGCAACCGCTTTGTTCAAGGTCTCTCGAGCCTGGGCCGTCCCCCTGGCCAGGACCTCCCTGGCGGCCCCCTTTTATTCGTGGCCGCCTCCAGCTCCAGCTGGAGCGTCTCCATCTTCATGGCCGCCTCAGCCACCAGGTCAGCATTCCGATGGGACAACTGAGTGTCCTGGAACAAAGCAAAGTTAGAAGAATCCTTACAAACAAATAAAAAGAGGGAAGAAAAAACACAAAGCAAACTTACAGCGGTGGCCTGATGGCAGAGGGCCTGGGAGATGAACAGCATGTCCGAGTTGGCGATGGTGACATACCGTTTCAGTTGGAGGTTGGACATGGTGTTCCCCACCTGGTCCAACAAGTCTGCTGCGAAAGGGGTCGTGTCCTGCCCCAGCTTAGGGCGAAAGCCCGTCTCGGCGGCTGGATGATCCACGATCGGCTGGGGGACACTGAAAGTTGCCGGGCGCTCAGCGAACTCAACCTGACGACGAATCATCAGGGCCTTGTACGTCTCATCTCTCCTTTCCCGGCCACTCTCCAAGGTTCGGGAAATGAGCCGGGACTGCTCGTCCCGCAAGACGGCTTCCCCCTCCTCGGGTAGTGCCGGATGTATGGGGTGGGCAGGTAATGTCAGAATCTTCTTCGCGGCGAGGCGGCTTTCCCCGTACGACTCTCCGGCTGAGCCAACCCGCCTCGTCCGGGGCCTCTTGTTCCCGGTTTCGGCCTCCGCCACGCCCAAGTCCAGGGCCCTCTTCCCGGAACTCTGCTTACCGCGGGTTCCAACTCCAGATCGATCACCGAGGGTTGGGCAAGGCTAGGGGCGGCGGCCGGGTCCATGGCCGTAATAGGGACCGCGGTGATTGCAACCTCGCTGGGTCGAAGATCCGCCATTGGCGTCTCCTTGTTGTGGGAGGGGTCCGGGCCCGGCGCCTCTGGTTTTTTCTTGGCAGCCTTTTTTGCCGTGACCCTGGCCGCCTTCGCGGCCTGGATTTCGAGGAGCTGCCTCATCTCGTCCACGGGGTTAGACATGTCGGAGTCTCTTGCAACAAACGCACATGAAAAAGAGTTAGTACGATTAAACAAGAAAATAGAAGTCAAAACTAAGAGTGACCCGGGATGAACCTTTGTCTAAGCCCTGGGCGTGACTCAACTCATCTAACGCGAAAAAGTAGACTCAGTCCCCCATGTCGTCCAGGTTCAAGAAATTCCCGTACTGAAGGAACCCGGACGAGAACATGAGAACTTCCGAGCCTACGGGAACGGGAGACGAAGGTCTCATCTCCCCGTCAGCCTCGAACGCGGGGCCTTGAAGTGCTAGCCTATCCCTAGCTAAGTCCCCAACTTAGGGAGCATAAGTTAAGGTCAAAGGTGAGTTACCTCGCCCTGATACGCTAGCCCCAGGGTACCCGTGTTCGGCAGGGCCTCCTCAAAGAGGGCTTTCAGCTCCTCTGAAGCGGCTGCCTCCGACTGGGCCAAGTCCCTCTTCCCCTTGACCGCGTCCGCTCGTGCCGCAGCCTCCACCTCCTCGATGTGCTTCACAGTCAGCTTCTCCCTTATGATGACATTCTTCTCGCACTGAATTCCCCGAAGGCTCGAGACAACGATAGTCTGGTGGGCCGCGAGCATCCCGACCAGTCGGAGGTTGTCCGTATTGACGTAGCCTCCTACGTCCAGGTCTTCTGCACTCTTCCCGGAGTAAAACCTCCTCCGGTCCAAGATGAACTGGGTGAGAGGAGTATGGGCAAAAGGTCCTGCCACCTGAAGTAACACGGTGAGAAACAAAAAGGAAAAGAAAAAGAAAAATCGGCCAGCTAAAGGTCGGGGAAGCACTTACCCACTCGCTGGAAGTCCAGCAGCAGCGTAGGGTTCTTCTCCACAAGGAACCCGAACGTCATGAACCAGTAGTGTCGAACGTTCGGGGGATGCTTCCAGGTGCTTGTAGGAGCGGGGTAGCTACCCCCCGGCTTCAGCCTATAGAAGTCGTCCAAGGTCTTGTCCTTGGCATTGACCTACGGTTCCATCTTGTAGAAGTACAAGATTTCCACGGGGGTTGATAACTCTACAAAATAGAGTTATTTTACCATATTTTATATGATAATTGTTGCTTAGTTCTTGAGTTTTTAATTAACTTATTAAGTTTTTATGAAATTTTTAATTTATTAGTCTTACTGTAGTTTTCTAGATTTTTATATGTTTTTATAGATATTTTATTATAATATGTTGTAATTTAATTATATGAAATTTGTATTGTTAAGATAGAAGTTAAAAATGTAATTCTTTTGAACTTAAATGCTATATTAAATTAAGTTATAATCAATATTTTCAAATAATTAATATGATTTATTTATATTTGAAAATATTTGATTTGTATTTAATTTATTTTTATCTTGTAGGAATTATATTGTAGTTTTGGGAAAAAGAAAGAAAGAAGAGTGGCATTTGTGAAGAAAAAAAATAGAAAAATTGGCACAAGGCCATCTCCTTCAGCAGGCCCACTCCAAGGCCCACGCCAGCTCCAGCCTTCACCATTTCCTTGCCTTCTCCACGCCAAGCATCAATACTTCTCAGCATCACCAATTGATGCTACCAAGTCTCTGCTGCCACGTGGCCTTCTCTTCAGCCTCCACACCAAGCATATGCCAGCCAAGTCAAGCACTTCTCCCAGCCAAGGAGATGCCTCCAACGTGCCCTCCATCCTCACAGCCATGCACTCTTCTCAGCCAGCCCATGAACCGCCTGCCCCATCTGCCAGCAGCAAGGCCACGCCCATATCTGACCCAGCCCCCTCTTGAGCCCATCAAGTTGTACAATGTCCCCTATGCTAAAATGCCACTTTTTACCCATTTTTCTACACACTTTTTACCCAAAACTCATCATCACTCCTATAATTTACCCCTATTTACTATATTATTATTAATTTAATCAATTTACTTAATTTAAATTGATTATTTTAATAATCTCATTTTGGCTATAAATAAGGGTTTTGAAGACCATTTTTGGGTGCTTAATTTTTGGTTACCATCTTTTTTCTCCCATTTTCTCTCTACCATTCTCTCTTCCATTTGGGTTTTTCAAGAGCATTTTGCAAGTATGTATGCCATTTATTTTGTCATTTCTACTCTAGTTACGTGCTTCTAATCTTTTTCATAAGATTATTAAGATCATGATGAAGCAGCTTGTAACTAGGTAATATTTATGTTGTATGTTGATTTCCCTTATAATACAACAAAGTTTATGGATTTTTCTTCTACATATATTTCTTTCATCTTAAATATCTTGTATTTTAGATTGTTAGGACATATTTACACTTTGTTCTTCATTAGTGCATAAACATAATATTCTTTGTGTAAGATGTGTCATTAAATTGTACACATCCATGCTTAGAACAAAAATATTATGTTTTGCCTTATAAATAATGTTCATTGATTTATTTGTTATTTCATTAGATTGATTTACACTAAATGCTTTGAAATTATAATTTTGAAAAGTGAAGCAAAATCCTATCTTTTTATAAGAAATTTGTGCTTAAAATTATTTTTGGAAAATGATAGTTTAAATTATTTTAACTATCACTAAAACTTGGGAATCAATATACTAATAAATATTATTAAACTTACATTTTGTGGATTCTAGTATCTTAATAATCTTTTCTTTTAACACTTATTTTCAATTCATTATTGCTTTATTTTTATTCTCTTAAATAACTTTATTTTTCAATCTTTTATTTTATGTTCATAATATTAAAACTCATCAATCTTTGGAGCTAGGTTAGAATTTATTACTTTTGATTTAAAATAGTTTTCTCTTTTCGATTTTAGACAACTCCTTTGGGTTCGACATCCTTGCTTACACGATCACTATTCTATATGAACGATTCGTGCGCTTGCGATTTATAAATTTTTAAATATACCCGTTTTGGGTCCATCAGGGGTCAGCTCCACGATCTCCTTCGCGACGCAGAAGACACGCCATCCCGCAAGCAATCGGTAGGCTTGAGGCAGAAGCTGGAAGGGTGCGATCCCCACGTATGTTAGGAACCGCACGAAGCAGTCGTGAAGCAGGAGTGTGGCATTCGCACTGATGTGGCTAGCGCTCCAGGCCCCGAACCCTTCCACGGAAGTATGCGCCCGCTCCTCTACCCTGGCCAGGCGGTTGTGGAAGAGTCTAGGAGTGGACTCTATGCCCAGGCGCTTCTCCAGGATGCACATCATCCGGTAGTTCCGGAACAGATTCGACACCATATCCATCTCCCATTTGTAGCCTTTACGGGTCCGGGACCCGGGGAGGGCGAAGGGGGCCCTGTTGACTTCCTCCTCCGAATGAAGGGTGACACCCGACGTCATGGCTGATGATCTGGGAGCAAAGAAAAGAAACCAAGCAGTCAATACCAAAACCCAAGAAAGTCGGTTAAGGTACGGGGGTCCTCCTACAGACTGCTTGGAGTCCCCTCCGGATCAGGTCCGGGTTCACCAGAAAACCACGAGACCCAGATCAGGAACGAAAAATGGGCTACTAAATAGGCACCACTGCCTGTCCGGGAAGCGTCCAGACCCGGAGCAACCCGGACCGGGCGGCCTACCTAGCACTATTCCTAAGCGTAAACAAGTTCTAGCAGCCTAAGCATATGAACAAAAGGACGGCCTACGTTCATGTATTTATCAAGAAGAAGGACAGAAAGACTTACTATGAATAGTTAGTCGTGAAAGATGGTGGTTTTCTGACGGTAAGGACGGCAGAGTCTCGTTCTTGAACTAGTGAAGGCGGTTCAGCAACTCGTCGATAGGACAGGCCCAGGACGTGCGCTCAGGCAGGGGTACAGACACTGGAACCGTTGGAAAAAGGCGACAGCGCAGAGTGAGCAGGCGGTGAAAGATGTCGTCTGCAAGATCGGACATAAACAGATCCTCAGTTCTCAGAATGGCTCGAGAGTGTAAAAGTTTCAAATGAATGTCTGAGGAGTATTTATAGAGACCCAAATCCTGGTCTCTGATCCAGCGGATAGAAAATCCCCCATCGGATGGTCCAAGATCGTGCAGAAGCATTAATGAGCACTCGAGTGCTGGATCCTCACCATTTCAATCCAACGTCCCAGGAGAGGGGAATTTCAAAGGTCGCCCCATCCTACGGCCCACCTCAACGCAGAAGTATTAGTTGAAGGACCCCCATGCGGATGGGACGCTTTGGAATCCGTGCTGACGCACTAGCCTAGGCCTAGCGACCCTTGAGGTGGTTAGGTGACCTTTCGAGGTAAGTTCCATCGTTGCGGCAGTCGATTGGCGACACGTGTATCCCTCACCACGAAACGGGACTTCGGTAAACGGACTCAGACATTGGTAAATGGTTCAGGCTCCGCGTGCGCCCAGCGCGCACTGCCCCTTGCCACGGACCCACGATTCTAAGCAGGAACTGGGAAGGCCACCGTGGAGTATCCGGGAGCAAGGCAAGCCTCCACCTCGCAGTCCCAGGTGAAGGCTTGGGGGGTAAATGTTATCCCCATTTCCTGCCTTGGGCCTGGGATGGTGGTCCAGGCCCACTAACTGGGTAATTGGAGGCTAGGCCCAGCCCAGGTCCGCTTGGCAGGGAATGATCGACGACGACGACCCAAGTGTGGGTCTAGACCCGGACGGTGTCCAGGAAGGATGATCCGGGACAAATGTCAGGGATGGATTCAGGTTTAGGGCACTGTTTTGAATGGATCAGCGGGGTTGTAAGAATTAAAGACTCAATTAGTAGGTAATATGGCGTTCTCCAAGGTGGGTCTTGGATCTGGTTAGTACCAGCTAGAGATCAGGGAAGAGAATATGCAAAAAAAAACAAAAAACAAAACATGTTGTTGTATTAGATAAGAGCATTGGGAGTGCTGAGTACGTTTTGAGAATTTGTTTAATGCCAAGTGTTTATGAATCAAATGAACAGAGTGTGCAAAGAATTATTTGAATGAGATTTGTGATCATCTTGGACGATGGTATTATAATGTATTCTTTGCGAAGATTTGCCAAGGTCAAGGAACGCCTTAGGGGCAGGAGTTTTCTTGGGTGGTAAGGATATTACAGGTGCCTTGGGAAAGAGTTCTGAGTCTTCTTATAGATCAGAATCAGTTTGTAAGTGGTTATGACACCTCAGTGGCAGAGAAAATGATTGCATATGCAATATGTTGGTTAAAGTATCTGACCAGAACTAGAGTAGAGTTTCTGGTGGGCCAGGTGGTCAGTTTTATGTTTAAGATTATCATTTTGGAAAGGATCAAAAGGAAAGATGACTAAGTGAACCACAAATAAGAAAGATTGAGTGGAAAGTCTTAGCTGGATTAGCTAAGGATTAAACAGTGTCAGGTATGAGTTTATTGTGGTATAAGGATCAGATTTGAAATCCGATGGACACTGGGATTAAATGGGAGATTCTGGATGAATCTCATGTTACTCTCCTATTCTCTTCATTCAGGCATCCTGTCAGTGTATCAGAGTTTGAAAGCTTTTATAGGATGGCCTGAGATGGAGAGGGGGATAATGGAATGCGCGATAAAGTTCTTAACCTGTTAACAGGTCAAGATAGAGTATCAGGAATCAACAAGGCCATTGCAGACTTTGGGTATTTTGTATTGGAAATAAGAAAGCATCGCGATGGGTTTCGCGGTGGGATTGCCCAGGTTAGTGGAATAGCATGAGTTGGCATTGGGTCATTATGGACCAGTATTTAAAGTGAGTCTATTTTTATCAACAAGGATGAATAATATAGCTGATCAGTATTCAGATCTCTATGTGAGAGAGAGATAGTGCGCCTTCATGAAATTCAAGGTCTATCTTATCAGATGAAGACTCTATTATTACTTCCAGGTTATAGAAGGGTTAAAGAAGGTGGTGAATATATAAATGGGATTCAGTACAATTTATTATTCTCAAACTGATGGTAAGTCAGAGAGAGAAAGAGAGTTATCCAGTATTAGAAAGGTACCTTATGAGATGAGGTTAGGTATTCTGGTAAGGAATAGCCAGTTCAGATTGTAACAGAGGAAATAAGGTTCCGAGGAACAAAGTGTACCTTGGATTAAGGCATGTTGCAGAAACAGTGAGGCCGAGGAAGCGACCTGGGGGACTGGAATCAATTGTGCGGAATTCTTATTCCGGGCTGTTTAGATAAATTTTGATGACAAAATTTCTGTAAAGAGGGGATAGTTGTAATGCCCCGGATTTCCTAATAATAGGACCTTTATTAGGAGGGCGGGAGGGCCATAATTGATTTATTATGATATTAGAAAATTATATGCATGTTTATGTGAATTATATTATAATATGAAGATAAACGCGTGCGTATGGGTTCATATTTCATTAGAAGGGCATTTTGGTAATTTAGCCCATTAAGGGCGTAATTGTGTATTTTCATGCATGTGGGGTGAGTTATGAATGGTACCACCTTATATGTGGATTTGTTCGAGCCTTTTGGCATGAGACGGTCATGAAATGCAAGTGTTCGGTTTGGTTATAATGGGATTAAGTTCAGGGCTCGGGGTGAGTCTCGGGTGATTTTAATGATTAGAACATTATCGGGAATTAAATGGTAACGAGATATGAATTATTGGTATATGAGGGTATTGATAATAACGGAAATTGGAGGGTGTTAATTATGATTAACAAAATAGGTGCGAAAGGATGATTGCGCCCTTAGTGGCTGTTAAGGTTTATTTTAGACTTGAGGGCATTTAGGCCTTTTCACCCTAAAGGATATATATTAACCATTAAGGTTGTAGGAAGCTGTTGAAAACAAAGTCTCCTTCCCTTCTCTCACGATGGTCATTTCTCCCTCATTTCTCTTTGGATTTTCAAGCTCTTTTTGAGGAACCAAGCTGTGATAAGCTAGGGTTATGCTCTACCATTGAAGAGGGTATGTTGCTAAGATTGAGGTGAGTTTTTAGCCATTAAAACTCTTGGTCTTGCTCTGTTTTCATTTGAGTTTCAGTTGGGTTTGTGAGTTGGAAAGTTGAATTTCAATGGATGTTTTTGGCTAGGGTTTTTGGGGTTGTGGTGCCTAGGACATGTGGGGATGGTTTTGGGGTTCATTTGATGGTTGGAAGCATTTGAATCAAGTTGGGAATGAAGGATTCGAAGGAGAAAGGTTCAGGGGCACTTCAGGCTGGAGGTAGCGCTACAGCGCCTACAAGGGGGCGCTATAGCGCTACCCAGGGATGCTTGGGGGTCAGTTTTGGTCTGTCTTGAGTGCTGGGGCGCTAGGGGGGTAGCGCTTTCTTCGGAATCTCGTTTTGAGTGTTTTTAAGGGTTTTTGGCTTGGGGTTTCAATCCTTAAGGCCCAGGATCGAATCTACTCACCGTGTGGGTACATTTCGGGGTCACGAGGGTGGGGTTTAGATCAAGACCCTATTATTGTTGATTTTCATTAATAGAGGTTATATTTGGTTATGACTAGGTGACTGCTAAAGGATTAAAAGGTCGATCGTTCTCAAGGGTCGTTCAATTATTGTTTCTCGCTCGAACCAGAGGTAAGAAAACTGCACCCTGTGTATATGTGACATGGATGGTTATTCTTGATGCATATTGGATGTTTAAATGTAATGCATGTGATGCACGAGAAACATGTGATCAAGACATGCCATGAATATTGAATATGAGATTGTTCAAAGCTTGAGTCTCTGTGTTTATGCATGATCTTAATTATGCTAGCAATCATTAAGTAAGCATGATGAATGCTCTATATTCGGATATTTGACATATGATATATGTTTGGTAGCATTGCTAACTTGTGTATGGCACTGACTAGTCAGGGTCGGCACTGGTCGCGTATTACTGACCTGAGAGTCAGAAACGGCATAAGCGTCATGAACGCAGGGCCGATAAAAGATTAGATCTAATCGATATCAGCGTTGAATGACTCTGGGAGCATTGATGCTGGACCGACCCTAAGGTCGATGAAAATTATAAGTGCTTGATTAGTCTAGGACTAGTTACTCAGAGCCAGGGCCAAAGGACTAGGTGATGGTTTGTCACGTGGCTAGGGAGCGGAATCCCATGGTTGTGACACTATGGTCATGCGATAGGTTATATTGGTGACTAGTTCATCGAACGCCTATCTTGTTTAAGCTAGTGAAATGATCACTTATCTACAAAGCCCCGGTGACGCTATCGTCACATGGCTAATGGGAACGGAACCCACCTTAGTGACAACTACAATTGTCACTCTTTTATTTGGGGTTGAAAGCCTTGGATGATTATTATGATCATCAGTTGATGTTGTATATTCATCATTACGTGAACTCATTTGCCTGCTTGAATAGGGTTATATTTGCTAGGCGTGTGCCTTATGATTTGATGACAGAATATTACTATTCATGAGCATATTGAGTTTTCTTGCTAGGCTTCGGCTCACGGGTGCTATGTGGTGCACGTAAATGCAAAATAAAGCTGGACCATCCTTGAGTTGGAGAGCTTAGGTGACGATGTGTACATATGCGGTTGCTCGACTGCCACGGCCGAGGGTTGAAAGAGGAACTAAGGTTAAACCCTGTTTTGCCGCTTAGATCAGTTGGTTGTAAATATTTTCTTGTAATAGACCTTTAAATTATATTTTTTGGATCCCAATGTATACAATAAATGTTCAAATGAAACGTTATATCTTAACCAAAATTTTTAATCCCTAAACCGCTAAAAATACTTAGTTACACGATTTTGGCTAAATGACTCGATTAGCGAGTTTAGCACTGTTTACAAGGCACACCGTAATGGTCCCTGGAGTCGAGGGAGTTACGGGCCGCGACGCTTAAGGGAAAATTTTGCCAGATTTGGTTTTTAGTCGTGGGAACTTAACTCTAGGGGCCTGAGGTCGATCCTACTACCCAATTGAGTGGGATTCGACATCCCGGAGGCTTGGGTTGGGTCTGGAAGTATTTATTTACTCATTTTGACGAGGTTTTATATTATAGTAGTAACTAGGTTATCACTAGGGGCTTGGAAACAGGATCGTGCTTGTGACTCGTTTATTGGTAACCTGTGCTTGGACCAAAGGTAAGAACACTGCACCCAATATGTGGTGCATAAGATACATGTGATTAAGGCATGACATGAATATTGAATATGGAATTGATCAGAGCTTGAGTCTCTATAAATGTGCATGATCATCATTATGCTAGTGATTGTTAAGTAAGCATGTTGAATGCCCTACATTTGGATATTTGACATATGATATATGCCGGGTTGCATTGCTTACTTGTGTATGGCACTGACCCATGAGTCAGAAATCGGCACGAGTCGTATGGTATTGGCTTAAGAGTCAAGAATGGCATTGATGTGTTCAACATAAGCCGAAATGATTAGATCTAATGGACATAAGCATTGAATGAATCACCATGAACATTAATGCTTGACCGACCTTAAGTTTGATGAAAATTAAAAGCGCTTGTCTAGCCTAAAGGTTAGTCACTGAGAGCCAGGGCCAAAAGGCTCAGGTGACTGCATCGTCACATGGCTATGGGTGTTGAGCCCATGTTCGTGACTCACTTATCAGTCACTTATCTGATTAGGGTGTACAGCCCAAAGAGTGACTCTTTAGTCACCTATCTAGGGTGCGGAGCCCAAGTTCATGACTCACTCATTTGTCACTTATTTGATTAGGGTGCGGAGTCCAAAGTGTGACTCACTCATCTGATTAGGGCTACAAGTCCCAGCATGATTACCAAAATCTCAAAGTGTTAATCACTCATCTGATTTGGGCTATAAGCCCTAGTATGATAACCAAAATCATAAAGTGTTATTCACTCATTTGACTAGGGTGCAGAGCCCAGTGCATGACTTAATTGTCACTTATTTTAGATGGACACATTGACCATCTATTTTCATTATGACTTGATAGTCATCCATACAAAGGGTAGGACTCATAAATCATCTATACAAAGGGCAAGGCCCATAAGTTATCCATACAAAGGGTAAGGCCCACAATCATAATCGTGGACGGTTTCCATGTTGTCAAATAGTGCAGACATTTTCCAGCTATTTAATGATTGCCAAGGGTTTCTGCCTTTGGCCTACCAGATGAGTCCGTTGATGGTTTCCAAAAGTTATATATTAATCGGCAGACGGTTTCTAGTCGTCTCAGGAGTGGTGGAAAACTTCCACCTATTTACTTGTAGCACAAACGTTTTTCACCTAACCGATCATTGTGCAGGCAGTTCCTGCCATTGACATTATTGGTCAGGTGAGCTACTGTGACAATTGGCCAGGAAGTAAGTGAGTCAAACAACCAAGGAGTTTCAATGAACTGGTGTAAATCCACCAAACCTCGATTTTTGTTTGAAATTAGGATAAATGCCCCACGTAATTAATGGTTATTTTCCAGATATCAGCGTAGAGACTTGAGTCCGAGTTGAGATACTAAGAGTCACAATGCATTTATAACCTATCTCTTTACCACTGAAAGCACACGTTATGACTGAAATTCTAATGCCAAAGTCATTCGAGTAGATGACATGTTCCTTATGTGTTGCTTTCTAGACATGTAATCCAATTAGACTATTTATTCTAGAAAGAAGTTCATTTTTCTCAACTTTTACCTACACTCCACATATCCTCTTTTAATAGGATTTTAAGATAATGATTCCGTCCAATATAATTTTAAAGTTGGAGCTCTTTTTGTAGAAGTTTCCATTTTTAATAACATATCATATATATTTACACAAATTAAAAAAATAATAATCCAACCTGGATTAGGTAGTCTACATTCTTACGTGGGTTAAATAAACTTAATTATTTGTTGAATATTTTTATGGGAAATTTTCATTTTCAAAAAGTCATATTTTATATGATTTTATTTTGTGATCAAATTTTAAAAATTTTCACATTTCTATTCTATAGAATTTTGTCAAAAAAAAAAAAAAAAGCTATGACTTATAAAACCTATGATTGGTCAAAAAAAAGTAAAGATAGTTTTTTAAAAAAAAAACCTTATTTTCTAAAAAATATTGTTTATATGAGATTTAATAATTTCCTATATTTAAAAAAAAAAATAGAAACAATAGTTTATACTATTTTTGATCACATATTTTGTTTTATTACTTATTTTAATTTTATATTTTGATTTTTTAAACTCTGTATTTTATAAAACGATTAAAATTACTACTACAAAACTGTACTATATGAAACAACAATTTTCGTAAAACTATTATTTATGTTGAAAATAGACATAACCCAACAATAATTTTTCAAGTGTCTTATCCTTTGAATTAATATTTATACAGACAATAGTTCTAGTAAAACTTTCTTAATATGTCTCCTTTTAACATGTCACGACATTTATACTTAAAATGTGGTGTAATGATATATAATTTTTTTAGTATTACTAATTAAATTAAATTTGTATGTTTTAATATAATTAATATAGAAAATAATATTAATTAATATTTTATAATATTAAATGTCTTATTGATAGTAAATTATTTATTCAGCTTTTTAATAATCTTTATTAATAATTTTTTTTAATTAAATATATTTTTATTATTATTTAAAACATAAAACCATCGTCCCACACGTTTCTCTTTTCACTGTACAAACCCTACACTTCTCTCTCATACAACCAGCCGCCCAACACCCTTTTTCTTCTCTCTCAGCACCATTTCGGACGGCTCTTTGTTGCCATTCACGGCGGGCGAGAGCTGCCTCACGGAGTTTACCATCGCCGCTCGTGCAAGACATGGGTTGCGTTCGCTTAGGGGCTTGCGATGTTGCCGTTCATGGAGGACGAAGTTAGGCTCGGAGGTGGCTGGAAACGGAATCGGGCTCGCGGATTGCATTATCGCCGATCGTGGAGGAGGGTGCTGGGCTCGTTGAGGTGAGGGTTAGGCTTGCGGAGGTGGCTGGAAACGGTGTTCCCAGAGGTAATTTTGTGCAATGAGTATTATTTTTTCAATTTCATTATCAGTTTTATAGTTGTGTGCACTGGGTATTTGAATCTGTATAGTTTTATAGTTGTGTTCAATGGGTATTTGAATCTGTGTCTTGCACTTTATATATGGAATATATGCAATGGTATTTGAATGAACTTTACTCATATTGTATATATATTTATGTGTGTATGCGTGTTTAAATTTGTAAGGAAAGTGTAGAGGAATGAGACCCCCCCAAAAAAAATCAGATGTGTTTAGAGCTAGATTCGTGAAGCCTGCAAATTTGATTATGTATATTGGACATATCATTTTAAGTGTCTTTGATTGGTCCATTAAAATAAAAGCTAGTATATTTATTTGTTAAGTATTCATTCATTATTATAACTATATATGTAAATTAATATATGAGTCCAAGTGGGAAAGAAAGTTAGACCAATTTAGAAGAATTTTTATTGTATTATCTGATTTAAGAAAGAAACTCTTACACTCACAAAAAGTTCTTAATAAATTACAATCTGCTTAACAATTGTGTAGATATATTCAATTTTGAAAAGCAGATTGTAATTTATTAAGAACTTTTTGTGAGTGTAAGAGTTTCTTTCTTAAATCATATACTTTTGAAATGCTTTCATGATCATTAGCAAGGCTAACGTCTCTTCTAAATAATAGTACAAAGAGGAAGGCGATGCAGTGGTACTACGTAGCTGCGTTACTCACCGTTCTTACCAGCTCTCAGGTCAGTGAAATTCACTACCCCACGAGACTCTTTGCCTTTTCTATCACCAACTTTAAAGCCCACCTTCATAGATCTATCATTTTTGCTTGGTTTTTTTGTGTGTTTAGACTTTGCAGTTTTACCATACTCTTCCATTTTTGGCTCCTCAACTCTGATTTAAAAAGTTTTGAGGATTGAGTTTTGTTTGCTTTTTTATATACCTGATTGCGTATTTTCAACAATTGATTAAGATTGACGATTAAGGGTTAGTGTTTACATCCTTTGGTTTGGTCATTAAAATTTATTAGCAATTCATGCTTATGTTTTCCTTGTCATATAATCCAATAAATATGGTCATTATAATTAGTTGAATTAAAACTGTCGTACTGTAATGACTAGCTTTTCTGGTGAGCTTGGAGTGATGACATTATAAAGATAAGAGAAACAAGGGGTAACTTTATAAAAGAGAATTTACTAGTGCTTGTACATGTTTTCCAAGAGTTTGAAGATCAAGGAACACATATTGCAACATTCTATTAAAATTGAACTTAATTGACTCTAGATTTGCACATGGAAGTAGAAGTAGAAGTAGTGATAGTGGCTATATTAAATATAACTAACGAATCAGAATGACACATCAAGAATTGATCATTAAACTAGCATTTGCTCTTTATAGATTAATACATAAGTTTGTTTCCTCACCTCGTGTTTTGGCAAAGTGGACTATAAAATGGAAAATATGTGATGAGGTTTTGGTGGCTACTTTGTTGCTTAAGAGAGATTGCCATTATATTATTCAAAGCATTTTATATTCTGATTCTTTCAGTATTTTATATATGTTATGTCAAAGCATTTTATATATGTTCTATTTCTATAAATAATTTAGGGAATATTGACTACTCTTTCCCAAAGCAATGGCAAGTACATCTATGACTATGCAACTATTCCATTTCTTGCTGAAGTGTTCAAGGTACTTCTCATAATTTAACAAGTAAAATCATTTTCACTTTTCCTCTTGATTCGTGGTTGAAAAGTAGTTTTGGTTTTCCAGCTATTTAGTGATATTTATTTTTTCCTTTCCACCCATACACCACATATACTGATTTTCTTTTACGATTTTGTCTTTTAAACTGTAGCTATTAGTCTCTAGTTTACTGCTATGGAGAGAATGCCGAGCATTACCTTCTACACGAATGACTACAGATTGGAAAAGTGTGCGCTTATATCCTATTCCTTCAATCATATATCTAATTCACAATAATGTGCAGTTTGCTACTCTGGTTTATGTTGATACATCAACATATCAGATAATGGGAAATCTGAAGATCGTCACTACTGGCATCTTGTTCAGGTGCCTGTTATATTAATTTCCAAGACTATAAAAATATTGGATGGCCTTTATTTTGTTATTTTTTTCATTTGCAGCATAATTATTAATAGTTTTATTGGGTTTTGGATTTTCTGCATTAAGGCTATTCCTAAAGAGGAAGCTCTCTAATCTGCAGTGGATGGCCATCATTCTATTAGCTGTTGGAACAACCACAAGCCAGGTGAATTACAAAACTATCCCTGCTTAAATTAGGGCTGTTTTCCCTGTTTATGGACTGCCATGGGTTGCTCATGAGTCATAATGACTGACTTTAATTTGTTGTTATATAGCATATTGATGGAGCACTGGTATGGCGTGACTGAATGAATATTTTCTTGATATTTAGATAAAACTGTAAATGTACACAGTTAAATTTGTTTGAACTAATCATTCATACTTCAATCTTCTAGTCAGTAATTATGAACCATTTGATAAACCTAGAGAAGTGCTTATACCATACGTGGACGGTATTAGAAGGGACAGAGCTGTAGAGCACTACATTTATGATTACTATTTTATTGCTTAAATTATGCAATATGTTTTTCATGCAGCTATAATGCTGTAGGAATCAATATTCATTTTATTATTCTTCCTCTGTAATGTTGCAGGTTAAAGGTTGTGGAGCAGCTTCATGTGATTCTATGTTCTCAGCACCAATCCAAGGATATATGCTGGGCATCCTATCTGCTTGTCTTTCAGCATTAGCTGGTGTTTACACAGAATTTTTGATGAAGAAAAACAATGATAGCTTGTACTGGCAGAATGTACAATTGTATACGTATGTATTTTATCTTCACATTTGCATCTTTCTCTTCACTTTTTTGGAGGTATACTATTAAAGTAATAATCACTTGCACTGGGGATTTTTCTGGTCAATGTTTGGTCTTTTGGCTGCTTACCACCTGCATAATGTCTTAAAATAATATTTCTTTCCTGTTCACTACTTATCACATTTTGCATGCAATTAATTGCAACAATAAGAATGGATCCTCCTATTCTCATCTTTTTATTTTATTTTATTTATATATTCCTATGTAATAATAATAATTTTAAAGGGCATCAACTGAATATGTGATCTTTTATGTTATGTCAACCTTTTGCAGGTTTGGGGCAATTTTCAACATGGCACGGCTTCTCGTGGATGATTTCAGGGGTGGATTTGAGAACGGACCTTGGTGGCAGCGACTCTTCAATGGATACACCATTACAACGTGGTTGGTGGTCTTAAATCTTGGATCAACGGGCTTGTTAGTTTCTTGGCTGATGAAATATGCTGATAACATTGTTAAGGTATAAGTGAAGCGACACTTTCAGTTTCTTTACTTTCTTTTGCTATTGATCACAAGTGATCAGACTGATTTATTCTTTCAGTATAATATGTTTCTAGTTCATAAAACTCTTGAAAAGCCACATTTTGACAAGTGCGGATTTCAACTATTTTTACCCTGTGTATTTGGATCTACGCCTTTGTTATAGATAACGAGTACTGCAAGTCGTGAGTGTTTAGAAACCTGAGTAACCATGCAATGGTTGTGATTAATGTGTTCTTCCTCGTCCAAACCATTACTTATATATAATTCATGTCAGGTCTATTCAACATCAATGGCAATGCTGCTGACAATGGTTTTATCTGTCTACCTTTTCAACTTCAAGCCCACCTTGCAGGTACAATATAATATAGTCTCCACCCACTTCAAAGAACAGCTAAAATCTCTCTCTATCTCAGGAGGTATTGAACACAAAATAAATCACTAATGATTATGCAAATCTCTTTCTTGATGATGTTGCAGCTATTCTTGGGAATTGTTATTTGTATGATGTCACTGCACATGTATTTTGCGCCCTCAAATGTGCTTGTAGACATACCAGTGACGGTTAAAGCTGCTCCTGAGAGTTTGAAAGATGTTTCAGTTGAACGAATAACAGATTCATGATGCTTCTCTTAGTTAAAGAAACTAATTTCTTTATTTTTTTTAATAAAAAACTACCCAAAAAGAAGTTGCAGCTAAAGGCAGTACCTGGAATATATAAAGTTGGTAGCTGGCGGCATTTACAGTATATGCATCGAGATACATATCCACTACTGGAATCAGAATTTTCTTCTTTGGAGTTGGTGGCTTCAGAACATGGAAAAGAGAAGAATTCAGCCCTGTTGGAGCTTCGATGAATCTTTTTTTTTATCATTATTTTGTTTATTATGTACTTAGCAGTATTATATGATGAATATTCCTTTGATATGTGCTAATATACCCTTTAAAATAGTAGCATTGCCAAATTATTTGTTCACTCCTTTGTAATGTACTATTCCTATAAATTAATATGCTCACTCACTCCTGTTGAAGGTTCTTCATTTTTGTAATTTTATCCAGAATATGGCATAGTAAACTGATTCTTCATTCTCTACATTGAATTTGGTTTTTGGAACGAGTATTGAGTTTTGGTTCATTGGTTTTCGTTTTCCTGAAGAATACTTTAAGATAAGATGACACGTACGGTACTTGTTGTAATACAGTAGCTATGAAAGTAGTTATTACCAAACAGGTCCTTTCCTCTGAATTTGTTACAGTGAATTCTTGGACACAATTTCCATATTCATATTTATGAGAATGGAGGATAACAGTCAAGAACAATGCTCTGATGGGAGGAACTATGGATATTGAATCAATCGAGGCTTGCATAAGAGACCCCAAAGGAGAGCTTGTCTACCCAACTACGAGGCTGATAGCTTGGAAAGTACACATGGTAAGTAAGGACCTTTTGTTTTTATCTCAACTCTTAATAATACGGTATATATATATATACCCTATTGGCAGATTTTCTAATGTCTGGTCTTATAATAATGTTGTCACATGTTGCAAAATGACTAGGCTGTCAATGCACTGCTTTTCACTTGTGGTCAATATGTGCTGCTATCTGAAATGATTATATATATTTATATATATAATATTGTATATATTTGGTATGTTTGCGCTTCAACAAGAATTAGAGAGTACTAATTTGAAGTGTATATTATGCTTATACAAGGAACCCTGAATCTTTCTCACGTATATTTCTAGAAAAATATTGCTAGTCGTATACGACATTCGCTTGCTTCACTTCACTTCACCCCAATAATTGTTTAGTAGATGGCTATGATAATCCAGATGTCCTAGTCACATATGACACTATCACTAGTCACTCTTTCAACTTTAATGACTTATTTTTCTTTTTTTTCTTCAAAATAAGATGCCATTCTTGGATGTAGACTGTAGTTAAGTTGGTCGTGTTTTCTTTCCAAATTATGCCTTGAATATCTTTAGGAGCCAATATGAGCTAACTTCTCAAGTTGTCATTATTCTGGCTGAGATTTGTATTTAGTTTCTCAAGGCTCACGTCTCACCATGGAATATTTCTAAAATGCAGCATTGGTGGTAGAGTGCTCTCTGCAGAAAACACAGAGTGGGGGAGGTAGCTAAGAAGCATGGTTTGAAGCTTCATATCGGTGGATCCTGAATTTTCAATGCAACAATTTTGAGTGAACTTTCTCAATACATTTTTTCTTTTACTGAACACTTGCAAACAGCTGTAAAATAGAATGTTGCAAAACTCAAGTCTGATCACAAGAAAGTCAAGTTTTTGGCAGGTATGAATGATATTAATCAGTACTAATTAAGTTATTTATTCATCCTAATTAGCCTATATTCACTTTAACCAATTGATGATCTTGTGAGCTTAAGATGGGCTCAGTGGAGACCAACATGGTGAGCATTTTCATTACCAAAATTTATAAATGTTGCCATGTTTAGCAAATTGGCAGCCACCCAACCCAGCACACCGTCTTACATTTTTTTTCTTCAATTTTTTCGGCAGATATTCCTCCACATGCTCGAACACTCGAAGTTGAATGCAGAAAAGCTTTGCAAGAAATTAGAAGAACACGGCATATAGGTCTGATTTTTGACATAGTTGAAGCTCTAATTTATAGATAATTAGTTACGTTACATGTGTAACAACATTTAGTGTTTTTGGTCTTGTATTAGAATAAGTATTGTTGTGCACCACCAAATTTCATTCAACGATGCTCAATTTATTTTGTCATGCTTTCAGGTGAACAATCATATAATGTAATTTTCTTCAGTGGTTACTTTTTTCTATTTACTAACTTTAGTTTTGCGTATCTTTTGTTGTAAATTTATGCGGCATGCTCTGGGTGGAGTGCATGGAAGAAAATGGCAACTAGTTGCAGAACCCAAAAAAAAAAAAAAAAATGCATACCTCTTGTCCGGTGAGGAGGATTTTGATCTGCTTTGTGTTTATACATATATGCTTAAATTTGGAATTTAATCTTGTGAAACTCGCGCCGTTGATTAATGTGTTATTAATAAATATAAATGCTTGTACATGTTTGAACCTTCTTGACATTAATCAACATGTTATTAATAAAAATAAATGCTTAAGCATGTTTCAACTTGTTATTTTTCAATAGTCTTGTATTTGCTCGGCTGGTTATATTCAGTGGCGGATTAATGTGTAAAAATATTAAAAAAAATATGTTAAAACAGAAGTATATTTAGGAAAAATATATATATATAATTAAAAAATTGAAGGGCAGCTAAGCATGGTTTGCATAAAATTTTAAAATTACTTTCACCGAGTCAAAAATTCATTTTGGACAGACTCCGAGTCATTATCACCAATCTCCTTACAACTGAAAGCTGCAACTTCTAAGTACACCTTATGACTGAAATTCTAGTCATTTGTGTATATGACATAATCTGAAACTACAAGCAAAGCAATCCAATGAGACAACTGTTATTCTACAGAGAAAAAAGTTCATTATTTCACATTCCTCTCTTCATCTTCGTCACGCTTTCTTTTCTGCAACCATACAACATAGAAATATTCATGTATTATAAATCATGATGCGTCTGTAACTTGTAGTGATTTATACGATCTACAGCTACTTTGGCCCTAAAACTTAATAGAGGCGTTCGTGGTGCGGACAGTGCAGATTTTTTCAAACTGTAACCTGCATCGCATAGGCCTCAAACCGCATAAATCGTACCACAAAAATACGGTGTGATTTTTTACCAATTAATTGGACCAAACTACACATGCAGTTTGAGCAATTTTTCAAACCGCAACTCGCACTACATAGACCTCAAACTGCACAACTAATAAACTTTTATAATAAAACTCATAACTAAAGAGTGTTAAACAAAACAATAAAAAAAACAACAAACTAATAACAGTAAATGTTTTGATCAAGGAAAGAATATACTTAGCATGAAGTAAAATATGTGTTAGCATTCTATGAAACATTATAATTTTTTTAGATAGTGTATTTTATACTATGTATATAACATGTATATGTGATAAAATTGAAAATAAAAATATTTTAAAAAATTGATATATATATATATTTATATAACGATGCAATGTGATTTGAACCGTATTTATAGACTTTAAAACTGTAAATCGTACTGCACCATACAGTTTGGCAAAATGCAAACCGCAATCGCATAACGAAGGTTTCTAAACCTCAAATGTTAGTATAGTATGGTGTAGTATGGGTGGTTTGAACGCCCCTTGAATATATCTCGAATGTTATAAAATATTGGATTTGTAGAAATGTCCGTGCAACAATAGAGCCAATTGTCAAATTATTTGTGTAACTACTTTTGGAACTTCTACTTTTTTTGAGAAAGAGTTTTTACTAGTCTCCTTAGCATTGGGAATCCCACATTGATTTTTAGGGTTGGGAGAGCCGAGCGGGTGATATTTTATTCTTTCAAAAAAAATTATATATTTTTATCTAATTCATATAAAACATTTAAAAGAAGACAAATTCTTTAGTCCTCTCAGAACTAAGTCCTATAAATGGGGCTCATTAAATTTGCCAAGTGTCAACATGAGAGGTAGTTTGTTGTATTTGTTTTTTATATTGTTTTACTTTTAGAACCGGTTATACAAACCGATTGTGAATAGTTTTGTTGATGTGTTGATGGCAATAAGGTAATTTTACGTCTTGATAAGTGTACGGTTGAGGAGAATATGATAAATTTGGTATTGATTTGACACTTATTTACGATATTGGTAAATAATCATTTCGCCTTGGGTGGTAAGTAATAAAGATATGGTATAAAGTAAAAAAACGTAAAGTAATTTGTTATTTATTTTTAGGTGTGAATTGTGTAGGAAAGACTTCAAATATGTTTTGGATGAATGAATTAGCATCGATTAGATAACATTAGTGTTGTATAGTTAATTTTGTATGATTTTTGGTCATTATATGGTGTTAGATATCTAATAGTTTAAGTTTCCTTAAGTATTTTTTTAATGATTTTTTTTGCAAGATAAGACAATTAAAGTACAAAACCTCATCCACATCTCCACATTCCCAAAATTATTACCTAATTGAAATTCCTCTCCACAATAAACAACTTTTCATAAGTATGGCGAGAGTTTAACAAGTCAAATTTTTCACTGTAATGAAAGTATTTTGTTCATTACTTCATTGCTCCAACCATTGCCATGATTACTTTCATAACATTAACTTCCACATATAATGATTATCCCACGATTCATGATTTCACTTACAAAAAAATTCAAACATATCAAACAATTGTTTTAGGAGAAACATAATCTTTGTGCATATAGTATGAACAAATTTTCGATTTATATAGTCAAGAAATTCTAATGCGTAAAAGGCAATTTCGCAAGGCTCCTCTAATGTAATGAATCGATAAGAACATCATTACCCATTAATTTTATTTATTTAATCAAAATCTTAACAACAACATTTTTAAGATTCCGATTGGTAGCGAATCCAAATTCACTTTTATGATTTCTAAAACTAAAAAATAGTAGGACCCACATGAATATTTGATTGATTATTTGTTTTCAAATTCTAAATCCAAATATCAATTCTAACTTTAAACTACAAACTAGAAAACGTTTTTTCACGTTTTCTCCCAATCCAAATCATTATATTCTAAAATCCTACAAATATATCACTTTTTTATATTTTCAGATTCTCTACAAATCACATATTCAGTTTTGTTAAATTAAAAAATAGTTTATGGATTCTGAACCAATCACATTTTCAAAAACATGTTTTAAGACTATAAATCCAGATTTTCATTTTAGAAACATACTTTTTGAAAATACAGTTTTCCAATCCCGAACCAATCAGACACTAAGTATTCCTTTTCATCATCAACTCCTCTTTTTCTTTATGTATGTTGCAAAACCCAAACTTAAAAATGTGAAGACTTTTCTCTATCAATTGAATTTATGACCAAAATATATGTAAAACTCACTAAAAACAAAATGAGATTGTCCTATTTTGATAAACTCAAGATTTCTACATTATTTAGTTATCAACAATTTTTCAAAAACGAAATTGTTCCTACAAAAATCTGTTCAATCACAACTCCTAAACTATTTATGTTTTCCACTATGACAATTTCTTCCACCTTGTAGAGGATATACCAATTTCAATAGTCCTATCTTCTCTAAACCCCCACAAAAAAAACAATACTTGTTCATGAAACTGAGATACCTGAAACAAGTTATTGCAAACTTCTCAATAACATGAAATTAAAAACAAAATGGATCAATGTAAAATTTCTACCTCTAAGAATAGCTGATGATGGATAGTGCTACATTACGCTCACAGCGTCGAACGAACCACAAAAAACGAACCACCGACCGGATGAAGGCATCGCCATCCACAATGAACAAACCCAGGAACTAAACACAACTCAACCCCAAACCATGCAACGACCAAACACAAAACCTAAACACGACTCAACCTTAACCCCATGATGAGAAAACCTTGAACGATATGCTACCGAACTACTACCACCAACCAAACGAACCAAAAACAATGCCTCTGCCACAAATGTTGGGATTTCTTTCTCTTTGCCAAACATGGATTTAGGAGGAAGGAGGGAATGAATGAATATTGGGGGTTTTAAATTATAAAAAAAATACAAAATACACATTTTTTAGAATAACCAAACGGTAGCCGGTACATACAAGGTAAACCGAGGCAATTGGGTAATTTAAAACCTCCAAAAAACACATTGAAATCGAACCATTCACCTTAAGGGCCACAAAATCCAACGACTCAAACTAAATGAAGGACTTAATCCTTCAAAATGAACTAAGGGACTAAAGAATAAACATAAAATTTTCTTTCTCCTAATTTTAATGCACACACTAATCTTGATATTTTTTTTATTATTGTAATTCGTAAAGCCATGGTTTTAAAAAAATATTTAGTCTTCCAACTCGAGATTGTTTAAGATTTAATTATACTATTATGTTATTAATTTTAAACATGTGATGAATTTAGTTAAACAAGTAATTTCATAAATTCAATGATTTTTGTTATGCAATTATGTGTATTTTAAAGTTATTTATGAATTTTATGAAATTTTTGTTCTTAATATCTGACGCCTCTAGGCTAATGCCTCGTTGAGCTAAAGGAAAACGCCTCAGTTCCTCATTAAGCGTTTACAACTTTGAGTATAGTAGTAGTGTCAGATAGAGGCTTTGGTTAACCAGGCTTTTAAAAGTCACTTTTGTACTTTTAAAGGTTAAAGGCACTTGAAGGAATTCGTTGTACGTGTTTCCAACATACTTTAGCTTTTGATTCTAAAGAACTTTTTAAAGAGAAGTTAATTTTTTGTATCTTCACGAAAAAGAAAAGAGTTTTTGAGGAGTTCAAATCCAAAAGCAGAAGTTTAGCTAAACAAGCCCTTTTTTCTGGTAAGTTATACATTCTGTTTTTCTACATTTGGAGAAAAGGAGTTATGTGATGGTCCATTCCATTGGCCTATCTCATAAAACAGGGCGATGTTAATATGTTATCAACTGCAGCTCCAAGACACAGACAGAAACACTTGGGAAACGTCAAGCATCAATCAGTATATTTGAAATTTCACAAACACCTCAAGATCATTTAAACTACAGATAGAGTGTTCCTTTTCCCTTTCCAAAACCAACCCCTACCATGTATAATTTTACCTCCAAGTGACACATGGGGCATGGATACATAACATATTCTCAGCTATGTGTGCCTTGACCTTAAATCACCCTACCCTATTGCTAAAATATATATATATATAGCCTTTATATGATTTTTGCTAGCTGCATTAATATGATATTCTTCTATAAAAGTTAAACTACTCAGAAGTGATTGTGAATTGATTAACAAGAACTATGTTTGTTTCAATTTCATTATCAAAACCACATCCACACCCATACATTCCACAAATTCACACTAAGGCTCAATAATAAATATGTAAGATTACACAAATCAAAAATAAAAGTATCTACAGATTTCATAGTGAAGATATATATATATATATATATATACAGCGTTAGAAATACCTCCAAATCCCAAGCTCCTTTCCTTGCTCTTTCAGAGTACAGACTGAAGGCTCCAAAATCCTCCCCGAGTCACTATCAACAAACGAAAAAATAATAATAATGCTTTGCTTACTGATCTTAACAAAACAAAAAACTCACAACAAAACAATGTATTCTTCTAAGCCGGCCGGAGCACAAACCACAAACCTCGATACCATTGTAGCTCGGTCTCGGTGGCGTCGAACTGATACGAGTGACGATGATGAAGATCACGACCCACGGAATTATATACAAAATTGTAAGCTTTTATATAAAAATGTACTTTTCCGGCAGATTTTTAGAGCCCAAACCCGTTAAGGACTTTGGCCCAAAGGGGCAGAGGCCGCACAATTTTGCGGCCCAATTCGGCCTAATTTCGCATTGGCCCAGCCTGCGTTTTCGGGCTTGACTGAGATTTGTGTGATTAGATTATAAGTTCAGAACTAATGGTAAATATGTAAAATTAATGTTTTAATAGTATTTTTCTAACTTTTAAGACCTAAATATTGGATTAATTACAAAACCACCGCAAACTAGAAAAAAAAAATTGTAATTTAAGATCAACTTGTACGACCACCACCGTTGTTGATACCCACTCTCTAGATGTGTTCATTAGTTGCTGAAACCCCCAACCCCATCACGCCAGTTGCCACCGTGCACTATTGGTAGAATATACGTAATATATGTATGTATAAATGAAAAAAAATTCTTAATTGGTTTATTCGGATTATTTGGACGGGTTGACATAATTTCTAAACTGCCCAATATAATAATTGGACTGTTTGTATTTTTGTCGAGTTATTCTAGTTGCATTTTTTGTCGGTTTTTCAGTTTAGTTTGGGTAGTTTATTAGGATTGAGGCGGTTTGCAAAAACTTTTGCACAACCCTAGGTGAAACTTGGAAAAGATGAAAAATCTAGTATTTTTTCGTATATTTTTATAACAGATTTAATTGTTTTATGCAATGTTGTGTTTTCATAAACTTCAGTACCAAATGTACTTGTTTTATGGAATTTAGTATTTTTGTAAACTTTAGTTACAAAAAAGTTAAAACTAACTTCAAAAATTAATTTTGCAAACTTTAGTTAAAACACATGCATTTTTTTAGTTATCAAATTAGTTTCTTAAATCTTTATTACAAACAACGTGTTTTTTTATTTACGAATTCGTCTATAAATGTTATGTCTTTTGGTAACTATTTTATGTAAATGTTTGTTACAAAATTGTCAGTCCATTTTTACAATTTTCCACTCCTTATTTTTTGTAAAAAAAAAAGATTATGCTATTTTTGTAATGATTGTGTTAATAAATTGCATGCATTTTTTCAAATTTTGATCAGTTGGGATCAAGGGTTGGTTCCCAAAGCCTTATTAACTGGGTAAGAAGAAGATAACAAAATATTTCATATAGAAATGAAAAAGTGACTAAATATTGCCATTTACCATATAACATACACACACGTGCACTTTTCTTAAATTGGCAAGAATAAGGTTGAAAAAAACTCTATGGGGTAGAGGAATGTGAGACTGATCAGTGATCACAAGAAAGAAAACCAATGACTAGTAATTAAATAGTAATTACATATGTTAATAATTACCTATCCCAATTAACTTTTACTTCTACCTATGTTTATATATCACTTTAACCAAGAGATCTATATATGATATTGTGAGCTTAGATGGAAGAACTAGAGGTGAATGTTGGTTCAGTGGAGACCAAATTCTAAATGTTGCCATGTTTGGCAGCCACCCAGCATGCATGCCATGATATAAACACACTTCGAAGTTGAATACTCATACGCATATATATATATATATATATATATTTGTGATGCAAGAGATATTAGAGTTCGTCGAGGTCTGTATTTTGACATTACCAAAGTTTATGGTTAACCACACATTTAGTAATAACAACGTTAGTACATTGAGGAATTAATGTCCTCCCTCTCATCGTTTTCCTATGTATGAGAGTTTTGAAGCGGTTAGGTCATATTAGATGTGAAATAAGTGCTACACGGAAAATAAATAGGAACAACAATATCCTTATAAAGTAAAGAGTTACTTCTCTTAGTACTAATTGGTTTTAAAATGTGACCTCAATCCTAATCTTAGTAGTCTTGCCCCTTAAATTGTAATATAGTATCAAGAGCAGGTTCGACTTTTGTTGCACTCCACTTTTGACCTCGGTTTGTGATCTTTCCAATGTATTTCGATTTGTGTTTGTGGTGAATTCTATTAGACTATTGTGTCCTACATGGAATAAGTGTAAGAATATTGAACCATTAATAAGAATATGTGCAGCTCCACTAATTACCAATTGGTTTTTAGATGGAGCCTCATGATTCTTGTCATGGTATCAAGAGTCAATTCCCTAACGGGCATTCGATCCACACCGATCCAAAAAAAAAAAAAAAACGACCTAAAAAAAAAATGTACACCTACAAATTTCTCGACCAGCCTTATGATAGGGCAACACCATAGAATAGATCTCTCTATATATTAATCATCATGCCTCCAATGTGTGTGGCAGCTAGTAGGTGGCATGTGTTGGTTGTAATTTTTTCAATGAAAGTAAAATTTTAAATATTTTAATAATTGTATTTAATATATAAAATATAAATAATATATAAGAAATTTTTTTAAATCAGCAAGAACTTAACGTAGAATATTTTTTTTTTTCATTTTTGATGATAGGGATTCAGAAAGTTTTAGCTAGGTATATATATAGACCATATCAATTGTCATGGCCAATTGAGTATCGTTGGAGAAAATTTAAACTCTAATTGGAAGTTATAATAAATAGACTTAATTTCCTAGATTTTGTTTAAACTTAGTGCTTTGTGCATTTTGTTGTATAAACTCGATAGAATTATTTTGAAAGAAGTTTTATTAATTATCTAAAAAAAAGCATTTGGCCCTCCCTTAATCTTGGCTGGTTTACCATATGATTTTTGCATTTATCGAGTTTTTAATTCATTTTTATGATATATGATTCTCAAAATATGTTTCTATAATTGAGATAAATTGTGTAGGCTAAACTTTCCCATGGTTAATTAAAATGAGAGATCAATCTTGGCATAAAAAACAAAAACAAAAACAAAAGGGAAATGAAAAAAAAAACGATAGTTAATAATTTGGAGTTAAATCAAGGTATTAGTTGTAAGAAATTATATTTTACTTAGGCAATAATTTTTATATTAGTTATAAGTTGATCAAAATTAGGCTAAAGTTATTTCCTTTTTATTTTGACAATGACAAAGTTTATTCGTTAATTTTTAAAAACATAAGAGTTATATATGACATTATGTTAAAGCTCAAAACTATAATATAATATAAAATAAATACTTCATTTTGAAACAAAATGATTCTAGAATTCTATTTTGATAAATATATCACATAAAGTAAAATAATATCTAATATAATAATGTGTGACTTGGTAATTTTTGTTTATCTTTTAATTGTGTGCTAAATAGTTTTGCTTTGATTATAATAATACGTTTTCCCAATTTTGTTAACACAGAGAATTATTCTAAGGGGACACAATGGAATGTCATCTCTTAAGGGGACAAAATTTGGACCATAGAAAAACGGTGTATTTACAAACACAGAGGATAATTTTTTACAATAATGCTATATATGTAACAAATATTGGAAAATCATAACTATTATTTCTAAAAATTTGGTTGAAAAAAAAGAAAAAAAACCATTTCAAGAAAATAAAAATAATAACTGCAAATGATATGATAGTGACTTCTTAGGATTACCTCTGCAACATATTATTTATCAAAAAGATAATTGATTTATTTTCCCTACTAGAAAAAAATAGAATAGCTTTGGAGTATGATGAGTATGAAAATGATTGATTTTTTTTTAATTTTTTTTTTATGAGAGGTTCTGTACATGACAATTCCGTAGTATGCTTCAGTTGCTTTATTCTCTTTAAACATTATTATTTATTTATTGGTTTTTGTATTTAATATTATGGCCCTCCCTTACTTTATAGCTGGAAAAAATATTGGGCCCAGAGAAAATAACAGTCCATTTAAATGGCCCAGAATTTAAGTTAGGTCAGGTTGCACTTAACATTTGTTGGAGTGAAATTGATGATTTTTATGTATATATAGGCTTGATGATTATCGATAAATAATTAATTATATCTAAAATTATAACAATTTTCTCAAAAAAAATATATATATATATATATAATCATTTGAAATAACTAACCAAGTCAATACAAAAAATATTTAAGTTGGTAAAAAAATCTCAATAATTATGGGAAAATTATAGAAATATTTAAAAAATTAGTAATAAATTTTAAACTAATTGCATACCAAATGTGGAGAATTTTTTTTCCCAAAATGCTAGTAGCCTAATTTCTTTAACCCTAGTTATAGACTTTTATTCTTATAGAGTCAAAACACTATTAAGCTATTAAAGTGAACTCAATTAAGGGGAAAATGAGAAAGAAAATGACAGCTATTAAAGTCTTTCTTTCTAGATATAAACGTTATTGCTTCCCACCTTGTTTGTTTGGTTGTTAATCAATCTATTTTTAACTTTTGGAGGGAAAAAAAGGTGCTTGGTATGTATGATTCCTAACCCATATATAATAATCTCATAGGCCTTTAATTAATTGTACACACTGTAATCAAAGAAGAAAAAAAAAGTAGGAAGAGCTTTAAATTGTATAGCATTTACGTACAAGTGTTGTTATATGTCACCGTAAGGTGTCCAACACCAAATGAGGTGATATTCTATGATTGATTAACGATACCCGATATTAGATTGCACCAATATCAGAATATCACATATTTATCTATTTATCTTGTTGAGCATCAGTAATACCCCTTGGTGATTCTCTTTATGTATAGTTAACAATGTGAAATAGACAGCCAAAAAACAGACACACATAGTAATAATAATACTAGTTTTAGTCGCAATAAAATTAAAAATAATAGTCCACCATAATTCATCATTAATATATATATTTTTTTAATTTGACAAAATTTTCACTTTTACTCAATTGTGACTAAAAAAAATTGTAGTGTTGTTGAAGAGAAAGGTGAGTAAATTAGTTGTGATGTAGTAAAGTGTGATTGGAACAGAAATTACCTTATCTAACACATTAATTGGTGTATTCCTTATAAAACAATCTTGAAATAAATAAAACATAAAATATATTTATTAAATTGTACACGGATTCATTAAATTGGTGCACAGCACAGTCGTACGACAAGTCAATAACTTAGTGGCAAGGAAATCTCAGTTGAAATAGAACCCCTGAGATATTCATAATCATTCTGAATTAAATTATGGTAGGTATCTGGTGGTGGTGGTACTTCTAATAACCCTTCAAGAGGGAAAAATAAAAAGTAAGAATTATTGGGGGGCAAAGAAGAAAAGAAAAATAAAAGAAGAGAGAGAAATCTATATATATATATACATTGTGGTGATGTGACCATATATTGCCCTAAATAAATAAATTCAATTCAATTCAATTATATTCGTTGGATGAATAAAAAGTACTTACCAAAATAATACTAGTCCTATATTCATGACAAGATAATAAGTTTTATAAGCACTTGAACAAAAATACAGACTTTAGATACATACACTTTATAGGGTTGGATTAGAGTGATTTAACTAATTTTACTGCATTTTTTAAATAATAAATTTAGCCAATTAAATGAAGAGATGCAATTTTTATTTCTAAAAAAAAAAAGATAGGATGACAATTTTACCCAACAAAAGTAAAGTTGTCCACTTTAATTTTATCTTATCACTTCATCTATCTCAGCCATTTTTATTGGAGTTGCTCTTAAGGATGCATTGTGTTTATTCTTAAATACTTGATTGATGATAAGATTATTAATTATTTGAAGTTTGAGTGAATTAAATTCAATTAAATGTAAAGTATGCTAATTCTTAATTTAAGTATATATAAAATAAAGATTTTAATATATAAGAGACACATTCTATTTTTTTTGTATAAAAAATGAAAAAATCCAAAACCCATATGATATATATATATAATAATAACAATGTAATTGTAATTGAATATATACATGTATAGTACGAGGAAAACGTGTTACTTCGATTAATTTTTGATTGTGACATGAATTTTCATAACGGTACATGTACAAATAAAGTGCCCTATTTAGGTCCAAAAATAAAGTATCCCAAGCTAACTTGTACTATTCCATTTTTGTTATTTTCGGTATTATACTCCTAAAATTAAAAAAAAAAGTAACTAATAATAATATTGGTTGATGATTTCAAATTTGTTCTGGAGTCAATTCATTCTTTAATGAGATGAGACTTCACATAAATATTTTGGATGAAAGTATATAGGGAATTTCCCTTGAAGGTTCCCTAAATTTGTTGTGTTTGGATATATTTGATTTGATAAAAGTCTTGGGTTAATTTGGTAAGCACACATATATATATATATGGAGGAATTTTTTTTTATTGGGGCTTCACTTTAAGTCCTATTGGTAGGGCTCTCAATGTTTACCACTCGTGAATAGTTTTCGGCGCAATTTTTTTTTTATGACCGTGTATAGCATTCTGCAAATTTTTAGAAAATTCCGAATAGTTTACGGTACCGAAAACTAGGTTCAAATATGTTATTACACTCGTGACTAATTTTTTTTATGCGCGTGGAAAACAACATGTTTGAACCTAGTTTTCGGTACTATAAACTATTCGGAATTTTTTGAAAATTTACAGAATGCTCTAAATAGCTACAATATACACGATCATAAAAAAGTCGCGCCGAAAACTGTTCACGGGTTGAGAAACACGGAAAACCATAACTATAGGAGTGAAGCACAAAATTTTTCATATATATATATATAAGTGGCCATTTATAATTGAAAGACAAAAGTATATATCCATATACATGGAAAGTGAGAAAGAAAGAAAAAAATACTTTTCTTTCTGTCACTGTCAAAACTTCATCAAAACTTTTTTTACCAGTTTTTTTTGGTGTAATTTAATTTCTTCAACGACTTTGCTTATCTTTAAAGATTCCTTAATGTTCTTGCCCCCATTTTAATATTGGAATTTAAATTGAAGGAGTAGTTGTGTCAAAGATAATTGTGGATTAATTTCAGTGAACAAGAATAATATCTTGCCACTCTTAGTAGAATAATCTTTGATATCTAGCAGTATATATTATTGAATAAGTGCTTAAGATTACATTAAATGACTTGTGCTTCCGAATTTATTCTGAGGTGAAATATGAGTACTATATATCTCATCATCTCTAAAGATCAAAAGTTATTGAAATCTAATCACTTGTATAAGTATATTATATAAATATATAATTATATATTACCATTAAAAGATGATGTAAAGGACTACTTGCCAGCCTTAATATGGGTAAAAAGGAGGTGAATTTTGGAGTTGTGTCGATTTCGAATTTACCTTATGATTCCTTTAATGAAATTGTTAATTTTTTAAGTGTTATAAGATATGTAGGTAATATAATAGTACTCTGACTTTATATTTTATTGTGCATTTTGAACAAAAAAAATTATTTTTCAGATTTAAAAACATCTTGAGTAACTAGTGAATTACAATTCTATTATATGCTAACAGGTGTATATATATACATTAATTTTAAGATATATATTTATTTGGTACTTTATGTTTTATCAAAATACATATACTTTATAACTTATTCCTTTAATAATGCTATTTGGTATCTTTTAATTTGAAATCGTACATACTGCTTGATATCTTGGATTCAAATTTATTAATTAATAAAATTTAATTAATAATTTTATTAACTAAATTTGGATCAAGTATACCAAGTATGTATAATTTTAAATTACAATATATCATAGATGAGCACTATAATCTGTATTTCAATAAAACACAGGATACCAACCAAGAATTTATTCATATGTTTTATTTATGTAAAAATAATTAATCAATTCGAGAAGTGTGCAATTATGTCTCTTCTGTATAAGGAGTATGTATATAATTTGTACTATATTATTGTTTGTTTTCTAAATGCTATTATAAAACTAAAGAAGGCACTCAAATAATGTCAAATTATAAAGAATAACCACTATATTACAGACCGGTATTTAGACATGGGACATAGACCTCATCAGTTCCTATATCGTATATATATATATAGCTATAAAAAAAGGGATCATGAGACATAATAAGTTAGAAGTAAAATTACATATATATATATATATATCAATAATAAAATCAAAACGACCAACAAATAATAGTATCCAATAAATTAACATAAGTTAAAAGTGAAACATATCACTAAAATCAAAACCACCACCAATAATAGTATCCAATAAATTAACATAAGTTAGAAGTGAAACATATGAACAATTTATTATTAACATATATGGTTGAAAAGTATAGTTGAAAAAAAATAACGTTGTGTTGAGTAGGGAGGGAGTAAAGAAAGTTTCGAAGGAAAAGAGAAATATATATATATATATATACTATACAAGTAATAATTTGTACAAGTAAGCCTAGAATCGTTTTGTTCCCCCAATGTGTTACAGCTCAGGCCAATCAAGGAAAAATTAGGCACCCTTTTTGGCACAGTACAAAACTTTACTCTGATAGCAACTAATAAAAATGGCTACCAACTACTACTATATACAACTATATATTTATTCACCACAAGCTACCACTAGTTCTAGTCCTAGTAAACTACTACTACTACTACAATTGACTATATCTATATATATATATATATATATGTATAACAATATAATATTATATGATAATGGGAACTGAGTATTGGTTGTCCCAATCAGATATATACATATATAAATATAAATATAAATATATATAAGTATATATTAAGTTAACCTTATTTGTGGGTTTTAGATTCCAAATGCAGGAACCATGTTTCTTACTCGAAGTGGAATGGCCTATACTTTCCTTTTCATTCCTAATTTTTATATTTTTGTGTGCTAATCCAAGCTTGGGATATACGTACAAATTAATTATTATTATTAACTATACATGTATTTTTGTTATTATATTCATCACTGTTGACGAGACACTTTTGTACACTCTAATACCATACCATTGCATCAACACATGTATATATATTTTCGTATTTCATTCAAATTGTGTCATATCATATCATATTATATTTTTAGTTTTTTGTTTCTTTTTCAAAGCATATCATATCACATATAAATATATATGTGTGAACATTTCACTGGTGACATTAATTTTCAAAACGAGTAATTAGGAAGGATGATTATTCTACACTACGTCTTGACAAGACAGCTAAAAATAAAAAGAAGAAAAGTCCACTTAGTAAATTTTACTTACTAAACTAATAAAACTTATTGATTTGAGTAGTTTTTTAATTTTTTTAATTTTAACTTTCACATAATATTTTTATATTTAACATAATATTTTTATATTTAATGATAGTTTGTAAATATTTAAACTTAAATAAAATAAAATAAATAATTAAAAATTTTAGAATAAGATATTTTACAATAATAATTATTTGAAAATAATAAATAATTAAATAAATTAAAATATAATATTTTTGAGATATTTTACAATGATAATTATTTAAAAATAATAAAATCATATGTTTATAACTTAAATAAAATTTAATTAAACTTAAACTCACTTATTAGAATAATATCATATTAAACATATAATATAATCTATTGTCAATTAGCAACAAATTATTTTTTTTAAAAACCTAGCAAGAAACTTAAATTTAAAATCCACCTATAATATTGATATTACACTAAACATATAATATATAATCTATTGTTGTCACTCCAAAATTAAAAAATTAGAACAAACATAAAATTAAACAAAAATAAATAAATTATTTAATTAAAAAATAAAATATTTATTTAAAATTTATATAGTATTAATATAAATTTAATAAAAATAATTAATTTTAGGTTGTTTGTATTTAGTATATATAATCGTTGCATAGTCTTGGAGAAGTGTCATCATATTGATTATTATGTTAATTTAGTTTTTTTTTTTTTTTTTTTTGAGGGATTTGATATAGAATTCCAATATCTATATTACGAGGAATCTCTACAAGTGGAGCAGTCTTTTAAATTATATTTATATATATATATGTTTATATATACAATATTTTAAGGGGTGGTTCTATCATATGTATATATATACGAAAAAAATAATAATTATCCAAATTTCGTACAATTTTTTATTGCCACTAATGAATAGTTATAATTGAGTGACCTCATATATAATATTCTTTATATTAATTTTGTGGAAAAACTAAATATTCAATTCTTGAAAACTAATGCCAAATATATATAAAGAAGGTTGATTTCCAATAATTACTTAATAAATGACCATTTAACACTTTTTGATGACGACTGTTGAATTTTAACGGATGGCGTCGTACGTATTCAAGTCGCATTAATTTATTTTAATTATCAATTTGATGTATAATAATAATCTCAGTCTTTGTTAATATTTGTACGTAGTAAATTATATTTTTAAATATTTCTATATATATATATAAACAACTAAATTAACCATATTTATCAAATGTGTATCATTATCATATAAATTTTAAATAAATAATTAATATTATATATAAAAAAATAACATAAATATATTAAATCAAAACATTATTTATAATTTTAGGAAATTTCTTTGGTAGGGCCTTCAAAAAGAGCTCTATTGTAGGGTTTTTTTGTGTTCTTAACCTTTGAACAGTTTTCAGCGTGATTTTTTTTAATGACCGTGTATATTGTAGTTATTTAGAACATCCTGCAAATTTTCAGAAAATTCTGAATAATTTACAGTGCCGAAAACTAAGTTCAAACATGCTATTTTCCACGCGCATAAAAAAATTAGTCACGCGTGCAATAATCTGTTTTCGGTACTGTAAATTATTCGGAATTTTCTGAAAATTTGCAGGATGTTCCAAATAACTACAATATACATGGTCATAAAAAAATCACGCCGAAAACTATTCACAGGTTGAGAACACAAAAGTGTCCTACAGTAGGGTTCTTTTTTAAGGCCCTACCATAAAATTATCCTATAATTTTATATATAATAAGATAACTTTTTTTTAATGATAAAGGATAATATAAGTATTAAATATTTGATTTTGTATTAAATACTATTATACTAATAATAGTATTTTATAATATTTAAATTTATATTAATATTATCAATAAAAAAAGTAGAATTATATATTATTATAATAATTATATTTTATAATATTTAAATTTATATTAATATTATCAATAAAAAAATTAGAATTATATATTATTATAATAATTATATTTTATAATATTTAAATTTATATTAATATAATTATTATATATGTACTTTTATATTAAATATTAATATAATAATATTTTATAATATTTGAATTTATATCAATATAATTAACTACACATTTTTTATATAGAAGAGCAGATAAAAGAAATACACTCTAAATTTTGTTTTCTAAACAAATTTACAATATTAGTTTGGTTTTATATCATAAAACTTAAATAATTTTATATATTTTAGACTTAATATTATAGCATTATTGGACACCGCCTTAGTATTGATTGGTTTAATTAAAGTATCAAATTTCACACCTAACAATAAATTATACTAATAACAATATCTCATGTCAAAAAAAAATATAACCGCGGTTGCTACCTTTTAACAATAATGCTAATATTAATGTGTACATGTATAATCTTCTAATAATTATCAAATAATTGATCGAATAGTTCTAAAGCCACGGAAACATATTTCATCCATGACCACAAAAACACAAGCAAATTACAAACTAAACTATTATTATTGAAAATGAAAATCTAAAACAAAAGTACACACTTGGGAACATATATATAGATCTGTGTGTGTACTGATGATACTGTATGTATAAATATATATATATATTAATTTGTAAGTATTATGGTTAATATATAAAATGCGTTAATTTGGTGCTAATTGTCCAAAATTATATATTGATGAAAGATCGTGCAGAGAGTGACAATAGAGAGGCAATTGCTTTGAAGGTTCCTCTATATCTATAGTACGTACATTGCAGCTTGCAGAGTCGCAGTAAGCACCTATCAAATATATAAATATATATATATAAAAACATTAATTCCTATCGAAAATAAAATATATACAGAAAAATATACAAATTAACTTATTAACTTTTTTTTTTTTTTGGCTATTGGTCTGATTTTACTATCTTTTTAACTTCTTTTATTATTTCGAAATTACAATAAATATGTTCCCTTTAGAGCAACAAGAAATTATAATGTGCAATTAATTAATACATTCTCTCTCTATATATCTAGCTAAGGAAACTACATAATATTACATTTATATATATTATTTATAATTTGCCAAAAGTTGTCAAAATAAAATAGAAGTACTTCCAATAACTAACATTTATAATTTCCCCTAAACAAAAAAGAAAAAAAAAACTAACATTAATAATTCATTTAAGTCTATTTGGCATTTCAACGGTGTTTATATACCACCGTATTCGTTCATTTAATCAAGTAATTTTTATGTACAATTAATTAATTAGTTAGTTATATAATTAATCTGTATGTGTTACTTCTCAACCATTATTCGTATATGTAATAATTATATATTTAATGACCCTCAATATTAGGTACACTAATATACACACAACAATTCCGGCGGAAAGTTAAATAAGTAATAATAATGCAAAGGGAGTTTATACTAGAATTATTCAATCACTTCATGTTATTATTTCCATATATAATATATACTATAAAATGTCACTTTAATTTATTATAAATCAATCTAAAAATTACTAACAAAAAACATGGAAGATGTCTATTCACATTACATCAATTTATGAGAGCATAAATATATAGTTATATTAGGCACCAATAATAAGAAGCAGCATTATAACTCTAGAAATGAAAATATATATATTTATTGTGATATTGTAGCTACATTCGACACCAACATATATATAGTTGAGCATAATTAATTTTATGTTCAATCACATCCTATATATCCTATCAATAAAAATAAAAATAAAAATACTTCTTCTTTGTATGGTGCCAGTAATTTTGAGAATAAAAGATTTGGGTGCTTCTTAGGTGCACCCCCTCAGGGTGTTTGGGTATCTAGATGGTTATAATTTTTTTTATATATATTATATTGTATATTGTAATTATTTAGGAGATTCTGAAAAAAAAAAATTTGAAATAATTTAAGTTGTAAAAATTCAGACTCAAATAGTCTGTTTCACATACGTAAAAAAAACATGAATTGTTTAAAGTATGTTTTCAGTAATAAAAATTATTTAGATTTTTCAAAAAAATTACAGACATACTATTTAACTCACTACAAAAAATGTTGTTTTTACTGAGTTCTCGGTAGAAACATTTCAGTACCGCGCCAAGACTACACGGTATTTTTTCATTTTAGTTGGTATACTGAGACCCTTTACCGAGAACATGTTCTCTGTAGAAGTCGTCGACATAATTAAAAAGACTGAAACCTTTCTTCTTCCTCTAGATGTGAAAAAAACTGCTTCTCTCTCTAGCAAAACCTTATTTCCTCTGACTTCTCTCTAAAAAAAAACCTACTCTCCCACTATAAAAACTCATTTATCCCCAATTTCGGCCCTCCCATGGTTAGATTTTGAGTTTCATTTCAAGATTTGAAGGTATGTTTGTGTTTTTCTTTGATTTTTTTCTTTTTTGTTATTGTGTTATTTTGAATTCGAGATTTATGTGTATTTTTTTTGTTTTTATGAAGTATTTTTGGTTGATTTGGTGTCTACAAACACATTCCAAGATTGACCTGCTCCTATTGGTAAGATTTCCATTTTTTTTTCACCATTTTTGTTATTGTGTTATTGATATATATATATAAATATATTTTTTATTTAAATAATTAAATTAAAAATCATATTTGACTTTAATTAATATGTATGAAAATGTGTTGTATAATTATAAATGAAAATATAATATTTGAGTGTTAATTTTTTAGTTTGGGATAATTAATATTGAGTGTTAATTTTTTAGTTTCGGATAATTAATTTGAGGGTTACATTATTATAGAGATTGGGTTAATAAAGTTAGATTAATAGATTGAGTTGATAAAGTTATATTATTAGATTGATTTTTTTTTATTTTGTTAAAATTGGTATTTGTTGTTGTTGTTATTTTTTTTAATCTTAGTGTTGGTGAGTAGTGATACTTTGTTTTTATTTTTGGTGTTGTTGTTATTTAGTGAAATTACAATATTTTGCATAATTAATTAAATTAAGACTAATAGTTGTATGTGTACTATTCTGTGTATGTTCTCGGTCTGGATATTTTTTATATGTTATTTGTAGGATTTTAAATTTTGGGATAGATGAAAATATAGTTGTTATGCTGTCGAATTTTTTATAGAATTGTAAAATTTAGAGATATTGTGAATATTAGTAGAAGTACTCAATAAAATTTCTAATTTAATAAATAGTGAATTAATAGGTAAAATAATATAATTTTTAATTATGATTAAATTAAATTAACAATAACATCATGCAACCAAATTTTAATAAAAATAAACATTAATCTTGAATATTAATTAAATAATTTAAGTAATAAATCCTAAATTAATTCGATAGCTTTTAACCTAATCTAATAAATTTTGTGTAAATTAAAATAAGTAAAATATGTAATTTAATAAATAGTGAATTAATATGTAAAATAACAGTTATTTTACCGGGGTGATGGTGGAGGATGTGATCCTCCACGTGGACCCACTACAAAAAATCTTAATTTTAGTCACAATAAAATTTGTGACTACAAGTAAAAATTTTGTGACTAAAGAAAATTCATCTTACTTATGTCATCACTAAAAAGTCCATGGCTAAAAGTATTAGTCACAAAAATCACAATTTGTTGTCACTAAATGTATTTTTAGTCACAACAAAGTTTATCACTAAAAATAATAGGTTGTGACAAAAACTACATTAGTGACAACTTGTAATTAAGTATGACTTTTTAGTCACAAATAATTTTTTGTTGTGACTAAAAGTGACATTTAGTTACACAAAACATATGTTGTGACTAAAAAGTTGTCACTAAAAGATATATTTATTTGTAGTGACCGTCAGATATCCTAGCTGATTGTGAACGAGGTAATACATTACACATTGACATACTCCTTAAATTTTAATAGTTAATACATATTAATTTTCAAATACTAAATTTGCATACAATAGCGCCTTCAAACAAGTGTGGACGCCACAAAGTATTGAACACACGAGAAAAAAAAGGAGGAGTTGGGGCATCCTCTCCTTCTCGAGTGGGACGTGTGAGGGAGAACATATAAAGAGATAGGAGATTACAGCTCAAATTTCTCAAGAGAGCTGGGATTACTTGTTTGATAGTACACAAATCCATACTATCCTCAATGGTCAAAAGTACCAAATGCCTCGAAATAAAGAATACTTGCACATCTGGAGGTAAGTAATTTCTATATTTATGTTAATTGTATTTAATTATATATCATATTTACTAATAAATGTTTGTAATTTATGATGATTTGTTTGATATCGAGTGTAACGCCCTGGTTACCCCAGAATCGTTACGGTGAACCGGAAATTTGACCCGCTACCCGAGTCATTTGGTTAAAAACATGTTCTAAGTGTTATTAACAGGCTAAGGTGAAAAACCAACAAAAGGAAATGATATGTTTTATTTAATACATAAAATTGTTCATGGGCCCACAAGAACATCTACAAGTTATTTACAACTCAAAAAAGTCATTACTGTTTCAAAATTACAAACTCCGCCGACCTAAGCGGCAAAAATAGGGTAAACCCCCTAGTTCCTCTGAGAACTCCTTGGCTGTGGTGGTCAAGCGACCGCATATGTACACAACACCACCTAAGCTCTCCACTCAAGGCTGGGTGAGCTTTTCTTTCCCTTTACCTGCACCACATAGCACCCATGAGCCAAAGCCCAGCAAGAAAACACAGTATTGTATATAAACGTTATCAAGGATTATTATTATAATCACACATAGCTTATAGCTCTTAAACAGACAAGTGAGTATCACTTGAGGTTCTAGAAAACCATACTGAGTGACTGACAAGCAAGTCACTAATTTAAACAAAAAAGTGGCTGCTGGGTAAGCCACTAGCCATAAACAGATGAGAGACTGATAGGTAAGTCTCTAACTTAACAGATGGGTGACTGATGGGTAAGTCACACAAGCACTTATAATATTCATCGAACTTGAGGTCAGTCCGACATTGATGCTCTTTGAGTCATCCAATGCAGATGTCAATTAGATCTAATCTTTACTGGCTTCCGTTGAACACGCTAAAGCCGTCCTGACTAATGAGTCAGCTCTATGTGACCAGTGCCCAGTACCACTGCTGAACCTGACTAATGAGTCACAGCTTCACAGTTGATACCGACACCTTTGCAATTCTGACCAATGAGTCAGTGCCATACACAAGTGAGCAAGATTTGCTAAGCATTCAATAATCAATCCATGTCCACATTACACAATCAACATGTCTCAAGAATAACCATGCATGTCACATATGGGGTGCAGTTCTCTTACCTCTGGTTCGAGCGAGAAATAATAATAAGAACGACTCTTGAGAACGATCGACTTTTGATTCCTTAGCGGTTACCTAATCACAACCAATTATAACCTCCATTAATGAAAATCGACATGGATAGGGTCTTAACCTAAGTACCACTCTCGGGACCTCGAAACATGCCCACGTGGTGAGTAGATTCGACCCCGGGCCTTAAGGATTGAAACCCCAAGTCAAAAACCCTTAAAAACACTCAAAACGGGACTTTGAAGGAACAGAGTAGCGCTACAACGCTGACCCCTAGCGCCCCAACGCTAATCTCAGAACCCCCAACACGCCCAAAAGACCCTTGTGTAGCGCTGTAGCGCCCTAGGGTGGGCGCTATAGTGCTACCTCCAGACCTGATGTAACGCCCTGGTTACCTCAGAACAGTTACGGTGAACAGTGAACCGGAAATTTGACTCGCTACCCGAGTCCTTTGGTTAAAAACGTGATCTAGGTACCATTAATAGGTTAAGGTGAAAAACCAATAAAAAGGAAAGGGTACATTTCATTAAGTAAATAAACTGCTCATGAGCCTTTTAAAATGTTTACAAGTAGTTTGTATTACAAAAGAGTTGCTACAGTTCCAAATATACTGTAATGCCCCGAATTTCCTAATAAGGTTTAGGACCTTGATTAGGAGGTCGGGATGGCCATAATTGATTTATTATGATATCTAATGCTTATATGCATGTTATATGAATTATATTATTATATGATGGTGAATGCATGCATATGGGCTTATATTTTAAATGTAATGGCATTTTGGTAATTTGGCCACTGTTGGCGTAATTGTATATTTTGGGTGCATGGTTGAGATTAAATATAATTTTACCACATTGTATGTGGATTGGTTTGAGCTTTTCGACATGAGACGATCATGAGATGTAAGTGTTCGGTTTAGTCATAACAGGCTTAAGTTCGGGGCTCGGGGTGAATCTCGGGGTGATATTAATGATTAGAGCATTACCGGGAATTAAAGGGTAATGGGATATGATTTATTGGTATTTGAGAATATGGAGATTAATGGGAAATTGGGAAGCATTAATTATAATTAACGGTATTGGTTTGAAATGACGATCTTACCCTTGGAGGTGTTTAGAAGCTTTAAGTGACCTAGGGGCACTTAGGTCTTTTGGCATGGGATAAGTATCAATTAGAAGGCTGTGGAAAAACAGAACCAAAACAGAGCCAATCTTTATCCTTCTCCCTTCCTTCCCGTACAAGTCTTTCCTTCATCCTTCTCTTTGAATTTTGAGAGCCACCTTGAGGAGTTAGGCATGGAGGTCAAAGGGAACAAGCTAGGAATTAAGGTTTGGGCTTAGGAACTTGTCACAGCCATTAAAGGAGGTTCAAGCTTGGGTTTAAGGTGAGCTTTATCCACTAACTTTCTGGTTATACCCTGTTTTAGTGTTAGATTTCAGCTTGTGTGTTTATGGTGGCTTGTTTGGATTTGAGGAAGTTTTTATTGGGGTTTGCTTTGGGTATTACTAAGGTTGTGGTATGGAACAAGTTTATGGATTGTATTGGAGGTTTGAGTGGTGTTTAAACTGGGTTTGATGGATTGGTTCTAAGAGAAATCGTAGGGGAAGAAAAACAGGGGTTTTTGCTGAACTGGGGGTTGCGCCGCGGCATGGCCAGGGAGAGCCGCGGCCCTTGGTGTGAACTGGGTTTTGGGCGCCTCTGTCTGGGGGGCGGGCCGCGGCATGGCCAAGGAGGTCCGCGGCCCTTAAGGTCATTTTTGCCATAATGGGGTTTTTAGCTTGGGGATTCAAGCTTTAGGCCTCGGGGTTGAACCTACTACCCGGTTGAGTAGTATTTGAGGTCCCGGAGGTTAGGTTTTGGTTTGGGGACATTTTATTATTCGTTTTATTAATGGTATCCCATATGTTTGGTTATGACTAGGTGACCGCTAAAGGATTAAAAGCTGATCGTTCTCAAAGGTCGTTTCTTTTATTAATTCTCGCTCGAACCCGAGGTAAGAAAAATTGCACCCCGTATGTGACATGCATGGCTATGATTGATGCATGTTGGATGTTTAAATGTAAACATTGATAGCATAATGAATGCTTGGCGATCTTGCCCATTTGCATATGATTATTAATGAAGCATGCTGGGTGATTAAGTGTAACGCCCTGGCTACCCCAGAACAGTTACGGAGAACGGTGAACCGGAAATTTGACCCGCTACCCGAGTCCTTTGGTTAAAAACGTAATCTAAGTGTTATTATCAGGTTAAGGTGTAAAACCAGTAAAAAGGAAATGGTACTTTTCATTAAGTAAATAAACTGCTCATGAGCCTTTTAAAATGTTTACAAGTAGTTCAAGTTACAAAAGAGTTGCTACAGTTTCAAATATACAAACTCCGCCGGCCTAAGCGGCAAAAATAGGGTAAACCCCTAGTCCCTCTGAGAACTCCTTGACCGTGGCGGTCAAGCGGCCCTGTATGTACATTACATCGCCCAAGCTCTCCTCTCAAGGCTGGCCAAGCTTTTCCTTTCCTTTACCTGCACCACATAGCACCCATGAGCCGAGGCCCAGCAAGAAAACACAATATAGCATAATATAATATCAACAATAATCATAGTTATTCCCTCAGGACTATCAGTCCAACAAGTAGGTGACAATAGCCAAAAGTCACAATAATGAGCATCGCTCCCTCTAGCCATGTGACAATAGGGTCACCAGGGCTTAACTAATGGGTGATTTCTTTCATAAGCTTGATCAGGACAGGTGCATGGTGATTGGTCACCAACATAACCTTCCTCACGACTCTAGAGTCGAAACTATGGACAACGTCCCTTAGCCTTGTGACAGACAGTCACCGAGGTCATATACCTTGGCTATAATCATCTGGTCGTAGACCAGGCAAGCGCTTATAAGTTTCTCGACCTTAGGGTTGGTCTGGCATTAATGCTATAGAGCCATTTAATGCATAATTCTCGACTTTAGAGTCGGTCCCTGACTAGTCAGTGTCTTAAGCAGATAATCAGCGTTCAATAGCATTTAATATGCAATCAATGTCCACATATATCAACCAACATGCCTCAAGTATCAAACCACGCATGTCATATACCTATACAGGGTGCAACTGTATTCATACACTGTTTTCTTACCTCTGGTTCGAGTGAGTATTATAATATGAACGACCCCTAAGAACGATCAACCTTTAAATTCCTCGACGGTCACCTGGTCATAACCAAAATATAGGATTCATTAATAAAAATGATAACCAAGGGTTCCCAAACCAAATCCCAGCCCCCCGAGACATCAAATACTACCCAACCGGGTACTAGGTCCAACCCCGAGGCCTATGGTTTGAATCCCCAAGCTAAAAACCTTATTTTAGCAAAATTGGCTCTAAGGGCCGCGACCCTCCCTGCTTTTGCGCCGCGGCGCGCCTCCAGACAGAGAGGCTCCCTGCCTGCCAAACACCAAGGGCCGCGGCGCACCCCTGCTGCGCCGCGGCGCCCAGCCCAGATCAGCAAGTCGGCCACACACGAACCAGAATTTAACCCTGCGTTTTTCCCTTCAAACCAGTCCCTTGAATCATCTTAAAACCTTCTCCAAACATGTAATTGAACCCCCAAACCTTACCTATAACACCTCCTCACCAAAACCCAATCATCTAACACCAAGAACTCCCTTTAATCCTTACTTCCCACATCAAAAACCATGAACTAAAATACCAAAACGAAAAACAGAGCATGTCTTAAGTTTAATGACCAAAACTTACCTCAAGACCTGTTTTGAACTCCCACACAAGCAGAACCAAGTGCTCCAACCTTGCCTTTCAATTTCCTTAGCTTGATATCCCACCTTGAACACAAAACACCAAGGAAAGCTATGGAGAAAGTGGTGTACGGGAAGAGAAAGAAGGCAAACCCCTGTTTTTACACTGTTTTATTCCACAGCCTTCAGCCACTATACCTTATATATATCCTCCCCTAAAAAGACCAAAATGCCCTTGTGACATCTAAAGCCTTTCAAACTACTCTAGGGGTAAAATTGGTACTTCTAGCTTAACCCGTTAATTATAATTAACGCTTCCCAATTCCCGCTAATCTCAATATCCTCAAACACCAATATTTCATAACCCGTTACCCTAAAATCCCCGGTAACGCTATAACCTTTAATATCACCCCGAGACTCACCCCGAGCCCCGAGCTCAAACCTGTTATGACCAAACCGATAATCACGTTTAACGATCGTCTCATGTCGGAATACTCGAACCAATTCACATTATAATGTGGTCTCACAATATATCATTGTCACACATACAAATATACAATTATACGCTCAACGGGCCAAATTACCATAATACCCCTGTAACAAATGTGGACTCACAAGCATGCATTTAACATCATATAATAATATAATTCTCATAAACATGCATAAACACATTTAATGGCATAATTAAACAGTTATGGCCCTCCCGGCCTACTAATCCAGCCATTAACCATAATAGGGAATCCGGGGCATTACAACTATCCCCTCCTTACAGAAATTTCGTCCTCGAAATTTACCTGAACAGCTCGGGAAACTGACTCCGCATATCAGACTCCAGCTCCCAGGTCGCCTCCTCGACCTTGCTGTTCCTCCACAATACCTTAACCAAAGGTATTGTCTTGTTCCTGAGGACTTTATCCTTCTGATCAAGTATCTGAACAGGCTGCTCCTCAAAGGAGAGATCTGGTTCAAGCTCCAGATCCTCATAACTCAAAACATGACTCTCATCAGATACATACCTCCGAAGAGCGGACACATGGAATACATTATGCACGGCCGACAACGCCGGAGGCAAAGCTAGCCTGTAAGCCACTTGACCAATCCTCTCCAGGATCTCAAATGGACCTACAAACCTAGGACTCAGCTTGCCCTTCTTCCCAAACCTTCTCACCCCTTTCCATGGCGAGACTCTGAGGAAGACATAGTCTCCTACCTGGAACTCCACGTTCCTGCGTTTGGGATCTGCATAGATCTTCTGCCTACTCTGAGAAGTAAGCATCCGAGCTCTAATCTTATCAATAGCTTCACTGGTCCTCTGAACTGCCTCAGGACCTAAGTATCTCCTTTCACCTATCTCATCCCAATGAATGGGAGATCTACACTTCCTACCATACAGCATCTCATAAGGTGCAACACCAATGGTAGACTGGTAACTGTTATTATAGGAGAACTCTATCAAAGGCAGATACTTACTCCACGAACCACCAAAGTCCAGCACACATGCCCTCAACATGTCTTCTAATATCTGGATCGTCCTCTCAGATTGCCCATCTGTCTGAGGATGATAAGCTGTACTGAACTTCAGTCGTGTACCCATGGCTGTCTGTAAACTCTTCCAAAACTTGGAAGTGAATGTAGGGTCCCGATCAGACACGATCGACCTAGGAGCTCCATGGAGGCGCACGATCTCTCTCACATAGAGATCTGCATACTGGTCAACGGTATAGGTAGTCCTCACCGGTAGAAAGTGAGCTGACTTGGTATAACGATCCACTATCACCCAAATGGAATCATGCTGACCAACTGTCCTGGGCAAGCCCACCACAAAGTCCATTGTGATGTCTTCCCACTTCCACTCTGGGATATCCAGAGGCTGCAATAACCCTGCCGGCCTCTGATGCTCAGCCTTGACCTGCTGACATGTCAAGCACTTAGCCACATACTCTACTACATCTCTCTTCATCCCTGGCCACCAGTACAATGATCTTACATCCTGGTACATCTTCGTGGTGCCCGGATGCAAAGAGTAAGGTGTAGTATGAGATTCATCCAGAATCTCCCGCCTCAATGCAGTGTCTAACGGAACACATATCCGTCCCTTGTATCTCAATAACCCCAAATCAGACACTGTATAATCCCTGGATGCTCCAGCCAAAACATCCTCTCTAATCTTGATCAGCTGTGGATCACTCAACTGACCCTCTTTAATCCTCTCTAACAGCGTAGACTGTAGCGTAACATTGGCCAACTGGCCTACCAGCAACTCTATACCAGCTCTGGTCATATCATCAGCTAATTCCCTGGCTATCAGTCTAATACCATGAATCTGTCCCGGACCCTTCCGGCTTAAAGCATCAGCTACCACGTTGGCTTTCCCTGGGTGATACAGAATCTCACAATCATAATCTTTCACTAGTTCCAGCCAACGCCTTTGCCTCATGTTCAAGTCTTTCTGAGTAAAGAAATACTTCAGGCTCTTGTGGTCTGTATAAATCTCACACTTCTCTCCATAGAGATAGTGCCTCCAAATCTTTCAAGCGAAAACCACCGCTGCCAACTCTAAGTCATGGGTAGGATACCTCTTCTCGTACTCCTTCAACTGACGAGAAGCATAAGCTATAACTCTCTCTGATTGCATCAAAACACAGCCCAAACCCTGATGAGAAGCATCACAATATATCACAAACTTCTCCTGGTCTGTAGGAAGACTCAGAACTGGAGCTGTAATCAATATTTGTTTCAACTCTTGGAAGCTGTTCTCACATTTGTCTGACCACACAAACTTCTGACCCTTGCGTGTCAGCTCAGTCAACGAAGTAGTAATCTTTGAGAACCCCTCCACAAACCGTCTGTAATACCCTGCCAATCCAAGGAAACTCCTAATCTCAGAAGCATTCTTTGGCCTTGGCCAATCTCTAACTGCTTCAATCTTTGATGGATCCACTGTAATCCCCTCCTTACTGACAATGTGCCCAAGGAAGGACACCTGAGACAACCAGAATTCACATTTCTTGAACTTTGCAAACAATCTATGTTCCCTCAACCTCTGTAGAACCAGCCTCAGATGATGCTCATGCTCTAACTCAGTCTGAGAATACACCAGAATATCATCGATAAAGACGATCACAAACTGGTCTAAATAATCCTTGAACACTCTATTCGTCATATCCATGAAAGCGGCAGGGGCATTAGTCAACCCAAATGACATAACTAGAAACTCATAATGCCCATACCTAGTGCGAAAAGCTGTCTTCGGTATGTCTCCCTCCTTGACCCTCAACTGATGATAACCAGAACGAAGGTCGATCTTAGAGAATACCGTCTTACCCTGCAATTGATCAAACAGATCATCTATCCTTGGCAAAGGATACCGGTTCTCAATTGTCAACTTATTAAGTTCTCTGTAATCTATACACATCCTCAAAGAACCATCTTTCTTCTTCACAAACAGAACTGGCGCACCCCAAGGTGAAAAGCTAGGTCTGATAAAACCCAAATCCAACAGCTCTTGCAGCTGTACCTTTAATTCTTTCAACTCAGCTGGGGCCATTCTGTATGGTGCTCTAGACACTGGCTCCGTCCTTGGGGCCATTCTGTATGAAGCTGTGACTGAATAGTCAAGTTCGGCAGTGATACTGGACACTGCTCACCCAGAATTGGCAAAGGTGTTAGTACCAGCTGTGAAGCTGTGACTGATTAGTCAAGTTCGGCAGTGATACTGGACACTGGTCACATAGCGCTGACTGATTAGTCAGAATGGTTTTAGCGTGGTTCACGCAAGCCAACGGAGATTAGATCTAATCGATTACTAGCATTGAATGACTCAAGGAGCATTAATGCCTGACCGACCCTGAGGGTCGATGAACAAACAGAGTTTGAAGGCTAGTGGCTTACCTATCAGCCACTCTCTTGCTAGAAAACAGAGCTTGGAGGCTAGTGGCTTACTTAACAGCCACTCTCCCGCTGAAAAGAGAGCTTGGAGGCTAGTGGCTTACTTAACAGCCACTCTCCCTCTTGAATTATGTGATGTTTACTCATTGGTTTGGAAGCTTTATGCTCCGTTTGATTATAACGATAATCATTTAATAATGCTTATGTATAGTGTTATGTTTTCTTGCTGGGCTTCGGCTCACGGGTGCTATGTGGTGCAGGTAAAGGCAAGAGGAAGCTGGACCATCCTTGAGTTGGAGAGCTTAGGTGATGACGTGTACATATGCAGCTGCTCGACCGCCACGGCCGAGGTTTAAAGTGGAACTAGGGTTGAACCCTGTTTTGCCGCTTAGAACGGCCTGTTGTAAATATTTTCTGTAATAAACTCTGAAATTTATATTTTCGGGATCCCAATGTATATATTAAACGTTCTAGTGAAACGTTACATCTTAACCTAGATGTTTAATCCCTAAACCGCTAATCATACTTAGATCACGATTTTGGCCAAATGACTCGATTAGCGAGTTTAGCACTGTTTACAAGGCACACCGTAACGGTCCCAGGAGTTGGGGCGTTACATATACAATCCCCGCCGGCCTAAGCGGCAAAAATAGGGTAAACCCCTAGTCCCTCTGAGAACTCCTTGACCGTGGCAGTCAAGCGGCCCTGTATGTACATCACATCGCCCAAGCTCTCCACTTAAGGCTGGCCAAGCTTTTCCTTTCCTTTACCTGCACCACATAGCACCCATGAGCCAAGGCCCAGCAAGAAAACACAATAAAGCATGATATAATATCAACAACGATCATAATAACCATTCAGGAATATGAGTCCAACAAATAGGTGACAATAGCCAAAAGTCACAGTAATGAGCATCGCTCCCTCTAGCCATGTAACGATAGGGTCACCAGGGCTTAACTGATAGGTGATTTCCTTCATAAGCTTGTTCAGGACAGGTGCATGGTGACTGGTCACCAACATAACCTTCCTCACGACTCTAGAGTCAAAATTATGGACAACGTCCCTTAGCCACGTGACAAACGGTCACCGGGGTCATATACCCTGGCTATAGTCATCTGGTCGTAGACCAGACAAGCGCTTATAAGTTCTTCGACCTTAGGGTCGGTCCCGCATTAATGCCATAGAGCCATTCAATTCGTGATCATCGACTTTAGAGTCGGTCCCTGACTAGTCAGTGTCTCAAACCGGTAATCAGCGTTCACTAGCATTTAACATGCAATCCATGTCCACATAAGTCAACCAACATGCCTCAATATCAAACCATGCATGTCATATACCTATACAGGGTGCAACTGTAATCATACACCCTTTTCTTACCTCTGGTTCGAGTGAGTATTATAATATGAACGACCCCTGAGAACGATCAACCTTTAAAATCCTTGACGGTCACCTGGTCATAACCAAATTATAGAATTTATCAATAAAAATGATAACTGAGGGTTCCCAAACCAAAATCTAGCCTCCGGGACATCAAACATAACTCAACTAGGTACTAGGTTCAACCCCGAGGCCTAAGGTTTGAATCCCCAAGCTAAAAACATACTTTTGGCTAAATCTGCCCTGATGGGCCGCGGCTCACCCTCCTGACAGGGCCATTTTCACATTTTGAGCCATCATAGGCCGCGGCACGCCATAGACAGGCCGCGGCTCATTACGCAAAACAGCCAAGAACCAGCACGCACCAGCCAACTTTCCCCTGCGTTTTCCCTTGGAACTAACCCTTTAAACCAATTCCAAACCTCCTCCAAACACCTAATTAAACCCCTAAATAACACCCATAGCTCACCCTCATCAAACCCCAATCAAAACAACACAAAAACCCCCTTTGATTTCTCACTTCCCACATCAAAACCATGAATTGAAAACTAAAACGAAAAACAGAGCATGTATAAAACCAGTGGCTAAAACTCACATTGGAACCGGTTTTGAACCTCCCTTACAAGCTAAACCAAGTCTCCAATCCAGCCCTTAAGTTTCCCTAACTTGAATCTCCACCAAGAACTCAAAACCCTCAAAGGAAAAGTGAGGAAGATGATGTACGGGAATGGAGGAAGCACACCCCTGTTTTTATTCTGTTTATTCCACCACCTTCTACAGCCACTTAAGTCTCATATATCCACCCCTAAAATGACCAAAATACCCTTGTGTCATCTAAAGCCTTTCAAGCTACTCTAGGGGTAAAATTGTTACTTTTAGCTTAACCCGTTAATCATAACTAACGCTTCCCAATTCCCGCTAATCTCAATATCCTCAAACACCAATAATTCATATCCCGTTACCCTAAAATCCCCGGTAACGCTATAGTCATTAATAACACCCCGAGACTCACCCCGAGCCCCGAGCTTAAACCTATTATGACCAAACCGATAAATCCCGTTCAACGATCGTCTCATGTCGAAATATTCGAACCAATCCACATTATAATGTGGTCTCACAATATATCGTTAACATGCAAACAAATATTCAATTATACCCCCCCCCCCCCCCCAACAGGCTAAATTACCAAAACACCCCTGTGAATAAATGTGGACTCACATGCATGCATTTAACATCATATTATAATATAATTATCATAAACATGCATAAACACACTTAATGGCATAATTAAACAGTTATAGCCCTCCCGACCTACTAATCCAGCCATTAACCATAATAGGGAATCCGGGGCATTACACCTGATGCCCCTTGAAACCTCCTTCTCCATCTCCTTCGATCCCAACCTATTTCCAATGCTTCCAAATCCCATATTTGATGCCAAATGAACCCAAAAACCATCCTAACATACCCCAAACATCACAACCATAAGATTCCTAGCCAAAACTCCCAACAAAACCAAGATCTCAACCTAGAAATCACAACTGTAAAACAGGGCAAACCAGGGATTCCAATGGTTAGAAACTTACCCAAATCTCAGCTTATGATGCTCTTCAATGGAGGAACACACTCCCAAACTCCCAAGGCTTACTTCCCAAGCTTGAATCCTCAAGAATGGTTCAAAAATCTCAAAGGAAACTGAAGGAGAAATAGATACAGGAAGGCTCTTGAACTTACTCTGTTTTTCTCTCTTCTTCCACAGCCAAAATGGTTATATCTATCCTATGGGTGAAATGACCATTTTACCCCTAGGTCAATTAATAGTTTCTAAAGGCTCCCAAGGGCAAAAATGGTATTTTCCACCTATCTCGTTAATCATAATTAACCCTCTCCAATTCCCGCTATTCTCGATAATCTCACACACCAATAATTCATATCCCGTTACCCTTTAGCTTCCGGTAACGCTCTAATCATTAAAATCACCCCGAGACTCATCCTGAGCCCCGAACTTAAACCTGTTGTGACTAGACAGCTAATCAATATTCCAAGATCCTTTCATGCCGAATAGCTCGAACCAACCCACATTATAATGTGGTCTCAACATATGTCACCGACATGCATACAAATATACAATTATACCCTCAACGGGCCAAATTATCATCACACTTCTATGATTATAATGTGGACCCACATGCATGAATTTAACATCATATTATAATATAATTCACATATACATGCATAATATCATTTAATGGCATAATTAAACAGGTATGGCCATCTCGGCCTACTATTCCCGCCATTAAACCACATCGGAGAATTCGGGGCATTACATCGGGTGTACCAGAAATGGACAAGGGCGCATGCCTAGGATCTTGAGAGGCACTGATACATCATGTGCCAAAAAGTATTCTGATTGGAAGTAAGATATTAAGGAACATTTAACGATTAATAGGCCAGAAAATCGTTATGGTGGTTGCACGGATATGCAGTACCAAAAGGCCATTGAATTTTCCGACGCCTAGAAATTATGGTATTAATTTCTTGTTGAGCTTAACTCTCTTAATTAAATATATTGCTAATAGAAATTTTTTACAGAAACGTTCTGGGGTCAATAAGGAAAATAGGAAGAAACTAAAAGAGCTCAGCTGAGCTACGGAGGTTCCCAGTCAATCCAACGATGCGCTATAAAAAAGTTAGTTAATTAATTTTTTTAAGTTTGTTTTTCTTATTTACGTTTAATTATTTCATTTTTTAAAAAATATGTATGTAACAGCGCAATTTAGAGACTAAGAAACTTGAGCTGATCCCGAATAGCTGGGTGGATACTCACCATAAACCAAGCACAGGATGGGTGACGAAAACAACAAAAAAAACCTGGGTACGTTAAGTTTTTTTAAACATTTTTCAAAATTTTAATTGATAGTTTACAATACATAATTATATTATATATTTTATCATAGGATGAATTGCGTGCATATCGCGACACACAACATACACAGACAACTGATACTGAGAGTTCCACACCAGTTTCGCGTGCGCCTTGTTTATCGGAAAACGACTTGTCTTTGGTACAAAATGTCCTTGGAAAACGACGTGGCCACCAGAAAGGATATGGGCGTATCCTTAACATAAGGGATCGAACTCCAATTACTATTGATCCTCCACAAACTAGAGATGAAGAGATGACTGAGATGAGAGAGCGTGTTCGACAATTAGAGGAGCACATCGAGACTCATTGTATCACTCCAGGATCTCAATGTGCCCCACCACCACCTGATGATCTCGATGTTCGAGCACCGAGTCAGTAGGACTTATGTATGAGTTTATTACTATGGACTACTCCATTTTCATGTTTAGGACAACTCTTTATTTTGATTGAAGAAACATACTCTTATGTTTTTATTTATATGTTTAATATAAGTGTTTTAATTTTAATCTATAGTTTTATATTTAATTCAAATTAAATTAATAAATATATATATATATAAATGAATAAACATTACACATATTAAAAAAAATCTCAGTTCAGTCTTTACCGAGGACATTGTCCTCGGTATATCCCATCCAGATGACAAAATTGGATAGAGTTCACCGACGTTATTGTCAACTGTATACCGAGAACAATTATCCTCGGTACAACCTATACCGAGAATATATTTAATGTCTTCGGTAGAAGTTTTTCCTATCGACGAGGATATACCGAGAACCTTATACCGATAACTTGTTATCGGTAGAAGTTGTACCGAGAACATTCGGGCTTCTACCGATGACTTTTGTTCTCGATATAAGCGATGTTTTTTGTAGTCACTATAATATATACTGTCATATAAAAAGTTAGAATTATAATTATTCAAAATATAAAGGGTACACCAATACACCAAAAAATTGGGTGCACTTAGCATTTGCCTAAAAGATTTAAGTTAATATTAGATAATACCACAATAATATTTCTTTAAAAAAATAATACCACAATAATAAAATTAGTGAGGTAGCTAATAGCTATATTAGCTTAATTGGAATACATACATTATATTTATATATATAGGCCTTCAACAAAATAAAATATACCGCAATATCCGATCTATATCTTATATATTAGTTCTAAAATTTAGTATTATTATTAATCTATACATATAGGTTTTTAGGTGACTGTTCTTAGATGGTTGAAAAAAACTAAAAATTCCCTAAAAAAATAAAAACTAAAGATAATTGGCACAGCTCATCACTACTTTTTGCTAATAAGTGTTTTTTGTGTGCTCCTTATTAGATATTTCAGCATGCAATATATACATAAACACATGTATCATGATTTAAATTTGAGATATATATATTAGCTGTACAAAAACTTAGATAGTTTCGCTTTTCAATATTCATTAAAAAAATTTAATAGGAAATTTTAAGCAATATTATTTCAATATCAATTATAAATTACATTCCTTTTATTGTGATTAAATATCATGTTTTCTACCTTGTATAATTGTAAGATAAATAGATCCTACAATAAAATTTTGAAATTATTATATCCACATGTTCTTTTATTTTTACACAAGACTTACAAGATTACATATTGGTTTCATTCACTGAAAAAGAAAAGGATGGTATAAAAAAAAAATGAGAGTGCGATATAAATATCTAAGGATATTAATAACAATCAATGTTCATTTCAAAGTTTGACCAAAATAGTGTTTTGATGTTTCAAAAATTAATAAATAGAGGAAGTAATACTGTTTACATTAACTAATTCTAAAGATATAATCACACACAAAATATAATATAGGAAATTTCTTTGGTCCTTCAAAAAGAGCCCTATCGAAAGGCTATTTTGTGTTCTCAATTTTTGAACAGTTTTCGACGTAATTTTTTTTTTATGATTGTGTATATTGTAGTTATTTAGAGCATTTTGCAAATTTTTAGAATTCTGAATAATTTACAATGCCGAAAACTAAGTTCAAACATGCTATTTTCCACTCGCATAAAAAAATTAGTCATGTGTGCAATAATCTGTTTTCGGCACTGTAAATTATTTGGAATTTTCTAAAAATTTGCAGAATGCTCTAAATAACTACAATATACACAATCATAAAAAAAAATCGCGCTGAAAACTATTTACGGGTTGAGAACACCAAAAAACCTTACGGTATGACTCTTTTTGAAGGCCTACTATAGGATTATCCATATAATATATATCACACCATTACATATACATTTTTTATATGTTGGGAATAATAATTTATAAATAATTATATAAAGTATATTATTTTATAAAATAATATTAAACAAATTTCTATTTGTCAACTTTTAAATTTTGTAGAGATAAATATAAATAATATACATTACTTTTTTTTTTTATAATAGTGGAATTTAAAAAAAATTAAAATATTAACGAGACATATTTATATATTATAAATGGATCAAATTTATTGAGTTTATATAATTTTAGGCCTTCTATTTCATTTTAATATCGATAAATTTGTACACTTAATTTTAAATAATTACAAACAAGATTATTTATTTTGTAAATTGGTAAAAAAAAATAGTACTCTTAATTCAACATTTTTTTTCTACCTTTTATCTTTCTCATCTCATTAACTCAGTCTACAAGAATAGGACGATAATGAAAATCACATTGACAGTGACAACGTTTTTTTTTATCAATTTATACTCAACTAATAAATGGCATATAAACCCTTAAAACAAAAAAATACAACTTAAAAATAATATACACCGAATAACTTTATTTATTTTTCTTTTTTAACATATACTTTCAACTATATTCTATAAATTTCACCCTGATTATTCATCATCATATATATCTCACTATTAATTTACCTCATATGTATATATATTTTATAATTTTTTTAACTTTGTATTTTGTCTCATTATCAATTTTAACAAATTACTTTTCTCACCTTATATTTTGTAAAATAGTTCAGAAAGAACTATAATCCCAATCTTGATTAAAATTTTTTGAACTAAATTCACAAATAATTAACCAAAATAATATTTTTGAACAAAAGTACAACCATTCTGTTCAACAAATATGTTGCTATACTTAATTTTTTAGTCATTAAAATTGAATTTTAAAATTTATTTGAAATATTTTACAAAATAAATAACTCAAAAAGTAATTTTCTAAAACACAAATATAAAGAAATAATGAGAAAAAAATAGTCTCCAAAAAGTATATAACCCTTTTAGTTTACAAGTATATATATGAGAATTTTTCTAAAGGGGCTTCACTTTGTATATAGACTACTGTATTTATTGAATTTATACAATATCTTTTATCAAAATAAATATATATATAGGAGAATTTTCTTATAGGGGCTTCACTTTAAGCCTTACCGGTGGGACTCTCAGTGTTCTCGACCCGTGAATAGTTTTCGGCGCGATTTTTTTTATGACCGTATATATTGTAGCTATTTAGAGCATCCTGCAATTTTTCAGAAAATTCCGAATAGTTTACAGTACCGAAAACTAAGTTCAAACATGTTGCACTCGTGACTAATTTTTTTTACGTGCGTGGAAAGCAACACGTTTGAACCAAATTTTCGGTACTGTAAACTATTCAGAATTTTCTAAAAATTTGTAGGATGCTCTAAGAGCATCTAGAACGCTGGTAGCCACAGAAGTGGCTTGACTATATTTGTCAGATAAAATGCCAACATGGCATTACTAAGTGAGATTTTTATTTGTTGTGGCCAGAGAAGTAGCCACTGTAAGGCAACGTTGCCTATTCTGTTTTTGAAAAATTAATAATATTTTAATATGATTTATGTACTTTTGGCAACACAAAATATTGTTTGCACTGCTGATGCTTTAAATAGCTACAATATACACGGTTATAAAAGAAAATCGCACCGAAAACTGTTCACGGATCGAGAAATACTGACAGTCCTACCGATAAAGCTTAAAGTGAAGCCCCTATAAAAGAATTGTCCTATATATATATATATGAGTGTTACTATTTAAGGTATCCAACAACACATGAATGTGAAGTAGTACTTCATAATTAATTAACAATACTTTTTAATACTTATGTGAGACGCAATGTTAAATTGTAATTATGCACGTTAGCATGAGGTATTCTACACTAATTTAAATATATATACATGTAGATGAATATGATATGTAGTTTGAAATGCACGCGCTGATAGGAAGGGAGGGGTGAGTTAGTGATGTGCATAGGAACCTACCTATGGTCACCATCATCTCTGTTCTCTCTCTGCCAAACTTGTCCTATTATGGCAAAACACCTCACACCTCATCTTTACTACTTCTTACTTCTTACTTCTTACTTCAACTCATCAACTCCCAGTCCTTTCTGTCATTCAAAACTCTCTCTCTCTCTCTCTCTCTCCCTCTCCCTTCTTAACTCTTTCTCTCTCTCTCCAAACACTGTGCTTTTAACTTTCCTCACTTATTAGAGAGCAGAGCAGAGTTGAGTTGAGTTTTTTTTTTCTTTTTTTCTTTTTCTCCAATGCCCTTTTCCTCAAAAGAGAAAACATTATTGGGACTGATCCTATGCTTATACTATTATTATTGAAACAAACTTCTCCTCCAAAAACCTTTTTCCCTCAGATTTCATTCACCTAATAACTACTGCAGTTTTAAAAGGTTCCCTTGCAGAGAAGATATTATTAGAATCATAGATCACCATCATCATCATCATCACCTTCATCATCTACTGTTCTTTCTTTCCTTAACTATTTATTCTACTATTATTTCATCCCAGAACTAATTTAGACACAAGTGTGTGATTCTTTTTCCCCTTTTTTTTTTATATATATATTTATATAAATATATATATATATTCCTCTTCAATCTCTCACCAATCACCAGTCACACTTTAACTTGCTTATTTCTCTCTCTCTCTCTCTCTTCACTAAACTCACTCTGACAAAAGATATATATGGAAACCATGCAAATGCAATATCTAGATGCAGCAGTCTTCTTTTGTTTACTTACTATTCTCCTCTTCTAAGGTAGTTCTTTCCCAATTTATGATTTCCACTTTTAGCATCAAATGGCAGATTCACTGATTATACCTCCTCTACAATCTATATAAATATAGATATATATAGAGCTAGGTAGAGATACCCTTTTTCATATCTTATTATTACAACTTCAAACACCACAACTAGAAACAAAACCAGAACTATAACCCTAGCTGAAACAACACCAGAACAAGAACACAACAAGTTCAGAAAAAGAGAATTACGAATATATATATTTCTCTTCCTCTTATCACTGTTATGGATATAGTTTCAGAACCCAACAATCCCATGGCCTACAAAGCCACCAATATGGGCACAACCGCTCCTTCACCAAGTGGTACTACGATCACCACTACTACAGATGCCTCCTCAGCCTCCGTCGCCGCCGGAGCCACCACGCCGAGCCGCTACGAGAACCAGAAGAGGAGGGACTGGAACACCTTCTGCCAGTACCTGAGGAACCACCGGCCGCCGCTCTCTCTCCCCATGTGCAGCGGAGCCCATGTTCTGGAGTTTCTCCGGTACCTCGACCAGTTCGGGAAGACCAAGGTACACAACCAGACCTGCCCTTTTTTCGGTCTTCCGAACCCTCCAGCTCCCTGTCCCTGCCCGCTCCGCCAGGCCTGGGGCAGCCTCGATGCCCTCATCGGTCGACTCCGGGCAGCCTATGAAGAGCACGGCGGTCGACCGGAAGCCAACCCCTTTGGTGCCCGAGCGGTCAGGCTTTACTTGCGAGAGGTCCGTGATTTTCAGGCCAAAGCACGCGGCGTTAGCTATGAGAAGAAGAGGAAGAGGCCAAAGCCCAAAATCACCACCGCCACCGCTACCGCCACCAATCCCGCCACCGGTACTGGTTAGATCATCTTCATCATCAACAATCGGATATCTCTCATATGGGTATGCATGTATACTACTTATCATTATTAATAGTAATAATAAACGTTTGATATTCGATTTATTATATAATTAGTTTAGCGTTTTATTTTTTTTGTGCTTGGAGAAAAACAAATACAATCTTTTTATTTAAATATATATATATATATGATGATCCCTTTGATATCTGTGTTTTTTTATTTTTTTTAAAAAAAATTTATTGAGTAATTTTGTGTGTTTTCCAGAACAATATTATTCGTTTGAATTTGGGGGCACGTCCTTAAATTTGCTGTTTAAGGGAGAAAATTGGCAGTGAAGAACAGCAAGGTGGTATAGTGGGATTGGACTATTCACCACAAAAAAAGAAAAAGAAAGAAAAAAAAATGATGGTTTTTGTACTCTGAAACTGCATACAATTAAACAGTAGATCGATATCAATCTCTGTAAAAATAACATATCTTTCTTGCTTCTTGCTATTTTAATCATCTTTTAATTTGTTTTCACCATCATCTTTATTATTCTATGCATATATATTTATATCATGCTTTATATCTATCATTGAAATTAATATAAATGTGGATCAATAATAAGAGTTTAGAATATTAATAATGTAGTGCAAATCATTGCATTATATATAATATAAATGTGGATATATCTCATATGGGATATTTATAAAGTTTGATCAATTTAGATAGACTTGTTGTGTATGGAAATATAAGATCTTCAGACAGATATTCTATGTGTCTAGAGCTCTAGCTTACTTTATGATATTCTTTTCTCTCTCACTGATCTGAGAGAAATTAATTAAGGAGAGATTTAATCTGTCTACACTACTAATTAATCTCTCTTATTAGCTAGCTGTGACCTATATATGGTTATAGAAGTGGAAAACTCACGAGAGTAGTATAGAGTCAACTATGGTTAGGTATTAGTTTATTAAAGGCAATCTAATTATGAGATCTCTATTAATATAGGAAGGAAAGGACAAAAAGCTTGGATTATCTTTTTTCTATTTTATATATATTATGTATCGTTGCCAGCTGAACACACAACACTATATTATTATATATATATAGAGTAATGATATGAATGATATTTTGTATCCTACTATATATTCACATGTATGCATATATATATATATATATGCATCTATATCTATATATAAAATTAAAGTAAGTCATGAATTCATAAATGTATATATTTTTGTTTTTAAAAATAGTTTCTTATCCCGTGCATGTGTGTGTATATGTATATTTAAATATGTTATTTGAATATAAATAGTTCTCGATATATATATATATCGATGTATGTACTGCTGCACATGTATTAAATGGCTTATATTGTACTTTTTATAATATATGTATGTATATAGATATGTATATATAAATATAGATTAGAATGGATAGTTGAGTTATTATTATACAATCAGCTGAAATCAAGGACATTGTTGAGTATAATCTAGATAGGTTGGTGTCTTTGTCTTGTTGTGAATGCAGAAACTCATAATAAGATAAAATAGGTGTCAATATTTTGAAATCATAGCATTATATAAATATATTTTCTATATGTGTGGAGTATATATCGAAACCAGAGATGTGAGCTTCTAATTTGAAGTTTCTAAAACTCATCATTTCTGGGAAGAAGATCGACTTATTGCATGTCTTTCGTGATGAAATGTTGATTATTTGATAAGAGTGTTGATATTTGGTACTTTAAAGTGATTAAACACTACATGATAGCGATACTTCATGGTAGTTATTAAATTCAAATTTCTTATTATATTAGGCACTATCAGTGGTTATAGCTAGCTAGTCATCAAGTTATTAGGGTGTAAAAGGTCATTAATATTATTAGCTATACTTTTCAAATTAATGATCTTCGAAGTGTGTGTATATATATATGAGCATGTATGTATATGGTGCTTTTTTTTTTCAGCCCATATCATTAGTTTTGCATATATATAATATATATTTATGCATAAATATATCATTATTTTTGTGGAAATTGTTTGTTTTTCTCCGGGTTTTATATATTGAACGTATATATGTGTGAGATATATATATGTATTGATTTGATGTACATGTCATGCAAACTATCATTTGTACATATATGCACTCGATGTATAACATATATATATGTATATATTTATATAATTAATGTCTGTTTGTAATACTAAAATCTTAATTATATCCCTAACGAGAATCATAAACAGGTGAGCATGATATGCCTTCTTAGTAGAAAAATTGTCTATATAAATACATAAGAAATATAATTTGTATGCCTTCCTACTTTGGATTATATATATATGACTATAGTTCGGTAACTAGTTATTGACAAGATGAAAGAATAAAGCCTAAACTGCATATATTAAGAGAAAACATTGTGAAGTTTATAATTATGATTTTACAAATTAATGCTGTGTATTAAGTTGAATCTAAAATTGGATTTATTATTGGTAATTTTAAATCTTTTCAGACTTTTTTTTTATATAAACTGCTATTTATAGGATAAGACTATGGAGCAGTTACTTTTTTGGTTGCACCCGTGTAGCTCGTTTGTATTTTTTGGTTATTTTTTACATTTGGAAAATAATTTTTTTTTTTATAGTTTTTACATGACAAAGGTGTGCATTGTAGTTATTCAAGATATTTTGTAAATTTTTAATAATTTACAGTGTTGAAAATAATATTTAAACATGTTGCACACGAATTTATTTTTTTTGTATACACATGTAAAATTTAATTATTTGAGCTTTGTTTTTGGCACAGTAAATTATTTACAATTTCTTAAAAACTTATAGAGAAAGTCGTAAATGATAATAATATACACCAACACATAAAAAAAATTATCAAAAGAAAGAAAATACAAGCTAGCTTGGTTGCACCGTAGCCTTTCCTACTATTTATATATCTAAAATTTATTAAATGACTTGGTTTTCCTATATGATAATTCTTATTATTTTATTTTTGCTTTTTCAAGTATTATTTATATATACTTATATTGAAGGTACTTTTAGTTGTCTATCTCCAATGTGATATTGTTTTTTATTTACTTAGGCAACTCCAATCATGAACACTAAAATGGTGAAAATAATGTAATTTTAACTCCATATTTTTTTTTCAATCCAATCATAATACTAAAAATTACACTAAAAAATATATTATATTTTCCACAAAGTTCACATTATATTATTATATTATTTTATCTTACAAATTAAATAATATATATTTATATATAAAAAAGTATTAATATAAAACAGAAAAACCAGAAAAACAAAATTGTCGTGGTGAACAGTGCTACATCAATAATGTCGTGGTACTGTTTGATGTAGCACTGTACATGTACACCATTTTGTAGTACTATTTGGAGTTCCATTGAAGTGATATATAGTGTAAGATCATCACCAAATTGGTGTTTTGCAATCTCATTGGAGTTGGCCTTAGTCCTGGGTAGAAGAATAGTAGATGTTAGAGAATATATATTTCAATAAAATAAATGGAAAACAAAATACAATTCTATGGAAGAAATACGAATGAATAATATGATTGATTAAACAAAAGTACAATTCAATTGTACAAAATACAAGTAAATAGATGTGAGAAGAAGTGGGAGAGAAGGAGATTACAAACTCAAAGCAAAATAGTAATAAGTAAATATAAAGAACAAAGAAAAACATGAAGAATGAAATAAGAGCAATAGACAACAAAGCAAAAATAACAAGAACGCTAACGTTAAGTGTAAAGTAGTGAATATTACTACTTGAACAAGGTTCAAGACATTTTTTCAAACGCTTAGAGGGTGTTTGGCACCTTAACTACAAAACTGTTTTTTGTTTTTAAAAGCTAAAAACTGTTTTTTGAAAACAAGTAGGGGTGTTTGGCATTGTTTTCAGAAAATAATTTTTAAAAACAAAGTTACAAAAAACAGAAAATTTTGAGAACAACAAAAAGTTGTTTTCTGTTGTTCTCAAATTTTTTTTCCTAACTTTACTTCTTATTTTTCATCATTTTTTCTTTCAAATTATTTTATCTCATTATTTATTACAAATTTTTAAAATATTTTTCTCTTTGTAAATATATTTGTTAATTTTTTATTTAAGATTTAAAAAAAAATAAAACTAAAAAAATTGTTTTTAGAAAACATTAACCAAACAACTCTTATTTCTTGAAAACTACAAAAACAGTTTTCTGTTATCATTTCTGAGAACAAAATTTTGAAAACAAAAAACAGAAAGCAATGCCAAACAGGCCCTTATTTTCCCAATTAAAGTGACTCTCAAGTTTGGAGATAACTCTATGGAATTATCAAGCATTTTGTGTATTTTCTAGCCAAACGTTTTGTGGATAGAAAATGGTGTGTCTTACAAGTGAGAATTATACTCCTATTTATAGAGTTTTGAGATACTATTTGAATTTCAAATTTTACCAACCCCATTGGTTGTTACCAATATTTATTTGGATGTTTATGGAATTAAAATGAAGATTTAAGAGTTATTTGAGTTGTTGAAAACATTCGAATTTAAAGAAATAACAAAATAATGGAATTTGGTTGCGATGCCCCAAGCTGCGGCCTGGGATATTCACAGCCGCAGACATGAACTTCTAGCTAATTTTGTAATTCTCAATATTATGTTACAAAATGTGACAATCACATTTATCACATTATTTAATATAATATTATATAACATAATAGAAACTATTTTATGTTATTTAATGATCGAATTCTTATTGCTTTAACGATCTCCAACGAAAATTTCCAAAACATACATTCACATATATATAATATTATGGTACCAAATTTTGAATAAGAAAAATAATATATGCCACACTTCAAAATTAAGCAAATCATATAATCAATTAATCACACTAATTGATAAATTAAAGAAACAAATTGATGAATATGTATGTGTATATTGGCAAAACTTGTTAGGGATTTTCCTGTCTCCCATATGGCTAAAGTACACACTGGATTTGCGAAAATGGCGATTCTCTTCTCGATCGAGTAGCTACACTCGTTTTTAGTGTATTGGTATTATTACTTACGAAAAATATTACATTGATATTGTATAAATTTAGGGCTATACACACAAATAAATTAATATAGTACAAAAGTGTTAACCTATCTCTCTCACACTTTATAATTAAGCAGAATGAGTAATAATACTAATTAATGCTATAGCAACGTGCCATATATATATATATATATAAATCTCACTGTTAATAAACCTCTCCACTAATATAATCACTTGATATAATTTAAGAAGATTTTGTTTTTTTCCATCGATCTTCACTCTCTTTATTTTAATTTGTTAATTTATATATATATTAGATACAAGCATTACACAAAAAAGAGTTTACGTCAAATATCACACTTATGTGTTTATAGTACACAAACAGTTAGAGAAGCATATTTAGACTCATTGAATTAGCCCACAATCTCAAGATTCACCTCTATCACCTCAGAATTTCAATGTCGGAGAACCGAGCCAGAAGGTCAAGATCATTAACTTTACAAAATCATATGTATATATTTAAGTGTTTAATTAAAGTATTTTATGATAATTTAGTCATATTCTTTATATTGTATACAAATTGCTTTTATGTTGTTTTTTATACAAATTAAAATATTTAATATATATAAAAAAATTAAGGGTTGTTGGCAAAGCCAATACCGACAACTACATGTCGTCAGTATAGATAGAGCCATAAGCAAATGGTGAAGGTTACTGTCGATGACTTAACATGAGTATATATATCAACAAGTTGTCGGTATAAACTGTACTGACAACAGATATAACGTCGTTGGTAGAAAGTGGAAAATTCTATCGACAACATTTTACAGACAACATGTTGTCGGTAAATCCTCTGCCGACGATATGTCGTGTTCTATCGACGACATTTGTTGTTGGTAAAAATAATCTTTTTTGTAGTGAAACAACGTACAATGCACATTTAATTAGTTTTATTTATAGAATTTATTAATTATATTTTATTAAATTTGTATGATTCTCATATAATATAAAAGAATAATAATAAAAATATATTAAAAGAAAAATTAAACCAAAATATTGTTTATAATTTTTAAAAAATATATATAGTATAATAACATTATGAAAATATTTAGAATATTTCATTAAAATTAACAAAAAGAATTATTAAAACTAAAAATTTTCATTATCTCCTCACTTTAGAGATATATGTATATGTATAATGTATATATGTAGGGTTTATACATTTTTAGACCTTGTATTTTGCCTCATTACTTGTTTGGACATTGTGTTTTGACAAATTATTTTTTGGACCCTATATTTTGTAAAATGATTCAAATAGGCCACTAAACATAATTTTGATTAACAAAAAATTGAATATAGCAACACAGTTCTTAAGCAGAATGACTGTATTTTTGTTCTGAGTTGTTAGTTTGATGAATTATTTGTGATTTTAATTCAAAAAACTTTGATCAAAATCGGATTTAGGGATCTATTTGAACTATTTTAAAATATATAAGATCCAAACATTAATTTTTTAAAATATAAAATCTAAACCGGTAATGAGCCAAAACACATTGTCTAAAAATATATATTATTAAATGTATATATATATATATGTGTGTTAATACTTGAAATGTATTGGTTAACAAATATACGTGTGTGTATATATATATATATATATATGTCAATACTTGAAAGAGTTTGTTTTGTTTTGAGTTAGGTTTATCGTATATATAAATCTATATAATATATAGATATTTATAAATGCTTAATTTATAGCTGGTAATTAATCACTATCATCAAAAGAATATATATAGTACACGTTGGAAAGTGATTCAGAAGAACTAGGTTACGTACTGTTTATGTTTTGTGGGTCTAAAATTGTTGGCTGACTTGGTAGAATTTGCATCAGTCGTGAGTTTATAAAATCGAAGCCATAAATAAATAATACATATAAATATGAATTGAAATTAATATGTCTCAATTCAATTCAATTGCTGATTATTATTGGATAGAAAATCATATAGATTATATATGCACTGAAAAGGGAATGAATGTGAATTTATTATAAATTATTTAACTGACTTTTCCATTTCTTTTTAAAAAAAAAAAAAAACTGATTTCTCCATGTTCTCTAAATGATATTAAATTATTAACAATTAAAAACCAATTTGAAAATATATATTTCTTTGCCTCTGATGTATATGCATGTAAACTTATACATAAACGTGATTTTGATGTGGGATATATATATTTTTGATAAATTAAATTAAATGATATATTTTTTATATGATTTGTAGTTCTTTTTTCTCCCTGTACCAAACAAAAACAAAGTGAGAATAAATTTAGGACATGTTTGTTATAAATTGTTTTTTAATTTTATTTATAAAGTCATGTTTGTTGTTTTTAAATTACAAAATATGTTTGGCTTTTGATTTCTTTTATTTTTTTTAAAGTAGAGCACAAAATAAATATATTTATTAGAAAGAATAGATAAATGTAAGAAATAAATCACAATGGAAGATAAAAAGAATAAAGCTAATATAGACAAAATGGATGAGAAAGACAAAAAGATGAAATATGTATTTAAAGATATTGTTGTGAGAAAGAAAAGAAATATTATTAATAATTAAAATATATATTTATAGATACCCTTCAAATGAGAATTTGAAAGAGAATAAAAAAACACACAGTAAGGAGAGAGAATGTTGTGTAAAATAAGTGAGTTGTGTTAAATAAATGAGAAACTATAATACATGAAAAAATAGTTTTTTGTCAAAATTTTATATTTTTTTAATTTTGTTTTTAAAAAATGTATTTTAACTCGCATTGACCACTTGTGAATATTATTGTTGAAACTAAAGAAGAAAACAATGAAATATTTTATCAATTTTGCACCTACAAAATTAAAGAAGAATATAAAATTTAAAAAGCTGATCATCTATTCCACCTAAAAAGCCGGAGCCACATTCGAATAATGTGGATTCGACCCTACTTAATTTTTTTTCCAAAAATGATTATTGTTAAGTTTTTATAAAAAAAAAATTATGATTTTTTTAATATTTTGAAATTACATTTTTTTCAGATTACCAAATGAATTTAAGCAACAATTTAATTAATGCAAGATAGGTATAAAATTGTTTGCTGAGACAGATATTCTAATATACAGACAACGGATGAATCACAATATACGAAGAGACAGTAAACAAACTAAAAGTAAAGTAATATAAGAAGTTTTTTACGTGATTCGAAAAACCTAATCTATGGGGTCACGCTTAGAGATAAAATCAATTAGTAAAGTCACAAGAATATAATATTAGACTCAATCTAAATTATTGTCGCAACCTTAAAGTATTCAACTTTAGTCATGTGATTTTGATAAACACCAAGAGCATGAAATTCCTTCTGATCTTGATGAGTGCTCGCTTCTTCCAGAAGCGAGGCTTATGGAAATCTTCTCCTGAAAATTGTATGTCACGTTCACAAGATTTATTTAAGAATAAACAACATAAAGTCAAACAAACAAAGAGATAGTTTAGCAAAAACTACTCTTTACGTAAAAGAGAACTCTTCTATATATGAAACATTAGAATATGGAAGAGTCAAGATTAGCTGTTGCTTATCCATTTGAAAATATTTATTAAAAGAAAAAGTAAATTGTTACAAATGAAGAAAAAAAACATGTTCCCTTATTCTTAATTCCTTTTTAATATATTTTTCTAATTTCTTTTAAAATTAGTACATTTTAAATTTATAATGTTTTATATATATTTAATTTTTAAAATGATTTTAGGGGGCAAAAATGAGAGAATAGAAAGTAATTAGAAAAATTAATAAAAAAATAAAGAGTTTTTTTTTTATTTTAACAATTTAGTTTTTCATTTAAAAAATATTTTTAAACTTAAATGAATTTTGAATAATTTTAGTCTTTTATTGAATCTTTTTAATAATTTTTCTTAAATTTTTAAAGAACTGATAGAAAAATAGATTTTAAATTTTTATAATTAAATGGGGCACAATTTGGTAGTTGTCAAAGTTTGGGGGAGAAAATACTAATTATTTTATGCAAATCGTAACAGGGGGCACAATCTGGTAGTATTAAAAGTTCAGTGGCAAAAAAGCTATTTATTTTTATTTTGTTTACATTATATATGCATTCTAAACTTATCAATAATCTTATGGTAATTAAGTAAAAAATATATAATAAAGAGAACGACCAAATATGCTCTCTTTCTAACCATTTCATTCAATTTGCAAGAGTTTCCTTTTTTCTTTGTTAGGGCTTCCTGAACTTCTTTTTTCTTCATCTTCTCTTCTCGATCAGGGGTGTCGGCATCGTTCGTACGTCTGGCCATACTTGGCCGAGACGATGTGTCTGCCGAATGGGGTGGTGGGATTGAGTGTTGAAGGTGGCTGCTGTGGTTCTTCTACTTCTTGTGTTTCCTTGGGGGTGAGATTGTTCCTTTCCCGAGGTTGACGATGCTAGAGTTTTGGTTTTGTTTGGGCATTGCTGTCACCGAGAGGATTTGTTCAATTAATGCCAAATTATGGATTCGGGGCCTTTGGTTTGGGATAATTCCGTGGAGGTGACAAGAGGTAGTAGATCTGAACTACACTTGTTTGGTAATTGATTTTTATTTTAGTTTTGTTTTTATTTTTCCTAGTTTTGTTGGCTTTGTTTTGTTTAAATTTCAAAATAATGGTAGGTTTCAACCACTGCTGTAGCACCCTGGATAGCCAAGACCATTGCACTGTGTGTTTTAAATAGTGTTAGACTCTCTAAACGAGTCTCTTGGCCGGAAATGTGTAACAAAACGAGATTAACAGTTTAGGGTTAAAATTTTTGTTCAAAAAGGAATAATTGTTTCATTAAAAATATTTTCATTTATACATGGGATCCCAACATAACGTTTAAAAGGTCTATTATAGTCAAAAGTTACAACCAGCCGACCTAAGTGGCAAAATAGGGTTTAACCCTAGTTCCTCTGAGGTTCCCATTGACCCTCCTCAATAAGTTTTCGATAACGAGCATGTAAAATAGAAGTAATTAATTTGAGTTAGTTATATAAAAATAAATATGATTTATATAAGTTCAAAATATAAACCAATAATGAATATAGCAAGTAACAATATATATAAAATCTTACAATGTTTTTTTGAACCTCAACTGCTCTCCAATAATTGTTTATACTTTTGGTCGACCCATCGTCCATAAGTAAACTCTATCAATATCAGATAACTGTTGCCTAGTCTGTTGTTGAAGAATCTCTTCCACACGCACGTAGCTGCCTCTAGATAGGTTGTGGATGTATTTGTTCATTGCTTGATATTCTTGCATCTATAATCTCTTATCTTTCCACTCTGGTGTTAATCTTGAGTTGAAAAATTCTAACCAATGTTCATCATTTATGATGTCCTCAAATCTGTGTGATTTCCTAGGCGGAAACTCATCTCGTCTTTTCTCTAAAGCATTATAGATATGTTTCATTGTCGTGTCAGTCTCCCATTGTCTAAACATCTTTGGTGCGTCTTTCATTGCCTGCTTTTTGGATCTATATTCCAATTGAAAAGTTTTCTGCAAGTTAGAAATAATTATCATATTAAATTACATATTTTAAAATCTTTAAGTAAAATAGAAGTAATTAAACCATGCGTTCATTAAATCCCATATCTTTGTTTTGGTCTCTGCTGGAACTTTGTTCCATGAGTTACAGTTGATGGACACCACAATTCTCACTATAGAACCCAACGCTGAATATCGATTACTTCTAGCATTACCTGTTACTTGACCATACTCATTGAACTTTACAGGTATAAGATTTTCTTCACTTCTATTTTTTAATCAATTTATTCATCCATGTGCGTCCTAGCACATTTTTCTCATCTGTAATCTCTGGCTCAATATCAGGATTTTGTTGAGGATTTTCCTCCTCATCACTATCACCGAAAGGATCTGACATTTGTGAAACATAAAAATCAATATGGTAAGTTATATATATAGAGAACAAAAAATGTGACAAATATAAATATATCATAAACAAACCAAAATCACTTTTGCAAGTATGACAAACGTAATCATATTATACCTCACATCAGGTTATCAATCCATAACCCTTCACCATTATCACGTAAACAAACACCATCATCATCATCAATTTCATCATTACATTTTGGCGAGGTGAATGCGATTGATTCTTCTTCAATAGGTATATCATGCAAATCACCATCTTTGGTGTTCCATTCTTTTGTTGGCGTTGTAAGCACAATTGACCATTGGTTGTCTGAAGGATCATTCACATAAAACACTTGTTTTGCTTGTGCAGCCATTATAAATCGGTTAGATTTGTGCCTTAGTCGATTTAGGTTTACTAATGTGAAACCAAAATCTTCATATATTATGTCGCTGTCACTCTTCACCTAATCACAAAAGAAAACAACTACTCGAGTTGTGATATAATCTTACTCCCAAATTTCTCTAATTAATCCATAGAAAGTCGTATCACTTTGAATAGAATTTTTGTCTTTCGCACTAGATATTTGCATAGTTTTAGCAACAAGACTAACGCCACTATTGGGTGATAGTAGATAGGATGTGTAATGCCCCAAATTTCCTAATAAGGTTTAGGACTTTGATTAGGAGGTCGGGAGGGCCATAATTGATTTGTTATAGTATTTAATGAATATATGCATGTTTATGTGAATTATATTATTATATGATGGTGAATGCATGCATATGGGCTCATATGTTAACTATGAGGGTAATTTGGCCACTGTGGGCGTAATTGTATATTTTGGGTGCATGGTTGTGATTAATTAACTTAGCCACATTATAAGGTGGATTGGTTCGAGCTATTCGACATGAGACGATCATGAGATGTAAGTGTTCGGTCTAGTCATAACGGGTTTAAGCTCGGGGCTCGGGGTGAGTCTCGGGGTAATATTAATGATTATAGAGTTACCGGGGATTTTAGGGTAACGGGATATGAATTATTGATGTTTGAGGATATTGAGATTAGCGGGAATCTAGAAGCGTTAATTATGATTAACGGGTTAAGCAAAAAGTACCAATTTTACCCCTAGAATGGTTTTAGAGGCTTAAGATGACACAAGGGTAATTTGGTCATTTTAGGGGTGGATATATATGGTTTTAGATGGCTGTAAAAACAGAACCAAAAAAAGAGTGTTCTCCTTCCTTCCCGTACGTTCATCTCTCTCATTTTGCTTCTTTGGAATTTTGAGCTCAAAGGGTGGAATTAAGCTAGGAGATCAAGGGGCTAAGGTTGTAGACTTAGTTCAGCCACTGAAGAGGGTTTGGTTTCGAATTTAAGGTGAGTTTTATCCATCATTTTCTGGCTATACTCTGTTTTAGAGCTTGGGTTTTCAGCTTGTAATTGTTTAGTGGATAGTTGGAATCAATGGGAGTTTATGTGGTGTTTTACTTGGGTTATGATGAGGGAGAGTTGTGGGTGATGTTTGGAGGTTTAAATGGGTGTTTGGGAGAGGTTTTGAGCTGGTTTGAGGGGCTGGTTCCAAGGGGAAAAGCGCAGGGAAATTTCTGGTGCGTTGCTGGTTTTTGGCTGAAAGGGGTGTTGAGCCGCGGCATGGCATAGGTGCGCCGCGGCCCAAGGTTCCTGTCAGGGTTTGGCCGCCTCTGTTTGGAGGCGCGCCGCGGCGCAGCAGGGGAGGGCCGCGGCCCTTAAGGCCATTTTGACCAGAAACATGTTTTTAGCTTGGGGATTCAAGCCATAGGCCTCGGGGTTGAACCTAGTACCCGGTTAAGTGGGGATTGATGTCCCGGAGGCTAGATATTGGTTTGGGAACTTATGTTGATCATTTTTATTGATGATACCTTATATTTGGTTATGACTAGGTGACCGCTAAAGGACTAAAAGTTGATCGTTCTCAAGGATCGTTCTTTTAATCGTTCTAGCTCGACTTTGAGGTAAGAAAATTGCACCCTGTGTATGAGACATGCATGGTTATTATGATGCATGTTGGTTGATTAATGAGTATGACATGCGTGGTTATTATTGATGCATGTCGGTTGATTATTATGTATGACATGCATGGCTATTCTTGATGCATGTTGGTTGACTATTAAACGTGACATGCAAGGCTGTTATTGGTGCATCAATAATATGCATGCATGTTAGATTGCTGGATTTATTGCATATGATGCATGAGAAACATGTGATTGGGACATGCTTTATATACCGAGTATGATATCGTTCAGAACTTGAGCCTCTGTGTTTATGCATGGCCCTAGTAGCATTGACACCTATTTAGTAAGCATGCTAAATGCCTCGTTTATGGGTACGGAACATGAGATATATGGTTGGTGGCATTTCTTACTTGTGATAGACACTGACTAGTCAGGGACCGACTCTAAAGTCGAGAATCACGCATTGAATGGCTCTATAGCATTAATGCTAGACCGACCCTAAGGTCGAAGAACTTATAAGCGCTTGCCTGGTCTACGACCAGATGACTATAGCCAAGGTATATGACCCCGATGACCGTTTGTCACATGGCTAAGGGACGTTGTCCATAGTTTCGACTCTAGAGTCTTGAGGAAGGTTATGTTGGTGACTAATCACCTTGCACCTGTCCTAATCAAACTTAAGAAAGGATCACTTATCAGTTAAGCCCCGGTGACCCTATCGTCACATGGCTAGAAGGAGTGATGCTCATTATTGTGACTTTTGGCTATTGTCACCTATTTGCTTGGACTGATAGTCCTGAATGGTTATTATGATCATTGTTGATATTATATCATGCTTTATTGTGTTTTCTTGCTGGGCTTCGGCTCACGGGTGCTACGTGGTGCAGGTAAAGGCAAGAGGAAGCTAGACCATCCTTGAGTTGGAGAGCTTAGGTGATGACGTGTACATATGCAGCTGCTCGTCCGCCACGGTCGAGGTTTAAAGTGGAACTAGGGTTGAACCCTGTTTTGCCGCTTAGAACGGCGTGTTGTAAATATTTTCTGTAATAGACTCTGAAATTATATTTTCGGGATCCCAATGTATATATTAAACGTTCTAGTGAAACGTTACATCCTAGCCAAGGTTTCAATCCCTAAACCGCTAATGATACTTAGCTCACAATTTTGGCCAAATGACTCGATTAGCGAGTTTGGCACTGTTTACAAGGCACACCGTAACGGTCCTAGGAGTTGGGGCGTTACAGGATGATATTTCTTTGCCATTTAGAAGTTACGAGTTAGTTTGATAGCCAAGATCATGAATTTAGGACGTAAAATCGAAGTGAAAATTCGATTTTTATGCTAGCTGAAAAACTGAGTTTTTCCCGCCCTTAAAGGAGTTGAAAAAGCTTTTTCAAAAAACTTTTTACTTTCACTTTTTGATCTGCTTTTCAAACTGTTCGTGTGAAAAAATTAGTTTTTTGTTAGAATGTTGTTGTATAAAAGTTTGACTTCTATACACGACCAACGTTATTCTGAAACACTTTCTAGATTCTTCATCCTCACCTCCCCATTCTTCTGTTCGCAGATTTTAATGCCAGATTTGTGGGGAGGTGAGCGGCCAATCGACGACGATCTTCTTGCACAACTACTTGAAGGCGAAGAACAGCCGGCCCATCGCGTTCATGAGATTCCATTTTCCATAATTTCTTTTTCTAGACCTCAACCATCACCACCTCAAATGGCCCGCTCTAAATCTCCAGGCAAGAAGAAACCAAACCCTGAAAACAATCCAAATCCACCAGCCCAGCCTGATTCGCAGGCTAGGGTTCCCTCGACCAGTGGTCGAGAAAACATTGCCTCTGACCCTCGCATTCAGGTCAGGGCTCGCCCTCGGCATTCAAACCTTCCTGATGTCGAGTGGTATCTTTCTCCCACCAGCCAGGTGACTCCCCGGATGCTTGCCAATTATCTTAGGAAGTATCCTCTTACTGGGGTCAATCTTAAGTTCCCTGCTGCTGACCAGAGAGCTAATCTGTCTGGGGGCGTCTACAGCGCTTGGTCATGGTACCACATAGAGGCGGGGGCTACCCTTCCTCTACATCCGTTCTATCAGGGGGTGGCAAACTACTTCAGTGTTCCCCCTTTCAAATTACCCCAAACAGATATAGAATGGTCGCTGCACTCTATATCCTTTACAAACTCAAAAAATGGCCAGAGCCCACTCCCCATGAGGTCAACTTCCTTTTTGACCTGAAGTCCAACCCCCAACAGTATGGGATGGGCTTTTTTCACCTTTGTCACCAGGAAACAAACCGCACGTTCCTGAGTGGCACTACTCATATCTCCAACGTGGGGAAATATAATCAGGAGTATTTCCGCACGCCAGACATGACTACGAACAACTTGTCCTTCGCTCGAGGAGGTAAATGTCCTTTTCCACTGGTTGCTATTTTTCTTAACAAATTATTTTGCACTCCTCTAAAGTATCTTGTGCCTTTCAGGACCATGGTTATGCCTGAACGCAACACCAGACATAGTGTTGAGGTCCAACACACTGGCCAGGATGGCTGACGCTGAAAAAAGCGTTAAGTCCCTGGTCACTGATGAAAACCTAAGGTTGTCTGGCCTCCTGGCTCCTCGTCAGGAAACGAGGGAACCCGTGGTGGCAGACGCCACTGCTGAGGGGAATCCCGAGCAGCAACCCCCAGCGTCCCCTCCTCGAAGGAGGCCAACGGGGGTTACGATTAGGGAACCCACTGGCGTCCCTTCAGCAGAGAGGCCTTCTACGCCCCAAGGGAAGGGGAAACAAAAGGCAACAGAGTCTTCCATAGACTTGGATGAGTCCTCAGACGAAAACGATACTGTTATTTTGCTTTTAAATAGCTTGCCAATTCCCTGTCACTTGTTTGACGAGGATGGCAATTTTACGTATACTCCAAATCTAGGGCTAGACTTCTTCGTGCCAGAGAGTGAGTGTATGACTAATAGAGTCAGTAGTGTAGCGACAAGTAGTTGTAGCTCGGGTATTGAACTTTGTGATTTCCTTTACCTCTTTTCTGATATGCCATGATTTTTTATCTATATTTGTCTTACTGTCTGCATGCTTATCTTTTTCTGCAGAGATGGCTTCTCCCAATGTTTTCGACTTATACCAGAATCAAGAGGAAGAGGAGGTCCCCCTGGTCCGACGGAAGAAATCGGCCAGGAGACACGATGGCGAATCTAGCCAAGCACCCTCGGCCAAGAAGGGTCAAGCAGCTGATCCTCCCAAGGATGGGCCCTCTGGCCAACCTTCTGCTCAAACACCTGCCTCTGCTGAGAAGGAGGCCCCACCTGCCGCAACCAACCCTCCGCCTGCGACTCAAAAAGAACATGCCCAACAAGTCGAACTTCCTGGGGCCAGACTCTCGAGCCGTTCCCTGCAATCAGCTAAAGATCGCCTTGCTCACATCCTGAAGCATGACCGTTGCAGGGAAGCAATGGCTGAGGCTGAGAACATGGGGGTCGATCAGATCTTTAACAGGGCTCTTAACGAAGTGGCTAGTGTAAGTACTCTTTCTCTTGGCTTTTATCTTTCCTTCTTGTAATATAGCCTAACTTTTATTCTTTGACTATAGGCCATGCTGACAATGACCGCTGCTCGTACTCGAGCGATCGTTAGCATCGAGCAGTCCCGGGCGAAGGTTGTTGAGGAGCTTAAGGCCGCGGAGGCCACGCATGTTGGGGATTTGGAGGTGGTTACCCAGCAGAAGGATGCTGCGGTGGCAGAACTGGCAAAGAAGCAAGCTTCTCAGGAAACTCTGAGGAAGCAGAGGGATGACTATCTGGAGTCCAGCCGAATCCACTGGCATGAAGTCAAGAAACTTAGGGAGGAGCATCTCGCTAAGGACGCGACCATTGCTGTTCTCAAAAGCCTGGTGGAACAGCTCAAGCTCACTAATGCCAAGGACCTGGAGAGGTATAAGAACGCGACACTTCGGTGTTTCTATGATTTTTGGAAACACAACCAAGGTGCCGACATCAGTTACCTCCCAGAAGATGCTAGGAAGGCCGAGCTAGCCCGCTGTACTTCTCGGTTAGCTGCCGAAGAAAGAGCTAGGGTCCCTACCTCCCCAAGCATTCAGCCAGCCACCGAAGTGGAGGGAGGAGAAGCCGGAGGGGACGTGGTCTACTAGAGTGCTCTAGGATATCCTCCTGCTCCTAAGGCTCCTTAGGTTTTTTTTGTTCTTTTATTTCTCTTTAATCACACGACCTACGGGTCGTGATGTAAAGACTAAAATTTTTCTTTTTAATTTTGCTGCATGGGCAGCATATTTTCCTTTTACTTTGAACAATTACATCCAAGCAGTACTGCTTGCGGTGTAAAAGAATTCCTTTTGATATTATAATATTTCTGCTTATTATAACATCTGTTCGCATGACCGAACTTAGCATAGTACTTTGGCTTGATTTAACAAAATATAAAATTTGAAAAATACTCTAAGTACCGTAGCATGCTTTCACTTATTTTGTTCATGTGTTTACATACCTCTTGGTATGCTTTGCTATCGATGTACCTAATATGCCCCCCAAGTGACTGAGGAGCTTCAGGTCCTTGGTCACTTGCCTTGACCACGGCCTATACGAACATTACTGCTCGGTAGGAAATGCAACACTTATAATATCGCAAAACAACACACGTAATGAACAAATACTTGTAAAAATTTTTTTACAAAGGTTGGCAAGAATGACTGGCTGCGCATAGTCCCTTATAATTCTTGTATTAAAATGGACTAAACATGTCTTTACAAGTGATCTTAAAAAGATCTTACACTTATAAGCGATTAGCCATATAACATGACTAACCCTTTTTCAAAACTTGTAAAAAGTAAAAATGTGCGTCATCAATCATATCATCTAATGCATCACAGTTCTCATCTACTATATTCCTCCTCACTTCATTGGGTCTACTTGGTGGAGTTGGAGCAACATGAATTCTCTTCCCTTGCATATACCAAATTGTGTAACTTTTGTTGATTCCATTGAAAAATAAGTGTTGTTCGATCTTACTAAGATCCATTTTCTTTAGATTTCCACACTTAATAGATGGGCAAGAAGTAAATTTTAGGTCTTTCACATTTTCCGAAGAAAATCTTAAGAATAAATCGACCCCGTTTTTTATATTTCTTGGATAACTTATTCGCTGACATCCATTTTCTATCCATATCTTCTCCTATGTCTATGAAAAATTAAACAATAAGAACTAAATAAGCATACGACCGAGCATATGAAAAATTTGGGTGCATTTCTTCTATATTAGTAACATTGTCATCTATCAATCTAATCAAATCCAATCAAATAAGCACAACACAATTCAAATATAATAATAGAATACATAATACTAGACAAAATCGGGCAGCATTTCCCTAATAATAGTGATCTAACCATCTGTTAACAATAAGTCAAACAATTCAAGCAGCACACAATAAGTTTCTTCCTTATAGCTTCGCAGCACACAAACAAATTTACTAGAACATAATTCACTAAAACACACAGTTCTCAACCTTCTGTTATGTCCGCAACACACAATGTTAATCTCAAATCCTACATCAGTGTGGATGAATATTTAAGATATTCAAACTATTCTAACAAAAATTTAATAACACTCAATCAAGAAATAAGATAATGTACGTACCTCTTGCATTTAATAGTCCTAGCTAGCAAATTTACTTCACTTTGCAATGCACTTTGCTATTAAATTTACAACCTAAAAAAATAAATTAATTAATAAATAAAAGATTACTAAACAAATATCACTAAATAATTGGATTAACAATAACTTATTCTTGCAATTTTAGAAACTTAAAAACCTCAAATGTGTGCTTGAAATAGAAATTTTGAGGCAAAAATCTCGCTAGTCAAAACCACAACCTACAAAATTAAATTAATAAATAAATAAATAAAAGATTACTAAATAAATAAATAAAACATAATATATATAATCAACCTACTTCAATGTTAATAAAAAATTTAAAATATATATAATTTTTTAATTAAATAATAGTATAAATAAAAAAAATCATAAACATATTGTTGACCACGATTTTGGCCAACTGCGAGTAGACGAAAAAACGACAATAAACCTTGAATAGAAAATAAATAACACAAGTAATTTTATAGTAGTTCAGCCCCAATTTATTGGTAATAGTCTAATCCACTTGGAGTTGTGATATATGTATCCTACACTTAAGATCAGATGAACTTGAGCCAACTGAGTTTCTTAAGTTTAAGTAAAAAAATACAGAGTTTCTCTCTCTAGAGAATACAAGCTTTCTCTCTCTAAGCTCTCTCAGAAAATGCCCCAAGAATGCCCTAAGTAACAGTCCCAAAATCTCAAAAAGATCAGATCCCCCCAAATGATACCGTAAGTCATTTATTTATAGGCTCATGGATCAGACATGAGAAATATCCCGCTTTGACGGGGTCCTTGGTTGTTTCAACAACTTTAATTAATGAATAATAAATAAATTCAAATTACAAAAGTATCGCTATTATTCCAGGATGTTTGAGATGTTCTCGCGACAATTGAAAATGATTCGGGTTGAAGTTGTTACTGAGGCTTTACCGAAGAGTCACTTAGATGGTAATTTCTGAGATTCTGATTAGTCGACCAACCAAATCCATCCCCAAAGTAATTGGTCGGACAAGACAATGCCAAACACACTGTAATGCCCCAAATTTCCTAATAAGGTTTAGGACCTTGATTAGGAGGTCGGGAGGGCCATAATTGATTTATTATAGTATTTAATGATTATATGCATGTTTACGTGAATTATATTATTATATGATGGTGAATGCATGCATATGGGCTCATATATTAATTATGAGGGTAATTTGGCCACTGTGGGCGTAATTGTATATTTTGGGTGCATGATTGTGATTAATTAATTTAGCCACATTATAAGGTGGATTGGTTCGAGCTATTTGACATGAGACGATCATGAGATGTAAGTGTTCGGTCTAGTCATAACGGGTTTAAGTTCGGGGCTCGGAGTGAGTCTCGGGGTGAATTTAATGATTAGCGGGAATTGAAGGGTAATGAGATATGATTTATTGGTATTTGGGAATATTGAGAATAGCGGGAATTGAAGAGCGTTAATTATAATTAACGAGATAGGCGGGAACAGACGGTTTTACCCTTGGAAGCTTTTAAAGGGGCTTATTTGGCTTAAGGGCATTATGGTCTTTTGACCCTAAGGATTTATATCAGCTTTTAAGTTTTAGAAAGCTGTGGAAATACAGAATAAAACAGAGCATCCTTATCTTCATGCTTCTCTCCTTCCCGTGTACCATTTCCTCCTTCACTTTTCTTTGAATTTTGAGAGCCCAAATTGAGGAATTAAGCTAGGAGATCAAAGGTGGGAATTAGGGAACTTGATTCAGACATTGGAGAGGATTCAAAATCGTGTTTGAGGTAAGTTTCAACCATTAGTTTATGGTTTATACTCTGTTTTGATTTAAGATTTCAGCTTGTGAATTCTTGGTGGTTAATTGGAATTAATGGGGGTTAGGTTGATGTTTGATTTGGGTTTTGATGAGGATTTGATATAGATGTTGATTATAGGTTGAATTGAGTGTTTGGAGAAGGTTTGGAACTAGTTTGAAGGCTTGGTTCTAAGGGAATATGCAGGGGAGGTCGAGCTGGTGCATTGCTGATTTTTGGCTGATCTGGGTAATGAGCCGCAGCCTGGATTTTGTGTGCCGCGGCCTAAGGTGGCTTCTGAGGAAATTATGCCTCTATCAGGGAGATGAGGCGCGGCATCGCTCTGGTGAGCCGCGGCCCATCAGGGCAGATTTGACCAAAATTGTGTTTTTAGCTTAGGGATGCTTACCATAGGCCTCGGGGTTGATCCTACTACTTGGTTAAGTGGGGATTGATGTTCCGGAGGCTAGATATTGGTTTGGGAACTTGTGTTGATCATTTTTATTGATGGTATCTTATATTTGGTTATGACTAGGTGACCGCTAAAGGACTAAAAGTTGATCGTTCTCAAGGGTCGTTCTTTTAATCGTTCTAGCTCGACTTTGAGGTAAGAAAACTGCACCCTGTGTATATGTGACATGCATGGCTATTATGACGCATGTTGGTTGATTATTGAGTATGACATGCATGTTTATTATTGATGCATGTCGGTTGATTATTATGTATGACATGCATGGCTTTTCTTGATGCATGCTGGTTGACTATTAAACGTGACATGCATGGTTGTTATTGGTGCATGTTGGATTGCTGGATATATTGCATATGATGCATGAGAAACATGTGATTACGACATGATTTGCATACTGGGCATGATATTGTTCAGAGCTTGAGCCTCTGTGGTTGTACATGGTCCTAATTGTACTAATATCTGTTAAGTAATCATGCTGAATACCTTGTTTATGGATATTGGACATGTGATATATGTTTGGTGGCATGGCTTACCTGTGTATGGCGCTGACTTATTAGTCAGAATCGACAATGGTGTCAGATCCGTCTGTGAAGCTGTGACTTATTAGTTAAGTTCACCACGGGCTGAGCACTGGTCGTGCTTTACCGACCCAAGGGTCAGAAGTAGCAGTGCGTTGTGAACGCCGGGACAAATAAAGATTAGATCTAATCGAGGTCGGCATTGAATGACTCATATGGGGTATTAATGTTGGACCGACCGGAAGGTCAATGAGAAATATAAGCGCTTGCCCGGTCTAAGACCAGATGATTTCAGCCAAGGTATATGACCCTGGTGACTGTTTGTCACATGGCTGGGGGACGCTGTCCTTAGTTACGACTCTAGAGTTGAGAGGATGGTTATGTTGTTGACTAATCACCCTGCACCTATCCTAATCAAGCTTATGAAGGAACCACCTATCAGTTAAGCCCTGGTGACCCTATCGTCACATGGCTAGAGGAAGCTGTACCCACTTCTGTGACTTTTGGCTATTGTCACCTACCTGTTATGGACCGTTGGTCCTGAATGGCTGTACAATTACTGTAGATATTATATCATGTTGTCTGTTGACATTATATCATGTTATCTGTTGATATTATATCATGTTACCTGATGATATTACGTCATGTTATCTGTTGATATTATATCATGCTAGATTGTGTTTTCTTGCTGGGCTTCGGCTCACGGGTGCAACGTGGTGCAGGTAAAGGCAAGAGGAAGCTGGACCATCCTTTAGTTGGAGAGCTTAGGTGATGACGTGTACATATGCAGCTGCTCGTCCGCCACGGCCGAGGTTTAAAGTGGAACTAGGGTTGAACCCTGTTTTGCCGCTTAGAACGGCCTGTTGTAAATATTTTTTCTGTAATAGACTCTGAAACTTTATTTTCGGGATCCCAATGTATATATTAAACGTTCTAGTGAAACGTTACCTCCTAACCAAAGTTTTTAATCACTAAATCACTAATCATACCTAGATCACGATTTTGGCCAAATGACTCGATTAGCGAGTTTAGCACTGTTTACAAGGCACACCGTAACGGTCCCTGGAGTTTGGGGCGTTACACACACCACCGGTCGGCATAGGCAAAGCACACCTCTGGTCGAGCATGGAACACCACTGTTCGGGCATGGCACACCACCGGTCGGGCATGGCACACCACCGGTCGGGCATGGCACACCGCTGGTCAAGCATGGCACACCACCGGTCGGGCATGGAAAATCACACCACTAGTTGGGCATGGCACACCACCGGTATGGCATGGAAAATCACACCACTGGTCGGACATGGCATACCACCGGTCGGGCATGGCAAATCGCACCACTGGTCGGGCATGGCACACCACCGGTCGGCTAATCTTATTCCTGACCAGTAATATCACAACTCCTCTGGTCAATTCTCAACCTTTTCACCTCTTTAAATAACACATTTATTGACTATTAATGTGTCATTTATTGACCATGCCCTGCCACTTGTCCATCTGATTGCCACGTCATTAAACGAAATTTTGGGGATAACATTTGCCCCCCAAGTTTATTATATGATTTTCGCATATGATAAACTTTTCTTCTAACTCCTTGCAAGGGTCCGCAGTAAATTTAATAATTATTGTGTCTTAAAATTCCAAAAATAACCTTTTATATTCTCCCGCATTTTCAAGTAAACCCACGATTGAACTTTTCAGTCCATGAAAATGGTAGTTATCAATTCCCATCTTCCATCACACTTTCGGGTTCATGGGTTTATATGAACTTTAAAGTATTCTTGAAACTTTTTTTTTAAACCTTTGTAGTTCCCTCTTTGATCTTGTTGTTGTACTCCTTGAATAGGAAAACGTGTTTGTGCTCCATGTTTTTGAGTAAACTTGTGCTTGCTTAGCCGATTGGAAATGCTTATTTGGTCCTCGGGACCCAAATAATTTCATAACTACTGACCCTTGGGTGCGTTGTTTTTTGCTGCTCGGACACATGCCTTGCTCCTCGGACACCACTCCTCAAATTTGCCCAGATTCTCGGACGCGTAGTCTCAGACGTACCCAGATCCTCAGGAATTTTCCCATCCGCTCGGGGCATGCAAGCTCTTCGGACAACAGTCCCTCGGAATGCCTGGATCCTCGGATGTGCACCCCGCTCGGCATGCCTGGCTTCTCAGACGTGCACTCCCCTCGGCGTGCTTGGATCTTCAGATGCGCATCCCCCTCGGCGTGCCCCTCGATCCGCTCAGACACACAGAGCTCCTCGGATGCGCACCCCAGCAACTCCTCAGATGCATGGCTACGCTGCCCCTCAGATGCCTAGCCAGTAACTCCTCGGACACGCTCCCATCTCCTCGGACACAACTCCTACGCGGACATGCCCCAACTCCTTGGACATGCTCCCTCGGACACGCAGCAGAACCGCTCGGGAACATGGCCCATCCACAAGGGCAAGCGGCGTAGCCGCTCGGGAACGTGGCCCATCTGCACGGGCATGCGACTTAGCCGCTCAAGCACACGGCTCAGCCCCTCGGATGCGCGCCTGCCAACAGCTCCTCGGCGTGCCCCCCGAGTTTCTCGGACACATGGCCCTCCTAGTCCTTCGAATATGCGGCACAGCTGCTCGGGCATGCGGCTCATTCGCTCAGACAGATGGCATAGCCACTCAGGGGCACGCGGCACAGCCGCTCGGGCATGCCTAAACCTTATGCTCCGAATATTTTGTTTAAATCTCTCGATGGTATTATTACTTTCCTAAATATCCTTCTTTAGGGAAGATTGACTCCTCTCCTCAAAGAAATTATTTTCGCAGAGTAGTTTTTATATTTTTTGTTTTTCATTCATTTTCTGTTTGGTTTACTCCAGGGACTCATCATTGTTAGTCATGCTCAACGTCGAGCAGTTGACTATAAGGAGCTGGTCAAGGTCTTGAATGATCAATTGGTGGAAGCCCAATCAAAGATTGAAAGTCTGATTAAGTCTGAGAAAGATCTCCAAGAAAAGACTGAGCAGGCTTAGAAAACAAATGCTGATTGAGATAGACCGTTGAAGGAGTTGGTTGATGAGAACAACAAGCAAGTCCAGGCCAATAAGTCATTGACCGACCAGGTGAAGAAGAAGACTCAAGAGAATGAAGAGCTGGAACAGGAGAAGGAAACTGATTTGGCTCGTTATGAAGATATCTGCTTCAACTACTTCTATCAGATTGAGAAGTTAAACAAGCCTCTCAACCTTGAATTTCTCTTTGAAGAAGCCAAGGCTCAAGAACTCGCCAAATGCAAAGCCAAGGCCGCTGAGAAGGTAGCTCTCCCAGCTGGCACTGTGCCTGCCTCTCCTGCTCTATCATTCTGACCAGAGGAGGTCCTAGATGTCGACGATGGGGTTGACCGGCCAGGGACTAGTTTACCCGACCAGTAGACACTCTTAGCCGACCTGAGAGCTTTCTATCCAACCACAGAGTTTCCTACTTGACCAGTGATACATGCTTAGCCGAACAGGGAAGTTGTATCTACTCTCCCGACCAGGAAAAATTTGCACCTGACTAGCTAAACTTTGTACCTAGCCAGTAGTTTACTATTTTTTTTTTATACTTTTGTGAAGACAATTGCTGAACTTGAGTAAAAATGTTGCTGGCCAGCTGGCACCAAAAATGTTGACCACGATTTTGGCCAACTGCGAGTAGACGCAAAAACGACAATAAACCTTGAATATAAAATAAATAACACAAGTAAATATATAGTGGTTCAGCCCCAATTTGTTGGTAATAACCTAATCCACTTGGAGTTGTGATATATGTATCATACACTTAAGATTAGATGAACTTGAGCCAACTCAGTTTCTTAAGTGTAAGTAGAAAAATACAGAGTTTCTCTCTCTAGAGAATACAAGCTTTCTCTCTCTAAGCTCTCTCAGAAAATGCCCCAAGAATGCCCCAAGTAACCGTCTCAAAGTCTCAAAAAGATAAGATCCCCCCAAATGATGCCATGAGCAATTTATTTATAGGCTCATGGATCGTACATGAGAAATATCCTGCTTTGACGTGGTCCTTGGTTGTTTCAACAACTTTAATAAATGAATAATAAACCAATTCAAATTACAACAATATAGCTATTATTCCGGGATGTTTGAGATATTCCTGCGGCAATTGCAAATGATTCGGGTTGAAGCTGTTACTGAGGCTATACCGAATAGTCACTTAGATGGTAACTTCTGAGATTCTGATTAGTCGACCAACCAAATCAATCCCCGAAGTAACTCGTCGGCCAAGACAACGCCAAACACACCACCGGTCGGCATAGGCAAAGCACACCTCTGGTCGGGCATGGAACACCACTAGTCGGGCATGGCACACCACCGGTCGGGCATGGCACACCGCCGGTCGGGCAGGGCACACCACCGGTCGGGCATGGCAAATCACACCACTGGTCGGGCATGGCACACCACCGATCGGGCATGGCAAATCACACCACCGGTCAGCTAAACTTATTCCTGACCAGTAATATCACAACTCCTCAGGTCAATTCTCAACCTTTTTACCTCTTTAAATAACACATTTATTGACAATTAATTTGTCATTTATTGACCATGCCCTGCCACTTGTCCATCTGATTGCCACGTCATTGAACAAAATTTTGGGGATAACAAATATATACTTGAATTACTTATATCTATACATGCAATTTAGTATGTAAATTAAAATTAAATTACTTTCCTTATTTTAGACATATATATTGTACGCCCTAATTTTCCAACGAGCTATTAGCGAGCTGAGATACGGCCTAATTATATCAGCCACGTGGATCCCCCATGACCGGAGCTATTGTCGTCAGGTCCTACCTCGTTAGCTCGGGGTATCCAATGGTTCGCCAAGATTACTTAAGGACCGAGTCAGGACTATGAAGGCCGCAGGTCGAGGAGGCATCCAGTTCGTGATACGAGCTAGATGTGGAGGCTATGACCTTTTATAAAGTCAACCAAGCAAGGTAAACGTGCATATATCAGACATCACGTGTCTGATATATCCCTGACTTCTCGGACACGCAGCATGAACGTGCGTATTCAGGCACCCATGATTGGGTTAGGCCGTGCGGCCCAATATCCCCCTTACCTATTGATTAGACCACACTTCACGTGTCAGGTTTTAGGAATTAATCATGAATGTCACAGAATTGACATGATAGATAAGAAGGTCACGGGATGACCCCCCTTACTAACTCCCAGGTGCCCTCTCCTATAAATATGGAGACCCTAGGAGTTGCAAGGGGTTGGATTCTACTGTGTAAGGAAATACCTTGTAAAGAATACCAGAAATATAGCAATAATATTGGCTGGTGGAATAGAAGGATTTTAACCTTTGAACCACCTAAAAATGTAGTTGTGTCATCAGTCCATTAAAAGATCATTTATCTATTTCGGTTCATTGTTAAGCATTAATCCCTTCCTCTTATTTTCTTAATTACCTGTTGGCGAAGAACCGCGTTAACAGTTTGGTGCTTTCATTGAGAGCTAGTTATATTGGTGCTATCTCAAACATCCAACCATGGTGACCACCCGATCACGACACGGTAACGAGGCGGAACAACATGATGGGCAGGAGGCTCATCATGCCACCATCTCTGGTGAGCAAAATCCTGAAGTCCAGCAGCGGCCGGGCAAGCAGCCGAAAGGCCAGGATGACACTGGAAGTTCGGCACCCCAGCCACCTAATCTAAACCCAGATTTTTACACTGCGGTAGAAATGGAGAACGCCCAGCTGAGGAGCCAACTAGCGAAATCTAGTCAGTAGATTAAGGAGGTGTTGGCCCGACTACCCCCTCTTACAACTGACGCTAACGTCGGAAAGAGGCAAGGCGAGACTCGTAAGTCCCGCTGGGGTAATCGGTCCAGGCCTAGCCGCTCGGTCAGACCTCCGACGTCCAACTCTACTCCCTCATCGCACCGCCGAGAGGCAAACTTCGAAGAAATACCCAGAGCCGAACAACAATATAGCCGCTTGGTCCGAACTTCAACTCCCAGCTCACTGCCAGCCTCGAGCGCGCCATGGAGGGCTCGAGGGAATTCTAGAAGGAGATTCGGGGAGGGCTCACAGGACCAGCCCGTCCCGGCTAGCCGTCCTGCGCGAGGGCCGCAGGTTGGCAGGGCCGAAAGTCCCCCACCTCACTTGATCCGCCCTGACGGAACCAGGATTGCATCTCCGGTCAGGCATCCTCCGTCACCAATAAGATATCCGTCTCCTCCTCGGCCTATCCAAGATATTCCTGCTTATGGAAGCAGCAGGAGAAACCCGCCATCTGCAAGACCTTCCCGACGTAGCAAGGCGCCCAGAGGGAGCCCGGATCCTCACCCCCAGAGGCGGACTCCGAGCTTCTCTAACGGGAGCTACTAGACCGGCAGTCGCCAGAGTGACCTCTCTGGCGGAGACCTGCGTCAACGCTTAAGCTCGGCGCAAAGACCTCGAGCCACCCAGAGGGGCGACCTGCGAGATCGCCTTAACTCTCATAGGGGGGAACCAGTAGGAGGTGGCAGCCATGCTCGCTCAGGGGGAGACCTGTCCGAGGTACGTAACGGCGGGAATGCCCCAAATAACCTATCTCAAGATAGGAGGGGCATTAACCCACCAAACGTATACAATGGATCCGGAGCTGTTGAGCAGCCCCGGAACAACCAAGGAAATCAGGACAAAACCCTTGAGCGCCTGGCTCAGATGGAGGAGCTAATGAGGACGCTCCTGTCGGAGAAAAAGAAAGACGAATATGATTTGGGGGATGAGCTTGAGCTCTTCGCCCCCAGCATAGCAGCAACGGCATACCCACCCGGTTTCCGTATGCCGCACTTGTCCAAATTCAACGGAGGCGGTGATCCGTCGGATCATCTGGGCATATTCAATACCCTGATGATGGCCCACAACATTGGCCCTGAGCTGAGGTGTCTGATATTTCCCTCCACACTGACTAGACCAGCCAGACAGTGGTTCAAACAAAGAAGGAAACAATCAATCAGCTCCTAGAAAACTTTCTCTGCTGACTTCAAAAGGGCATTCCGAGCCTCCCAGGTTGTCCGCGTCAAGGCCGACTCTCAGGCTAACGTGAGGCAACAGACCGACAAGCCTTTGAAGGCTTACCTGAGCAGGTTCGCGAACGTCGCTGCTCGGGTTAGAGACGCAGATGACAGCTCCAAGTTCATGGCTTTGAGAACTGGAACCCTCGTCGGAGGGGGACTCTGGAACGAAATACAAAGCAAGGGAGTTAGCTCAGTGAACGAGTTCCTAAATAGGGCCCAGGGGTGGATCAACTTGGAGGAGGCCCAAGCCTCAGCTGCAGGAACCAGCCAGGTCCCTGAGCAGCCCGCTGGAGTGGAAACAGAGGTCGTGACAGCGACCTAGAACGTTACACAGAATAACCAGTTCGGTGGAGGCAAAAGAAAGGGGAACGACGAGGGCAACCAGCACGGCCCAAAGAAGAATAAGTCCGTAGACAAATTTAAGCCGGTCTACGCGACTTATACAGAGCTCACCCACTCTAGGGAGAACATCTTCCTAGCGAACTCTGCTCGCCTCCCCTGGAAGAAGCCAGAGCCGTTAAAGCACCAGAAAGGGAAGAGAGACACCTCCAAGTTTTTCTGTTTCCACAACGACGTTGGCCATAATACCGATGATTGTAGGCATTTGAAAGATGAGATCAAAACTCCCATCAGAGCCGGCCCCTTGGCTCAATTCGCGCAGAACAAGGCTCCGACAGGCCGACCTGCTCCGAAAGTCCTGGTCAGTCAGCCCGAATCTCGGGTAGATCAAGACGTCCTTCCTCCAGTAATAGGAGGAGAGATATCCACAATCTCGGGAGGTCCGCATTTGGCTGGCGCGAGCAGGGGTGCCCAAAAGAGGTACGTAAACGAACTCAAGGCGCATAATGGAGTAGAGTTCGTCCCGGAGCAGCGTCTGCCAAAGCAGTAGCGATTGGAGAGGCAACCAATCATTTTTACTGAAGAAGATGCCAACCTTGTTCAGTTCCCTCATAACGAGCCCCTAGTCGAAGCAGTGCAACTCCCTAATCGGAGGGTTAGGAGAGTGCTGATCGATAATGGGAGCTCGGTAAACCTTCTATTCCGGTCCACACTGGAGAAGATGGGTTTGGCTGTCGCCGAGCTGAAGGCGACCTCCATGATTCTGTATGGTTTTTCGGGAGAAGGATCAGCGGCTATAGGGACGATCGAGCTGGTGATCACCTTAGGAGAAGGACCTCGGACAGTCTCCAAACTCCTCGAATTCGTGGTCATCGACTGCCCCGCTGCTTACAATGCTATTTTGGGCCGACTGACGCTCATAGCTTTTGAGACCATCACAGGTTCGTCACCTCGCGCTGAAATTCCCTTCTTCCACGGGGATATGCACGGTCCGTGGCGATCAGCTTGCTGCCAGGGAATGCTACAGCATTTCCATTAAGGGTAAATCGAAAGCCGGGCAGCTAGCAATGGCCATCCAAGGTGGGGAGGAATCTCAGGAACCTTTGACTGATCCTGAGATTGAAAAACTTCAGTGCACCGAGGGGGAAAGTATTATCCTAAGTGAGGATATTGATCCCCAAATAGGCGAGGATAAGTCCGTGCTCCAGGCTATTGAGGAGCTCGAGGAAGTAAACATCGATCCACAAAATCCTTCACGGACGGTCAAACTCGGGAAAAACCTCTGTGGCAAGAGAAAGCCAGAGCTAATCAAATTTTTGCAGGATAACCTGGATGTGTTTGCATGGTCACACGAGGACATGATGGGAATTAGTCCAAATGTCATCATGCACACCCTTCATTTGGATAAGAGCGTTCCTGCAAAGTCCCAGAAGCAGAGGCGCCTGGGAACAACTCGGGCTGAGGCCTTTGAGGAAGAAGTAGCCCGGCTCAAGAAATGCGGCTTTATCCGTGAAGCCAAGTTTCCGATTTGGGTCGTCAACCCCGTGCAGGTCCCGAAGCCCAACGGGAAGTGGAGGACCTGCATCGATTTCTCCGACCTGAATAAAGCCTGCCCCAAAGATTGTTTTCCCTTGCCAATGATTAACCAATTGGTAGATCCCACGGCGAGGCACGAGCTCATGTCCTTTATGGACGTGTACTCAGGCTATAATCAGATCGCCATGAATTTGGCGGACCAGGAGCACACCAGCTTCATGACCTCAACTAACGTCTATTGTTACAAGGTCATGCCGTTCGGGCTGAAGAACGCCGGTGCTACATACCAGAGGTTAGTAAATAGAATGTTTGCCAACCAGATCGGGAAGAACATGGAAGTGTACGTTGATGACATGCTGGTCAAGTCAAAGACTGCCGATAACCATGTTTCCGACCTGGAGGAATGCTTCAAGATACTACGGGAGTACGGCATGAGGCTTAATCCCCAGAAGTGTACTTTCGGGGTCGCATCTGGAAAATTCATGGGTTTCATCGTCAATACCCGAGGAATCGAGGCAAACCCCGACAAGATCAGGTCATTGCTCGAGCTTCCCTCACCCAGGTCGCGCAAAGACGTCCAAGGCCTGACGGGAAAGGTGGCAGCCCTAAATCGGTTTATTTCAAAATCCACCGAGAAGTGCCTGTCATTCTACAACCTGCTTCAAGGAAATAAGAAATTCGAATGGACAGAGGAGTGCGAAAGTGCTTTACTCACCCTGAAGGCACATCTGGCCAAACCCCTCGTATTGTCCAAACCAAAGGCAGAAGAGCCCATTTTTCTCTTCCTAGCTGTAACAGAGGATGCAGCTAGTGCCGTATTGGTCCGAGAAGAAGACCGGGTTCAAAAACCGGTCTACTACATCAGTAAGAGACTTCTCGGGGCTGAATCCCTATACCCGTTGATGGAAAAATTGGCGTTCTGTCTTATCACGACCTCCCAAAAGCTCAGGCCGTACTTCCAGTCCCACTCATTACACGTCATGACCGATCAGCCTTTAAGGCAGGTTTTGCAAAAACCTGAAGCATCGGGACGCCTGTTAAAGTGGGCTATCGAACTCAGTCAGTTCGAGATTTTGTACACCCCACAAACTGCTATAAAAAGTTAGGTCCTGGGCGATTTTGTGGCAGAGTGCACAGGATTCCGGAATGATCCTGTAGAAGACTCACCCCAAGTCACCTCAGCCCAGACGTCGTGGAAGATCTTCGTCGATGGCTCATCCAATGAGAACGGCTCCGGGGCTGGAATCATTTTGATATCACTTGAGGGACATAGATTCCACTCGGCGCTGAGATTCGGATTCAAGGCCTCCAACAACGAGGCCGAATATGAAGCTTTGCTGGCCGGGCTAAGAATAGCCCAGGAGCTAAAGGCGAGCTCCGTTCAATGCTTCACTGACTCCCAGCTCGTGGTAAACCAGGTGCTTGACGAATATCAGGCACGAGGAACCAAAATGGTTGCTTACCTGGCAAAGGTAAAAGTCAAATTGTCCGCGTTTGGGCGAGGCTCAATCTAGCAGATACCTCGGGAGCAGAACGCTAACGCAGACGCTCTTGCCAAGCTCGCCACCTCCGGGGAAACGGAGGCTTTGGGGTTAGTATCGGTAGAGTTCTTGGAAAAACCAAGTATAGAAGAAATCGGGGTGGAGGTCGAGATGATCGACACTAAGCCGACCTGGATGACCCCCATCCTTGAATATCTCACCGCAGGGAAGCTACCTGAAGGGCGTAATGATGCGTGGCGGGTACTGTACCATGCCCCAAGGTATATGATGGTAGACGGGGTGCTATACCGACGTGGGCACTCCCTACCTCTCCTACGGTGTGTTTTTCCAGGCGAAGCAAAGGCCATCCTGCAGGAAGTGCATGAGGGTTTTTGCGGGGATCACACTCGGGGGCAGAGCTTGGCCCTAAAGGTCTTAAGGCAAGGGTATTACTGGCCCACTCTATCCAAGGACTCGATCTCATACGTCAAGAAATGTGACAAGTGCCAGCGATTTGCCACAGTTGCCCGAGCTCCCCCAGTCGAGCTGAAGATGATCTCTTCCCCATGGCCATTTGTGGTCTGGGGAATCGACTTGGTTGGCGCCCTCCCTACTGGAAAGGGCGGGGTCCGATACGCTGTGGTGGCCATCGACTACTTCACGAAGTGGGCTGAGGCAGAAGCTTTGGCAACAATAACTTCCAAAAAGTCATCGACTTCGTGGTTAAGAGAATTATCTGCCGATTCGGGTTGCCCAAGAAAATCGTATCCGACAATGGGACTCAGTTCGACAGCGACCTATTCACCGAATTTTGTGAAAGGTACGAGATTGTGAAAAGCTTCTCGTCCGTGGCCTATCCTCTGGAAAATGGCCAGGTCAAGGCCGTCAATAAGACCCTAAAGGCGAGCCTTAAGAAGAGACTAGACGAAGCCAAGGGGGTTTGGCCAGAACAGCTCCCCCAGGTTCTGTGGGCATACCGGACCTCGCATTGGACTCCTACGGGTCACACTCCTTTCTCCCTGACTTTTGGGAGTGAGGCAGTCCTCCCTGTGGAGATTAAGGTACCTTCGCATAGAGTCCAGGCATATGACCAGGACCGCAACCACGAACTACTTTGCACTTCCCTTGACTTGGTTGATGAAAGATGAGAAGATTCGCAACTTCAGCTCGCACATTACCAGCAAAAAATCACTCGTTATTTCAACTCAAAAGTCAAAAAGCGCGCCTTTAGCATTGGCGACCTGGTCCTCAGGAGAGTCTTCTTAGTCGGTAAGGATCCCAAATATGGAGTATTGGGACTGAACTGGGAAGGGCCATATCAAATCGTCGAGATCATTAAAGAAGGAACTTACAAATTAGCTCGGCTCAATGGAGGGGCAGTCCCACGTACTTGGAACGCCATCCATTTGAAGAAATATTATCAATGACACCCTTGTAAGGCTTAAAGGCCACATTTTTATAAGGAATGAGATTTAAATCTTTGTTTATTATTGTGTATATTTGTGGGTGTAGTCTCAAGTAACCACGAAAGATCCTTTCCTAGTTACTTGGGGGGCATATGGTGCCAGGACATAACCAGGTCACCTTAAAGACTTAGAAGTTAATTCAAATTGATTGATTGTTGTTTTTCTTAAAAAACACGAGATATTAATAAAGGATTAACCCGAACTAAGTCCTATCCTGGACATAACCAAGTCGCCTTAAAGACTTAGAAGTTAATTCAAATTGATTGATCGTTGTTTTTCTTAAAAAACACGAGATGTTAATAAAGGATTAACCCGAACTAAGTCCGATCCTGGACATAACCAGGTCGCTTTAAAGACTTAGAAGTTAATTCAAATTGATTGATCGTTGTTTTTCTTAAAAAACACGAGATGTTAATAAAGGATTAACCCGAACTAAGTCCTATCCTGGACATAACCAGGTCGCCTTAAAGACTTAGAAGTTAGTTCAAATTGACTAATCGGTGTTTTTCTTAAAAAGCACAAGATATTAGTCAAGAATTAACGCGAACTAAGTTTTCAAATTAACGTCCTGGATATAACCAGGTCCTAAAAACTTAGAAGTTAGTTCAAATTGACTAATCGGTGTTTTTCTTAAAAAGCACAAGATATTAGTCGAGAATTAACGCGAACTAAGTTTTCAAATTAACGTCCTGGATATAACCAGGTCCTAAAAACTTAGAAGTTAGTTCAAATTGACTAATCGGTGTTTTTCTTAAAAAACACAAAATATTAGTCAGGAATTAACACGAACTAAGTTTTTCAAAGCAATGACCAAAATCCGTAGAGGCAAAAGGAAATAAACCAATTAAAAGCAAAAATTGATAAAACCAATCGTCTCGAGGTGGAAAAACCTCATACAAAAGTTAATAAATAAATAAATGATGATAATAATGAATGGATTCGAAAGAGAAAGGCCCTAGGCTTCACCGGGCTGCCCCGTGGAGGTCGCCGGCTCGCCCTCCTGCTCGACCGCTGCGGAGGCCTCCCCGGTCTCAGAAGATGCCTATTGCTGGAGGCGAGCATTGAACCCTTCCTGGAAGACCTCCCAGTCCGCTCCTAAGAAGGAGAAATCATCGTCCGAGCTATAGACCCAGCAGTGGTAGAGCATGTCCTCCATGGCGGAGCTGGAAGCTGCCTTCTCCGTTTCCAGGGCGGCCTTGGCCTCCTCGGCCCCAGTCTTCGCAGAGTCTAGCTCGACCAGCGCGGCAACAAGGGCGGCTTTGGTGGCCTCGGCCTCTGGAAGCTTAGGACGGGCTTCGTCCAGCTCGGCCTGCGCGGCCGCCAAAGCATCCTTGGCTTCTTTTTTCTTCTGTTGGGCCGTCTACAGGGCGCCCAAGGAAGTTTGATGGGCGGCCAAAACCATCTGATGCTCGCCCCTCATCTCCTCGAGCCGGGCCCTAGACCTGGATATGCTCCGGTGAAGGGCCAAGATACTCTACAAAAACAGAGAGGCAACTGCCTTAGAAAAAAAAAAAAAAGAGGAGAAACAGGGCAAGGCATGGTTATCAAGGATCATAAAAGGGTAAAGTCAGCTTACCGTTAGAGCCATTCCCAATGAAGAATCCATTACACTCTCCGGGCTCCTTGTTTCGATGGCCCGCAGGTCTCTCTCAGTGGCGCGGTAGAAGTGGTCGACGGCGTAGCTCGCCGTCTCATACACCGTCCCCCGAAAGACGTCTGGAATCTTCTCCAGGGCTTGGGGTTCCACCGGGATGCGCACCTCGGGGGCCGTGTTTTCCGAAGCCCCGAGCTCCGCCCCTGTGTCCCGAACAAAGGCCGCAGCTCGCGGAGGGGGCGGGGGCATGTTCTCCACTGCAGCAGGAGGTGCAGTTTCCTTGGCCTGGGCAGCTGGGGTCTGGTCTTTCCCCTTTGCAGGGGACTTGATTGGGGCCCCAGCGGCTTTCTTCGCCACCCGGAGCTTCTACATTTTGGGCCCAGGGGCCCCAGCTGAGGAGTTCCCTCCGGCGAACATAGCTCGCAGATCTCTGCTCCCGGGCTGAGACATCTCCTCTGGAAAAACAAAGACAACATTAATATACAAGTAAGCATTCATGCAAATACAAAAATAAGAAAAAAAAAGCGAAACTCAAGTATATATACTAAAAGGAATCCTACCCCCCGAGCTAGAAGAGGAATCTATGGTCACGACCATCGGCCCCGGAGCTTCTGCGGGGGAATCTAAGACATTTACTTCTCAAGCTGGTGAGGGTTCTGGGTCCGAGACTGGCTCAGGACTAGACTCTTCTACGTATTGCCTAAGACCCGGGGCTACGATACCCTCCCGGAGCGAGGGCCATGACCGAAGGTTGGTCTCATACTCCTCAAATAAGGCCGACCTAAAGGCTAGGGTGTTGTCTACAACTATGGTACCCCTAGGGCGGCTATTTTCGTAATCCAGCACGAGCTGGTCGACACAATGGAGCAGGGTTATATCAAGGTCTGGGTCACTTTGATGGCGTTGGACGAGTTGTTTGGGATTGAACCTAGCTAGCCGGGGGTCTGCGGTGGCCCTATCTAAGCCCCTGAATAGATATGGGTTACCTTGGCCGGAGGGACCTGCAGCAGCTCCGGACCGGATCCTCTCCTCGTCCATTCTTTGGGCGACCTCCAGCGCCCGCTTCCTCCTCACGAGGGGCACCTCGTCCTCGGGGATGGCCCTCATCTCGCGAGCTGGGGGAGGCACCCGGGGTCTACTCAGGTTCAAATTCTGGCCTGGAGAGATCAGCTTGCATGCCAACATCGTCTCATCTGTCAAAAGCTGGCGATAGTCTTTTTCACTGGGGGGCAAGCCCGCCAGTGTCTCGTACTGACTCCCGAGGATCACAGACTTATCTATCCTCGCGAAAATGGTTGCAGAATTATTCTAAGCCAGAAATGGATACAGGGGGGAGCTAACTGATACTTAACTTACGAGCTAAGGATGAAAGGTACTTACGAGGACGGTTGAAGTAGTGCAGGTCGCAGTTGCGAAACCCCTTGGACATAAAGAACAGGTCTTTGAAGTCGTTAGGGTGGCTGGGCAGCTCGATGACCGCAGCAGTATTTGGAAACCGGGTCAAGTAATAGAGCCCGTCGCCTCGCCCCCACTGCTCCGGGCTGACCTTGAGGCAGAAAAAATATAGGATATCTGCCGGAGTGGGGACCTCTCACTCCTGTTTCAAGAACAGATATCTCAACCCTGCCAACAAATGATAGGAGTTGGGGGGGAGCTGGAAAGGAGCCAACCTCACGTAGTTGAGGAAGTAGGTGAAGTATTGATCCAGTGGAGGAAAGCCCCAGCCTTGAAGTGCTCGTCACTCCAGGCCGCGAACTCCTCGTCGAGCGGCGCGCAGCTTCGCTCACCCTCTGTGGGAGGTCGGACGATCAGGGTGCCCCTCCCAGTTTGATGTTGTGGGAAAGGAATATTTTAATTCACTTTCCCCTGGTCAGTAATCTTCGAGACGATCCTCTCGGCCTCAAAGAAAGCATCGGGCGCCACCTCGAGCTCCTGCTCCACGGCCGGCCCGAAGACAGGGAATGGGGAATATGTCATCACCTATTTTCCTTTGGATTGTTGGGAGGACGAGATGCCTGCGATCCTCTTAGGAGCGTTCTTCTTGGATCCCATCTGGTCGCCTAGCGAACAAAAGAAGAAATTTCAGAAAAGGCGACCTAAGCATAAGGGAGAATCAAAAGAGGTGTTTCCTTTGCACGAGCTGAGGTAATCTCAGCCCGTGGAGAGTGAGACCACGCGGGCAGCCCAGAAGAATTCCCCAGAAAATGCACCCTAAAAGCCATGCTCCTTAATGGTTTTCTTCTACAATCGATGCCCTAAAGTTAAAACCTACACCCTTCATACCCACAAAAAACCAACAAAACCTTGCATGCAGCTACACGAACTATTTACCTAGGCTACAGTGAAAAAGAAATTCAAAATATGCACAGTCAGGAGACTTACGGAGTATTCTGGTTGAGGAGGGGATGAAGGGGTCGTCTGGGTTGGAGCCTCGTCGGAGTGGCTGATTCCAAAGCCTCAAGGGAGCCCTTGCACCTGAACTTCTGGAACGCTGAGAACGGTAACCGGAAGAAAAAAAGGGTTTCTTGAGGGTGAGAAAATTCGGAAAATTTTCAAATGAACGGGTGGCCCACGCGTAAGGTGGCCACCCCTTTTATATACGTGAACGGCCACGTGAGGAGGGCCGTTGGATTGCCCTGATGTGGAATCCGAGGCTCTCCACTCGAAAGGCCAAACGACGGCTGAGTATAGGCTAGGCCATTTAATGTGGTTCTAGGAAGACGTACCGTCACCAACCACGATGTTCCACGTATTCGGCGCCTGCGTAAAAGGTGGAATATGGAGAGTCCATGGAGAAGCCTAAAAGCCCCTACTGTGGCCCTACACAACGTCGTGTACCACGAGCAGGGGCTTGGGGGGCAAATGTACGCCCTAATTTTCCAACGAGCTATTAGCGAGCTGAGATACGGCCTAATTATATCAGCCACATGGATCCCCCATGACCAGAGCTGTTGTCGTCAGGTACTACCTCGTTAGCTCGGGGTATCCAAAGGTTCGCCAAGATTACTTAAGGACTGAGTCAGGACTATGAAGGCCGCCGGTCGAGGAGACATCCAGCTCGTGATACGAGCTGGATATGGAGGCTATGACCTTTTATAAAGTCAACTACGCAAGGTAAACGTGCATATATCAGACATCACGTGTCTGATATATCCCAGACTTCTCGGACACGCAGCATGAACGTGCGTATTCAGGCACCCACGACTGGGTTGGGTCGTGCGGCCCTGTAATGCCCCAAATTTCCTAATAAGGTTTAGGACCTTGATTAGGAGGGCGGGAGGGCCATAATTGATTTATTATGATATTTAATGAGTATATGCATGTTTATATGAATTATATTATTATATGATGGTGAATGCATGCATATGGGAGTATTTATAGTTATGAGGGCATTTTGGTAATTTGGCCTGTTGAGGGCATATTTGTAAATTGGGTGCATATTGTAATTTGTGAATGAGATTTTCTTATTATGGAGACATAATCGAGCTATTCAGCATGAGACGATCCTAGATTATGAGTTAGCGGTTTTGTCATAACAGGGTCAATTTTGGGGTAATAGAAATGTTTATTTGATGATAAATTGGGAATATTTGAGATCAGGATGGCATTCTGGAAGTTTTGACTGTAATGTCCCCGGGGGTGTTTTCGGGACCCTGAGCCTTAGGTTTTATTTGAGGTTACTTAAGCTTGAAGTAGCTTGTCAGATAAGAACATACATTAGAAAATCTCTCTCTTCCATCCCGATAGCTTATTTTACCTTTCGAAGCCTTTTTGAAGGAATCTCGAGTTCTAGGAGTCAGAACCAAGCGAGGGTCGAGGCATAGCGATCCTAGGAAAGATTAGAAGCTTCTTAACCGAAGGATTTAACGGAAAACAACCCAATCAAAGGTAATCTAAGTTTGAAGTTTTTAGTTTCTAAAGTTTTTAAGCTTAGAATTGGACTTTGTGAATTGTTGAGTTTTTGGTGTGTTTGAGCTTCAGGTTTTGGTGGTTTTGGACCATTGGGAAGTTTGGGAACTTTGATTTGATGATTTGGAGATGTTTGGATGGGTTTTTGGAAGGTTTTAGAAGTGGAAAAACGAAGAAAAATGGCTGGTGCGAAGTTGGGCCGCGGCCCTTGCTTGAGGAAGGTGGAGGAGGCTCTGCTAGGGGGGCGGGCCGCGGCATGGTCCATGTAGGGCCGCGGCCCTTAAGGGAAAAATTGCCCAAAATTGTGTTTTTGTGATGGAAACTTAACTCTAAGGGCCTAGGATCGATCCTACTACTTAGTTGAGTGGGATTCGATGTTCCGGAGGCTTGGGTTGGGTTTGGAAGTATTTAATTACTCATTTTGATGAGGTTTTATATTTGGTTATGACTAGGTGACCGCTAAGGGCTTAAAGGTTGATCGTTCTCAAGGGTCGTTCTTTAAATCGTTCTAGCTCGAATCTGAGGTAAGAAAACTGCACCCTGTGTATATGTGACATGCATGGCTATTATGGATGCATGTTGGTTGATTATTGAGCATGACATGCATGGCTAGTATGATGCATGTTGGTTGGCTATTGAGTATGACATGCATGGCTATTCTTGATGCATGTTGGGTGTTTAAATGTAAACATTGATAGCGTAATGAATGCCTGGCAATCTTGCCCATTTGCATATGATTATTATTGAGGCATGCTGGATGATTAAGTGTGATGCATGTGATGCACGAGAAATATATGATTAGGGCATGCCATGAGTGATGAATATGAGATTGGCCAGAGCTTGAGTCTCAGAGTTTGTGCATGATCATGATTATGCTGGCAACTGTTTAGTAAGCATGCTGAATGCCCTATTCTTGGATAACTGGCATATGATACATATTGATAGCATTGCTTACTTGTGCATGGTACTGACTGATTAGTCAGATTTGGCAAAGGGGCTAGTATCAACTGTGAAGCTGTGACTCATTAGTCAGGTTCGGCAGTGGTACTGGGCACTGGTCACGTTGCACTGACTCATAAGTCAGAATTGGCAAAGGTGTTGGTATCAGCTGTGAAGCTGTGACTTATGAGTCAGGTTCGGCAGTGATACTGGACACTGGTCACATAGCGCTCACTTATTAGCCAGAACGGTCTTAGCGTGGTTCACGCAAGCCAACGGAGATTAGATCTAATCGACCATCAGCATTGAATGGCTCAGAGAGCATTAATGCAAGACCGACCCCGAGGGTCGATGATTGAAATAAGCACTTGGAGGCTAGTGGCTTACCTAGCAGCCACTCTCCCTCTTGAATCATGTGATGTTCGCTCATTGGTTTGAAAGTTTTACGCTCAGTGTGATTATAATGATAATCATTTGACAATGCTTATGTATAGTGTTATGTTTTCTTGCTGGGCTTCGGCTCACGGGTGCTACGTGGTGCAGGTAAAGCAAGAGGAAGCTAGACCATCCTTGAGTTGGAGAGCTTAGGTGATGACGTGTACATATGCAGCTGCTCGTCCGCCACGGCTGAGGTTTAAAGTGGAACTAGGGTTGAACCTTGTTTTGCCGCTTAGAACAGCCTGTTGTAAATATTTTCTGTAATAAACTCTGAAATTTATATTTTCGGGATCCCAATGTATATATTAAACGTTCTAGTGAAACGTTACATCTTAACCAAAATGTTTAATCCCTAAACTGCTAATCATGCTTAGTTCACGATTTTGGCCAAATGATTCGATTAGCGAGTTTAGTACTATTTACAAGGCACACCGTAACGGTCCCTGGAGTTGGGGCGTTACAGGCCCAATATCCCCCTTACCTATTGATTAGACCACACTTCACGTGTCAGGTTTTAGGAATTAATCATGAATGTCACAGAATTGACATGATAGGTAAGAAGGTCACGGGATGACCCCCTTACCAACTCCCAGGTGCCCTCTCCTATAAATATGGAGACCCTGGGAGTTGCAAGGGGTTGGATTCTACTGTGTAAGGAAATACCTTGTAAAGAATACCAGAAATATAGCAATAATATTGGCTGGTGGAGTAGAAGGATTTTAACCTTTGAACCACCTAAAAACGTAGTTGTGTCATCAGTCCATTAAAAGATCATTTATCTATTTCGGTTCATTGTTAAGCACTAATCCCTTCCTCTTATTTTCTTAATTACCTGTTGGCTTAGAACCGCGTTAACATATATATACTTAATCAACCTAAAAAATTAATTAAAAAAATCTACAATTTTCAAATTAAATAGTAAAAAAATTATAAAAAATAATAAATAATGTGGTATAACTATTAAAATCCCAATTATGTATCTCAAATATTCATTAAAATTATTTTTCAAACTTTAAACAAATATTTCTAATAAACCCACAAATCATAAAAAAATGCACAAAAATAATTATTTCTAACATTCTAACTATAATGCATAGTTTTAATAATGAAATCATACCTCAAATTTTAATACCCTAAAATCTCAATTTTAACCCATTATAATTAAAGAAAAAAAAATTATCCTAACTATTATACATTAATTAAACTTAAAACTATACCTAAAATTAATTTTCGGAGGAGGAAATCGGCCAAAATCGGAGGTCAAGTTCGCCCAGAATTTCCCAGGTCTCGCCTCTGGTTCGTGTGCCTCGGGGAAGAAGGTGTAATAGGGATTTATACAGGGAAGGTCTCTAATGTCTCCCCTGGGAACATGTGCACACTTCCACGTCTTCCCAGGGGAGACGTTGGAAGTGTGCACGTCTTCCCAGGGGAGACGTTAGAGGCCTCCCATTGTGAGATAATTATATATCCATTAATTATTTTATTTCAATTTTTTAATTTATTCTAAATAACGTCTCCCACTACTTTTAATGACTTACCCACTTAGTCATAAATAAGAACTTTTAATGACTTACACCCTAAGACTTAAAATATCCCTAAATACTTTTAATGTCTTACACTATTGGTGTAAATCATTATAGAGAGTCATTAAAAGTAAAAATTGTTGTGGTGCTTGTGTTTTATATTCTATTACTTATTGAATCTGTTGATTTAAGTTTTCTTGGTGAGCATTGGCTCGTGGGTGTTATGTGGTGCAGGTAGGGGTGAGCATCTAATCTGAAAAACCGCGGCGACCGACCGCACCGCACCGCACCACACTACACCACAAACCGCGGTGTCAAAAATGTAATGGTTCGGTATGGTTTGTATCTTAGCTAACACTACTACAAAATTGGGCTTTTCCGACAGTTTTTAACTGTCGCTATTGAGCAATGACGACAGTCAACTAACTGTCGTAATTGCCTATGCAGTGCGATGCGGTGTGAAATTTTGGTTTGCACCGCACCGCATCGTATACTTACAAATATGAAGTTGTATCCATTGATTAGGTGAAGTGAAGCAAGAGGGTTTCTTCCATGATGGGAGTTTAGTGGAGTGAAAAGAAGTTTATTATAACTTGTGATATTTTGAACTTAAGTTCCATGAGGGTTTTGAAAAGAAGTTCATGGGAGACTTGTATTTTTTTTATTTTTTTTGTGTTGTTTTGAACTTAATTGATAACTTGTGGTGTTGTTTAGAACTTATTAAGGATTTGTTTTAAACTAAGGATTTAGTATTTTTTTAATTTTAAATTTTGTTATGACATATTTTTTAACACTTACACCGTGGAAAACCACCCAAACCATACCGCAAAAAGTGGTTTGGTTTGGTCGGTTTGGTGCAACCAAATCACACCGCATGGTGTGTTCTAGCTACTACACCGTACTTGTGGCGTGGTGTATTAAAAAGTGTTCAAACCGTCCAAACCACACCGTGCACACCCCCTAGGTGCAGGTAAGGGAAATGGAAAGGGAAAGCTGGACCAACCATAAGTTGGAGAGCTTTATGGGCAGTGTGTACATTTGCAGCTGCTCGACCGCCACGACCGAGGATTCATGAGGAACCAGAGTCAAACCTTAATTTTTCCACTTAGCCCCGCTTATATTGTAATTACTTTTGGGAGTTGTAAATGCCTTGTAAATATTTATTTTTGGATCCCATGTACAGACTCAAACTTTTAAATGAAAATAATTATTCGTATGATCACAATTTTAAAGTGCTAATCCGTTAATTACCCTTAGTTACACGTTTATTTCCAAATGACTTGATTAGCAAGTCCAGCACTATTTAAAATATATAATGTAATGGTCTTGGCTATTCAGAGCGTGACAAATATACACTTAAATTGATTCAAGAAACAAAATGAGAAGGAACATAGAATAAATAACAAATGGTCAAGAATAAAAGAAAAAAAGAAAAAAAAAAGGTTGAGATCTTTCTCGTAAAAAATCGCAAAAATATGACCAAAGACCAAGATCCATGTTGTTCTTAATCCCAAATCCACCGACGATTCACCAAGCCCCCTGGCCACCAAGCCTCTACCCTCATCCAGATCCAGCCATCAAACCTAACTCGCGATCGAGTCCCTACTCCTCGCCCAAATTTAGCCACGAGACCTATTGCTCGCAACCGTGCCCAAGCCTCTAGTTCGTTCTCAATGCAGCCCAACCTCACCTCCAATTAAAGAAGAAGAGACAAAGGAGGCTAATAGAATTAGGGTTAGGGTTTGCTTTTTTGCTTTTTGAATTTTGCTTTTTTTTGTTTTTAATGTTCATTTAGGAAGTTGGTAATTGATTTTCTTTTTTAATTTAAAGAAAATATTAACTGATTTTGATTTTGTTTTTACCTTTTATATTAATTTTCTTTTTATTTTTTGTTAAAGTTATTACAACTTAATGAATAAAATACATTTTTAATAAGCATAATATTTATTTAAGATTTTAATATGTTTTTATTTTTGCTTAATTAAATAATTTACAAAAACAAATGACAAAAAATGCATTTTTCAAAACATGAGAATTATTTTGATCAGTTTTGTAATATATGGGATTCAAAAATATATTTTTTGAAATAAAGGACCCAAATAAGTAATTTGGAAAAACATACAAATTAAAATAGTATAATCTCATATTGTTTGAGAGTCACATATCCAAAGTGTGTGAAAACTTAATTTTATTTATAAGAGCATGAGTTATTCCACTCATCTACTAATTAATTTTGAGGAAGAACTTCGTATTTTTTACCATACACCTTATAATATATGAATTGAAATTGGATTTTAAGCCTCGGCTAAATAAAAAATAAAAGATGAAAATAATTATACATGTTTTTTCAAATTTATTACTTAACTAATAACTATCATGTGAAACAATATATAATATTAATCAACACGTGATTTAAGCTATCACAAAATAATATTATTAAAAATAGGGTTTATACTTTTTTGGACCCTGTGTTTTTTCCCATTACCTGTTTGGACCCTGTGTTTTGACAAATTACTTTTTGGACCCTATATTTTGTTAAATTGTTAAAATAGAACCCTAAACCCAATTTTGGTCAATGTTTTCTCAACTAAAATCACAAATAATTTACCAAACTAACAATTTAGAACAAAAATAAATCATTCTGCTTAAAAACTGTGTTATTATATTCAATTTTTTCTTCATCAAAATTGAGTTTAGGGTTCTATTTTAACCATTTTACAAAACATAGGGTCCAAAAAATAATTTGTTAAAATACAGGGTCCAAACAAGTAATAAAAAAAACACAAGGTCCAAAAAAATATAAACCCTTCAAAATATGGCTGGCAATTAGAAATACACAAATCGAATCTCTTACTACTATACTAGAAGTAGCACAGTATTAAAACTATAGGTTATTTCTCAGGTGCAGACGATAAAAACGTCTGCACCGGTGGAGACCTTTTTTTTCCACCATTTGATCAAATGAACGGCTTTGATATTCATTAAGCTATATATATATGTCAACTTCAATCAATCAATCTCTCTTATATATAACATAGCTACACAACTTCAACTACAATCAATCAACATCTCTTATATATAATATAACCCTTTTTTATGTACCTCGATAGAACTCGATGTACCTCGATGCCCAGCTCGATAGGTCCTTAAAAATCATGATTTTCAAGAAAAAAACCATCTGCCTCGATAGGACTCGACAGAACTCAATAGGTCTTGATGCAAATCAATGCAATTGATAGAAATTGCATAAATTTTTACTCGGGTGTCCGTTTGAGGTGATTTTTTTTTAATTTGGGTATTTTCTTGAGATCTACACGTTTGGGATATGTAAACACACATTTGGGAAGTTAAAAGTTTGAAAACATACCCAACTTTGAAAATATAATGGTATTGTTTTTGAACTTTGGTGTGTTTTCAAGTTTTCAACTTCCCAAATGCATGTGTAAACATATTAGACGTGTTAATCTCAAAAAAATACCCAAATTAAAAAAAAAAAACCTCAAACGGACACCCGAGTGAAAAGTTATGCAATTTCTATCAATTGCATCAAGACCTATCGAATTCTGTTAAGTCCTATCGAGGCATATGGTTTTTTTCTTGAAAATCATGATTTTTAAGGACCTATCGAGCTGGGCATCGAGGTACATCGAGTTCTATCGAGGTACATAAAAAATGGTTATATTATATATAAGAGATATTGATTGATTGTAGTTAAAGTTGTGTAGCTATGTTATATATAAGAGAGATTGATTGATTGATTGAAGTTGACATATATATATAGCTTAATGATTATCAAAGCCATTCATTTGATCAAATGGTGGAAAAAAAAAAATCTCCACCGGTGCAGACGTTTTTACCGTGTCCACTTAAGCAATGCCCTAAAACTATATTATACAAATATATATTGTTCACCATTTTTATATTTTGAAACAAAAATTGGAATAGATGACTTGAAAGCAATTATAACTTTGGCCATCAAAATGGCCCCACCACATAACAAAATATTGATCTTCCTTCTACCTCAATTTAAAAACCTAATCTTATTACTTTTATGTGGATGACTTTTTAACGGTTACGTAACCATGATTGTTACGTTTTTAAAGACTTACTGTAGAAAATGTTGTAATAAGTTATCATTAAAAAAAATTATTTTAAGAATTAAATAAATTATTTATTAATATAATATTTATAATTTATGTAATTAATAATTAATTAATTTCTCTTACAAGTAAGAATTTTCAATTATTTTATATTTTATATTTGAATCTTTTTAAAATTTTAATATTTAACTTTAAATAATTAATTCTTAGTTTTAACTTTACATAAAAAAAATACGTAAATAACAAAAAAAAAATTGTTTTAACTGTTTTTTTAGCTATAACGGAATATTTTAAATATATATTTAAAATTAATTAAAAATAAATATTTATTAATTATATTAACATAAATTTAAATATTATTATACATAATTTTTATTTTTATTAAAAAAATTATCATATTATATATATTTTAGTTTAATTTTTTTCTAATATATTTATCCCATTTTTTTAATATAATATTGTTTATTATTTATTGTATCAAATATTTATATATATAGAAATTAAGATGCAATTAATTTTTCTTATTTTGTCCCATTCATTTATGAGGTAACTTGTATGCAATGGAACATGGCACATTATTAATTTTGACTATCCTCTATCGGAAATGGTTATATTTTTCTCTGATCTTTCTCCTTTTGCTACCAGGGTTGAAAATTCAAAATTTGTAGGCAAAATACTTATTATATTTTATGAAAATGTTGACTTTTTATTTTTTGTAGTTGTCAAAAAAAAACAAATAAACACTGAAACTAGCTAGCTATGACACGTGCAACCATTCAACATTCATGACAACACCACACCTATTATTGAGTAAGAAAGCCTATATAAATTATTCACTCAAGCTTTTATGATTATTATTAGTAGTATTGTATGAAAGAAAAGAAGAAAAAAAAACAAAACCTATATATATATATATATGATAAGATTACAATATGATTATTCTAGTCTTTTTTTCTTAGATAAATTTTGACCGAGTCTCAACAACTCATGCTAATAAAAGCTTGTGTCACAATAATGATTTAGTAAAATGAAGCACACACATATATATATATATGTATACTATACACATTTATATATGATATGATCTGATTTGATATATGAAATGAGAGATTGATGACAATTGGTTTAATTGATTAAAAGAGAAAACAAAAGATGCTTTTGCCGACAAGAAAATATATTGATAGATTTAGAACTTAGAGCTTATCATTTTCACTATTAACCACACACACACCCATTTATATAAATAAAATTATATAATATATATATATATATTGGTATTAATGTCCTTCTCAACTTCTTTTTTACCCTCTCAACTCATGAAAAGATAATGTTGTTAACTCAATGTGACACCTGTCCCTATCTAACTCAAATGCTCCAAAAAGTTCCATCTCTTTTCTTCTCCTAATAATAAACACACTCCTAGTCCTACTACTACTAATTCAACCCCATTAGAAGAAAAAAAACCCCAATTAGAGATAATCAAAATTTAATTAAAAAATTCTATGATTAAAACAATTAAAAAAGAAAAAAAGAGTGGCCAGCAGCAGTCCACGAACCAAACCACGATCTTTATAATGTTTTTGTCTCATCTCTATTCTCCTCTAGTGCACAAAAGCTAAGAAAGAAACAAAAAAAAAGCGGGAAGAGCGAGGCAGTCCGTACAAAAGAACCCGCAATCTGCGGCCAGCATGATGGGACCCTCTCAGGTTGTTGACACGTGCGCCATCCGATGTGGTCCCCACGAGACTCGTGCACCCACGTGGACACCCGTACTAGATGTCGGCAACGGGGCCTACCTCGATCGCCGAGCCATGACACCTCTGGTTGTGCGACACGTGGCACGGAGAGCGACCGTTGGATGAGTTGCAGTAATGGTTAGTACTGTTTATTCCGTACGAGGAGAAGTGGGGTATTGTGCGTTTTTTTTTTTTTTTTTTCTATTCTATCTTTGGCCGTTACCTCTTTTGCCATATATAGGGGGAACTAAATAGAATGAAATAAAATAAATATTTATTTAATTATTAGTAACAGCAATAATGGATCACATCTCCACACTGAGGGGACCACTTCAATTTTTCCTTTATTTTAATAATATTTTTAATTTATTGGTATTTTTTTTAGAGAGCTGAACATGGACGTGTATACTCAAAATATACACTCAAATATTACACACAAATAATATAGTATTATTTTTTAAAATAATAAATCCCATCTATAGTTTATTAGACTAAACTATCAATGTTTAGGTATTTGAGTAATGACATATGTACCCAAAATATATACCTAAATATTACACACAATGAAGTAGTTGATTAGTTTAGCCAATCATATTTATTAAAATTAGAATCCACTACTTTTAAAAAACATACACGTGGAATGCTTGAGCGCAAATTTTAAATGAACATGTCATAATTCTTAGTTACTTATTTCGGATGTACATATTATTATTCTTTTTTTAATATAAGTAAAAGATTAATTAATGATTTTATTATTGTTTAGTTGGATAATTAGGGTGCGTTGTCGAACAAAGGGGAACATGGGCTAGTGTTGACCAAGGATCAACTAACCACTAGCCCAATTGTTTGGCTAAATAGCCCATCAAACTCGTTGATGAAAATAATAATAAAAAAGGAGAATTACAATCGTCTCGTAATTATCATTTTTACCTCTAGAATTTGTAGATTTTTTTTTATTATTATTTCAACTTCACAAGCTTTTATTATTTGTTTTCATCAGGTTGATAATATATTTGGATTTAAGCTCTTAAAATAAGGTGTAACCAAATAACTAGTCAACATATACCGAGTTCATTATGCCTTAAAGTTTTAAACCATTTAAGCAACCAAATATGTTCATTAGACAATGCTACTTATGAGAATATTCCAAAGTATATATTCTACAAAATTTATCACGACTTGTGTAAAATGGGTTGTTTTCATAACATTATACTTGGTATATAACTAAAATTATACCAAAATTAGTACATTTCTTTAGCCATTAAAAAAGGACACTACCACTAATCTCTCTACTAACACAGATGAGCCTACAAGTGTCTGATGTCACTGTATAAAAAGTTCAACATCAAAAGCAAGAATAGTTAAGAGTTCCAAAAATGTATATATGTGAGAGATTTTGTATTGATTTGAACTCAAAATGTCTTGTGGAGCTATAACTTTTGGGAAGGAAATTTTATTTGTTGTAAGAAATTTTGCTCAATGACCATCTTCTACAATGTTATGGACAAGGCAAGGATCCTAGACTACAACTCAGAAAGTAAATGAGAAAAAAAATATCCGAGATGAAAATGGTATAAGAGTAATGTTTAGAGAGATACCCTGCCTGCTGTTGCATAGCCTTGGACACCCAATCACGAGAACTTCTTCCATCAAAAGCAGCCATTGCAATTGAATTCGACGGGTCAAAAATTGGTTTGCCCCATATTTTTCGTTCTCAATAGGTTATAAAAAAATGACCCAGTTCTGAGATGTACATGGAATCTGTAAAAACTGGATGGTATATACAAAGTCAAGAACGGCCACCAACGGGCAGATTCTGGAACCCGAGAGACCGAACTGTAAATGAATCATCTTGGACGATTGTTAATCTCTTCATTAAGCAGTTGAGTCACCACGCCAATACTGGCTGTGTTTTGGCTGTCGTTTAGCATTCTATACAGTGAGTTTAGTTCTTCTAGGGTAGCCTTCTTCAAAAGGCCCCCGACTATGGTATCTACTCCGATAGGCAAGAGGTGATTACCAGGGGATCCTCCTTGATCACTTCCTTGCTCTGGCATCCTTCCGCTAGCATCTTTGGTTCTACAAGCTTGTGGAATCTGTATTTGAGGTCGCGAGTAGGGTCGAGAATCCCAATACTCAGAACAGACTCGATTTCGATCCATTGCCTCTATCACCTATTGTATTTAGTAAACGAGCAATTGGTGATAAGTATTCTCCATAGATCAGATAGAGAGAAACATATCGTTAGAAAGGATTTAAAAAGAAAAATGGTTATATCTTGCAGAAAATAAAGAAGGCATTAACTCAATTTCTTTCCAACATCAAGCAACCATTTCCGACTAATACTATGAGAAAAAGTTTTCAAGTAGTCAAAATTTTGGGCACTAAAACTAAATAAAGAAAGATGCTCTTAATTTTAAAAACATCGACAAAAAGCTTCCAGATAAGTAGATGATTAAAAAAATAATTGGGAAAAGAAAGAGGTCAGAGATCCCCATGTGAAAACCAAGTGAAAATATGCAAACATATTTTATCAGTGTGTCTTCTCTAGTATTTACCTGCACTATAGATGGAGAAGTAAACCCAAACATTTCAAAGCCATCAAGACTCCCAGGAGGCTGCAAGGGAGGAAGGTTCAGTCTTCCCATTTTATGCTGTCTAGTGATCTCTTGGTTGACTCTATCTCTTACCAATTCCCAACATCTGACAACTGAACCATGGATGAACATCTCACTTGGAGAATTCTCCAAGGAAACCTAAGGCAATACAAAAAGAATTTTCTACATTTAGTGACAACATTATCCGAACTTCTGATCAGCATCAAATCTCTTATAGAATTGCTATAAAATATGAGACATATATGCAGCTATGAATCTCAGAAGATCACCCCCAACTATAATATATCTATTATTCAGAACGATTTTGATCCAACCCAGGAAAGAATAGCATCTTATTTTTCTTCTCTAAGCTCAACACATTAATATAAGAATTTCAAAACTAATGTCTAATGGATCTTTTGTACGCCAGTATACAAGTTTTATTTTGTAAGATAATGATTTCAATTATAGGGCGCAAATATCAACTGAAATTCTAGGTGAAAATTCAATGAAAGCCACAATGAAAATTTTGTAAGATAAGATGCCTGGTAATTCTTGGTGAAAAAGTTATCACCGTAGAAGGCCTAGGAGAAACAGCCAAACCTTAAAAACAATGTCGACGACATAATTTTGAGTGGACACATCATAACACAAATTAAATTGCATGTCTAAAAAGATTGTACAAAAAAAAAATCCAATACCATGAATAGAGGTCCATCCCGCCCAGCATCAAGCACTTCTGAGACGTAATAACACATATTTGATGGATCTAAAACACTTATGTACTTAACTCTGCTCCTAAATCCTGCATCAAGAAGAATATGTATAAATGACAGATTCAAGAGTTCTTGTTTATTTAACACAGTAATTGCATATATTTCTTTTCAACATAGAGTATAGGTAAGACGGCATACCTTTTGGAAAAATGGCCTGGCTGTTACACCAGGACTTTCCAGAGAGCACAGCTCCAAATTCCAAAGGCTCAACCATGCAGTTGATCCTTCGCACTACTTTCGCTATGCGAGGACCCTTCTGACGATAGGATCTGTCCAAATTGTTTTGGCTGGATGACGCATTTCCATTAAAAGATCTTGCAATTTCTGCAGAGCTTGTCCCACCATCAGATTTTCCACTGCTAGAAGGCAAAAGGTTTGGAGAATCATTCCTCACACCTGTGATGTTACGAGCATTACTTTCACTAATAGTTGAAGGAGCCAAAACACTCCCACATTCTGGACCCAAAGATCCTATATTTAATGAAAGTTTCAGTGGGCTGGATTCCACTTGGTCACTATTTCCTTGGGGTTCATCCTTCCCCTGGGTAGAGCAAGATGAAAAATTGCTCCCTTTTCCATTTGGTAATGAACAGTCCACTTTTTCAACCTTTATTACTGCATCAATTACTGGTGTAGATAGATTTGGATCTTTACTTAAATCAAAAGAGTTCATTTTCTCATCAGCAACAATCAACCCCTCAGAAAGTTCTGGATGCTTAGTAGCACAAGTCTCTTTTTCTCTATCTGAACTAGGCTTTTTTACATCACCACCTTCATCATCACTGAGAACTATAACACACTCACGTTTCATTGCCAAATTCTTCTTCACTGTTGATTTCCCTTCAACCAGTTGTATGTCATACGATGTGTCTTCTTGAGACAACTGACAAATAGAAGTTCTTCCACTGGATGCCAAATCAATAGTTACTTCTCTCTTTAACATAATTTCATGTGCAGAACTGGAAACTGTAGATGACAACTGTGTATCTTTTGAAGGCAATGTGGCTCCTTTTACTATCTTATTCCTATCACTTGAATTAAGGCTCACTACAGGCATTGCTAGTATGATCTGTCGATCTTTAAAGGAAATGGCTGATGGCTGTGAATTTTCAAGTTTAGCTCCACTGTCAGAATTAGATTTACTAACCTGCTTGTTTTCTTTGTTGACATGCGAACTCAGGGCCAGTCCAAGATCTAGTCTGGCCCATCTGTATATTGCACTTAATTTTCCCTCCAATGCCTCAACTAGAATATTTAATTCATTTATGTCGTAGCGGAAAAGAAAAAATTTATCACCCCAAGCACAAGGACATAACTGTTTTGTGTGATTCAAGCATGCATATTTATCTGGTGAACAATGACAACCTGCTGCAGAGAGATGCAAATCAAAAAAGCAAATACTGCATTCCCTCTCACTGTCAGCATCAAAACTACTCTCCATTTTCACTGCTTGTGAAGAACTGCATAGAAACTCCCTCCTCATGCGCTCCATTTCAATTCGTGCCTATTCAAGAAAGATAAAATGTCAAAGTGCAACAACTTAAAAGTGTCACAAGCATGAATGCCAGTATAATAGACAGTGTGATGAAAAGTTGTATAATTAACGGACTTCATAAGAAAAAACTAATAGTAATAATAATAATAATAAAACATGTACTATTTCCCATAACTACCTCCTCCAAATATTCTACTAAAATATTAAGGTCAATCACATCCACCCTATGACTTTAAAATCAATTGTAAACAGGGTTCACAAAGTGAACGCCGTCCTGGCAATTTATTCTGTTCTACACACATCCAAATTATAATCCATAAATATATTTCTGCCCACACAATTGGTGGAAGCAGTTGAGCTATAGATTGAGCCAAATCGATTGCTTCAAGTTCACTAAACTATACCAAAACAACAACCACCTTGCAACCCAATGTTGCCCAATACAGTACTTTTTACCTTTTGCAGACCGTTAAAATATTTACAAAAAAAAACATATTCATATAAAACTTCCGGTGCCAAGCAAATTAATACTCCAAGTGAGTCTTGATACTGAATTATTATCCAACAAACCAAAACCTTGCGTTCTTTTGTGTAAATTATCAAAAGATCAACATATGAACAAGAAAGTAAAATACCTTGAGTGATTTTGCTAAGATCCCATCCTTTCCACATACATCTTTCCATCTTAAGTTATCAGAAGTATTCTTCTTTAATAAGTTCAATTCCCAATGTGCTCTTACTGCTTCCCTTGCTGCACCAAGTAATAATTTATCATGGGAAATAGAAGTCTTTCTTCCCTGATCAGAGTAAAGCTCTATTGCAATCTGCCCATGTGGCAACCAGTCAACAGGAGCTACATTGACAGCCTCAGCACAGTTGAATCCACAGTTAAACCCCGAATGGTATGCTCGAGGGAATGTTAGAACAAAATCTCCAGCATTCTGAACACATCTGTAGACAGGAACTCCCTCAGATTTCAGAATGGAGGGAGAGAGCTGTGTGACCTGCATTTATTTATTAAAAGCAATGTCAGGGAAGGTTGAAGAAAAGAGAGGCATCCTTTCTTGCTTCAACACTCTACGAGTGTTCAAAATAATCATATCACTATTTTCTTAAATTACCAGACTAAAGGTTATAAAGGTTGCATTAGCTTCCTGTTCTAGGTCATTTGCTTAATTTATATGCTCGGAGGACACTTGGAGTAAATTATTCGAGACCACAAATTTCCAAATTAAACATAGTACCATAAAGAATTTTTTCTTACTCACCAGCTTATGAAGCAAGTCAGGTTGTTCTTCAAAAAGGTCAGGCAAATGCTTTTTCATAGCCTCCTCTAGTTTAGAGGCATCCCTCCCAGGAACGCCATACCACATCTTTGGAGCACCCCAATGCAAATAGTTTAAGGAGTATAAATGGTGATCTTCAACATGCTGCTCCCAAAAAATTATATTAAAAAAAATGGAAAAAGCAAAGGAATCAGACACTCTTCTACGCATAAAAGAGATATGAGAGCCATGGTAAGCAAAAAAGTTACAGATAATTTAGATATTTTTTTATGAGAATTGTTATAAAAATTGGAAATTGCACCCCACCCACCCCTTCTCTCGCTCATAAAAAAGATGAAATAGCAAGAGGAAAAATTCACGAAGGCAGACAAGCTATCCAAAAATAAAATAAGACATAATTGAAGATTATGGAATGAAATGCAATAATTTACACTAATATTTAGTCTTACCCAACAGAATGAAGAAAAGCACATGCCTATATACAACCAAGGCACCAGAACTCCAGATATGTCACTGCTTTCATAAGAAAGGACCGATCCAGGAAGCCTAGGAAAGTTGTTCAGGTTCCAGCCAGATTTGATGTATGGTTGTTCTGGAGCGGAAGCATCATGATTGGAAATCTTGGGAAAGCCACTACCAAAAGATCCAGTTTCTAGATCGGCCCCATATACCACCTAAAAGAGAAACCATCCTTAGGTCTATTAAATGGTTCTTTAGTCAATGGCTAAGCTTCCAATTCACAGAAAGGAAGATTGTTGAAAGAGGCAATGGTGAAAAATATTCTAAGCAAAAAGCTTAATAAACAAAGACGATGATAATATTTGTATCAACCCCTATGAGATACCTCAATTTCTTCTGTAGGCTTCTCTACCATCCGCCAATACTCCCCTTCAATATTTTCCACAGATGGTTCACTGTGTTCTTTAAGAATACTTAAGTTACCTCCAACATCAGCAACATCTGCTTTTTTGCCGCTGAAGTATTGACTCTTGAAATAACCTGCATGCTTTTCAAATGTTTCAAGAGTAAACTCTGGACCAGGTTCAAACCCAAATGTTTCTGCTTCCTGATATCCAGCATCACCAAGTCCTTTATTACCAGGCGAGCTATCAGCCCCCATTCTTGAGCATCTCCTCCTTTTCCTCTTCATTTGGTTTTGATTTATTGACATTTTTCTCAGAGAATCTCGATTTTGAAGTTTGTCAATTTTCTGGACACGAGTAGCAAATTTGGAATTCCCCCAAATCTTCTTCTCCTTTAGTGGACAAGGAGGTTTCCAAGAAGGAGGGGGAACAATTCGACATATTCCAAAGGGTTCAGCTTTTGCCCGAATGCTCGCTATATATCTCAAAGTATCTTTAAACTCCTGAAATACGTAACAAACTGGATCAGGTATCCAAATTCTCCCAAAAAATTTATATTCAACTAAATAAAATGTGCAGGTAAAGATGCGAGAATAGTGGCATTTTAATAAATCAAATACTACATAAAACAAATAAATAATTACCTCTTCAGTTGGGTAGAAGACAGGAGCATCCTGGATGTCGGGTCTTCGAGCACCCTCAGGACGCCATCTTGCAACAACCTGTTCCAAGTGATTATTGTAAAAATAGAAAGGTGGAAGATATTTTGTTTAAGGCTAAAACTAATCAGCCAAATGAATATAAGAAATGAACCTTTTGGCAACTACTACATTCAGTACATCCACGGAATACACCCTTGGGGAGGTGATACCTCTGCAAATTAGACAGTGTAGGGGACATCATGTTAATATCACATTTTGGTGCTGAAATGATAAATGATCTAAACAATAATAAATCATCAAAAACAAAAACGAGCAGTGAAAACAAAAACACCAACTTGATTAATTCGCTCAGAATCACACTCATCCTCGGGATTGTAATCATTTCGCCCGTGGTTTATCCATGGTTTACGGCGGACAGACCTGGTGATCTTTACAGTAGTATCACTAGCATCAGTATTAGTTTCTATCTTAATTGACTGTGGTTCAGAAGCACCAGTAGAGGATAAACAACCAGGCATGTTTTTACTCTCTTGGCTTTCAGTATCATTTACCCTCTTCAAGTTGAAAGAAGTAAATGATTCAAAACCTGGTGGAACTGGAGGGAAGTCATCATTGTCTTCTTTGATGCAAACTCTCATGAGCTCTGTCCCCATTGGACATAAAACTAAATGCTCAATCGCTTAACCAATGAATATCGACAGGAGCACAATGACTTCTCTTTTGGCATATGAACTTCACTTTACAAGCAATAGTTAAGAAGTCACAAGGGAACCTTGCAAAGCACTGAACTGCTAAGCAACCTAACTCCGAAAAGTTACTCCAGATTGCTGAGCATTTTCGTGCAAAAATGTGAAGGAAGCCAGTCTACCCGCAAGAAGAAAAGGTAAGCTTTCAAGGTACAATAATGCTGGAAACCTGGAAAGATGACATCACCACAAAAGAGTAGTTTAATCAATAATAGTTAATAGTAGAATACAAAACTATCTGATCCTGCTATTCTTTGGTTCATATTCACCCTAATGCTGACACAGTATATCCTAATTCATTTTTCTTTCCCCAAAGGCAAAATCCTAAGATAAGCTTTCTGCAAATTCCCCTATTCACACACAAAGGGTGATTCATTTTCATTCCTAACATGCTCTTCATCCTTTAAATAGCAACAAAACAACTTAGAATAGCACTTGAAAAATATTTAAGATTTCCTTTTAAAGAAAACAAAAATATCATACAATATAATGGAATTTCATCATAGCAGAAAAAAAAATGTCAAGCAAAGTAATAAACTAAACAGAGAGCATAAGAACATTTCACAGAGAAGTCAGATTGAAATTGAGCTCAGAATTTATTAACCGCATTATACTTTTAATCAGAATAAATTGTTGCAATGAAATTTAATTATTTGACCCAAATATCCACATGATCTTCACATACGACCCACCACTGAAAATCCTGACCTAATCCTACATAAACAAACAGCACATTCTTCTTTATCATTAAAAGCCCAGTAGCACCTAAGAATTTCCAGAAGGTTTCAGCTGAATTCAAATCAATAAAGAAATTTCATTACACTGATCAAGGTCCCCAAATTTTGACATTAAGAACAATACATAGCAACAAAACAAAATTACATAAAAGGACAAAGAAAACCCAAGAAATAAAATCATTTCAAATTTAAATGTTGATGGAATTTGGGCTTACAAAATTGTTGATCCAAACGTCTGAGAAACACCTCTGAGCTAAACCCAGCTCAGAACTTCATCATTTGACCAGACCCCAGATTATAAAAACAACCCAACTATTCAACCCAATTGACTAAAAAAACCCCAGAAGCTGATTTAATTTTTGTGTTTAAAATCCTCGTGAAAATTTCATTAATTTCAATTAATTTTAATAATAATAAGAATAATAGTGAATCTGGTTGAGCAGATCCAACCCTAACCCTAACCCTAACCCTAATCCAAATCCTATCCAGAACCCTAGAATAGAAAGCCCAAAAACAGTAATCGCTAAAGGCAGAATTTGTGTAATAGGTAGGACAAGCAACACCAACCTTTCAAACTATCCAGAAAATCATCCAAGGTTCTACTGGACTGGGTAGGAAGAAATCACAGATGGATAAGGGTAAATCTGGAAGAAAACTATATCGAAGAAACGTAAATTTAGGGAATAAATTCCAAAGTTCTAGAAACCCAACCCAAGAACAAAAATATATTAAAATTTTTATGAAAAAAAATACAAAAATTTTAACAAATTTAGAGTAGCTAGCTAGCTGGGTTATGTTTCTTTACTTAGGTACAAAAATAAATACCTTTAATTAAAGCTGTGCCTAAACTAATAAAACCATCTAATAATAATAATAATGTTCTTTTGGACCAAATTTACGTATCGTAAGCTCAACCAAGACAAAACCCTCGTTCAAAAGTAATTTGTTGCTCAAAATTATTTCATTATTTTTGTGCCAATAAAGTTTAATAATGGGTCGGTGAATTTATTTTTTATATATATATAGTTGGATAATTAGGATATTAAAATAGAGTGTCATTTCAAAATATATATTATATAAAAAATATGGCGTGAGAAATTGACGATACTTACACCTATCACGAGTTCCATTTGGTATTTGGTATTTAGTATTTGCGTGTGAAATATGTGAACCTACAAAATTAATTTTGACCAAAATTGTAAAACTAATTCCTTATGTTTCGTGTATTTAATTTTAAATTTAATGTATTTGGTTATAAATTGATTGTTTCTCACAAAATAAAAAAGTTATAAATTGATTGTACATCGAATATAATCTAAAGTTAAGTACATAAAATCAAACATATGTCCCTTATATATAATCACGGCTATAATTGTACACGTTTTTTTTATGTATTATTACAGTGATTGGTATATTTATATACATATGTATAAATATATATATGGAAGAGTGTAAATTTAATAAATAATTTTATAGAATTGTCAAAAGATGAGAAAATCAAGAAAACAACTCAAACAAGAAAATAACTAAAATTATTAGCTATTGAAGAGAAAATTATAAACAAAATACAAATTTAGTGTATGATTTATTTTAATGATATTTTTTTGAAGCAGTTTTTTTTATTATATAATTAATTAAATATCATATGTTATATTATAGTTGTACATTTCCAATCACAATGTCTTTTTCTATATTACGGTACTAAATTGCTCTAGTATTTTGATCTTATCAAAAAGATACTCACTTTTTGATAGTGGGGATAAAAGTAGACACTAAAAAAATTAAGTGATGTAAAATATAAATAATGGATTTTTAAAATTAATAATTAGATATATAAAAATACATATATTTAATTTTTCTCTTATATGGTAATCGACGGAAATACCAAATTATGTCAAAAATTCAAGTGAGAAGTAAAATTCATTTAAAGATTCTCAAAAAAAAATTAAAGATATGCACTAATTTAATGGTACAAAATGATGTAATTAAATATTAGATAATTGATAAGAAGATAAATCCATAAATTGAACCAACTTAATCAATAAAAAGTAAATCAATCAATCAAATTAACATTAATCCATTTTAATTATTTGTTTAATATTAGTTTGGGATTTATTGTAAATAAGAATGTTTAGTGTGTTTTATTAATTAATTAAATTAAATATGGAGGAGAATTCTGTTGGCGCCCCCAATAAATATCCAGCCAACTAAGCTTTGTTTGGTGAATATTAATAATTTTTAAAATATGATTTCATTTTCAAAAGCCCAATTCATAATCTAATTTGATTTTAACATGTTATTATAGAAAATAAAATAATTCAAATAAATAATATCTTTGACCAAATATAATTGAATGAAGATGTTCACAAGTCTTCAATCATGCTTTTTCTTTTCCTTCTGACTAAAGCTCTCCATTAACAGAACCAGCATGATAATTATATTCTTTCACAATTTTTTTTTTTTTTTGCAGCATAAAAAAATATATATTATTATTTCTCATAATATTAATATTTTTTTATCTTTTTATTCTTTTAAAAAAAGGTAAAAATAAAAAGCTGAATCTTTTAATGTTTGACCAAACATTATGAGATGTAGCAGAGGTACACGTATCTCTTATACTCTGGTTGGATGTAAAGCCCCCTAAAGCTAGTAGTGCCCACAAGTCTATTTGGACATGTAAATTTGTATTTGGTGATTAAAAAAAATTATTATACTTTTGTTAAAATTAATTCAAATAATATAAAAATCTCAAATTAGATCATCTTTAATTAAAATAAAAGTATATCATTTATAGAGATAAAAAAAACTCACAATAGTAAAATAAAATAAAAACTCTCCTACTTTTGGTGGATTAAAGATAATTTGCATGTAAAGAGATTATTTTGGAGGATTGAGTGGTTGGTCCACCAAAAGGTTCAAATATGAGACTAGACATTATGGAATGTTTCGTGTGTTAATACCGAATGTGTTGTTGGTTTGATGTATTCTATGGAAAATCGTGTGAATCTCATACATAAAAAGATCAGAAAATAAAAGCATAATATTTATTTAATCGAACATAAAATAAATCAAATCTTGGGAATCATAACTAGACTTTATCATGTTTGAGTAAAATAATTTATTTAGATGGATAACAATCATAACATGCAGAATAGACTAAATAAGATTATCACTAAATAAAGATATTGTTAGAATATACCTCTAGTCATTGATTTTGATAACATTGATCTAATATCTTTAGATCTGCCAAAAGAATAGAAAATAATCTATGTGAGGGCAAAGGTCTTCAAATCTCTCACTAGCTTTTTAGATGGAGTATGAAAAATGAGTGTTTAGCTTGGGAATCAGAACCATATATTTATATATGTGAGATATTCCATTAATGTCTCTGCCGCAATTAATGTCATAATATTTGACAATCAATAGGATATAAAATATTGGGTAACTCAATATTGAGTAACTACTTTACTTTAAATGCTGACCATATTGAGAATATGTGGCAATTAATCTCGACTTTAATCATAATTAATTAGAATTATGACTTTTGGCAACTCTAATTAATTTAATAAAATATTCTAACATTCTCCTACTTAGTCTACATTTAAACTAAATTATCACTTAAGTCCAATGATTATCATTGTTAGGCAACAGATACATGAATCATAGTGATAGGTCCTCTTTTATGATGTATATTATCTTATATGTATTACAAATGTAATTATTACTTAACAATAAAGTTTATGTGGTGATGCAACTTAATGAATAAACTCTATGTTTATTCAGGTCCAATGAAGATAAATATTCTCAAATGAAATTAAAGTGCACGTAAATATGAGAAAATATCTAAATGAGAGTTTCATTAATAATTTTTAATGAAAAATTACATAAGGGAAACAGAATCTCATATATTCATTTTATGATCCTTGAATTTATGTAGTGACACCTTTAGTCAAGGGATTTGCGATCATTCAATTTAGTGTTTGTGTGCTTAATTACCTGTGACAGTCATAATCACGTGATTCGTAAGGGGAAAGACCGGGTAAGCTGTGCAATCTCACACCGCCTGGGGAAAGTCAAGTGTGATTATTCTAAGACTATGTAGGTATGGGACTACACAGTTGAAGAGGGCTTAAATGGATTGATGGGTACTACCTATATCAACAAGATGCATCTTCTTTTCGGTAGCCCATCACTTGAGAACTCCAAAGTTAAGCGTGCTTGACCTGGGGTAATCTAGGGATGGGTGACCTCCTGGGAAGTTTTCCTAGGAAGCATGTGAGTGAGGACAAAGCACGCTAAAAAGACTTGTGTTGGTTTGTAAGGCCAGTCGTCATTCCAGAAAGCAGCCATAGTGACGTGGGGCGTCACATTACCACTTTCATTTTCTTTAACACGCTCCTTCATGGCTAAATACTTAATGTCGATACGCTAGCTTCAACTACAATTGTTGTTTCAAGCTATAAATACTACAAGTATTGATTTTTAAAAACAGAATACTCTCTCCTTCTCTCTCTATCTCTCACATTTTCTCTCTCTCTCTCTCTATGTCTCTAAGCTTTGAGACTTTGGAAGAGAACTTGAATTCTAAGGATTTGAGGCAAGTTGGCTTTGGGAATTAGAAACTGTTGAAGGTTCTAATAGCTGGGAATCGAATTCCATCAGAGGTAATCCAATATCTGAGTTTTAGTTTTTGGTTTTTTTATAGTTTTGAAGTTTTATTGAAATTCTAAGCTTAAGGGAGTTTTGATTGAGTTTAAGGTTGGTTTTGATGTTTCTGAGCTATTGTCACCATTATTATGGTCGAAACTGGTTAAAATCGTGTTTTGGGGCGATTTTGGATAAGTTTGCGATTCTTAAAATCGCTGGTTTTCTGGGTTTGTAGGTCACGCCGCGGCGCGTGCCTTGTGGTTTTGGGCTTGGGGGCTCTCTAACTTGTTGCGCTGCGACCCTTAGTGGGGGGGCGCCACGATTAGGGAAAAAATGGAAATTTGGTTTTTGGATTATAGGAACCCAAACCTAAGAGCTTGGGAATGGTTCTACTACCCGAGTTAGTAGAGTTCAGGGTCCCGAAGGCTATGACTTGGTCCGGAAGTCTTTATTAGTTCGTTACAGATAGTTATTCTTGTTGAGATTGCTTAAATATATGGTTAAGATGTTTACACGTTGAGGTGCGGAACACCTAACGGTTTTCACTTAAAGAGAAGTGAAAACATGAGATTACGTATAAGGCATCTAAAAGTGACTTTTATGTGTCTAAGGTGATACAATGAGGTTTCCAGACATTCCCAAAAAGTTTGGTAGCATTTGGGGCAATTTTAGGACCATTGGAAGGGTCCAAAGTTAGAGAGGGTGGCGATACGTCGCCTACTAGAAGGTGATGCATCGCCTGACAGGTAATACATCGTCTGCATGCAGACGATACATCATCTGGGTGGTCTTTTAGGGTCGTACAGTTTATGTAAAATGCTCTAAATGATGTCTTGTAAATGATCTAATCCTATTAGTTAGGCTAATGATGATGACTACACTGTATATATATGTGAGTTATTAGAGTTGAAAAGTCTTGATCACACTTTCCAACTCTCTTTCTCTAAACTCATTATCTCTCTAGCTTTCTAAGACCAAAGCTTTCTCTAAGAAACTCATCAAGCTTGCTTTACTTGCATGAGTTTTAAGGCTTGTTCAATCTCAAATATCATTCTACTTAGTTGAAGCTTCAAGTAATTGGGAAGGCTTGGAATAAAGATTTTGGACAACAATATTCATATTGTGTATAAGCTTTAAAAGTTCTCAAAGTTTGAAGATTCAAGTTGTTCAATACAAATGTTGTATATCTCTAATCGTAATCTTGTATTTTGTCATTCTATTATGTTTTTCATTGTTGGTATAGATGATTAAATGTATCTAAGTTCACCTTATCATCATTTAATCATTTACTTTCTTATATTCAAGATTAACATTCATATCATGAACATATTTTTTTTATTATTAAGAACCGCACTTATACTTTAAATTTGAATCTTGATTAACACCTAGGGTTTTGAATATTGCGTTATTATCATTGTTCATTGTTGATTTGCAAATAGTAAAGTCATATATTCTCAGCAATCAAAATCTCTATTTCTGATTACTTTTATTTTGTGTCTTGCATAATCAACAATGGGGGAAATTGGTTCATCTTCTACAACCTTCAAATCCTTATTTCAAAACTTGGTTTGTGTTGGACACATAACCATGAAAGATCAAATAAAGTTCTATTTGGAAATGCTTTACATGAATGTGGATATGGATACAAAGTCTTCATCAACAAAGGATGAGACAACTCAATGGGATTACATGCTTAAGGAGATTGGTATCATCAAGTTCCTTATTTCTAAATGTGTAGATTTCAAGAATTTAAATGAAATGTGTTTGCTAGCATATTTTTGGTACCCCGAGCCTTGGGGATTTACTTAAGGTTACTTAAGCTTGAAGTAACCTGACAGAAATATAAACACGCTCAAATACTCTCTTTCTCTCTCGTTCTCCTATTTGATGCTCGATAACATTTTCGAAGGAAACTCGAATTTTATGGCTCAGATTCAAGCAAGGTTAGAGTCATAACGATTCTAGGGAACATTAGAAGCTTAACATCGTGAGGAATTTAGCTGTAAAATAGCATAATCAGAGGTAATCTAAGTTTTAAGTTTATGATTTTTGTTTCCATAAGCTTGGATTGAATTTTATGATTTTGATGAGTTTTAATATGAAGGAAAGGCGGGTTTTGTTGCCTAGGAGGATTTGGATTTGAGAATTATGGGTTCGCGAGGTCGCGCCACGACCCTCATGAACTCAAAAGTTTGGCAGTTTCCTGATGCAAGGTCGCACTGCGGCGCCTGTTAGGCTGTGTCACAGTGCGCGTTCAGTGAGAGGAGAGGTTAGGGCCTCTGACTTGAGAGGGCCGCAACTCATAAGCTTGGGGCCACGACGCTTAAGGGATTTTATGGCCTTGGGAAGGTTTTGAGTGCAGGAACTCAAACCTAAGAGCTCGGGATCGATCCAACTACCTGGTTTAGTAGAATTCAGCGTCCCGGAGGCTGGGACTCGGCCGGAGGCCTTTATGTGCTCATTATTGATGAGATTCTATAGTTGGTTGTGACTAGGTTATCGTTAGGGGCTCATAACCAGGATCGTGCTAGAGGGTCGTTCATTCTTAACCTGTGCTTAGACCAAATGTAGAAAAACTGCACCCGGTATGTGATAATGTGATTATGACTTGGCCCGAATTGTTGAACAGGAATATGAATAGGGCATGAACGCCTGAGAATGTGCATGATTATGATTATGCTTGTGATTGTTGACTAAGCATGTTGAATGCTTTGTATTTGGATATCAGCTGTATAACATATGCCTGTCTGCATTATCTGATTGAGAAAGATTTGACTTATGAGTCAAGGACGGCAATAGCGCGCTGAGCGCTGGTCGAAAAGCATTGACTTATGAGTCAAGAGTGACAATAGTGCACTGAGTGCTGGTAAATATGGTTAAGCCTAACCATGAGCGCATCATACGCTTGTCCGACCCAATGGTCATGGAAAACTCAAGGTCAGGTACGCTGGGCCAGCTCAAAGGCTAGTTATACAAATGATAGGGCAACGGGCCCCTGGGTGACTTATTAGTCCCATATCCTAGGGCTGGGCCCCAGACTTGACTTATGAGTTAAGAACGGCATTAGCACGCTGAGTGTTGGTCGAAAAGCATTGACTTATAAGTCAAGGACGACGATAGAGTTGAGCGCTGGTCGAAAAGCATTGACTTATGAGTCAAGGACAGCAATAGCGTTGAGCGCTGGTCGAAAAGCATTGACTTATAAGTCAAGGACGGCAATAGCGTGGAGCGCTAGTCGAAAAACATTGACTTATAAGTCAAGGGTGACAATAGCGTGTTGAGCACTAGTCGATATGGTTATACCTAATCAGGAGCGTGACATACGCTTAACCGACCTATTGGTCGTGGAAAACTAAAGCGTCAAGTACATTGGGTCAGCTCCAAGGCTGGTTATATAAAGGATAGGGCAAACGGCTCCGGGGTGACTTATTAGTCACATATCCTAGGGCGCGGAACCCCAGTATGATTTATTAATCATGTATTTTGGACATTGGGCCCCAGTATGATTCATTGATCATATATCTTGGACTATTGGCCTATATGATGCTGTAGTCATTTATATGGATGGTATGCATGCATAAGTATGGCTATTACTAATAGGCATGCTTATTATGATTTGGTAACATGTTATTAACTGCTTATGAGTGTGTTTAAGTTTTCTTGCTAAGTCTTGGCTCACAGGTGCTTTGTGGTGCAGGTAAGGGGAAAAAAAAGCTGGACTATCCTTGAGTTTGAGAGCTTAGGTGCGATGTGTACATATACGGCTACTCGACCACCATGATCGAGGTTTTAAACAGGAACTAGGGTCAAACCCTATTTTTTCCGCTTAGGTCAGTTGATTGTAACTTTTCAATTGTAGTTTACCTTTTTAAATGTATTTTGGGATCCTATGTTTGGAAGTAAACGTTTTAGTGAAACGATTGTATCTATTAACCAAAATTTTTAAACCCTAAATCATTAATCACGTTTAGTTACATGGTTATGGCAAAATGACTCATTTAGCGAGTTTAACACTTTTTAAAATACACAGTGTAACGGTCCCTGGGTAGTAGGGCGTTACAGAACCAATCACATTTTCAAAACATGTTTTCAGACTATAAATTCAGATTTTTATTTGAGAAACACACTTTTTGAAAATATAATTTTTCTAATCACGAACCAATAAGACCCTAACTTTTTTTAAATACACGTATGATGACGATATGGAAACATAAAAGATGTGCATTTTAGACACAATTATTACCACATCAAGGAATTTAACGTCGGTTATTAACAACCGCGTTGCAATAATGATAAAAAAAAATACTATTTGAGTACTTAAGTACTACTTTGTAACTTTTAACTAATTTGGGGTTCCTAAATTACATTGTAATTATAATTTAGTAATTAAATCTATCTCAATAAATTTCTAAACATATTTTGTGAGCATGTTCTTTACATGAAAATTTTGATTTGCATCCTGAGAATAATTGTTATTATTTATTTGAAATTAATATTTTATGAAAGGAAGGGAATAAATTATATTCCACCCATATCCCAATTTCATTTATTTAAGATCTCTTTGGTGTTTTTGAGATAAGAGATGTTAAATTTTTTATATGATTTTTTTTTTTTTTAAATATGAGGATTCAATTTAGTGTAATTTTATAAATTTATTTAAAAAATTATTATAACATTTTAAGAAAATATTTATTTAATATTTTCCCACTTTTTCTTTTATAATTTTAGTATAATAAAATTGATGTTCAAACAAAGTCAGAGAAAATCAATAAAAGGATTTAAATTGTTAAAATTAAAATTTGAGGAACATAATATAATATAAATGGTATGGTCAAAGTAGCAAATACCTAAAGTAAATAAATAAATATGAGGTCCTTTCAAATAAATAAATAAGAGACGAAGACTGAAGAGAAATAAAAAAAAGTCTCGTAGGGAAGTGATTTAGTGAATTTTCTGGAATACAAATCCCAATCCAAGTTCCAAATTAAGTTTCTAAAGATCGATAATATCTCTCTCTCGGAACGAATTCGTTTTCTCTCAAAATCTGTGAAACCCTAGAATTCCCAATCCTATTGTCTCTGTAGATTTCTCTCCATATTCGCCTTCAATGGCGAGTCACTCGTCTTCGGCAGCTCCTTCATCCGCCGCCGCTGCTGCCGCGGCCTCTTCCCAGTACACCTATGCCAATGGCTCCGCCTATTTCCCCTTACCCTTTCACCTCCAGCAACCTCAGACTGTCTCCCAATACCCCGCACCTTACGCCGCCGTGGCGCCTCAACCTGCCCCGGTTCCAATTCCGCAGCCGCCGGTCGTTGCGCCCGTATATCCAGCCCCCGCTCCCGTCGCCGGTGTTTACTCCTTGCCTCAGTACCAGCAGGTTTGCATCAAAGCCTATATCTATCTCTACGTATTTATTACCAGCGTTTTCAATTAGAACATGAATTGAGGGTTTTCTGTTTTCTTTTTAATGGGTTGGATTTGAAAACAACACTACTATATTGGTTCAATTTGATCGGATATGTGCTGGAATTGTCGTGCTTATATATAGTTGGGTTTGTGATAATGGATAGGCCCAGCAATTATTTCAAAGGGATGCTCAGACAATTACACCAGAAGCTCTTGAAAGCGTAAAAGCTGCCCTTGCGAACAGCGAAATCGAGCACAAAGCAGAAGCTAAGAAGAAATCTGTTCCCCGTAAAGCTGCTGGGCTGAGTTGGGAGGATCCAACGCTTGCTGAATGGCCAGAAAGTATGTTTATTTTGTTTTTTTGTGTCTGTTTACTTCTTGCATTATTAATTTATTAGAGTTGTTAGATTGATAATAGTGAAAGAAATGACTTTACTCGAGCTAGAAATGACTTCACACGAATTAATCAATCCCTAGTTGATACAAATACTTCTATTTTGGCTCATCCACATTGTCATACTAATGGGATCTTAATCCTTGTTACCCCCACGAACTTACAGTAGGTATGGAGTTAACTGATCATTTAGAATACTTGTGGTGTAAAAATTTTGTACTGACCAAGCTTTTTGCACTGAAATATAGCCAGGATTAGTAGACTTGAAAGCACAAGACTTGTTAAATATTTTTAGTTTTTTTAATTCAATAGCTTTGTTGAAATGTCACTTGTTTAGGGAAAACCATTTGGACTATTGTGGATGTTTTTGAACAAGGTGCACCTTAGTTTATTTGCTACCACTTTTCATGAGTTTTGTCTTATTGCTTCTCATATTTCTTTTTATTGCCATTGGGTTGTTGCAGATGATTATCGCTTGTTCTGTGGTGATCTTGGAAACGAGGTGAATGATGATGTTCTTTCGAAGGCATTTTCCCGATTTCCTTCTTTTAACATGGCTAAAGTAAGTATCTATTGTATATTATTTCCTTCATGCAGTTCTTTATTTGACAATTTTTTCTTGGTATGAACTTTGTGCATTTCCTCTTCAGATTTTTATTTGAAGCCCATAGAGCAATCAATGCTTTGTATTTTTTAGGTAGGTATTGTCTACAATTTACAAAATTATATCAAGCCTTTGAATATCTTTAACTATGCAAATTTTGGAAATACAAATGTTTTTGTGGTATGCATTTTTAATGTACTAAAAGTTCATTTATTTTTAAGTTTATTCTTGTGATTTCTATCAATAGGTGTAATGTTTAAAATGTTATTTAGGTTTATTAGATTAGAATTCTGTTCCTTTATTAAAAAAGAAAAAGACTTAAGAACAAAAAGTAATAAAAAAAGAAGCAAAAAGTATGAAGAAAATTTTGATTAATGTTCTAAATACTCAAGATATTGATTGAAATGACAAATATTTTGGGTATGCCATGGATGATGGATTGTGAAAATTCACCAATTTTAGGTAGCACATATGCTAATACTTGAATGGCGAGTTTCATATCAAATTAAATACTAGAGTACTTATGAGTACAACATCGTTGGTAATTAGTACTTTTTGAAGATATGACCAAAAGGATGTGGATTTTGTGACCAAAATTTTACTTTTGAAATCATTGTTATTATCATTACCATGATCGTGACAATGGATATGGTACTCTAGTCTCTTGGTTGTATTTCTCATGCATTTTGTTTCCTGTTCTTGTTATGAGCAAAGTGCTGTAATTATCTTGGTGTAGCGTAGTTTAGCTCATATCGGCTGGATTTTGGTGTTTGAAATTTTGGCATGCAATCCTAAATTCTTATTATGTTCATATCTGTTCGTATGCCATTCACTTTATTTCAAATTTAAAAGTAATCATTATGTTCTACACCATTTTTAGGTTGTTAGAGACAAGAGAACTGGAAAAACCAAGGGCTATGGATTTGTTAGCTTTGCTAACCCCACCGACCTTGCTGCAGCGCTGAAAGAAATGAATGGTGAGAAATTCTTTTTTTTTTTTTTTTTTTTGTCCTGGCTATCTTCTTCATGTAGAAAAAGAAAAGAAAATATACAATGAAAGATAAATACTGCACTAAATGGATTTATTATTATTATCTGAAAGAAATGATAAAGGATTTACACAAGGTAACCTTGTATAGGAAAATTCTTAGTTTTTACCATCTGGTTTTGTTTTGTCATTCTCAGCACACAAATGAGGTTTTTTATTATTACTTTTTTGGTAATATTCTATAAAAAAATAAAGTTTGTGGGTTGCCACTAACCACATGAAATTGGATCACACGAACTTTTATATATAATATTGAAAATTACAGTGTTCATTATTTTGTTTTGAGCTTTGTGCATTTTACAATATTGGTGTTTCATTCCAGGTAAATACGTGGGTAATAGACCAATCAAGCTTCGCAAAAGCAACTGGAAGGAGAGAACAGACTACGATGCCCTAGAGAGACACAAGGTAATGTACATATATAAATATAATATTAAGAGGTGTTTTGTACTCTTTATTTTGTGTTCAGAATTGTTCTTATTTGACCCCTTGGTTGGTTTGTTCAATGACCAATTCACTCATTTCATCTTATATCTTGATTTGTGGCAGCACCATACCCAAAAGAGGCCAAAGCTTTCCAAGAAGAGCATATTACACAAGTAATAAATTTACCAATTACCAAGTTGTAAACTTCATTAAACTTATTTAACTTTAATTTTCATTTTCATTGTATTGAAATGGTCATAGTATTGTTCTGTGAAACCGGTTATGTCGTCGACAAATTTAATGAATGAAAATCATACATTTCAGTAAGAAATTTCCTTGTCAATTTTGAATAAAAAGAATTGAATCATGACTCCACAAAATAGAGGAATTGGATTAGAGCGAAACGATGAAAACCTTCTTGGTTGATTAATTGCAACTAGTCAAATACAAATGCAATCACTTGAATTATTCACAATCATGAATTTGAGCAAAGCAAATGGCCTACTACAGCTCTATCCTTTTCTCCCCAAAAATTTTTGTACATTGCATTACAAAAACTAAAGAACAAAATGAATAGGGATAAAATTCCCTCCATATTTTTCTCAAGATTTTACACAACGACCGAGCATTTTGTGAAGCATATTATTTTGTTTGCAAAAATCCTCGAACTTCTATCAGGAAACTGTTTAAATTTTTCCTGAAAATATGAAAGTTCTTACGTTCGAGGGTCGACGAGAGCTGATTTGCACTAGTTAAAGAATGCAATGCATTAGCCAGTCTTGATTTAAATGTTGGATTTGACTGCCTCTCTATTAACTCATGGCCAAGTCTCTGAAAGCCAAAATCATACCAACTCAGAAAACCATATATTTCAATATGGAAAAAAAATGAGGATAACTCAAAACGGATAATTAAGGGTACCTGGTAGAGGGTTTGTTCGCATAGTAACAGCGGAAGAAGTGCGTCAGCCGCGCTGCTGATCAGGTCCGGGCTGAAGTCACAAACAAAGATGTAGTTGGTAATAGCAAAAGAAGCAAGAATTGGTGCATCTGAATAAGGTGCTGAAAGCTTACCTGTAATCCTCGAAAATGAGTAACTGTAGCAACGAACGAAGGAATTGGCCTAAAATGCCTTCAGCAGCATGAGAGCCAAGACCGAGTCTACCCCCATTTGTTTCCACAAAGTGATATGAAGCAACAGCTCTCAAAGATCTCAGACACATATCAATCACTTCTGAATCCTAGCAGATATTAAAGGAACCAGATTATTATTTTCTAGACCAAACAAGAACCTTAGAAACATAAGAATTTTCATAAATACAAGGCATTGTCTTGGTTAATCCAATAACAATGGATGAAAAATCATGTACCTGATGGTGAAGACCAAATTCAATAGTTCCAATTACATGTGAAAAGGCCTCCTTGTTTAGGTTTGCAACTGTCTCTGGATAAACCTCCAGCAAATGTGATAGAAGCGAAAAATACTGCACAAGAATGCATTCGGAAAAAGATTAACAGATTGTCACCATGGAATTAAAATCATCATCGTTGTCGTAACAAAATACTATCAAATCTTACATCATAACACAGCTTGGGATATTTCAGCAGGTCTAAAGTTATCAAAGGTGTAACAATGTGAAGACCAAAGTATACAACCTGCAAAACACCAATGCATCAGTGCTAAGACAGTCCATTCTCTATATTATACAGTATTTGTTGACATCTTAATTACCTGAGATATATTTGTGCCAGGTGACTCGACGGAATCAGAAGAAAAGTCAACCTGCAATGGAATGTTTAGCATTAAGTTCAGTAGAAGTTGGAAGGTATGACAATCTTTTAAGTGCAAACAAGGAAGGCATACTAGATCTCTCGAACAAAGATTGGAAAGGAGTTGAAGAAGAGCACGTAAATCCTTGTATTTGTCAGTTTTTGCTTCACTAAGCAAGCTGCTTGAAAGACTTATTGATATCTAGAATAACAAAGAGCTAAATGAGATACACAAATCTGTCCAGTAATGATAGCATTTGAATAAGTTACGAGTTCAGAATTGAGACTATCTAGGATGGGATCCCTGACCAGTTTTTTTTCTTCTTTCTTTTCTTTTTGTAATGTATACTATTGTAATGGACGCTTTCTTCAAATAATATTCAGAAGATAAAAGAGGAAAAATACCTTGCCAATATTGTGTGACGAGTAAAGTTTAATCAAATTTGTGCAGAAGTTAACTACAGCAACAGTTTCTTGAGCCTCTAGATAGCTTATTTGTCCATCCACCCAATCAACAACAAACTTGAGTAGCAGATAAACAACTGCAGACTAATCAGAAATAAAAGATAAGTGCAAATAAGTGGATCCCTGTGGTTTCATATATATATATATATATATATATATCTTTAGGAGTAATAATAATAATAAAAAAAACTGTTTTTTGTCACATTATATCTTATGATTATCAGATGGCTATGAATCCATGTGAATGCCAATTCCAAATATGTCACTCAATTAACTAATAAACATTATATGTTTAAGATCAGTCCTGCTGAATCCTTCAATCTTTTAGGAGACAAGAAATTCAAACATATTACAAAGTAGGTCCAATTAAGTTTGAATGCAAAATTAACAAACCATGAGCCTAACTAATCAAACAAATTATTTAGGATTCGAGCATTAATAATGATGTGTACAAAGATCAAAGAAAAAGAACTGAAAAATTCAATGCAACTTCCATGAATAAAGAAAGTTGCACAAGAGAAACAGTTTTCATGGTGCAAATACTACCTCATGTTTGTAAACATCAAGCAATACCAAAATAGGATTCATTACAGAGAATCCCAACTCATAGATTGCTTTTTGTGTTCGAGGTTCTGAGGCATTAGCTGCTCCACGAAGCCGCTCCAACAAGCAACTGACCTAAAGGATGCTGAATGTTATGTTATTCTTGCATAAGAAATAACTAATGAACTTATTTCAAATCTTTTAGTTTTATCCTCACCGAATGAATTATATCTGGTTGTTGAGCAACACTTTTGAAGTCGTTCTTTGTTGAAAGTTCCACAAAATATGTTGTCATATGACCCATGAGATTCCTTACGTACCTTTAAAGAAATAGTACACATACATTAATATCTACGATATAATAAAATCTACCCTTTGGCAAGATAAAATTTAATAGTTTAAAAAATAAAAAACTTACTGGTTTGATGACTCCAGATTATTCAAGCCAGATGCTGAGCGAACAAGTGTTTGAGCAAGTGATCGCTGAAAAGGAGGAGAAAGTCTGTCCATAAACAAAGAGAACAATTGAGCAAGTACAAGTACAAGTCAAGGCATATCATGTCCTACCTGGTGAACTGTGTTTAAAAGTAGGAGTGTCTTATCATTAGCAAAAGCACTTGCTAGGTCACGCCACGAATCCTGTGACAGGGTGATTAATGTAAATTATCAACAAAGATCAGCACAGCATACATCCTTGTTTTCATGAAAATAAAACAAATAAGCATGAAAAGCTTGTTCATCTTGAAAAGCTCTAGTTCACAGAAGTTTTAAGCTTTCGAGATTTAAAGGTTAAATATGGGAGCCTTTTCAATCACATATTAAAAAAAAACTTATATTAATACCTTGTCAATAGGAACAAATATTTTTGTATGAAAAGTGATTAGTTGTGGCTATTAGATTGAGAAATCAAAGGGTCAAAATTGATTTCCCTACCAATACTGATTTTTTTTTCTTTCCATGACAGCCCCTATATAAGTTTATATGTCTAATCATAGATATAATTCATGTTATTACATTGTAAAACATCAGAAGATCCAGAACAAACTGAAATGGCAACAGGACCCTACCCAGACTCAAGATCATCTAAATCTTTAAATCAAATTGGCAAGAAAGATCTTATAAGGAAGAACCATGCCTTAGAAAAGTTTATAGACAAAATAACCGTTAAAAAATTTCTTCTATGATTTATGCTATCAAATGTCTAATTGTTTCCTATTTTCTATTTAATAGAAACTAAAAGGTGGAACAAGGTAAATCCAATTTTTTTTCTTTCTTTCTGATAGAATAATAAGGCATTTTGACAGTCAGCAAATGAGTGACTCACCAGTTGAACAAGATGCGCACAAATATGTTTCCGCTGAACAAGTGAATGAAGTAGTTGGTAACAAGTGAGCGCCTGACAAATAAGCACAAAAGCATGACACCCGCAATACACAATCATATTGCTTTAAAGTAATTTCAAGTCTGCGTATGCATACATGTAAGAGTGCATACATAAAAGTCTAGTTGAAACAGCACCAAAACAAACATACAAGTATAACAAATGTTGGTATTCTCATCTAAGACTTTAAGAGAATGAAGTAATAGAAAAATATGTTTTAAGTTTTAACACAAACCTGCAGATCTTTCTCTCCAGGATATGTAACTAGTGCTGCTAGGGATATGCGAATAATAATGTCAAGCACAAGTTGTCCTTGATTATGTAGCCCAAAAAAGGTCACCAAAACTTTGTTGGAGTTTGGATCTGTATTTTCTCCAGGTGGCATTATATATGTGCAAGACCATCTTCCAAGGAACCATATAACAGCCTGCACAAAGCATAGGTTCATGCATGATGCATCTAAACTCGTAGCATCATTCAAGAAGTAAATTTATATAGAATAGACACTTCATTTTAAATATAGTAAGAATATAAAATGCAGAATATCATGTCTACACAACCAGCATAAACATAAAACTCATGTTACCCAGAATATCTCCATTCTAGCGTAAATGTGACAAAAGCTCAAAGTAGAAGCTAGAAGCTAATGGAGGAGAGTATATTATTTGTCCAAAGATTCATGATACCACAATCTTTCAATTTTCTCAGTAGCTAAGGACCCATGGTTTTAGCAATAGGTTTCTGCTAGATAAAATTCTGAAAAGTTACCATGTATGGACTTTACCCAACATAACAACACACTGGGTAAGATGAAAATATATATATATATATATATATATATAAAAAAAATGGCCAGCTCAAATATATGAAATTCTATGTAGTACCTCCATTAGTCGAGGACTGAACACTGAGGCTCTTATTTCTGGATTTAAACTCTGCTCGGCAAATTTTACAATTGTGCTGGATAAAAATAAAATAAATAAAATGATCATTAGCTGAGAAGCAAATACTAAAAGTGTAGATTTGCTTTGCTTTCATGGATATGTAATACGAACAAGATTTGATAAAATTAGGCCAACATGCCAAATTCTTGGAAAAGGTAATGCAGAGAATTTCCAAAAGAAAGACGTGGAGATGCACCAGTAAATGCCTAAGTATTGCAAAGCCAGACAAGAGCTCAAGAATTTAAACAATCTTAAGCTTGATCATTATGGCTGTGCAACCTTGTTATTCATTGTTTTTTCGAAAGGGTGAACCAAGAAAACGTAGCTAGGATCTATTACTCTAGAATCCTAGTTAGCAGAGAAAATATAGCATGCTGCTGACAGAGAGACACAACACTTTACCTGCTAAGTATAATAATAGGATGCTGCTCTGCCTCGGCAATATCAGAAAAATGGGTTTGTATAGCATTTGGAATCTGGAGATATGTAAGCAAAAAATCAGACAAAATCTGGAGATACGTGTAGCACTGACAGCCCACCTTGGATAACGTGGGAAAGAAACAATTGAAAAAGAGAAGATGAACAAAAACATTAATAATGAAAAAAAATAATGCAGTTAAAATAAGATGAGTTATAAAGAAACAATGTCGTCGCACGTACCAAAAAGTAGAATAACCGAACTGAGAAGATAAGCGAAAAAATTAAAATCCTGAGGGATTAGCAAATTACCAATGGCGTTTCTCCATCCCCTTCATCAGAGATTACATGGCCGGTGATTAGTAACAATGAGTATATTTCTTCCAGAGTTTCAGTTTGATCAACAATGCCCCTGCCCTACAAATAAGTAATGGCTTGAGGAATAAGCAACTGGGAATAAACTCAGCTTATGTCTTTCAAAAATAAGAGCAAAATAAAAGACACTAAAAGAATAAGATAGCCTCCAAGCAGCACATTTGTGATTTCTAAGTACAAACAGTAAACTCCCTGTGCATTAATGACAAAGCAAGTAGCCAGTGATCTTGGGAAATAAATACAATAGCTGTATAGATTTAACAGGAACAGAGTAGATAAAAACTCAGTACCAATCATGGTACCGAACTTCAGAAGTCAAAAGTAAAGAACACCTTAGTAAGCCGTGCAAAGCGCTCAGAGAAGAGCCTAGTGAGGAAAGGGATTGTGACATCAATTGCTGCTCTTGCAATGAGAGCATAAGAGCTCAATCTTTCATCCATGGCTGCAATCATTAAACAATAAAAATTAAAGCCAACAAGATGGATCAAGATGATATGGTAATTATTTCAATCATTACACTAGTATTATCATCTAAACTTATTTTAATACGACAATTGCTAAAAAAATTATCATTGCCATAATGAAATCATGGCATTTTCCTGTACCAGAAATGGAAGCCTGAAGGTAATTGGAATCTACATCGTCATTGAATGCTGATGCGGCAGCAACTATAAATAAAAAAGGGACTCGCTGTCATTAGTGATGATACAAGAAGATGAAAAATTGAGATTGATAATAAATAGCACAAAGTGACATGCCAAAATCACCTGTTAGCTCAGACTCCACAATCAAGGCAAAGAGATTGGCTGCAGCAATTCTCCCTTCAGATGGAAGCAATGTATTTCCGCCATCCCTATTCAATGGCTGAAGAGGATGACATAAACTTATTAACTCAGTTGGCCACTGATTTGAAAGGTTAGGGAAGAAAACGATGCAAAATGCAAATGGATAAATCCAGACCATTCAATCAAACTCTAATAAAAGAAATTTAAAATAACAAGATTGCTAATAATATACAACAAGGTCCTAAGCACTCCAAGCAGAAAATAACCTAGTGAATTTTCATGTTGATAAGATACGGTAAAACTAAACTGTATCATCTCACACTTATGGAATCTGATAAAGCCTAGAATGAAGGTAATCCAAGCAAACAACATTCTTAGTGAACTTTGAAAATGATAAGACATTATACAAAAAGCTGCATTATCCCACATTTGTCGAGTGTGGGATATAAACAGTAAACACAGAAAATATTAGAAGCAATGCGTAGAGAGAACCTAAGTATTCAGAACTTGGAATAAACAGATTAAAAAATGGATTGAACTAATGAAATTATTGTAATATTACATAGCTAATTTATGTTAAAGGTTCTCTTCTCCTTGTTTTTCATTGAACTTTACAATATAAATGAAGGACAGTTAAACTGTTAAAGTTTATGCCCAGTTCTCGATCAAAATACACTCTAATTTTTATAATAAAAAACAAAATAAAAAGTGCATCAGAAACAAATACCACAAGAAGGGCAGTCCAAGTATCTAATAAAATATCTCGCGCCTCCCAGCTCCAGGTTTCCTCTTCAGAGTTATTAGTCATGAGGTTCTTAACAACTTCACTCATCAAGGTGGATAGCAGGGTCAGAGTACCAAAGGGCCTAAATATAGAAGCAAGATTATGAACCAATTTCCAAACAAATTGTTTCTTAAGACGGAATTCAGATATAATAGTTGCATAGAGACATTCCTCTGCACATGATTTGCCTTAATAGTATTATGAATTAATAATAAGTCACTCTGCCACTAACCTTACTGATTTCAGTAGCTGGTCAAACATAGAGGGATTTGTAACAGTCGCAATAGACAATAATCCACGACAACCATCAAGCATCTCACTGAACAGTGAAACATCAAAATGACTATGAGGGAAATTGAAAAATAGAGGTGAATAATAGATATAATTGTAAAAGATGGTCGTGAGAGATATAACCTTTCACTCTTTCCATTTTCTATTGCTTTTGAAACAACATCAGGAGGATCAATCCACTGAATTATCCCAGAAAGCAATTGAAGCAGATGGTGCTCATGCATTTGCACATTATCTAAATCATTTACAAGTTACTAAGTTAACAATTACTCTTTTTTGATAAAGGATCTCAATTTAATAGGAACACACACCAAGTAAAGATTTCAGAACTGTATTTTTTTTTCATGGCTTAACTATAAAGGTTGAAGTTCCTTTCAAAACTTATAAGTTAACCTTGAGTTTTCAAAACATCATGCTGACTTCTTGGCACATATTGACATCGTGATGATAGTTTCTTAACAACATTCATTAACAAAACAAAAGAAAAATTCAAATGAAATTATTTAGTGTTGACAGATAAAATTATCAAGTGATTGCATCAGATATGTTCCCATACAAGGAAAGTATGTAAACATCTAAATCCTATGCAAAAAATCAATTCACAAAAACTGATGATCAAGTAGGCAAGGAGAAACTGTACCGGAAGGAAATATTGTTCCTGTCATGGAGCAGAACTGGACAATTAACTTTCGGGCAGAGACAGCGAGAGGGCAATCCAGCCAGTAACCTTCACATGAAAACTTCTGTCTCAATGCTTCATATAAGCTCAAGAGCCATCCAATATGACCACTAGTAACCAAAACATCACGCCAAGCAGGACCAGGCTAAACAACATAGAAGAGAACAAGAAGAAAAAGTAAATTCTAAGCATAATGATTGAAAGGTCTAATAGTGCCACATAATATCAATGATGTCAACATGAATATTAGGTTGTTCTCAGTTAAAACCTACTGTAATCTATTAGGAAAGCTCAATGCCTCGCTCATACCCACATGCATTTTAATGTTTCATAAATCAGTATGCTGCATTTGCCATTGTTCACAAAAATGAAGTTCATACTATAGACAAGGTATTCTAGAGCAAATTTGATACCTGCACCAAGTTACACTCAGACCTCTTAGATGAATCATCTTGCCTAACTCCAACCAAGAATGCACTAATTGCTGCACGACTGCTGTTTGTTGAGAAATCCCAGTTTAGAATTTGAAGCATAAGCCGAATTGCAGCAGTACAAACTTTAACCTCTGGTACTGCAGAGCCTGATTCGATTATTCTATTTGTGACACTTAAAGCAGCATCTCGTACCCAGCAGTAGAATGTCTATTTTATTAGTACAATAGAAGACGATGAAAAAGGGCAAAGAATGTCTCAGTATTATAAACACTAAACCGATAAACACCCAAAATGTGTTGCAAACATGATCAAGGAACAGTGGAGAAACCTTCAAATGGTCCTTCTCCAATGATCTTCGGCATTGCTCATGAAACTCCCTAGGAAGGCCCATTGCACTAGATGTTGAAGGAGAAAATTCTGATACCTATTACAATAAATACTTAGTTCAAAAACTACCAATGTTGAACCAGTAAAAAAATAAAATAATCTAAGAAGCAATTCAGCACTTTGCAAAGGACATTTGAAAGTTTCCAAAGAAAGACATATACCAGAGATTCCAGGAAATTGACTCCAGCAAATTGCACATCTATGCCATGACTTCCAGAAACAGCTTGGTTTACCTGCATCTCTGAAATTGTTAGAAATGGAAGGCAGAAACACTGAAGGTAAGGCTACAAGAAAATTGAACAGAATTTGAAGACCAGAGTAGTCACTGTTATAGTTAGTAATGCATTTACGAATGGGACAGGCGCATTGGTTATTTAAAAAAATAAACAAAGATGCAACCATTAATTCATTTGAGCAATTATAAATATTTAAAGAACAATAAATCAAGACTCAAGTAAATAGTTCTTGAGCAATTTGTTAATGATGTACACTACAATAGACAAACATAAAGATAAAAGAGAAGTAAATACCTGATAGAAAAATGACTCCTTCTCGGCAGCTGCAAAATCAAGCCTACATGCAAAACATGAATGATAACAAGAATTACTCTAGCAAAGGTCAAGAATTATATAAACAATCTACTTGTGCTTATATGAAAAATGATACTTAGCCAAAAATGCATGTTCCCCATCACACCTCACATGAAATTGTGGAGCAAATAATGCTTAGAGCACGATGCATTATCACTCTGCCCAGAAAATGGCTTGTCTCGACAAGATATATATGCTTTATATTAAAATTCTTACCAGCCCCTTTTCAATAGTTGAGCAGCCACAGAAGAAACCTTTGCTTGAACATAACCCTCGGGAGAATTAGCATGCTGCATAACATAGCACAGACAAAAACTGCAAGAAAAAATATTTATTTATAGAGCCATAAGCAAGGATCTCAATCAAATACTAGTTTACTAAAATTATACTTGTGCATTTTGTTCCTCACATAACCAACCAAGATACACGACAGATATATATTTACATACTGATAGTATAACTAGTAATAAAATAACTGACATGTTTATTCTAAAAACAAAAATTAAAGAAAAAAATTAATCTAACTGTGATATGACCTTATCAAGTTCCTCTTGTCATCAGAAGTAAGCACACTCCATTCTCTTATAGCTGCATCTCGAATTGCTGCTGCAGCTTGAAATCTTGCATTTGCCACCTGGGAATTCTCTGGAATAAGATATCATTATCAGCATTGGCAACTCAAAAGAGCTGCACTTGGCACTAAAACTAAATCTAATCATATTTGCATGGAATAACTTATATGAGATGTAAATCCTCTGCAGATGCATACTCTATATCTTTGTACTACCAAATAAAAAATGTTCTACAGCCCAACTGTGACATGATCATCTAGTGCAAAAGAAATAAAATTGAAGTATATCATCGCATCAAACATTTGTGCAAGATCAACTTACCAAGGATGTATTTACAAGCTTGATATGGCTGTTGGGACTGGGACAGCGACAAAAGAGTTGCCTCAGCCTCAGTTGGATTCATGTGCATCTGCATAAGGATGACAAACAAGTGTTCGTATAGTTTTTACATGTGAAACAACAAATACTACAATGTCATATATGAGCCTAAGCTATAGCCAAAAACAACAAAATCTTTGACTACATTAAATAGCTCACTAGGTTCATGTGTGCTTGTTTTGTATGCATATGTTTTACAATGCAGAAGAACATCACATGAGCAATTTACGCTTGTAACTTGTAAAAATCAATTATCATATCTAAATCCCAAATAGTTTCAAAGTTTTTGTGGATACGGGTGATAAAAACGTTTCCTTTTGGGAGTATTCAACTTCAATACTCTTCCTGTTTTTTTATTCACCGATTCCCAACAACTTGGATTTTCGGGTCGTAAATTTCTCTTCGCTTCTTTCATCTTTCTTACATGATTACAGAAAATAAGATTGTGGGTTTCTCTTGATGAACATCAACAACTCTCAAAAGTTCAATCTTTCATACAAATTCTCGGCAAATGTGAAAGTGGGTTTCTTCTATTATCATCAACAATCTTTCTAAATTTTTCAAGAACCAAAAAGAGCAAGAGAGACTTTAACACCTGAATGGAAGTACAAGCAAGCTCGATAGTGTGCATGGTGGACAGAAGTTGGGCCAAATCCTGTGACCCACCTATCTCTGAAAACCCTTGCATCTTCACCCCAACTATCTGGATATCAATGAAAACTAAGCCAAAGATTCAATCTTTAGTTTTTGAACCCACAATAAGATTCATATTATCCAAAAAGAGGGAAAAAGAAAGAGACTCAAAATAGTATTAGTCGTTTAATACCTTAGTCTCACTACAGAGAGATTACAGATTGGATTGGACAGAACAGAACATAATGATCGTATTTACAACTTACATAACAGAAGGGTTATAATATAGACAAGACTGAGAAAGAGTGGGAAGAAAGAAGACAAGTTTAAGGTGCCCTCTGTGCTTCTCTGTGTTGGGCCTCCTATGCCATTAATTTTTTCTTATTTGCTAACGTACCCCTAATATTTCTTGTAATTTTCTTTTGCCCCTCTATAAAAGTTTAGAAATTGTGATTATCTAACCTAGTTACCAACGTCCCCTGTGCCAACTCCTTCACTGGGACTTGTTCCCTCGCGGCTACGAAGTTCGGTGCGCACGCACACAACAACAGCTTATTCCTCCTTTAAATCTTCCGAATTCATGGTAAGCAGGTTTCATAAAAGGCAACTAGGATTTTCAGCTGATTTTTTGAATTGGAAATGGATGTTCTTGACTGCTTTCTTTCTCTGGTCACTTAATTTTTGTTTTTCACAAATTTCATGCTTGTAAATTGCAAGAGTATTGGAAAAATGCTTTATGTTTGAATGCTTATAACCAAGTTTTAGGAGTTCATTCTGGCATTGAACTGATCCATAAAAGGCTTTTATGTGCAAATTTTTATTTTTTGTAAGTGGGCTTTCTTCTCTTTTGTGTTATAACTCTGAAAGATTGTCACTTTCTGATAATATTATTGCTGCTTTTAATTTGTGCAGATTGTGAGCTTCCTTCTTAAGCAGGAGGTAGAGAAAACAGAAACTAATTGTTGTTGAATGGTTCAGCTTGAGGTCATGCCATATCCCTGGTATTAGCATATCTTCTAAAACTCTGTTGCAGTTACTTTTGGTGTTTATTTACTTAAAAGTGGGTGGAGAGATGGGGTATACAATGACCCAGCAGAGTTCTATGGTTTGTGGTCATAGTTTGCATAGATTTTCCAAACAAGATGCTCTCTGTTGTGCCACTGGGTGTAGCTCTAGCATTAAAGTGTCTGTTGTTCACATGAATTGCCATAGAAAGTGTAATCGTTTACAGTGGATAGTAGAATTTGGGTCCAGAAGAAAGGTTCATTCCTCACGGTTTTTAGGTTTGCAGAGAAGTATTAGCCTTAGTAGTGTAGAGGTAGTTGATCAAGATGAATTTGAGTGGACCTCTGATGCTTATGAGCTGAATGTTGAGCGAAAATCCGAACAGAAAGCGAATATAAAGAGGCCTGGTGAACCTTCAATGATGAATTTAGATGGACGCTTTGTTCAAAACAATGAGAAAACCAACAATGATATTCTTCAGTATTTCTGCAACCGTGGAAAGGTAATGGAAGCATTAGGGTTGATTGATGTTATGGCTCATCGTAACCAAATTCCAGACTTGCAGTGTTGTATAAACTTAATCCGAGGCCTTATCAAAATCGATAAAGTAGACAAGGCTGCCAAGGTCCTGAAAATCACCGTCATGTCTGGTAGGATTCTGGATATTATTACATACAACATGATGATTGGTGCTCTCTGTAAGAGAAGGATGTTCAAATCTGCCATTGATCTCTTGGAAGACATGAGCTTGAGTGGTTGCCCTCCAGATGTTATTACTTATAATACAATAATACGCTTTCTGTTTGATAATGGAAATTTTAATCAGGCTATTGGATTTTGGAAGGACCAACTGAGAAAGGGTTGTCCTCCTTATCTAGTTACCTACACAGTTCTCATGAAGCTAGTTTGCAAGTACATGGGAACTGTTAGAGCTATGGAGGTACTGGAAGAAATGGCAGTTGAGGGCTGCCACCCTGATATTGTTATCTACAACTCACTAATCAATTTTAGTTGTAAACGGGGGAAGTTTGATGAAACAACTTTAATTATGCTTAATCTTCTATCTCGCAGAATTGAGCCAACTGCCATAACTTACAATACTCTTCTCCATGCTCTTTGTGACCGTCGCTGCTGGGATGAAGTTGACGAGATCCTGAACATTATGACCGAGAGTTCGCATCCCCCTACAGTTGTTACTTACAACATCCTGATTAATGCTTTGTGTAAATTTGGGATCATGGATCGTGCCATTAACTTTTTCGCTCAAATGGTCTCCCAGAATTGTTCTCCAGACATTATAACTTATAATACACTACTAGGCCCTCTTTGTAAAGAAGGAATGATGCGCGAGGCCCTCCAACTACTTGATTTTCTAAGTGGTACCAGCTGTGCTCCTGACCTGATCACTTACAATATTGTGATTGATAAATTGGCTATGCTGGGTTATATGGAGAAAGCCATGGGATTGTATAATCAAATGATGGAAAATGGAATTGTTCCTGATGAAATCACCAACCAGTCCTTGATTTTTGGGTTCTGCAGGGCTGATCTAGTTGAGGAAGCTGCAGTGGTACTGATTGAGATGAATAAGAGAGGCCACAGGGTGAGAACTATATCTTACAGAACAGTGATCAACTGTTTATGCAAAAATAACAAGGTGGATACTTCAATACAAATTTTGGAGATGATGATATCAAGGCGATGCATGCCGGATGAGTCAATCTATTCAACTATTATTAAAGCTATAGCCGCCGCTGGTATGTCGAAAGAGGCTGATGAACTGTGTCAAAAGTTGATTGGACTGAAGGTTCTTAGAAAGGAGATTACTCATGTTGGAATGGACTGAGTTTTTGTGCAAAGCTCCTTCCTGGCTTTATTTAGTCTTCTTCTAGTCATGTAGGTCAATAGGTTCACTTTAGGTGAAGTTTTTTTGTATTATATATCAATTTTGGAACTGATACCTGTTAAATGTTTAAACATGTTTTTTTGGAGGATTTGGATGTATCTGTCCATATTACTTGTTTCATATCTTTGTAGCTTTTCTGAATAAATTCTATAGGACAGGTTTTTTTTCTTCACCATTCTCTTCCTTATTGTTGTGATTGAACAACATCCTCTCAACTTTTGATAAAACTCTACCGCACAATTAATCACAAACCAGAGAATAAAACTAAGAATATAAAAGTAAAATGACAGAAATTAAAAGAACACAAAGTTTACAAAGTTTATAGAGGTTCACTCCTTTAATGGAGCTACTCCTCTTGGGAATTATCTTTTCACTTGACAAATGGCAATATTACAGAGTTTGTGATAAAGATAGCTTGAATTTAACAATGGTGATCAATCTCCCTAGAACAATAACCAGATTGATGAAGAACACTTAGGAAATACCCTTGAAGACAACTTCTTCTTCTTCTTCCTTTCGGCTTCTCAGTTTTGCTCTCAACTCTTAATCTCAAATCTCACTTGTTACAAGTATTTCAAAACCTCACCATACAAAATAAAACTTCTCTCAGAAAACTTTCACTCGATTATCTCCCTTATATTCTGATATACAAAATGATCACATATATATATATAATGTATATACTAACCGAAATAATACAACTAACAGAATAAAAGATGTCTAACTTGATCAACCAATAAAGAAATGCCATGTCATAAAAAATAAAAGATATAAAGAACCAGGTTTTATTAAGAGCTGATAATAACACTTATGTTGCCATGTTATAGAAAATCTCTTATTTGTTGTTTTTTCTCGTTATTTATAGAATAAATTCACCATGAAATGAAAGTTTTTCTCGTTATTACTAACAAAGTAATAGTAATCCAATGAAAAGATCAACAGTGATGCAAAGATTTCGATGAAGAAAATTTGATCCATACTAGTAAAGGTAGTGTGTTCCTGTTTAAGTTTTTGCAAGCTCACCATTATAATTACAAGTTACAAATTTATTTGTATGTTTTCCACAACCTTAACTTAGGTTACATATATAGTTTTAGGTAGTTTTTAAGAGACAGAATAATGTGTTAGGTAGTATTTTAGAGACAGAATAGTCATTATAGGACTTTGAAGAAAAAAAATATCATTGTGGGTTATTTAGTGTTTAATTTTTATTGTAAATTAAATTTGTTAAATGTACATATATTCAAATAATAATTTGTATTGTTAATATAAATTTGCTATAATTGTTCATTATCTTTATATATAAAAAGGATGTATTTAAGGGTTTTGATTGATTAACTTTAACATTATATTCTAAATATTTAACATAATATACTTTTAAAACTAATTAAAAATAAATATTTATTAGTTATATTAATATAAATTTAAATATCATTATTATAATAATATTTAAGAATCTATCTGAATAATTTGTTGAAACACATATAAAAAAAGTATAAACTATATATTATCTAGTTTTTTTTGTAATAATAAATAAATAAAAACTATTATGTTAAACTAAATACCATATTTAATTTTATATTTTAACTATTTAATAATAATTCTTTATTTAACAAATATATTTTCGTCAAAGTTTTATAGATATAACTCTTCTACTCTTATGACATCTTTACTTAATGTAAATGAGAATCGTTTATGTTGTAATTATTTTTCTTTATTTGTTTATCAAAATATTTTTTTAGCATGACAGCCCCTAAATTATACATGGTTTAACAAATTAGTTTCCGAACTATAAAATGTAGCAATTAAGTCTCTAAACTTATTAAACAGTAACAATTAAGTCCATAAACTTATTAAATAGCAGCAATTAAATAATTAATATGATTTTTATTCTATATATTATTATCATTTATTTCTTCATTAGTTTATTATGATTTCGATTACAATTTAATAAACGTGACAATCATTAGTTAAATTACTTAATATGGTAAAAGAGATTATAGTAATAATATTGGCACCAACAATTTTTTTTTTTTTAGTAATTAGCTTTTTTTCCCCTCAACTATCACCACTTTCAATTTTTGCCCCTAAACTATTTTTGTTTGTAAATTTCCCCTGGAAAATTTTCAAGAACTAACTATTGCTCATTCTGATTGTTTACGTTTATTGTAGGAAAGAAATATATATTGGGCAAGTGAAAACAAGGGTAAAAGACAATTTTAACCTTATGCAATACTCTTAATATTTAAAGGCAGCATTTTTCCTTTTTTTTTTTTTTTAATTTGGATCAATTTAAACATTCTCTAATTTCTTGTTTACTTATTCCCTCGTTCTCTATGAAGTATTTATGACTTCAATATCTTCTACTAGCAAGGCAACTCCAAATATTAGAATATATCAAGAAAAACTTGATTGGAATAAGTTTTTATGTGATTGTAAATGGGAAGCTTACGCACAAAGCTAATTATGGTAGGAATTTTGGATGCCCTAAATACAAGATTATGATTTTGTTTAGAAAATATTTTATTAATTCTTGAGCCTTGTTGATAATCGCAGAAATTTTTTTTATAAAAGAACATTTTAGCAATTATAATTTTTTTTTCATAGGGAAATGTAAATGTTGGGTGCGGATTTTTGAAGTGGATTGGTCATTCTATTGGACAAAGACCTAACCATGATTTAGGTGGAGTATTACAAAGATTAGAAGAATTTGAAGAAGATGTTGTTGTATTGCAAAAAAATGGAAGAAAAAAAAGATGAAGAAATTGCAAAGGTTTTCTATGCTACGAGATATCTAAAATGTTGGATCTATATATGTATGTTGACGCGGTTCTTCGGCAACAGGTAATTAAGAGAAGAAGAGAAAGAGATTAGTACTTAAAAGTAGAACCGCCGCAGATATGAAATCTTTGTGAGAAGAACTAGGTGACCCTAAACACGTTTTTTAAGTGGTTCGAAGGTTAAAATCCTTCTACTCCACTAGTCAATATTATTGATCTTTTCTGGGTAATTGGTTTACAAAATATATAGTTCTTACAAGACTATTTTTTCCAACCCCTATCAATTCCCAGGGTCTCCATATTTATAGGAGAAGGCACCTGGAAATTGGTAGGGAGGTCATCCCGTGACCTTACCATTTGTCATATCAAGTCTGTGATATTCATGATTACTTCCTAAACCTGACACACAAGTGTGGTCTAATCAGTATGGAAGGAGATAATGGGCCGCACGGCCCAACCCATCCGTGGGTGTCTGAATACGCACGTTCCTGCGGCGTGTCCGAGAAGTCAGGGGGATATCGGACACGTGATGGCAGGATTATGCACGTTTATCTTGCGTGTTGACCTCCCATAGGGTCAGAGCTTCCTGAGAAGCTCGCTACCGGATGTTGATCCTTCAGTGGTCGTCGGATGTTGTTCCCAGCTCCTGGAACAACAAGAAGGAGCAGGAAACTCCATCCCCTCGAGCTAGAAAGGGCCCGTCCTGAAGATAAAGCCTCTGGCCTGTGGGAGCCTCGGGCTAAATCATGTTTAGTCCGAGGATCGTCCTGCTAAACAGCCCGTGGGAAATCCAGGGCGTACATCTGCCCCCCAAGCTCCTGCTCGTGGTCCATGACGTCAGACATGGGAGACCACAGTTGGAGCTTTTAGACTTCTCCCACAACCCTTCGCATTCCATGCTTTTCGCATGCGTCTGATACGTGGAACGCCGCGGGTGGCGACGGTACATTCTACGAGAACCGCATTAAATGGCCTAGCCTACTGTCCAGCCGTCGTTTCACATTTCGAGTGGAGGGTCTCCCAGGAGCCTTTTACACGTGATCCCCCCTTGTATAAAAAAGGGGGTGGTCATCCCACGCACGGACCACCTTACCATTCAGAACTTCTCAAATTTCCTTCTTTTCTCTCTGACCTTCCGAAGAGCAAAACCCTCATTTCCATTGCTCTCATCTTCTCCGTTCACGAAGCTTAAGCGTGCGAGTTCCTTCAAGGCCTTGGAGACTACTGTGCCAACGAAGCCCCTACCCGCGCAGCAACCTCGCTCACCATCCAACCCTATACTGTACGTCTTCTGTCCCCATTTATTTTTGAAAGCATGCCACTGTAGCCTAGGTAAAAAATTTTACTGTAGCCACATGCAGAGGTTTTCTGGGTCGCGCGGATATGGAGGGTGATGGCCCTTCTTTGATTAGGGCACATTTGCCATGGGACATCGCCTTAGAACATGGGTTCCATGATTCTTTCTTAGGAACAATTTCTGGTAGGATCCGTAGGAACTTTGGGTGCAAAAACCGGGTAGCTTAGGGAATACGCCTTAAAAGCGGTTTTGCCACGCCTTGCCTGTTGAAACTTTCCCCCCAAGGCAAAATTTTTTTTTTTTTTCTTACTCTGAGCCATCTGACACACGAATTTCGAGTAATCTGGGATCTGTTGAGGGCATAGGCGCGTGTTCCTTGGAACGCGTGGCACCACTCTCCACGGGCTGGGCTTACCCCAGCTCGTGTACTTAATGCTTGCCTCACTCTCCTGCTCGGGTCGCCTTTTCTAAAGTGTTTTCTTTTGCTCGATAGGCGACCAGATGGCTCCAAAGAGAAATCTGCCACAGAAGAATGTGGGAAGTTTGGCCTCCCAGAAGGATAAAGGAAAGGCGGTGGTGACCAGCTCGCCAATTCCTCACTTTGGACCGGCGGTGGAGAAGCAGGCCGAGGTGGCTCCTGACGCGTTTTTCGAGGCGGAGAGAATCGTCTCGAAGATAACCAGCCAGGCAAAGATCACCAAAATCTTCCTTAACCACAACATTCCTCTGGGGAAGACCTCCGTGATTGCCCGACCTGCTGCGGATGGGGAGAGGAGCTGCACGCCGCTCGACGAGTCGTTCGCGGCCTGGAGCGGGGAACACTTCAAGGCAGGGGCCTTCCTCCCCCTGGATCAGTATTTTGCTGATTTTCTGAACTACGTGGGGTTGGCCCCATTTCAGCTCCCCCCCAATTCCTACCGTCTGCTGGCGGGACTGAGGTATTTGTTCCAAAAGCATGAGTGGGAGGTCCCCACTCCTGCTGATATCTTGTATTTCTTCTGCCTCAAAGCCAGCCCGGACCAGCGGGGGCGAGGCGACGGGTTCTATTACTTAACCCGCTTCCCTAACACAGCAGCAGTGATCGAGCTGCCGAGCCATCCAAACGACTTCAAAGACCAGTATTTTATGTCTACTGGGTTCCGAAACTGCGATCATCATTATTTCAACCGCCCTCGTAAGTAATCCTCCATTTAGCTCGCATTTTAACGGTTATCTTATTTTAGCCCGTCCCTTATTCCAATTCTGATTTCGACCAACCTTGCAGCCATCTACTCGAGGACCGAAAAGTCCGTGACCCTCGGGGGTCAATACGACACACTGGCGAACCTGCCTCCCAGTGAGAAAGACTACCGCGTGCTCGTGACGGACGAGACGATGGTATTCTGCAAGCTGATTTTCCCAAATCAGACTTTGAATTTGAAAAGGCCCCGGGGGCCTCCCCCAGCCCGCGACAACAGGCCGATCGTCGCGGAGGAGGTCGCAGATGACGAAGGCGAGGAAGAAGGTGAGGAAGTTCCTCTGGTGAGGAACAGGAAGCGGAGCTTGGAGGTCGCCCAGGGGATGATCGAGGAGAGGGCCCAATCCGGAGCAGCCGCGGGTCCTTCCGGTCAAGGTAACTTTTACTTATTTAAGAACGTAGATAGGGCCACTGCAGACCCCCGGCTGGTTAGGTTCAACCCTAGGCAGCTCGTCCATCGTCACCCAAGGAATCCGGACCTGGACACGCTTCTGCTCCACTGCGTTGACCAGCTCGTGCTGGACAACCAAGAGAGTCGGCCCAAGGGTACCGTAGTAGTAGATAATACCCTAGCCTTTAGGTCGGCCATTTTTGAGGAGTACGGGACCAATTTACGCACGTGGCCTGCGCTCCAGAGGGGCGTCTACGCTCCGGGGATTAGGCAGTACGCAGAAGAGTCCAGCCCCGATTCAGAACCGGACCTAGAACCTTCGCCAGTTCGTGAGATAATCGTCCTAGGCTCTTCCAGCTCGGGGGGTAGGGCTCCCCTAGTATTTGCTTTCTTATTGCCTTTATTTCTGTATGATTGCTGATAACCGTGTTTTTTGCTCTTTGGCAGAAGAGATGTCTCAGCCCGGGAATAGTCTGCGGGGCGTTGTGTTTGGTGGGAATCCCCCAGCGGGGCCGAGGTTAAAGAGGCTTCGCGAGTCCAAGAGCTCGACCGGGGTCTCCACCAAATCCCCAGCTACGGAGAAGGGGAGAGACCCGTCATCCCAGGTCGCGGGGGCGAACCTCCCTTTCGCCAGGACAGGACTCATGCATCCGCCACCCCAACGATCTCCACTGGCCGCCCAGGACGGGGTAATAGAGGTCGGGAATCTGGCCGCGGTAGCCCCGGACGTGCGTATCCCGGTCGACCCCCGGGCTCTGGAGAAGATGCCCGAAGCATTCCGAGGTACGGTGTACGAGTCGGCCAGCTACGCCGTCAGCCACTATTACAATATCAGGGAGAAGGAGCTCCGGGCCATCGAAACAACGAGCCCGGTCCGAGTTATAGAGTCCGCTATGGACATGACTTTAACGGTAAAGTGCCCCCTTCTTTTAAGGCTTTGACACTCACACGCCGCCTTTCTCCTTCCAGTTTGCTAATTTATCACTCTTTTCTTGCAGGGCATGGCTGCCGCCTATAGAGGCATCGTTAGGACCAAGGCCCAGCTCGAGGGTTTGGAAGCAGATCGCCAGACTGCCCTCCAGGAGTCTCAGGAGGCGAGAGACGCCTTGGCGGCCTCAAAAGCCGAGCTAGAGAAGGTCCGCTCGGAGAACCAAGAGCTTAAACGCTCCCTGGCCGCATCCGAGATAGAGAAGCTTCGCTCCGAGAACCTAGAGCTTAAAAACTCCCTGGCCGCATCGCGGGCAGACCTTGAGGTGGCGAAGGCCGAAGTCCAGACCTCCCAGACCGCCCTGAAAGACGAGCGGGTCGTGTCGGAGCAGTCCTTACAGGACCTATTCTATCACTGCTGGTCCCACAATCCGGACGCGGACTTCTCCTTCATGCCGCCGGACCTCTGGGCATTCCTGTTGCCGCGGCTTCAAGCCCGCCTGAATAAGGAGGCTCCTCCATCGGAGACTGGAGAGGCCTCTGCCGCGGCGGAGCAGGGTGAGACCGCGACCTCCAAAGGGCCAGCTGATGGGGCTTAGGATGCTTCTTGTTTTCGTATTTTGAACTCTTTTTTTTTATTGTAATTCTCTTTTTTATGTGAGGCGTTTCCGCCTCGAGACAATTTGCTCAACCAGTTTACATATATATTTTCATGTATTTGGTCATAATTTATCTCTTTATTTTTATGAACGTAGTTCGAGCTAACTTTATCCGTATCCCGGGCTCTTTAAATAAGATCCGCGTTCAACAATTTTCTAGTTCACTCCTAAGTTTTCTGACCTGGTTAAGACCAGGAGCTTATTTTGAAAAAACTCAGATCGCGTCAACTTTTATCCGTATCCCGGGATCTTTAAAGAAGAACCTCGGTCAACAAATTTTAGCTAACTTCTAAGTTTTATGACCTGGTTAAGACCAGGAACTTATTTTGAAAAAACTTAGTTCGTGTCAAATTTTATCCGTATCCCGGGCTCTTTAAAGAAGAACCTCGGTCAACAAATTTTAGCTAACTTCTAAGTTTTATGACCTGGTTAAGACCAGGAGCTTATTTTGAAAAAAACTTAGTTCGTGTCAACTTTTATCCGTATCCCGGGCTCTTTAAAAAAGAACCTCGGTCAACAAATTTTAGCTAACTTCTAAGTTTTATGACCTGGTTAAGACCAGGAACTTATTTTGAAAAAACTTAGTTCGTGTCAACTTTTATCCGTATCCCGGGCTCTTTAAAGAAGAACCTCGGTCAACAAATTTTAGCTAACTTCTAAGTTTTATGACCTGGTTAAGACCAGGATAGGACTTAGTTTGTGATAACTCTTATCCATAGATAAAAATTAACACCTAAGTCGTTAAGGAGACCTGGATATATCCGGGTACCATATGCCCCCCAAGTAACTGGGAAAGGGTCTTTCGTTGTTACTTTAAAATTACCCTTGCAAATAACGAGAAACATTTGATTTTTATTTATACATCGGAGGTGACCTTCTAGGTCTTACACATGTTTATTGATAATATTTCTTTAGGTGGATTGCATTCCAAGTCCGCGGGACCGCCCCTCCACCAAGTCGAGCTAATTTATACGTCCCTTCTTTGATGACTTCGATGACCTGGTATGGTCCTTCCCAGCTTGGTCCCAGAACCCCATCTTTGGGATCTTTCCCGGCCAGGAAAACTCTCCTCAAGACCAAATCGCCGACGCTAAAGGCACGTCTTTTGACCTTAGCGTTAAAGTAGCGAGTGATTTTCTGTTGATAATGGGCGAGCTGGAGTTGTGAATCCTCTCGCCTCTCATCCATCAAGTCTAAGGAGTGGCATAGGAGCTCGTGGTTCTTGTTCTGTTCGTAGGACCGGACCCTGTGCGATAGGACCTTTACCTCCACGGGGAGGACCGCTTCACTTCCAAAGGTTAGGGAGAAAGGAGTGTGACCCGTGGGAGTCCGATGTGAGGTCCTATAGGCCCACAGAACTTGGGGGAGCTGTTCTGGCCAGATCCCCTTTGCCTCATCTAGCCTCTTCTTGAGGCTTGCCTTCAGAGTTTTATTGACAGCTTCGACCTGGCCGTTCGCCTGGGGATAGGCCACGGATGAGAAACTTTTCACAATTCCGTTCTTTTCGCAAAATTCGGTGAACAGGTCGCTGTCAAATTGAGTGCCATTGTCGGAAACGATCTTTTTGGGTAGGCCGAAGCGACAAACGATGCTTTTAACCACGAAGTCTAGCACCTTTTTCGATGTTATTGTCGCCAACGGCTCTGCTTCGGCCCACTTTGTGAAGTAGTCAATGGCTACCACGGCGTAACGGACCCCGCCCTTTCCGGTGGGCAGGGCGCCTATTAGATCTATGCCCCAAATGGCGAAGGGCCAGGGAGACGATATCATTTTTAGCTCGGTCGGGGGTGCTCGTGCAACCGCGGCGAACCGCTGACATTTGTCGCACTTTTTTACGTATGAGATCGAGTCTTTGGACAGAGTCGGCCAGTAAAAACCCTGCCGAAGGATCTTCAAGGCCAGGCTTTGCCCCCCAGTGTGATCTCCGCAGAATCCGTCATGAACTTCCTGCAGGATGGCCTTCGCCTCACTTGGAAGAACACACCGGAGGAGAGGTAATGAATGCCCACGTCGGTACAACACCCCCTCGACTAGCGTATATCTCGGAGCTTGATAAAGGACTCGCCGTACGTCGTTGCGCCCTTCGGGTAACTTGCCCTCGACGAGGTACTCAACAATGGGAGTCATCCAGGTCGGCCTGATGTCAATCATCTCAATATCCGCTCGATCTCCGTCTATGCTTGGTTTGTCCAAGAACTCAATTGGCACCAACCCCAGGGTTTCTGCCTCCCCCGAGGTGGCGAGCTTGGCGAGAGCATCTGCATTGGCGTTCTGCTCCCGAGGTATCTGCTCGATCGACCCTTGTCCAAACGTAGATAATTCGGATTTTACCTTAGCCAAATAAGAGGCCATCTTGGGACCCCGCGCCTGATACTCGCCTAAGACCTGATTCACCACGAGCTGGGAGTCGCTGAAGCACTGGACAGAGCTTGCCTTTAGCTCGCTAGCTATCCTAAGTCCGGCTAACAAGGCCTCGTACTCTGCCTCGTTGTTGGACGCCTTGAACCCGAATCTCAGCGCCGAATGGAATCTATGTCCTTCTGGGGATATCAGAATAATTCCGGCCCCGGAGCCGTTCTCGTTAGATGAGCCATCAACGAAGATCCTCCACGATGAGCCTGAGGATCTAAGCTGCTGTGAATCTTCTGATGGGATCTCACGGAATCCCGCGCATTCTGCCACGAAGTCGGCCAAGGCTTGACTTTTTATGGTAGTTCGGGGAGTATAGAAAATCTCGAACTGACTGAGTTCGACCGCCCACTTTAGCAAGCGTCTCGAGGCTTCAGGCTTTTGCAAAACCTGCCTTAGAGGCTGATCGGTCATGACGTGTACAGAGTGGGACTGGAAGTATGGCCTGAGTTTTCGCGAGGCCGTGATTAGGCAGAACGCCAGCTTTTCCATCAACGGGTACCTTGACTCAGCTCCGAGGAGTCTCTTGCTGATGTAATAAACCGGTTTCTGAGCCCGGTCCTCTTCTCGCACCAGAACGGCACTAGCTGCGTCCTCAGTCACGGCCATGTAGAGGAAAAGAGGTTCTCCTACCCTGGGCTTTGATAGCACAGGTGGCTCAGCCAGGTGCGTTTTTAGGTCGAGGAATGCGCCCTCGCACTCTACTGTCCATTCGAACTTCTTGTTTCCGCGGAGCAGGTTGTAGAAAGGCAGGTACTTGTCGGTCGATTTGGAAATGAACCGGTTCAGTGCCGCCACCCTTCCTGTGAGTCCTTGGACATCTTTCCGCGACCTGGGGGATGGAAGCTCGAGCAGTGACCTGATCTTGTCGGGATTTGCCTCGATTCCTCGGGTATTGACTATGAAACCCAAGAACTTCCCCGATGCGACACCGAAAGTGCATTTCTGAGGATTGAGCCTCATGCCATATTCTCGCAGTATGTTAAAACATTCTTCCAGGTCGGCAACGTGGTTGGTGGCAGTCTTTGACTTGACAAGCATATCATCGACGTACACTTCCATGTTCTTCCCGATCTGATCCGCGAACATTCTATTTACCAGCCTTTGGTAGGTAGCTCCGGCGTTCTTTAGACCGAACGGCATGACCTTATAGCAATAGACATTAGTCGGGGTCATGAAGCTGGTGTGATCCTGGTCTGCTGGATTCATCGCGATCTGATTGTAGCCCGAGTACGCGTCCATGAAGGACATGAGCTCGTGCCCCGCCGTGGCATCCACCAGTTGATCGATCCTCGGCAACGGAAAGCAATCCTTGGGGCAGGCTTTATTCAGGTCGAAAAAATCAATACAGGTCCGCCACTTGCCATTGGGCTTTGGAACTAACACGGGATTGGCAACCCAAATGGGAAATCTGGCTTCGCGGATAAAGCCACATTTCTTGAGCCGGGCCACTTCTTCTTCAAGGGCCTCGGCTCGGGTTGTCCCTAAACGCCTCTGCTTTTGAGACTTTGCAGGGACGCTTTTGTCTAGGTGGAGCGTGTGCATGATTACGCTCGGACTGATCCCTATCATGTCCTCGTGCGACCATGCGAATACGTCTAGGTTCTTTTTCAGAAACGCGGTCAGATCCGCCTTTCTTCTGTCGCAGAGGTTCTTTCCGAGCTTCACCGTCCGTGAAGGGTTTTGTTCATCGATGCCTACCTCCTCGAGATCTTCAATAGCTTGGAGCTCGGACCTGTCCTCGCCTACTCGGGGGTCAATGTCCTCGCTTAAGGCGAGCTTTTCGTCTTCGGAAACCCGAGGTTTTTCAATCTCAGGGGCCGCCTTGGGTCCCTGCGATTCCTCTTCATCCTGAATGCCCATCGCCACCTGCCCGGGTTTAGATTTTCCCTTCATGGAAATGCTGTAGCATTCCCTGGCAGCGAGCTGATCGCCCTTGATAGTGCAGACCCCTGTCGAAGTAGGGAACTTCATGGCGAGGTGCCGGACGGATGTGATGGCTTCGAAAGCAACGAGCGTTGGTCGGCCCAAAATTGCATTGTAGGCAGCGGAGCAGTCAATGACTACGAATTCGAGCAGTTTGGACACTGTTCGGGACTCGTCGCCTAGGGTGATCACCAGCTCGATCGTTCCTATCGCTGCTGACCCTTCGCCTGAAAAACCATATAGCATCATCGAGGTTGCCTTTAGCTCGGAGACGGTCAGACCCATTTTTTCTAAGGTTGAACGGAATAGGAGATTCACCGAGCTCCCCTTGTCCACTAACACCCTCCTTACTCTCCGGTTGGCGAGCTGGACTGCTACGACCAAGGGATCGTGATGAGGGAATTGGACATGGCCCGCGTCCTCCTCCGTGAAAGTGACTGGTTGTTTCTCTAACCTTTGTTGTTTTGATTGACGCTGTTCCGGGACGAACTCCCCTCCATTGTGGGCCTTCAACTCATTTATGTACCTCTTCTGGGCGCCTCTGCTCGTGCCAGCCATGTGTGGCCCTCCAGAGATGGTGGAAATCTCTCCCTCGACCACGGGGGGAGGGACGTCCTGATCTACTCGAGGTCCAGGTTGACTGGCTGGGATCTCCGGAGCGGGTCGACCTGTGGGGACCCTGTTCCGCGAGTATTGCGCCAACGGACCTGCTCGGATGAGAGTCTCGATTTCATCTTTGAGGTGCCTGCAGTCGTCGGTATTGTGCCCGACGTCGTTATGAAAACGGCAGAAAAGCGTCTCTCTTTCCCTTAGGGTGCTTTATTGGCTCCGGTCTTTTCCAGGGGACTCGCGTAGCGTTGGCCAGGAAAATATTCTCTCTGGTTTGGGTGAGCTCGGTATACGCTGTGAACACGGGCTTGAATTTATCCACGGACTTATTCTTCTTTTGACCGTGCTGGACGTTTTCACCATTTCCTTTTCTTTTGCCGCCACCGGGCTGGTTGCTCTGCGTGACGTCGGGAGTCGCTACTACGATCTCTGTTCCCGCCCCAGCGGGCTTCTCGAGGACCTGGCTGGTCCCCGCGGCTGAAGCTTCAGCTTCCTCCAAGTTTATCCATTCTTGGGCTCTGTTAAGGAATTCACTAACTGAGCTGACCCCCCTCCTTTGAATATCCTTCCACAGATCTCCGCCTACTAGGATCCCGGTCCTCATAGCCATGAGTTTGGAGCTGTCGTCGGTATCTCTGGCTCGAGCAGCGACATTTGCAAATCTGCTCAAGTAGGCTTTTAGCGTTTCTCCAGGTTGCTGTCTCACGTTAGCTAGGGAGTCGGCCTGGACCCTGGCGGCCTGAGAGGCGCGGAATGCCCTCTTGAAGTCAGCCGAAAAGGTCTTCCAGGAGCTGATTGACTGCCTTTTACTTTGTTTGAACCACTGCTTGGCAGGTCCAGTTAGGGTGGAAGGAAAGATCAAGCAACGAAGCTCTGGCCCGATGTTATGAGCCATCATTAGGGTGTTGAACATCCCTAAGTGGTCAGATGGGTCTCCATCCCCGTTGAACTTTGACAAGTGAGGCATACGAAAGTCAGAAGGGTATGCCGTTGTTGCTATGTTGGGGGCGAAGAGCTCCATCTCATCCCCTGAATCATATTCGTCTTTTTCTTTCTCTGACAGGAGCTTCTTCATCAGCTCCTCCATTTGAGTTAAGCGCTCTAAGGTTTTGTCCTGAGATCCTGGGTTATTCCGGGGCTGTTCAACAGCTCCGGACCCGTTGTACATATTAGGCGGGTTATTTCCCTTCCTATCTGGAGATAGGTCATTTGGGGCATTCCCGCCATTACGTACTTCGGATCGGACCCCAACTGAGCGGGCCTGGCTACCATCCCTAACTCGATCCTCTCTGTGAGAGTTGAGGCGATCTCGAAGGTCGCCTCCCTGGGTATTATGGTGACTTTGTGCTGAACTTAGTCGCTGTCGCAGGTCTCCTCCCGAAAGATCACTCCGTGCACTACCGGTCCTGTGACTCCTGCTGGACAGGCTCGATGTGCGTCTTTGGCGGCTCCGACCTGATCCTTCCCCCGGCACCCTGCTGCGCCGGGAAGGCCCGGCCGATGGCGGGTCTCTCCTACTATTTATGTAGGCCGGGATGTCTCGGATGGTTTGAGGAGACGGATATCTGATGGGAGAGGGAGGATGTCTGACCGGAGAGGCGATCCTAGTGCCGTCTGGACGGACTAAATTTGGTGGGGGCCTCTCGGCCCTACCAGCTTGATGGCTTCGCGCTGGGCGATCTGGACGAGGAACTGGACGCTCTTCGGGGACGGGCTGACGTCTCCGGATCTCCTCGGCCCTCCTTTGGGAATTTCTCCTATCTCTTCTGGGTGTCCTCGAGGAAGGCTGAGAGCTAGGGGTTGATGTCCTAACCGAACGGCTGTACTGCTGCGGTTCGGTCTGAGGCATTTCCCTGAAGTTCGCCTCTTGATGGCGTGATGAAGGGGTGGAGTTGGCTGCAGGGAGTCTACCCGAACGGCTATACCTGGATCGATTACTCTGGCGAGACTTAGGAGCCTCGCCTTGCCTCTCTCCAACGTTACCGTTGGTTGTGAGAGGGGGTAGTCGACTCAGAATATCCTGGATTTGCTGACCAGCTGCTGCTAGCTGGCTCCTCAGTTGAGCATTCTCCATCTCCACCGCAGTATAATAACCTGGATTCGGATTAGGCGGCCGGGGCGTCGAACTACCAGTATCGTCTTGGCCGGCCGGCTGCTTTCCTGGCCTTTGCTGGACTTCAGGAACTTGCTCCTCGGGGAGGGCAACATGGCGGGCCTCCTGCCCATCATGCTGTTCTGTCTCGTTGCCATGTTTGGATCGAGTGGTCACCATAGTTGTATGTTTGTGGTAGTACTAATTAGATTCGCTCTCAATGAAAGCACCAAACTGTTGACGCGGTTCTTCGGCAATAGGTAATTAAGAGAAGAAGAGAAAGAGATTAGTACTTAAAAGTAGAACCGCCGCAGATATGAAATCTTTGTGAGAAGAACTAGGTGACCCTAACCACGTTTTTTAAGTGGTTCGAAGGTTAAAATCCTTCTACTCCACTAGTCAATATTATTGATCTTTTCTGGGTAATTGGTTTACAAAATATATAGTTCTTACAAGACTATTTTTTCCAACCCCTATCAATTCCCAGGGTCTCCATATTTATAGGAGAAGGCACCTGGAAATTGGTAGGGAGGTCATCCCGTGACCTTACCATTTGTCATATCAAGTCTGTGATATTCATGATTACTTCCTAAACCTGACACACAAGTGTGGTCTAATCAGTATGGAAGGAGATAATGGGCCGCACGGCCCAACCCATCCGTGGGTGTCTGAATACGCACGTTCCTGCGGCGTGTCCGAGAAGTCAGGGGGATATCGGACACGTGATGGCAGGATTATGCACGTTTATCTTGCGTGTTGACCTCCCATAGGGTCAGAGCTTCCTGAGAAGCTCGCTACCGGATGTTGATCCTTCAGTGGTCGTCGGATGTTGTTCCCAGCTCCTGGAACAACAAGAAGGAGCAGGAAACTCCATCCCCTCGAGCTAGAAAGGGCCCGTCCTGAAGATAAAGCCTCTGGCCTGTGGGAGCCTCGGGCTAAATCATGTTTAGTCCGAGGATCGTCCTGCTAAACAGCCCGTGGGAAATCCAGGGCGTACAATGTATTATAAAAGGTTTGTATTTGAAGCAGGTGGAATGAGCCTTGTTTCTTTCTCTCGGGACCACGCTATAAAAGTAAGGCAGGGCTCGCGGAACTCAGTGACATTGTGAGCGCCAACCCTGCCGAGAATTTCTTTCTGACAAGAGCTCGGCTTATATCCTCGTATAGTTGATTGACCAGAATTATTCAAGAGGACCCTTAGGGCTGGGGAATGTTGAAAGAACTTCCCGTTTAACTTCAACGTTGATACTATAGTGCAAACTTTTTCTAATTTTGCACAAGTGATAATGAGATCATGGTGATATATATTGTTTTTTTTTTTTTTTTTGCAACGTATTGGATAATTCATTTGATGTTTAATAGAGTTTTGAATATGTAACAGATTAATGATATAATACTACAGAATATCAAGTCATATTGCAATAAATTTGGAAAAGTAGATCACCAACATCTTTCCAAATTCTTACTTTATATGCTAATTTCACACCATTCATAAATAGAGTATTGCCATTTTGATTTTCTTGATAGCTACTGCATGTATTTTAATTATGGGTGCACAAAAATTCCATTAATCTGCCTCATCCTACCCAACTCATTAAAATCCGCCCGCTTTGAATTTGTCCATTAAAAAATCCTCTGAAATTGGATTGGGTTGAACCCAACCCGCCACAAGATGAGTTTGGTACGAGTTGAAATAATATAAGGAGGGTCCAACTCGCACCCACTACTTTATTCTTTTTTGTAAATTCATTTATAGTAATAATTTAAATCTAAAAATACAACTCATAAATGGTTCATTAAAAAATAATAAAGTTTGTGACCATTTTAATATGTTTGATGTAGATATTGGATTTTGGGAAGTGAATCGTTGTATTCTTTATATTTATTCATATATATATTTATTGTAGTCTAAAAATTTAACATTTTTTAATAAAAGCTTTCGTTGCTATGAGATTAATGGTGGTAACTTATGAATTCTATATAAAAACTTATTTAGGAAAAATAGATGAAAAAATAAATAGTGTTACTTGTATTTATGGTTTAATATTAGAGAAATTTTTCATAATAAAACTTAAATTGTTGAAATTTTTGAAATTATTAATGTGTAGATTAATGAGTTTAATATTATTTATAATTTAGATAATTATGAGAATTTTATTTTATAAACTTTAAGATTTAAGTTTGAGATATGATAATATTTTATCAAGTTATTATTCATGATGACATTGATGAATAAATATTGTATAAATTTGAACTTTATGGTCTACAATTTTTTTTTAAATATCATTAGTAAATAATTTTGAACTTTAAATTAACCCAATCCGCCTATAAAATCACATAAAAAACAGCTCAAACCACACATTTATTGAGCAGTTATGGGTTACATTTTTCTAAAACAGCACGAACCGTCTAAAATAGGCCTATTTCGGCCACCGTTCACCCCTAATTTTAATATTCCATACATCCAACCTTATATACATATTTGAATGGTCCAAAAGTAAACATCTATCTAAAATTCAGTAAAGACACTACATAAATGATATTCACATTAATTGAGTAAAAAGAGACTGCAAAACAAAACATACTGCAAACTATATAAAAAAAACAAGTCTCACAGACCAAAGTTACAAATAAAAGTGATAGATATCAATGTTCTACTTCAACTTCAGGCTTCAAAATTAGATTGTATAAAAGAGTCCATTTAAGGTTACAAAGTGAGAAGAACATGTTAAATTGAAATTTCAAAGCATATCATGTGTCTTTTTGCATGGGTTTTTTTTTTTGGAGTTTGCTCATTCATTTATTGATCTAGCCTCTTTTTTTTTTAAATTAAAAGCAATATATATAAAGACAATATTTCATCTACTTTGACTAAAGTTGTTGTATAATAGATAAAAATAATAAATATGATTTCATGAACAGAGATAGTAGAAGATTATATCAATTGCCCATTAAGAAATACATGGTTCTAATATAAAACAAGCATAATCCTCTTGAAAAAAATATTCTTAAAGCAAAAAAAAACCCTAAAAGGTTAATATACAAACTTAAGAAAAGGAAAAAAAAAACAGAGAAGAAAACGTGTTAGTGTGATTCAAATAGGGATCATTCATTGTTTTAATCTTCTTTACGTCAATTTTTTTTTCACAATAATTCTTCATATAATCAGTTTTTTTGAAATAGCTTAAGTTAACTTGTTTTTCTTTCTCTTTTGAGATTAAAATATCATAAATGTAATATAAAATGCTTAGTTAGCAAGTAAAAGTGTCTCCCACCAAGATATAATACATTTACTAGTGATGCACACGGGGCGGAGAATTAGCAGGGAGTGCTGCTCCCATCCGTTCCTATTTATATTTGTAATTCTCATCCCCGCTTATTCCCCGTCGGGGGCAGGGTGGGGAATCCCTTATTAGGGCGAGGAATCCCCACGAGTAACTCATTTACTTAAAAAAATAAATTTTAAATTAAAATTTTAAAATAAAAATCGTAAATTATATGTAAATTAAAATATTGCACAATATTTAATATTTAAAATATCAAATATTATCCTAAATAAAATTTAAAATATTAAAAAAATTACTATTATATTATAATAATACATGAAGAAAGATATAAAATACATATAAAATATATAAAAATTTAAATGGAGTCCCGTCGAGACGGGGAGTGCTATTCTCGCCCCCACCCCATTTAACATTCGGGGATTGAAAATTATCCTCGTCCCCGCCATCCCCATTTACCCTTTTACCATTGTTTTCAATTCCCCGAGATACATTCTGTTCCTAAAATAAACGGAAACAATGAGGAAATTTTTCAAGGGGTATATTTATAAAGAAAAATAGTTTGGGACAAAAAGTTGAAAGTAGTGATAGTTAAGGGAAAAAAAAAAAGCTAATTACTTTTCTTTTTTTTTTTTACCATGATGAGATTATAATTTAATATTTTTTTTATAAAATATTAAAAATATACACTTTTTTTTTTTTTTTTGCAAGTGGTATAGTATTGAGCACCAACATTCATGTTTTAAAATGTGGTATGTTTCTCTTCCACAAAACCTCTACATTTCGTTATATAAGGGCAGTGGATTTGGGGATCTGTTTATATGATTTATTGTGTGTTTTTTTCTTATTCTATTAACATATATGATATTTGTTTTGTGATTCTTTTTACGTTTTAGTTTGGGGTATAATACTGTTAAGATGACATTTGTTCTGTCTTTCTTTCTATTTTGTGGGTGAAAAACATCATTCATTTTCAAACTATTTATTTTTTCTTTCTCTATAATTTCTCACCGATCAAAATCATTATAAATATCGAACCTCGTCCTCATTTCTTCATTTCGTTTATTATTTTAGTCCAACATTTTTTTGTTGCACAATAAAACTTATAATTTTCATCAAATATTTGAGTTCATCAATAAACTTTTATATTTTCATATTCCACCACGAAATAAATGGCTACAAAACTTTCAACAGCGAAAAAAATCTACAAAACTTTTATAGTTTATATTGTTCTTACCCTCTTATCTTATGTGCCAAACAAAATTAAAAAAATTTAAAAACCAATTTATCATTCATCCTTATCTTTTTTTCTTTTTTTTTTTTGACAAAATTCAATCTTATCTTTTTTCATTAAATGGAAATAAATTTTACAGCTAGTGGACTGCTTTTTATATTCTTTCTTCTCAATTTGGTACCTTAGAGCATCTCCAATGTAAACTACCCCAACCATTGCCTAAAATGTCTAAATCAACTAAAAAATATAATTTTTTATTTTCTCTCTCATCCACATCACTTTTAGCAACATATTTCTTAAAAATACTCCAATGCAAGCTACCTTAAAAATTGCCAACCATGGTCCCCGCATATTATTATTTAATATATCATTTTATAATTATAAATATTATCATACTAAATTTTTTAAATTCATATATTAATATAAATAAATAGTACATGATATTTAAATTAGACTAAATTTAAAAAAAACTTATGAAATGACATAATCGTAATTAATCAATCTAACATAATTAAAAAAAACTAATTAAAATGATTTCCAAATTTTGACCATATGTGTTCCACCAAGTCTGCTTGAAGATTGCGATGAATATTTCTATCACGAATTTCAGCATTTCTTTACAGCATTGTCGAGAAGTCGGAAATAGGTCCATGCAATACTTCAACTGTTAGGGTGTCTTTAGGGCCGTCATCATAATTAAAATTAACCAAACTCTCATATGCATCTCTTTCATCCTCGACAATAATATTGTGCAATATGATGCATGCATACATAATATCTTTGAGAACATCTCTTTGCCAAAAACGTGCTGGTCCTCGTACAATAGCAAAACGAGATTGAAATACTCCAAATGCTCGCTCAACATCTTTACGTACCGCTTCTTGGCATTGAGCAAATAATTTTATTTTCTCTCCTTGAGGTAGTGGGATAG